>NC_065445.1:192483103-193683103 GCF_917563875.1 Diabrotica virgifera virgifera
GATGTGGACTGTGCGCCGCATGGATTTATGCAAAAATATTTTCGTGATATACAACGCACGCTATCCGTCGTTCCGTTGGTCTTTCAGTCGATTTCAAAGACATTTTCGCCGCACAGTAGTGTTAATGTGGACTTGATTATCCACTTTTTGCAAAGTGGATTCTGCCGTACAACACACAAAATAAATATTTACGTCATAATAATACTTGACCCAGATTTAAATTTGTGCCAACAATATTTTTTCTGTATTTTAAAATACAACACACACTCACAAATTTTTATTGATGTAGATCTTTTCTGACGTCTTTTTATAAAGGATTTTTTAATAAAAAATTTTCAAACCTATGTTTTCTACAAAATTTTTACGTGGTTCGTTATTAACAATTTAGTGCGAAAAATGCGATTTTTTCGAATTTTCGCACACGATTAAAAAGATATCTACTATTTAGACTTATTACTTAAATAAGTAATTAGTTAAAACATTTTTATCTGTTGAAATGGCCGATGATATTTTTTAATTAATTTGTTGCTCCAAAAACAGCAAAAAGGCAAAATCATCAAATCAATAACAATCGTTGATTGTTTATAAGTTTTGTAAAAATCAATTTACATTTTTGTTATTGTTCTTACAGAGTGGACATTGGACATGTAGTGCTTTACAAACAAACCTTCAACATTTCAGCTAGATCCATCAATTAGTTTGAATGTTATTTAAATTTTTTATCTCAGAGGTCATTTTTCTATAATAAAATCAGATATAAAATAATAACATACAATAATTCTAGATGTACCGTAGGAAAGACGAAGACCTTTGGTTTTAAGCTGCACCAAAAAAAGTAAAAAAATATTATTTTTATAACCAAAAATAGCCGTGTAAAATTATTTTTTTTACATACTAAACAATAAGAATAACTTTTAAACTATTACATATTTTTCATATTTCGAAGTTTTTCACGAAGTTAATCACAAAAGAAGTGATTCTAGGACGATTAGTAAAAAGTAGGGATAATGTTCAATTATTTAAACAACATTTTTTGTGAGTGATAAAAATGAGACTGAAATTAGTCAGAACCATTTTGAGGGTTTTTGTTTATACTTTTTGCGTACACTGCAAATATGCAATGTTTTAATAATATTAATCAACAAACATGTACTTTGTTCAAACAATTACAAAAATTTACTTAAGTCTTTATCTTTAAAATGTGACTAATTAAGTTTCTTAATAATTATTATAAATAGATTACCTGCGAATTAAAAAAATATTCCTATTTTTTATCTAATCATTCCAGAATAACTTTCTTTTTCTTTTAAATTTGTGTAAAAATGATCAGCCTTTAAAACATGTAAAAATATTTTGTCTGAGTAATAGTTTAAAAGTTATTTTAATCGTTTATAGTATGCTAAAAATATCATTAACTTTTTCAAAACGATTTTTGGTTAAAAAATTATATTTTTTTTTATAACTGACATGAAAGTCATCAATTGCTGAAACATCATATTTTATCCCATGGGAGCATGTAATGATGGCTATTACTCACGATGATGAAGTATTACATAGGAGTAGAATACTATACTTTTTCTACGACCTTTTTTCATTTTAATTAGTAAAAAAATATAATTATCAACTACTTGAGATTAAAATTATAATTTAGAAAACTAAATTTTGTTTACCAGTAGTACACGGCTGAATAATTATTGGTTGCCTTCTATTATCAAATGCTGCGTTATGTATTGTAAAGTATACAACCATAAATAGTCAATTCAAGTTATATTCGTTTCCGAAAAATTTTAAACACAAATTTGTACCTACTGTCAATGTACCTAATTGATATAGGAAATGGCTATTATCAGTGGACGTATTTCAGAAAGTTATAATGTACATTTATAATTAACTATAAATATAACTATATACAATGTGTTATTTAACACAATATAACTTTATATAATAGACACAATATGTATAAGTTATAAATTTCAATCTTCTTCTTCAGGTGCCATCTCCGCTACGGAGGTTGGCAATCATCATAGCTATTTTAATTTTTGAGGCAGTAGCTCTAAATAGTTGTTTTGAGCTGCATCCAAACCATTCTCTCAGGTTCTTCAGCCATGAAATTCGTCTTCTGCCGATGCTTCTTCTGCCATCTATCTTTCCCTGCATTATGAGTCGCAGGATGCCATACTTCTCGCCCCGCATCACATGTCCGAGGTACTGCAGTTTTCTTTCTTTAATTGTAAGTTCAACTTCCCTCTCTTTACCTATTCTTCTCAGTACTTCATTGTTCGTAACTCTATCTACCCAGGAAACCCTCATAATTCTTCTATACGTCCACATTTCAAAGGCGTTAAGTCGTCTCATTGTCTCTACATTTAACGTCCATGATTCCAGTCCATAGTATAGTACACTATATACGTAACATTTTGTTAGGCGTACTTTAAGAGCTAATGTTAAATCTTTGCTACATAGGACCTTTTTCATTTTCATAAAATTAGAACGTGCTTTCTCGATTCTGACTTTGATTTCTGCAGTGTAGTCATTATTTTCGGATATAAGTGTCCCTAGGTAAGTGTACTTTTTTACTCTTTCGATCTGCTGGCCCTCTACTATCAAGATTTCGTTAGTATTATGGTTGTTTTTACTAATTTTCATAAACTTTATCTTTTTGATATTGAGAGAGAGTCCGTACTCCCTACTACACCTTACTATTTTACTCATGAGTATTTGCAGGTCTTGTAAATTATCGGCTATTATTACTGTATCATCTGCATATCTGATGTTGTTAACTAAGACTCCATTTACTCTTATGCCGACTGTTTCATCTTCCAGAGTTTCTCGCATTACCTCTTCAGAATAAGCGTTAAATAATAGAGGTGATAGTATGCAGCCTTGCCGGACTCCTCTCTTTATTTCCATTTCTTCAGATGTTTCTGTTTCAATTCTTACTATTGCTCGCTGATTGTAATAGAGATGTGTTATTAGTCTTAAATCTCTTTCATCTAGGTTTTTAGTTTTTAGAATTTCCATGAGTCGGTCATGTTTTACTTTAAATTTCAATCAACACAGCAAATATAATGTCACTGTCATTATGATATCAAAATGATAAACGTCAAATTTAATAGATAGTAAACAGAAGTAAAAAAATACTGACCAATTGTTACAGTTATAAATCCTTTGAAAACATTTTTCGAAGTTACCCAACTAGCACCGAACGTGTTTATTAAGTATTTTAAGGATGCTTTAAAACTGTAGAATAAAACAAACATAAATAAAACAAATTTAGAATTTCCATGAGTCGGTCATGTTTTACTTTAAATTTCAATCAACACAGCAAATATAATGTCACTGTCATTATGATATCAAAATGATAAACGTCAAATTTAATAGATAGTAAACAGAAGTAAAAAAATACTGACCAATTGTTACAGTTATAAATCCTTTGAAAACATTTTTCGAAGTTACCCAACTAGCACCGAACGCGTTTATTAAGTATTTTAAGGATGCTTTAAAACTGTAGAATAAAACAAACATTAAAACCATTTGGTTTTTAAGTAAACCTTAAGGTTACATGCAATAAAACCGCTTTTAGTATAAAAGGGCCCACACTGAAGGAGGTCAATAAAACCAAAAATAAAAACCTTCTTAAAACTTTGTTTTTTAAACAACTGGTTTTAAAGCTGCCGTGAAGGTACTTTTAAAACCATGCTAAAAGACACTTTTATAGCATTTTTATAGTGCAGGCAGTTTTATAGCAAACTTAAAAAAGTTTATTAAATGGAGACTTTTAAATACAATTTACCTTATTATAAACATAAGCTCTAAATTAAAATGATCTTTAAAATCATATACCCCATAAAGGCCAACAAATTTTTACATGTGTATGATAGTTAAATTTATGAGTATTTGTAGCCATAAAATAATAAAAATTAATTGGTTATTTCGGACTGTCAAGGTAGAAAAACCCTTGCTCACCCAACTTTATCAATGTTAACAAAAATAGGTCTAAATAACTTATGCGCCCTAAAATTTCTGACTTGGGCGATTAAAAAATAAAAATACCTTTGTAAATCTTAAATAAAACTAAAATGTTTTTATTGTGCTACTTGGGTAATTATTATTGATTATTGTATTAAATAAACAAGTTTAAGTAATTTTATTCGCAGTTTATACACGACTAATATTTAAATTGGCATGCACAACTTAAGATTGGAAAGAAAAACTGAAAAATACGTGTTCAATATTTTTAAAAAATCTATCGAATGAAACTAAACACGACCCCCCACTCCACCCCCTGGAGGTAGGGTGGGGGTAACTTTAAATTCTTAAATGGAAACCCCCATTCGTTATTGCAGATTTGGATTGCTTACGTAAAAATAAGCAACTTATATTCAAGACATGTTTTCGAATTGTGAATAGATAGCGCTATAATTGAAAAAAAAAAACGATTTATCGTGATACCATAGGTAAATTATAGAAACGGTCTAATGTCTCGAGAAATACACTTTCAAAAAACCAAAATACGTGTTTAATATTTTTCAAGAAAATATCGAATAAAATCAAACACGACTCCTCACTCCACCCCCTAGAGCTAAGGTGGGGGGTAACTTAAAAATCTTAAATAGGAGCTCCCTTATTTTTATTGCAGATTTGTATTCGTTACGCAAAAATAAGTAACTTTTATTCGAGACATTTTTTCGAATTATGGATAGATGGCGCTATAATCCGAAAAACACTATTTATTAGCGCCATCTATCAACAATTCTAAAAAATGTTTCGAATAAATGTTACTAATTTTTTCATAAGGAATCCAAATCTGTAATAAAACATGGGGATTCCTATTTGATTTTAAAGTTACCTTCACCCCATCACCAGGGGGTGGAGTAGATAGTCGTGTTTGATGTTATTCGATAGGTTCTTGAAAAAAATTAAACACATATTTTTTGTTTTTTTATTTGGAAGTGTATTTCTCGAGATATTAAACCTTTTCTATAATTCTTTACCTATGGTATCACGATAAATCGTTCTTTCCGATTATAGCGCCATCTATCCACAATTCGAAAAACTATCTCGAATTAAAGTTACTTATTTTTATGTAAGCAATCTTTATCTCCAATAGCAAATGGGGGTTTCCATCTAAGATTTTAAAGTTACCCCCAAACCAGCTCCAGGGGGCGGAGTGGGGGGGGTCGTGTTTAGTGTCATTCGATAGATTTTTGAAAAATATTGAACACGTATTTTTCAGTTTTACTTTCCAATCTTCATTTTGTGAAGTATTCGATTGTCCCGCGATTTATTCGATCGTCCCAGGTGACGATACCTCGAAGACTATCGCCGTCATGAAATTCGTGTTCAGTGACCTGCGAAACCCCCAAATATAAAAATTGAACTCATTTCCGTCAATATTTCCTGAGTTCTAAATTTTTCATTTTCTATCTCTTCGAGGTGAACTTTGAAAATGCATTTTATTATGCACAAATTTTTTTGCCGGAGATCAATTTAGGTCACAAAGTTGCCTGACACTCTCTCGAATCGAGTGCAAAAAGTTGCATGACGATTCATCTTACTGCACAAAATTTCTAGGTTTTGTGCTTTTTAGTGTTTCGTTGCTACGCCTATACGCCTTGTTACACAAGGATAAACAATACGACATGTCGTTGATAGCTTGCTTACTATGAATTTTGACGTTTACATAGGCGTAACCAGGATGATCCTAGGGGGGGGGGTACAACTACTGGAAAGGGGGGTTACAATTACTGGAAGGTCTCTGAAGGGTATGGTGTTAAGCGCATAGAGCTCAAAGTCCGTCCCAATGGGGGGGGGGGGGTTATAACCCCCAAACCCCCTGGTTACGCCTATGGACGTTTATCATTTTCTTCAAAGAGAGTGACATTAGCGTATTTGTTGTGTATAGGGCTTACAATACCGGGATCCCGAATACCGGAATCCCGGACGATTTTTGTCCGGTATTCAATACCGGTATTTATAATAAAATATCGGTATTAGCTTAATTTATAAAAAGTGAATTGATGCAAAATAAACTTTCTTCTAAAATATTTTTTGCTATTACAAGAAATTATTTTTGAAGATAAACAAACAATATCATTGTAAGAAATATTTATTAAACACGTTTATTGCACATACAAGTCAAGTATATAATAGCGCTTTCTAAAAGCGTGGATGTCGTCAATTTAAGGCGAAGGTTTATATCAGTTTTACAACCAAATTATTAAATCTCGTCTATAGAAATACATAAAATGAGTTATATAAAAATTGTTAAATATTTAAAATTGAACTACTTTATTTTATAAATTAGCCATAAGATTTATTAATCAGAATTGTTGTTACATTTTCAGACCTATTTTTCATTTTTTTGTGAATTGTGGTGTATAAATTAGGCTCACTTATTTTCTGAATTATTCATAATGATTGAAAATACAGGGTGTAACGAAAATACATGTCATAAATTAAATCTCATATTCTGAGACCAAAAATAGTTCGAATGAACCTAATTTACCTTAGTACAAATATGCACATAAAAAAAGTTACAGCCCTTTGAAGTTACAAAATGAAAATCGATTTTTTCGAATATATCGAAAACTATTAGAGATTTTTTATTGAAAATGGACATGTGGCATTTTTATGGCAGGAACATCTTAAAAAAGAATTATAGTGAAATTTGTGCACCCCATAAAAATTTTATGGGGGTTTTGTTCCCTTAAATCCCCCCCCCCCCCCCAAACTTTTGTGTACGTTCCAATTAAATTATTATTGTGGTACCATTAGTTAAATTCAATATTTCTAAAACTTTTTTGCCTCTTAGTATTTTTTCGATAAGGCAGTTTTTATCGAGTTGCGGCTTCTTTTTTAATATGTTTACATAAAAATTTTATGGGGGTTTTGTTCCTTTAAACCCCCCAAATGTTTGTGTGTGTTCCAATTAAACTTTTACTGCGGTACCATTAGTTAAACACAGTGTTTTTAAAACTTTTTTGCCTCTTTGTATTTTTTCGAGAAGGTACTTTTTATCGAGATATTACTTCTTCTTTAATATGGTTCAAAATATACCTAAAAATGTAAATCATAAATAAATTTTCATATTATTACCAAGTCTCCATAATCGTACTTAGCCATATACAAATATGTGGTGGATTTGACAAATATTCAAAATATCTCGATAAAAACTGACTTTTCGAAAAAGTACTGAGAGGCAAAAAAGTTTTTAAAATATTGTGTTTAACTAATGGTACAACAATAATAATTAAATTGGAACGTACACAAAAGTTTGGGGGGGTTTAAAGGAACAAAACCCCCATAAAATTTTTATGGGGTGTCCAACTTTCACTATAATTTTTTCTTAAGATATTACTACTATAAGAATGCCACCTGTCTATTTTCAATAAAATATCTTTAATAGTTTTCGATATATTGGAAAAAATCGATTTTTATTTTGTAACTTCAAAGGGCTGTAACTTTTTTTATGTGCACATTTGTACCAAGGTAAGTTAGGTTCAATCGAACTATTTTTGGTCCCAGAATATGTCATTAAATTTATGACCTGTATTTTTGTTACACCCTGTATATAGCGGTCTAAATACAGAGTAATCTATATTAAATATATATCATAGTAAGTTAATCTTTGTATTAATATATTTTAAAGTTAAATTAATTTACAAATAGCAAATTTCATAAGTAAAAGTGCTATCCTATTATATGCAAAATTTATCCTAGAATCAAATATATAGTTTTTCTATTTGCACATTTTTTGTATCTATCTATTTCTACCCTCCATGTAATATTATAAACAACATTTACTTATTTCAAAACAAAATTTTTTTTTATTTTTTTATTTGTTTAGCTAATGCCTCGACAACTAATGGCCATTGGCATGGTAGGTACGGTGAATTTTTGCAGTCAGGTACCCAGTGTCATGTGTAGTGTGTGGGTTGAGTAAATGTCTTGTTACTTTGCAATGTCGACGTCATTGTCTTTGCAAAGAGACGCTAATTCTATCCGAACGTCTGCCGTCTCTCCGGTGAGTACCGATCCCACAAGGACAGTAACTATTTTCATTCATTAATTTATAATACATAAAAAATTTCTGACCCTGGTGAGATTCGAACTCACGACCATTCGGTCCTTTCGATCCAAAGGTAGGCTCTCTTACCACTGAGCCACAGAGGGGAAAACAAAATTTAATAGGTTACATAATATTATTTAATAACAAGTCGATATAACAACTGAGGATAGTATAAAAATAACGTGTATATTTTTTATTCATAATACCGGTTTTAATACCGGGATCCCGGTATTTGAAATTTTAAATACCAAATACCGGTATTGAGATTTTGGCTCGGCATTGTAAGCCCTAGTTGTGTATATTGGAATTTATAACGTATATTGTGTTTATTTTATAAAGGTATATTATGTTAAATATTGTTAAATATAAACGTACAATATAACTTTATAAAATAGGTCCACCCATACTGGCCATCTCCTAATTATGATTACACTGACAGCACGTATCAATGATATTACTCATCGACGTACGTTTCAATTAATGTTTTGATTTAACTTATTTGAAAATAAGTCCTGCCGTTTGGGCAAAGATAAAATGGAGCAACATAAGGATTTTTAACTTTATGGCGGTACCTTTATTAAGGGGGGTCAAGAGTACGGGTATTTTCATTACGTGGTTTCAGGCATTCTGAAAACGTCCTATATTATAAGTGACCGTTAAAAAATGGCCTATAATGGTGGCAATCCACTCCTAACAGAAAATAAATTGAATCTAGCCAAATTTTTGGACTCTTCAGTGGAATGACAGATAAGTGCAATAAACAGTTTATTGCACAAGCGCAATAAAGAACCAGTTTTTTATTAAGAGGATCGGTACGTATTTTCGGCTGCAATGCTATTCAAATGGGGATTCATTTTTTTCAAATCCTGAGAAAACTAATAAGTATTTTTAAAAAATTTAAACGCAGAATGAAAGATTACGTTATTAGCGAGGGCCGAAAGTCCCTGAGAACTTCTATAATGTTTATTTTAATAAGTTACAGGGGTGAAAAAACTAAGAGAAAATTTAGTGTGATTTTTAATTTCAAATATCTCATTCAAAATAAACTTTTCATTTATTCTAAGGGACTTTCGGCCCTCGGTAATAATTTAGTCTTTCATTCTGCGTTTAAATTTTTCAAAAATATTTATTGGTTTTTTCAGGATTTGAAAAAAATGAACACAATGCCGTGGTAATATTTTCCAAATCTGTCTTTGTCTTACAACGCACTCAACCGAATATAATATTGTCAGCATATATTGTCAGTCAGACACTGACAATCAGTGACAATTTTAAATATTTGACATTGCATCGGGAATATTTTGAGAAATTGATTAAATATTATTGATATATAGTGTATTTGATAAATAATTGATTTAAGACGTGAACTTAATAAAAAGTTATTTATTGTGTATTATTTGTGGAAGATCCAAGCAGAGAATACATCAGATTGATATATCCTGTGATCCAAGTATTTTGTTGTTAGAGATGTTCAAAATTGTAAGCGTTCCAAAATAACAACATATTATTAAAAAATCACTTTAACACTTTTCCTCTTTTCTCGATTGATTATTAGTTTTTGTTGTACAAATAAATTATTACAATCACTGAAAACATAGTTAGTGAAAAAATTATCACATTTATTAACTGAATTAATAATTTGCAATTATAAAAATAACAGTTATCCAAGAACATTCAAAAGCCATCTCTTTAAATTAATTATGACATTTTCAAGTAGAATGACATTCTAGTAATGTTTACATATCCACACCAGTGTGAATTTTACTACACGTAATTTGCCGTGTAAAGACAGAAAAAGTAGGGATACACGTAAAATATTTGCGAATTATGTACCCATAGCCTTAAACACAGTGATGAGCACGCTAATAACTGGCAAAATAGCTCAAAAGATGGAAAACATAATACATTGCGGAACAAAAAGAGATGAAACTAGTGGAGATGGAAATTATCGTTATAAACGTATTAACTAACATTACAATACATAGTTTCCCACCTTTTGACGTCTGTGACAGGAGTATTTTATAAAATTCTACTGTCACAGTGACAGTTGTCATACTCCTCTGATACGTCTAAAGGTGGGAAACTATGTAATGTAATAAGTAAAATTTAATAAAAAAATTTGTCCTGGTAAAAGGTATATTAGTTAAAAAAATATATATTGTTTATATGTTTGTAGCCCTATAGGGCTTTTTAAACTAATATACCTTTTACCAGGACAAATTTTTTTATTAAATTTTACTTGTAATTTAATGGTAGCTACAGGAATTTCTTCCTTGTGGATTTTTATGTAATGTAATGTTATTTTATACTTTTATAACGATAATTTCCACCTCCACTAGTTTCATCTCTTTTTGTTACTCAATGTATTATGTTTTCCATCTTTTGAGCTATTTTGCCGGTTATTAGCGCGCTCATCACTGTATAGTTTTTTGTGCACGAACCTAAAAAATAATTAAATTATCTACAAAGAATATTATAGAGATACCAATTCGATGAACCCACATCATACATCATATAAATATAGTTAAACCTATCGGGAAAAACCACTTTCGATAGAAAAATGATTTCGAGGGAATGATACATGCTCAAAATTTCCCATTATTCTAATCTCTTATAAATAAATTCTTTGTTTACTTGTCACCGCTGTTGATATTATTTAACCATAAAGTGTTAATCAAAATTGATTCATTTCGACGTATTTAGGTTTTAGGAAAAATTATATTATTTTGATATATACGCTGCACGCCAAAATTAACGCGTATTTTTAAAAATCCTGGCAAATCCAATAATTCTAATGTTTCTATATTTGTGATAATATGTATAGTCCAGGCTATATCGTCGCCCCCGTTAGGTAAATTATTCCGATTCGATTTTTTTGCACAAACTTACTCAAGAAGAGGTCCTTATCCACAGGATACCAGGCGGTACCGTGGTCGAAAAATTGTTTATTT
Source organism: Diabrotica virgifera virgifera (assembly GCF_917563875.1). Classification (NCBI taxonomy): domain Eukaryota; kingdom Metazoa; phylum Arthropoda; class Insecta; order Coleoptera; family Chrysomelidae; genus Diabrotica; species Diabrotica virgifera. Next base: position 192,494,126 of record NC_065445.1, read on the forward strand.
AAATTTATTTTTTTTCACTTCGGACAAATTTTTTTTAGATCATTTGGATCATTCGGGGCAAAATAGCTAAAATTGATTTTTGTCGAGTTATACGCGATTATTTTAAAAATGCGAAAATGATCATTTTCAAGGCTTAATAGCTCTCAAAATTTAAAGCTCTCCCCCCCCCCTAGAAGATCCTGTAGAAATTTTTTTACTAAGCTGTTATTTTTAATTATTAACAATGCGCACTAAGACCATATTGAGGCAGCAGTCAATGTGAGTGCGAGTGAGATGCACCATTCATTGGACGGCCGGAATGATGCATCTCGTTCGTACTCACCGTTGACGGCCGCCTCATACGCGCTTAGCGCTCATTGTTGATAATTGAAAATAACCATTTAGTAATACAATTATGAGACAAATTTCTTCAGGATCTTGTAGGGGGGACTTTAATTGATTTGGTCACTTTCTGACTTTCATAATACTACTTTTTAAACGAATTATTAAGTCTTGACAAAGGCTATTTTCGCGTTTTTCAAATTTTAAATCGCGTATAACTCCATAACCATAAAGGACCCCGCACAAACCTTATGGAAAATAGGTCCCAGTGGATTTCGTTCATACTTTGGGAAAATACTCTTTGAAGCATCCTGATAAAAAGTTCTCATGGGCACAACTCAATCGTATGAAAGATTTTCAAGATATAGAGGCCCAAACTCGGAATATTCGGGGTATTCCAATTCCGTGAATTACTGGTTATTTGTCAACATGTAGAAGTTTGGATCAAGGAAAAGTACTAGTAGTCTACGATTTTTTCCTGGCTATCCAATGGCGACCTTTACTTTGACCTTGACCTTCAATGGACGTCATCTTCAAGAGTTTCGAGGGTTTTCGGCATTCAGAATATGCCATCAGAATTGCCCTCCGGATGACGTGGTGGCCAGGGCCTCTGCAAGTGACGTCATCTTCTAGAGTTTCGATGGTTTTCGGCATTTAATTGATGCAAATGATTTACTGAAGGGTTTTTGAGGTCGCTAAACACGAATATGCCACCAGAATCGATTCCCGGAGCACCTGGTTTCCAAGGTCAATGTAAGGGGCTTCTGGAGTTTCGAGGGTCTTTGGTGCTACATTAATGCAAACGGATTAGTTATAGGTTTTTGGGGTTGCTGAACACGAATACGTGATCAGCACAGACACAGGAGCACCTGGTGCCTAAGACAGGTTATCTTCTGGAGTTTCGAAAGAATCAAATGGATTACTCTTAGGTTTTTGGGGTTGCCGAACATGCATACAAGCATACTACCGAACATGCACTCTGGAGTTTTGAGGTCCTTTATACCGTTTTCAAAGTCAAAAATATTAATAAAATAACTATATTGTGCTCTTCAATTGGTTTAATTATTTATAAAGAATATAAACTCAATTCATATCCGACAATGTTTTTCCTTCATTTATTTTAATATCATTTACTACATACTATTTTGATAGTGGTATTCATCGTGGCCACTAGATACTCCAGAGTCTTTTATCTAAGTCATACTCGTGTTCAGCAACCCCAAAAACGCAAGAGTAATCCGCTTGCATCAATTTAGTACCGAAAACTCTCGAAACCCCAGAAGATGACGTGCCTTAGGCACCAGGTACCCCGGTGTCTGTTCTGATGGCGTATTTGTGTTTAGCAGCCCCAAAAGCTAATGAGTAATACCCATCTGCAACAATTTAATGCCAAAAACCTGTCGAAACTCCAGAAGAAGACCTGCCTTAGGCACCAGGTTCTCCGTGGATCGGATATGATATCGAATTCACGTACAGCAGCCCCAAAAACTTGTGAGTAATCAGTTTACATTAATTTAGTACCGAAAGCTCTCGAATCTCCAAAGCATGACGTGCCTTTGGCACCAGGTACTCCGATGTCTGTTCTGATGGGGTATTCGGGTTCAGCAACTCCAAAAACCTATGAGTAATTCGTTTGCATCAATATAGTACCAAAGACCCTCGAAACTCCAGGAGCCCCTTTCATTGACCTTGAAAACCAGGTGCTCCGGGAGTCGGTTCTGGTGGCATATTATTGTTTAGCGACCTCAAAAAAACCCTCCAGTAATTCATTTGCATCAATTAAATGCCGAAAACCATCGAAACTCTAGAAGATGACGCCTTGGAGTGGCCCTGGCCATCACGTCATCCGGAGGTCAATTCTGATGGCATATTCTTGTTTTGAGATCCCAAAAACCCATGAGTAATCTGTTTATATCAATTTAATGCCGAAAACCCTCGAAACTCTAGAAGATGACGTCCGTTGAAGGTCAAGGTCAAAGTAAAGGTCGCCATTGGATAGCCAGGAAAAAATCCTAGACTACTAGTACTTTTCCTTAATCCAAACTTCTACACGTTGCCAAATAACCAGTAACTCACGGAATTGGAATACCCCGTAAATCTTATAATTTTCCGAGTTTGGGCCTCTATATCTTGAAAATCCTTCATACGATTGAGTTGTGCCCATGAGAACTTTTTATAAGGATGCTTCAAAGAGTATTTTCCCAAAGTATGAACGAAATCCACTGGGACCTATTTTCCATAAGGTTTGTTGACTTTTAGAGAAAAATCACAAGAGACCTTTTTTGCTCAGATTGGCCCAGGTGATCTAAAACATTTGTTCGAAGTGAAAGAATTATTTTTGTGAATTTGTTTGTAAACAATTTTTCGCCCACGGTACCGCGTAGCACCCTGTGGATTTGTTGTAAGGACCTCTTTTTGGGCGAGTTTGTGCAAAAAAATCAAATAGGAATAGTTTACCTAACGAGGCCGACGATAAAGCTTGGACTAGTATGTTATTGTTACATCCGGTATATTGTAAAATTTACCGAAAAGGCGGTAAAAAGCGCTGATATTTTTATTATTTCTTTTTCAAACTAATTAAAAATGCAAAATTACAATATCGCTGTAATAATATTGTTGCTATAATAGAAAGGTAAATTGTCATTGTATACCGGGTGTAAAAATCATACTGTATTTTTTCTTCAAAGCTCACCGCACCCTGTGAAATATTCTAGCACTTATAAAATACTGCAATTAAAACCCAGCTAGAGCCTCAGGTTTTCTCAACATTCTGTCTTTTTATTCATTCGCTTATGTTGGATAATAGCAAAGTTATAAACTTACAACTAGCCATGTGTTTCATCAGTACGACAAACTTTAAGGGGTAATTCTTCATGCAAAAGAAATAACAGTTTGCTTTATAAACTTATGTCCGTAAATGCTTCGTTGCCGAGATACGGAGCGTTGAAATTTTTCTTACAAACTGACAATTTATTTATTGCTCGAAAACAGGTTGAGATATTCTTCTTAACGTGCCCTATCAAGTCCCTTTGACGTTGGCGATTAACATGGCGAAACTGTCTCTGTCTCGAGCTATTCTAAATAGGTGTTCTGCTTTCTTTATTCCTGTCCACTCCCGGATATTCTTCAACCAAGAGGCATGCTTTCTACCAATTCCTCTGCGTCCTTCGATTTTACCCATCATAATAAGTTGAAGAATATTATACCGGTCTCCCCTTACTACGTGTCCAAACGTGTCCTACCGTGGTTGAGATATGCAAATGAAATTTGGTGGGTTTTAAGTGGTAGATAGTTATTGCGCATTTTTGACATACAACTACACACACCGGCAAAATTAGCCGAACGCCTTAAAAATGGGACATGTTTGATGTCTCGAATTTCCTAAACCTGTTGTCCGATTTGAGTGATTCTTTTAGTATGTTATAGCCTTATTAGTTAAGAATATCGTTGTAATAATATTGTTGCTATACAGGTAAATGTCATTTTATACCGGGTGTTACAATCATACTGTGTTTTTTTCTTAAAGTTCGGAACACCCTGTGGAATATTCTAGCATATATAAATTATTAAATTTAAAACTCGATTGTAGACTTGGGCTTTCTTAACATTTTCTTTTTTGATTCATTTGCTTATGTTGGAAAATAAAAGAGTTATGTGCTTTAACAACTAGCCATGCTTTTTATCAATAAAATCCTCGTAGTAGGGGAGGAAAGTATGCTAAATTTGCAGTTACTCGAGCTTTATGGGGACCTATTGGATTGTGAAGAGTGGGTGCTAAAACCAAAAAAGTTGAGTTAAGTTTTCCATACAGTGTGGGACTCTCCATTTTTTAATTTAATTTTCCATTTCCACCAATCGTTTTTCAGATTGTAGGAAATAATTTATATCTACCCATAATTGGAAAAAATGTTACGAATAAAAGTTGCTTATTTTTACGTCAATGATCCAAATCTGCAATAAAATTGGGGGCTTCTATTTAAGATTTTAAAGTAACCCCCCACCACACCTCCGTGGGGGTGGTGTTTGGTGCCATTCGATAGATTTTTGAAAAATATTGAATAGGTGTATTTTGCAGTTTTACGATCTGATGTTCATTTCGCGAAATATCGCAGGGTTCGTATTTAAAATTTTTAATTTACCCCACACCCCTCTCCGTGGGGTGTCACGAGCCCCCACGGAGGTGGGGTGGGGGATAAAATCTTAGATAAGAGCCCCCAATTTTTATTTCAGATTTGTATTCTTTACGTAAAAAGAAGCAACTTTTTTTCGACACATTTTTTAGAATTATGGATAGATAGCGCTATAATCGGAGAAAAATAATTGTTTCAAATGGAAAATTAAATTAAAAAACGAAAAGTCCCCCACTTTATGGAAAACTTAACTTAACCTTTTTCTGATTTTATCACATACTCTTCACAATCCAATAGGTCCTCATAACGCTCGAGTAACTGCAAATTTAGTATACTTTCCTCCCCTACTATGAGGATTTATTGATTAAAAACATGGATAGTTGTTAGCGCACATAACTTTTTTATTATCTTACATAAGTAAATGAATCAAAAAGGAAAATGGTAAGAAAGCCTAAGTCTACAATCGAGTATTGATTTTAATATTTTACATATGCTAGAATATTCCACAGGGTGTTCCAAACTTTAAGAAAAAACACAGTATGCTTGGTACACCCGGTATAAAATGATATTTACCTGTCTAGCAACAATATTATTACAACGATATTCTCAAATAATAAGGCTATAACATACTAAAAGAATCACTCAAATCGGACCAGTGGTTTAGGAAATTCAAGACATCAAACATGTCCCATTTTAAGGTGTTCGGCTAATTTTGCCGGTGTGTGTACATTGGCTTGCATACGGGTAATAGGACCCGTATGCGCGCCAATGGAGAATATAAAATTCTTAATTGTATGTCAAAAATGCTCAATAATTACCTCGTAAAACCTACCAAATTTCATTTGCATATCTCAACCGGTTTTAGAGCAATAAATATCGAGAGTTTGTAAGAACAATTTCAACATCCCGTTTCAACATCTCGGAAACGAAGCGTTAACGGACATAAATATGTTTGTAAAGCAAACTGTCATTATTTTTCCATGCTTTAAAGTTTGCCGCACTTATTTAGAAACACTTTTTTATTATCCACCATAAGCGAATGAACCAAAAAAACAGAATCTTAAGAAAACCTCAGTCTATAGTTGGAGTTTAATTTCAGTATTTTATAAATGCAGTAAAACCTCGATACAACGGACTAATTGGGGGGACGGGGTGTCCGTTAAAGCCGAAAGTCCGTTATATAAAAATAGGTTTAAAATAAGTCAGATTATTTAGAAATGTGTCCTCATTTTGCTATAATAAAAAGTTTATTGAAATTCTTTGTAAAATACAACGTTTGAGATCCACGGGGACCCCGTTGTTATGAAATGTATGTTAGTAAAGGCAGGGTTAAGTATGTATAATATTAACAGAATGTTTTTAATTTTTTTACATTTGACCTTATTTTTGGTCCGTTATATCCGAAGTCCGTTAAATAGAGGTCCGTTATATCGAGGTTTTACTGTGCTAGAATATTCCACAGGATGTGGTGAACTTTGAGAAAAAACACGGTTTGATTGGTACACCCGGTATACAATGACTATTTACCTATCTAGCAAAAATATTATTACAGCGATATTGTTAACGAATAAGGTTATAACATATTAACAAAATCACTTAAATCGGACATCAGGTTTAGGAAATTCGAGACGTCAAAAATGACCCATTTTTAAGGTGGTGCGTGAATTTCTTGGAGTAGTGTAGTTTAATTTTCTTGAACTTTAAAAATTTTCAATGCCATCATTTATTTATGATGTTGGGTCGTAGTTTTATTGCAATACATTTTTCGTAAATAAAGAAAAGTTTTTGTTTCAGCTGTTCTAAAAGTAATCGTAAAGAACAAAAAAAGAAACAACATTTTTTTTTCAATACGACTGACATTATAATTTTAAAATTATGCGTTAATTTTGGCGCGCAGTGTAGTAAACAGAATTCGTGTTTAAACATGTATAATGTTCGGCTTTCATGTTTCCCAGATGTTCAAAAGTACTATCTGTAAATCTTTATAAACCACATATTAGAATACACTCGAGATAAGGAAAAAAGTAAAGTATTTCTCATGATCATCTTTCAGTGCGTCACAGTTTTTCGATTTCTTTCTAACGCATTAAATTGTATGTGACAGAAAAAAAGGCACGTCGGTGATTACATTTCGTCGGTGACATTTTTATAACATTTATTCTAGTTATTCTAGTTGTCGATAGATGGCGCCATAATAAAAAAATAATTTTTTTTTAATTAGATAATAATATTACAAATATAATCTGTATAATTTATAAGACTATACAAATCAAAGAAAATACCATTTTATAAATGCAAGAAACACTTTTGATTTGTTTTTATTCCAAATTGAAAATAAAATGTGACAACTGTCAGATTTAACTAAAATGTCATGTTAGAATAAATGTCATAAATGTGTATTATCACGGACTTACCCTTTTTTCTATCATTTGTTACGCACTGAAAAATGATCATGAGAAATACTGTATCTGTTTATCTTACCGCTTGTTCATATGCAGGCGGTTTGCTAACGTCGACGCCGCGATTTACCTGAAAAACCCAACCGCTGCGATTCAAGTTAACATGTATTAGAAACAAATGCAACCGTTCATCATCGTGCACATCATGCAACCGCGAGTTTATCAGCGTTTAGCGCCGGACTCCACTTGTGATTTGTAGTCGCGCGATTGTTTTGTCGCGAAGATTGAACACATTGTTTCAAATACAAGTCAATCTATTTGCGACTAAATAATCATGGATTGACTTCTATTTGAAACAATGTGTTCAATCTTCGCGATAAAATCATCGCGCGACTACAAATCGCAAGTGGAGTCCGTCGCTTAAACTGGTAAATCGCGGCGTTTACGTTGGCAAACCGCTCTATCTGAACAAGCCCTTAAGGTCGCGGCAGATTATCATGCACGAATCGTTTCCAGTACGTAACGTTTAGTTTCCGAAAAATATTGACTTTAATGGTTTTAAATATGAACAATTCACACTGTTCGGAATGTATCGTATCAGGCAACTCTTTGTAAAATCAGGTTTTTCGGACACTACGCTACGTGCTGGAAACGATTCGAGCATGATAATAATATTCCGCGACCTTTAGTGGGAGAAAGTATAACTGATTATTAATATCATCCCATGATGTCTTCTTCTATTGTCACAGTCTCATACGTGTCTTAAATTATATTTTCTTTATCCGAGTTTTTGATTGGGATTTTGGTATTTTTCACGCGTAATTTTGGTATTTTCCACAAAAAATCATCCTGAAAATAGTTGCTTTTGGTACGATTTGTGTTAGTGCAAAATTTCGGGCTAATGCTTTTTAAATGCAATTATTTTTTCGAAATCTAAGAAAACTTATAAACGCAGAATGAAAGATAATTTTTACCGAGGGCCGAAAGTCCCTGAAAACTTTTATAATGTTTATTTTAACAAGTTACAGGGATAAAAAAAAAAGAAAATTGAATGGTTTTTAATTTCAAATATCTCATTCAAAAGAAACTTTCTGTGTATTCTAGGAGACTTTCGGCCCTCGGGAATAAAGTATTCTTTCATTCTGCGTTTAAATTTTTAAAAAATATTCATTAGTTTTTTCAGGATTCGAAAAAATGAATGCATCTAAAAAGCATATTGTTTTTAAACTAATATTTGAAACATTATATCCACATTAAAATTGGCCCTTAAACAATATGGAGTTTTTCAAGTGTTTTTCAACTTTTTACGCGATAATACAGGGTGTAACAAAAATACAGGTCATAAATTAAACCACATATTCTGGGACCACAAATAGTTCGAATGAACCTAACTTACCTTAGTACAAATATGCACACAAAAGAAGTTACAGCCCTTTGAAGTTACAAAATGAAAATTGATTTTTTTGAATAAATCGAAAACCATTAGAGATTTTTTATTGAAAATGGACATGTGGCATTCTTATGGAAAGAATATGTTAAATAAAAATTATAGTGAAATTTATGCACCCCATAAAAATTTTATGGGGGTTTTGTACCCTTAAACCTCCCCAAACTTTTGTGTCCGTTCCAAATAAATTATTGTTGTGGTGCCATTAGTTAAATTCAATATTTTTAAAACTTTTCTGCCTCTTAGTATTTTTTCGATAAGGCAGCTTTTATCGAGTTGCGGCTTCTTTTTTAATATGTTTACATAAAAATTTTATGAGGGTTTTGTTCCTTTAAACCCCCCAAATGTTTGTGTACCTTCCAATTAAACTATTACTGCGGTACCATTAGTTAAACACAGTGTTTTTAAAACTTTTTTGCCTCTTTGTATTTTTTTGATAAAGCATCTTTTATCGAGATGTGGCTTCTTTTTTAATATGATTCAAAATATACTTAAAAATGTAAATCATAAATAAATTTTCATATTATTACCAAGTCTCCATAATCGTACTTTACCATATACAAATATGTGGTGGATTTGACAAATATTCAAATATCTCGATAAAAACTGACTTTTGGAAAAAGTACTAAGAGACAAAAAGGTTTTAAAAATATGTGTTTAACTAATGGCGCTACAATAATAATTAAATTGGAACGTACACAAAAGTTTGGGGGGTTTAAAGGAACCAAACCCCCATAAAATTTTTATGGGGTGTCCAAATTTCATTATCATTTTTTCTTAAAATACTACTGCCATAAGAATACCACATGTCCATTTTCAATAAAAAATCTCTAATAGTTTTCGATATATTGGAAAAAAATCGATTTTCATTTTGTAACTTCAAAGGGCATTTTTTTTCCGTGCACATTTGTACTAAGGTAAGTTAGGTTCAATCGAACTATTTTTGGTCCCAGAATATGCGATTAAATTTATGACCTGTATTTTTGTTACACCCTGTATTATTTGTTATTAATACATTCTTGTTACGTAATCCATAAAGTAAGATGCAAAAACAACAGGAAACTACACGAATAAAGATAATTCAAGATTTATTTCATGTTTTTCTCATTGAAGTTAATTGTGTAACATCCTGTGTAGCTCGTTTCAGTGTGGTAACACGTTTATAATTACAGTAAACTCTCTCTTAACGGACACCTCTCTTCGCCGGACACCTCCTCGATACGGACGATTAAAAAAAAAGCATTCGGCGATATATAAACCTGTACAATGTAACTCCATTAGACGGACACTCTCAACAACGGACGCGGACAGTAAATGAGATGTAAATGCGGGCAGTAAATGAAAAATATTAACGTTTTTTTTTCAAATATTTTACAAAAATGTGTTTAATACATTTATTATTTCAAATCAATACAGATGTCAACGACGTGATATTTGATACTGTTCACGTTATCAACACTAATTAATAAAAATTTAATGTGTGTGTCCGTCGATGAAAGAAATGCGACACCAGGAACTTGTTAAATTATTGTTTTTACTGGAACAAAGATTTAAGAATTTTAACCGAAATGTCTAATTAAGCCTCTTCAATAGACGTAGTCGTATTTTTATGAGAGTTTTTGCAACGTGAATAATATGGTGTCCGCCAAAAGGAAGTTTTAAGTTTGAAAGAAAAAGTCGATTAGGGTGCTGCATTAGACCTAATAGAAATGATTGTTTTCGATTGATTTTGTAAAGTGTGGTCTAAAAATATTCCTGTCTCTGTAAAATTATGCAAGAAATGCATTAGAGGTTGCAAGCGAACTAAGCGTTGATATGAAAGCTTCTGGTGGATGGCTCGAGAAATTTTGTAAGCGACACAATATTTTCTTTCAATCTGTCTGTGGCGAAGCAGCTGCTGTAGATTTATTAGTAGTTTCTAACTGGAAGGAAAAACTGCCCACTTTAATGAAAGTATACTCTCCGCCAGACATTTTTAACGCAGATGAGACGGGATTTTTTTTAGAGTTTAGAGCATTAGCCAAGGAAACTTATACCCTGAAAGGAGAAAGGTGCATTGGACGTAAGGCTTCTAAAGATAGGATCACAATTATATTTTGCACCAATATGATGGGGGACAAAGAAAGGCCACTGGTAACCGGGAAAAATAAAAGTCCTCGTTGGTTTAAGAACACGCAGAAGAATTACATATCGAATGGTACAGCAATAAGAAGTCGTGGATGACAAATGACAAGAGAAATCATGACAGACTGGCTAAATAAATTTGATAGAAGAATGCACAGAGAAAATCGAAGTTCTTTTGTTCCTAGACAATGCTGCGTCTCATCCACAACTTGTGTTATGTAATGTTAAACTAATATTTCTATTTATATGTATATATATACATACATGCACTTATTTTTAAAAATTTTAAGTTAACATATTTTTCCCTTCAACGGACACCTCCTTTACACGGACACTTTATACGGAACGACTACTGTCCGTTCAAGGGAGAGAGTTCATTGTAGATAGTATTTCTGCTGATTTTATTAGTGAAAACAGTATACTACATGTTCTTTGATACTGCTCAACAATAATAATTGATTGTTGAGTGATCATCCGAGTAAAACTGAATACACGAGAATTTTATACAATTGCATTTTTTTTGTTTGTCTCATAGAAATTTGTCATATGTTATTTCAAAATTATGAAATATTAAAAGACAAAAAGTTAGAATTGTCCAATACTCCTTCTAAACGAGTTGCTTATGAATGACTAATTAAAAACGAATTAACGGCAAACAATTGGATAACTTTTTTTTTCTCTGATTCTGGCTTTGGTTTAGAACTAGAACCTTTAGCCACGTAATTGTATAACTTATCACTAAGTCAGGGGAGTAATGTGTAGTGTGTGTGTTGAGTAAGTGTCTTGTTACTTTGCAAAGTCGACGTCATTGTCTTTGCAAAGAGACGCTAATTGTTTCCGAACGTCTGCGGTCCCTCCGGTGAGTACCGATCCCACAAGGACAGAAACTATTTTTTCATTTATTAATTTATAATAAATTGGATAACTTCCAGTAAATAAATATACAGGATACTATCAATCAATTTGAAAACTGCTTTTAAGTTATTTGGATTAAACCGATTTTAGGGTGCCATCTTTAAAGAGCTGTGTAGGTCCATTAGAAAACATTTTTCGGTCAACGTTCAACATGCGTTGAGGCGTTCTGGAGAGCGATATATAATCCAGAGAAATAAGGTTTTCGTCGGGACACTTGAGCAGCCAGGTTGCAAATGAGTTTTTTGGGTACTATGTATACAGGGTGTAACAAAAATACAGGTCATAAATTAAATCACATATTCTGGGACCAAAAATAGTTCGATTGAACCTAACTTACCTTAGTACAAATATGCATACAAATAAAGTAGTTTCCCTTTGAAGTTACAAAATCAAAATCGATTTTTTCCGTTATATCGAAAACTATTACAGATTGTTTAATGAAAATGGACATCTGGTATTCTTATGGCAGGAACATCTTAAAAAGAAATTATAGTGAAATTTGTGAACCCCATAAAAATTTTATGGGGGTTTTGTTCCCTTGAACCCCCCCAAACTTTTGCGTACGTTCCAATAGGGAACTTGCATACATTTTTAAATTCGAAAAAAATGTTATAAATCACAACACAACATAATTTAAAACATGTATCAAAGATAAAAAAGTTTTGTTTTTCTTTCGTTTGGCCCCTAAAGACGATTAAAAATTCAAATTAAAACAGGTGGTCCAAACGCTTCGTGACGTCACTTGGTTTTACATTTACATTTTTCCAATAAATTAAACAGAATTTTAAATTAGACGTTATAAACGTCAGTAGAAAATACATTTATGTGACGTTAAAGTGTTTTTGATCGTTTGAACTATTCATAGAAAAATTCGTACTTTTACAAAATGGTTTTATTTTCAATAGTAAACCTTCGTTCCTTTCCTTCAAAAACAGCATAAAACTACAATTTTAACAAACTGGTATATATTATTACAATGACATACGATAAATGTCATTAGAATATAAATATTTTTGACTTATTCCACGACAATGAGCTTGCCAAATACCCAAGTAGGTGGAGGCCAATAAACTAAAGAAGGAGAAGAAGAATATACCTAAATATAAGGTTGTGTCTAGGTATACGTTACCGTGTACGCAAATAAAAAAGTTAGAGTGTCAGTGATTTCTTATTTTTTATTTGTTTAGTGTTTGTTTTTAAATTAACTACGGAATGTGGACAATTATTTAGTTCTTTTAATGAGTTTAAGAACATTTTAAAACAGTACGAAAAAGATAAGAGACTATAAATTAATATATATATTTTTTAGTTATAAATGAAATAGTATGTATTACTGTAAAAGATTAAAATAAAAAGAAGACCTAAAGCTTTCACAATAATAATTAACTTGTTCTGAAGCTATTATCCTTGTGGCATTTTTGTAATCAACTATTCTAAATGGGAACTAAGCCACAATTTAACCAAAAAATGATTTTATTAACGTTTCGGCGTCTAAATCGGACGTCGTTGTCAAAATACAAAATATTATTAAATTAAACAAAAATGGTGTTGCTTGGTAAAAAATTTTTCTAGTAATTTATTTAATCTGACTAATTTTTGTATTTTGACCATGACATCCGATTTGGACGTCGAAACGTTAATAAAATCATTTTTTTAGTTAAATTGTGGCTTATTTCCCATTTAGAATAGTTGGTTATAATAATTAACTTACGTATAAAAATTATTTTAACAATATTTTTTACGTGTTATGTCAACTAAATACATATATTTATTTTGCTAACCTAAATATATACTTTAGTATATACATTGATTTATTACAATTAAGTTTGAAACATCTGAATAGTTCTGTTTTAACAAATTCTTCCCTTCCTTCCCTTCCTTTAACAAATATTTTTCTATCAAACACACGCTAAACATATCAAAATAGCATGTACCAAAATATACAGTCACTGCGCACGCTAAATAATAACGTCACTGGCTTGATGAAGTTTAATTCGCGTGTACATACCTAACTTTTTTTATTTGCGTACACGTTAGCGTGTACTTAGACACAGCGAAACATAACCATAATAATAACTAATGTAAAACTATGTGACGTCACGGGTCGTTTGAACTAATTTATACCGCTGAGGACTTTAAATACGTATTTCTAAGTTATTACGAGTTTTTGAAGCGTGAAATTTTGGAAATCTCATTTTTAAACAAAACTGAACATTATTATGTAATAAAAAAAATTGTGCAAGTTCCCTATTAAATTATTATTGTGGCACCATTAGCTAAACACAATGTTTTTAAAACTTTTTTTCCTCTTAGTACTTTTTCGAAAAGCTAGTTTTTATCGAGATATTTTGAATATTTGTCAAATCCACCACATATTTGTATACTGAAAAGAGACCTGGTAGTAATATAAAAATTTATTTATAAATTACAGTTTGAGATATATTTTGAACTATATTAAAAAAGAAGCCATATCTCGATAAGAGGTGTCTTATCGAAAAAAGACTAAGAGGCAAAAAAGTTTTAAAAACAGTGTGCTTAACTAATGGTACCGCAATAATAGTTTAATTGGAACGTACACAAACATTTGGGGGACTTAAAGGCACAAAACCCCCATAAAATTTGTATGTAAATATATTAAAAAAGAAGCCGCAACTCGATTAAAACTGGTTTATCAAAAAAATACTATGAGGCAAAAAAGTTTTAAAAACATTGTGTTTAACTAATGGTACCACAACAATAATTTAATTGGAGCGTACATACAAGTTTGGGGGGATTTAAGGGAACAAAACCCCCATAAATTTTTTATGGGGTGCACAAATTTTACTATAATTTCTTTTTAAGATGTTCTTGTCATAAAAATGCCACATGGCCATTTTCGATAAAAAATCTGTAATAGTTTTCGATATATTGGCAAAAATCAATTTTCATTTTGTAACTTCAAAGGGCTATAACTTTTTTTGTAGGCATATTTGTACTGAGGTAAGTTAAGTTCAATCGGACTATTTTTGCTCCCAGAATATGTGGTTTAATTTATGACCTGTATTTTTGTTACACCCGGTATATCTAATACATGATAAATACAAAAATGCCCGTCACAGTTCGAACGAGAATTTTAGTTATTACCAAATAAGTGTCAAAAATGGTAGTTTTTTTGTTTATATCGCTACAGGTAAAAATAGGGTAATTAAATATCTTATTTAGAGTATTCATATTTTAGTAGATGAGCAAAGGTTCAAAATGGCAGTTTTCGAGTTTTGGTATGATCATTTGTTGCTTCGCTAATTGCAAAATAAAACTAAAATTTCGAAAATAAAAAATTTGCTATAACTTTTGCGAAAATGAACTTAAGACTTTGATATTGCATGAAAAGTTGAGGCAACCAGTACGTATGATGTACAAAAAATTTCAAGGCGATTCGTCAATTAGTTTAAATTTTATTCAATTTGTTTATTCCAGAGAGCTTTTTTTGCAATGTTATTATTCATAAAATAATAATGATACAGCAATTCTGTGGAAACCACATAAAAGAAGAACACTTGTACATATTTTCAAAGCATTTAAAAAAATTAATAAAAAGTCATTTTTATCATCCCGAAAACATTTTACTAAAGTAGAGTCATTTTTGGCTTAAAAACAATTTGAATAGCTTTGTTAATATTGACTATAAAGTAAGTCTACTTTGGGATTTCAAAAGATGGTATTTTTATACGAATTTTCAAAAAAAAAATTTGTCTAGGTCAATTGCGGTCAAAGTTATCCGTTTTTATTATGTAATTCACAGTTACTTCTATATACATAAAATTCTCATATAACAGTATTAGTTACCATACTCCTCCGAAAGGGCTTGACCAATTTTTATGAAATTTTACACACATATCCTATAGGACTGAGAATAGGTTTTAATCTATTTTTTTAAACCAATAAATTATAAGGGGGTTGCCCCCCTGACATTTTTTAAAATTTTTTTGGACAAAATTATCTACCTTAATTTTGTATGGTGTAGAATTAAAAAATACATATAACCCTTAATTTTCAGTCTTCTATCAGCAACCCATATTTTTTAATAGCCATCTATATATTTACATCTATAAAATTATCCTGTCACAGTGTTAGTTGCAGTACTCCTCCGAGACCGCTGGACCGATTTTTATGAAATTATATATGTATATTCGGTAGGCCTTAGAATCGGTCGTAATCTATTTTTCATATCCCTGAGTGATAAGGGGGGTTCCCCTTAACATTTTGTAATGTTATGTGGGGATATGTGTACATAACGTACTCTACAAGACTACGAGTACATACAAATTAAAAAAATTTATGATCATAATCCATCAACAAGCTCCGGAGATATTAATCGCAGCATATGATTGAAGAATCAATTTCATTTTTTGAGTGAACGGATTTTAATAATTCCCCTCCACCGACTACGAATCGATTCCGTTAGGACGTCATTTTTAAAGCTTTATTAACAACTTTGTTGAAGTTCAAAGTTTACTCAAACTTTTACACATAAACTATATACCTTGAACTTCAAAGTTGCTCTAGTAAGGTTGCTTAATTGTTATAAACAAAGTAGCTGTGAATTAAATAAAAAAAATGGCTAACTTTGACTGTAATTAACCTAGGCAAAAAGTTTTTTTTTGAAAATTCGTGTAAAAATACCAGCTTTTCAAATACCAAAGTAGTTTTAGTCTAGATAAATATTAACAGTTATTTAAATTGTTTATAAGCCAAAAATGACTCTACTTTAGTAAAATGTTTTCGGGATGATAAGAATGACTTTTTAATGATTTTTTTATATATTTTGAAAACATAACTATTTTTCTTTCACGCGGTTTCAACAGAATTGCTATATCATTATTATTTTCTGAACAATAACATTGCAAAAAAAGCTCTTTGGGATAAACAAATTGAATAAAATTTAAACTAATTAACGAATCGTCTTAAATTTTTTGTGCATTATATGGACTATTTGACTCAACTTTTCGTGTAATATGAAAGTCTTAAGGTCATTTTCGCAAAAGTTATAGCAAATTTTTTATTTTCGAAATTTTAGTTTTATTTTAAAATTTCTGAAGCAACAAATGATCGGACCAAAATTCAAAAACTGCCATTTTAAACTTTTGCTCATCTACTAAAAGAAAAATATTATAAATAAGATATTTAATTACCCTATTTTTACCTGTGGCGATTTAAACGAGAAAACTGCCATTTTTGACACTTATTTGTTAATAACTAAAATTATCGTCAGAACTGTGACGGGCATTTTTGTATTTATAATGTATTACGTATATAGTACCCAAAAAACCCATTTGCAACCTGGCTGCTCAAGTGTTCCGAACATGGTATATTTTTACCTTATTTCCCTGGCGTAATATTCATAATTACGTTTCTAGTACACCAAACTTTGGTTTCTAATACACATACATTTGTTTGAAAGTTGTCACAGATTCCTTTCGATGAGTTAGTTATGGGTAGTTGCTTATGGGTACATAAGGAAATACCATACTAACTTTCGTACCATGTGTTGGAGAAAAGTTTAGTCCCATACAAGATAACCTTCAACCACATTTTGCCAGATTCGCTAATTAGTATCTCTTTAATATGTTGCCAGATTATAAAGTGGCCACCTAGAAGTCCGGATCTAAATCTCCTTGAGTAGATAGATAGATAGATAGATAATTGTATTAACCCTTTGATACATACACATATGCATAGGGCATGTCAAAAATTACAATAAAACATTACAACACTACAGTTACAAACAAAAGTAATATATAGTACAAGACAAATAAACAATAAGTTTCCAACAATAATTATTGTATAATCATGTTAAATACAAAAATTAAAATTCGCCCCAGACATTGGACATCTTCTAAATAATTAGAGCTAAGCATTCTGTAAATTCACGTACTGAATAAAAGGCATGGCTTATTAAGAATTGTTTTACTTTTTTTTTGAAAAGTTCTTAGTGAATTAACATTTTTAAAACTAGATGGTAGTGTCTAGTGTATTAAAAAGTAGGGAGCCTGCATATTCAGGAGATTTTCTAAAATTAGTATGAATATGACGGGGAAGATAAATTATCCCGGCATTTCTTTTGTTATATGTGTGCAAGTCATTTGCTGTTTTAAGATCATTTAACTTAGTGAACGTGCTTGATAACACTTTATAGATATATATTGAAGCAAGCGTAAGAATGTTATTATTTTTAAAACATTGTCGACAACTGTCTTTAAAGCGTAAACCAAATATTGTTCGAATTATTCGTTTTTGTAGGACAAATACTCTCAAACTTTCCGATGCCTGTCCCCAAACAATAATGTTTTGACTGATTATGGAATACACTTGAGAATAGTATAGTAACCAACGCATTTACAGTAACTTCGTCCTCAGGTATTGTTTACGTATTCACGAACATTTAAAGTATTGTCCACAATCGTGCCAAGAAACTTAGTACTATCAACTGATTTAATAATCACGTTGTCTGTAATTTCGAATGCAGAAGTACTTATTTTTCTCTCACCATAAGAAAACTGAATACACACTGTCTTATCTATATTTATTACTAGATGATTTCGGTAGCACCAGTTTTTAAATGACAAAATTACATTCGTGTCCTTAGAATGTGCTCAAAGGATTCCGCTGAGACAAGTATGGTGGTATCATCTGCATACATGAATATATGTTTTTCTGAGATATATTCAGGCATATCATATATATAAAGTAAAAAGTGGACCTAGTATTCCACCCTGGGGTATTCCTAAATTACTATAGTAGATTTCCGATGAAATATTATTAATAGACACAAAAAGTGGTATATTCGTTGTATACGAATATATCCATGAGTTGACCGGTTCGCGAATGCCTATAGCTATAAGTTTTTCTTTTAGACATACTGGATCAAGACAGTCGAAGGCCCTCGAGAGATCAAAGAATATTCCAAAAGTGCACAAATTTTGATCGATTTTTTCATTAATAACTTGAATTAAATCTACTTACTGTAGCTGTTTCACGTGAACGTCCTTTTTGCGATAACGCTTAAAATACCTTTCTTATAAACCTTTCTTATAAACCGTTACTACTTTAGAAGTTTTTAAAATATCGGGGAATTTTCCGGTACTCACTGAATAATTAATTAATTCGGTTATAAAAGGAACTAATTGTGATGAACATTCCTTTAGGAGTGAAACTGGCATGTCATCAAATCGGGAGTATGTATAGGAGTTCTTAAAGAGATGGATCACATGGAACTACGCTGAGCTTTTGGAAAATACTTCTTACATCTGTCGGAAAGTTAGTCTGAACAAGTGATAACTTCGTACCGTGTGCTGGAGAACATTTACGTTCTATACAAGATAACTTTCGATCGCATTGTGCCAAAATCCATAAACCCCTTAAATGTGTACTGGAGTGACCAACTAGAAGTCCGGATCTAAGTCCCATACAGTATGCAGAGGAGATTATAAAGAGAAGGATCAAACCGAACTACACAGTGGTACAGTTGGAAGAGACTCTCTTACATGAATCGGGGCGAACAGCGTAGGATGAGACTGTTACTATGATAAATGTATCTCGGTAACACTCGATTTAATTTTGACAATGTATTTATGATTTTTGTTGTTACCCTTTAGTTAAATTTTATTTCAATTAAATTATTTAACTAAATTAATTTTTTTAGTGTTCGGTTTACGGTGAAGCGAAAAATTGTTCAAACATAAAATATATTTTAACTGAGATGAAATTTCAAAACTTCAACCCAATAAATTAATAAACTCACTAGTTAGGAAAATTAAAGGAACTTAATGCTTATACATACGATATTATTTTTTGTCTTTTATGTAGTGTGGATTTATCTTGTTTATGTCTTTTGGTTGGTGTTTCATTGGAAGTCACCCCTTCCCAAGGCAAGTCCCCCCAAGGCAGATGTCTAGATCCGCCACTGCTTAGTCTACGGTCTCTTGGGTAATACTCTCATATTATAATTAACAGATAAGATTCTGAATAGCCTGATAATGTCGTCTTTTACTCTTTATCATTTCGAATTACTACATTCGGGTTATAATCATAACAACAACGCAGCTTGTGAAAACCCCTTTTTGTGTATAATATATTTATATTAACACTCTCTTATCTTGTCACAATAATATAACAAAGTATATTTATAATACCTTTATTCCCCCACTGATAATTTTTTAGAAATAAAACTTTTTTACACCGAACGTCCTTGAAAATTTGTGTATTATCATTAGTAGTAGTATTTGAACTTTAATTTATTAATTTAAACAATGGAAATTATGAATATATTATTACAGTACAGATTTCACAGTAAAATATAGTTTAACCCGTTTCACCATACATTAAATTATAGTGATCAATCAACAAATCACAACTGTATCTGCACAAATTGACAAATAAAATAATTGTGTAAACTATTGTATTGCATCGTCCTACCTCCTTGCACAATAATTACACGAGAGCTCTAAAATTATCGAATTTCTCCCGAGTGACACTTTGACAGTTTTAATTTCGCGATCCGAAGGGGAGTGTAATTATTATGTCTAAGTGTCACGAGGGCAATGCAAATCGATAATTTTTAAAAGCTTGAGAGTACTTCGGTAAGATTATTTCAAGACTAAAACTGTCTTTATAAATCATTTTAACTAATATTTTCTTGGTATCTCCACCTGAATATCTTCACCTGCTAATTGTCATTTGAATGTATTTTTGCATAGCAACGAAGGGTATCTGACGTAATACTTGACGACGGGAGATTATCGAAAAAAATTACTGCTCTAATTTTTATATCTATAGCTTTCTATTGGTCAGGCTCTCTATGAATGAAATAATCCGTTACAGCCTCTCACCATGATCCAATCACAGCATCCAAAACCCTTTAAAAATACCTTAATAATATCCAAAGATGGCTTAAAAAATGGAAGATGAAGGTTAATGACAGTAAATCCAGCCATGTAAATTCACCATGAAAAAATAAACATGTCCATCTATAACTCTGAACGAAACACAACTTCCACAAACCGATGCTGTCAAGTACCTATAAATCCACCTCGATTAACTTGGCAAAAGCACATTTTCACAAAAAGAAAACACCTATAAAATAGGAATAGAATTGCGAGAAATGTACTGGATCATCGGTCGTAAATCTCAACTATCTCTTGAAAACAAACTCTTAATATATAAAGCTATATTAAAACCAGTGTGGACCTTTGGTATCCAACTTTGGGGGACAGCCAGTCAAACAAACCTAGAAGGACTGCAGATATTCCAGAACATAGTCCTCAGAACTATGTGATACAGCAATACCTCTATGTGCCATCCATAAAAACAGAAAAAACCGAATATTACAAGCAATATTCCAAGAGACTAGAAGCTCATCCAAACGAGTTAGCCAGTAACCTCACTGATGACCATAATGATGTACGAAGCCTGAAGAGATTCAAAATAATGGACCTAGCACGAGGACTCGAATAATCTGTGATAACTAAACTTATTTTAACTTGTTGTAATTTAATTTATGTAGAGGGTGATCACTGGATCTCCCTCTACAGGTCAAATTTTCAATTTTTGTCAAATAATTTACCTATTGTTCTTAGTTAAGAACAGACTGTATATATTACAAAATTTTTCGAAAAAAACATCCTTATGAGAAAAGCTCGGATTTAGAGGTAACAAATGTTGAAGAAAAAAAGGCATTAAGGCAAAAAAGGTCTATTAAAAAAGGTCTATTAAAAAAGGCAGAAATCACAACAAAGGCAAATAATTTATTCTTTATTAAAAAAAAGTGAAAATATCTTAATATTAACTAAGTATATAACACAATAGGTATTTTCCTAACAAGTGCAGAAAGTCAGACTTTCTGCAAGAGTTAGGAACAATATTTTTTCTAAGAGTCTTTAAAAAATTACCAAATCTTAATCAATTAATTTAATTAATATGAAAATACATACACAAATTAATTCTTTGACAAGGTTGTCAAAACCAAACTTTCAATATAATTAGTTAGCATGACGACGATCTTGGTTTCCATGACGATGATTCAAAACGACTGTTATTGTCTACCGATTTGACTTTCGAATATTATGTCAAAATAATTTTATTTCATCGAATTGTCGCGTTAATTTTACTAAAACAGGAACACAATAAGATATATTTGAAATAAATTAGTAAATAATATCTAAATATTAGTTTATTGCATGTATTATAATTACTTTGAGGCCATATTAACATATCTAAATTAACACGCGTGCGGAAAAGTAACACGCGTGCGGAAAAGTGAAACTTTCTAAACTAAAATGCGTGCGCGAAAGTAGACATTTTTGCACGCTCGTAGAAAAATACATTTACAGAACATAACGTTAGTTATGTTCTGTAACGTATTCTGTAACATAGAATATTATTGAAGCAATATCGATATTGATCAATATATTGAACGAGTAAGGAATACATTGAAACAATATCATTGAAAAAATATTTCATCAATAATATTGCCCGTGTAAAGGTGGCTTTAGTCACAATTTTCAACACTCAGTCAGTCAACATAATGCTAAGAAAATAAATAATATTCTAGTAAAGAAAAGAGAGACGTTCTCACAAACAATTTATTTTACCACTGACGACCGGTTTCGCTGTTTACAATTTGTACAGCATCATCAGGTCCGGTTAACGTAAAATCAAATGCTACAAACAACAAAAAACCAGAGTTAGTTAGGTGGTCTGTTTTAAATAAAATTTAATGATACAGCCAATATCAAGGTACATATGTTCATGCATGTACATGAATACCCACATGTATGTGCGCATGGTGTACAATCCTCACACTCACAAACATGCACGCATTCACATGCAGTGGCAAACAAAAGCATGTCAAGTATAAGATATATACTTACTTTCCGGTATAAGGGAAGAATGTAGTAGTATTCAATATCATACTTTTCTCTGCACTTTGCTAGAGGGATGGCTAGAGGGATCACATTCAAATCTTTCCCTTTACCAACCATCCCTCTAGCAAAGTGCAGAGAAAAGTATGATATTGAATACTACTACATTCTTCCCTTATACCGGAAAGTAAGTATATATCTTATACTTGACATGCTTTTGTTTGCCACTGCATGTGAATGCGTGCATGTTTGTGAGTGTAAGGATTGTACACCATGCGCACATACATGTGGGTATTCATGTACTGTTCTTACGATGTCAGTTGGACCAGTATAAAAACAAAATTCGACACCGATTGTCGGCACCGTTTGTAAAACATAGGCGGCGCAATAGAAATTAATGAGTAAACTTTTATTTTTAAATTATGGTTCAATATTTGTTAAACAGTAATAATGTTGTTAACTGTTCACATTTCTTTATGAAATTGACACCAAAGATAATTAAAAATACATAATACAAATGAAATTTAACGTGCTTATTAATTTGAGAACTAAAGAAATAAGACTACACTTTGAATATACACATAAAATACATGAAAACGAACAATTCCTCTTCCAGTCGAATTGTCGAATTCATGACTAATGAAGAGATCACTTTTACTACTGTATAGTATTTTTACTACAAAAGCGATATTACGTAGGTCAAAATTTTTGACGTAAGAGAACTGTCAAAACATTAGAATGTGACTCTTCATTATATCCATGTTTATAATAAACATGGCAATAATGAAAATTCACATTCTAATGTTTTGACAGTTCTCTTACGTCAAAAATTTTGACCTACGTAATATCGCTTTTGTAGTAAAAATACTATAATAGGACATATTTTTGACAAGTTGAAATATATCACTATCCGTGTGTTCAGAACTTGATTCGACACTTGTCGTGTTTATAACTACCACACCAATATTGGAAAAGAAGTGAAAGGCGCAATTTACACAACAGTTATCAGACCAATAATGACATAAATACGCGGCAGAAACACGACTTGATACAGAAAGGACAGAAAGAATGCTAGAAACAGCAGAGATGAAAATACTTTGAAAAATCGATGGGATATGGAAAGAGGTAGAAGTGCAGATATACGACAGATATGCAAGGTGGACAACATCAATAACTGGGTAAAAAGCAGAAGAGTATAATGGAACAACTACATGAGCCAAATGACAAAAAACAAAGTAGTAAGGACGGCGAGAGACGGTTCCCCAATAGGAAGACGATCAGTTAGGTCTGTATCCCGCGTATGAAAAAAAAAGTTGATTAATAGTAAGCTGAAAATTTGTTAATAGTTTAAACGGTGTCTAGTCGGATAAACTGTGATATATGAGAACACTGTAACAGGGGCAGTTTTAATTGTGGTTAAAAATTTGGAACGGTCAGACTTAAACTCTCCGAACAGAGATTAAACTCTCATGCAAAAATCAGACTGCTATTTATCAGCTGTCATAATTCCTGTCATTTGACATATTCTACATGTTCCACTCATTAAAACGCCCATTTGGTGATAAATAGTAGGCTGATTTTTGCATGAGAGTTTAATCTCTGTTCGGAGAGTTTAAGTCTGTTCTGTCGGACAAAATACATGTGCCGTTTTCGTGGTCTGGCCGTTCCAAATTTTTAACCTGTTCCACAATTAAAACTTCCCCTATTCCAGTGTTCCCATATATCAAAGTTTCTCCAAACACACCCTTAAGCTATTAAAAAATTTTCAGCTTGCTATTAATCAACTTTTTTTTCATACGCGGGATCCAAAACTAAGTGGGAAGACCACGAAAACGATGGAATGACAACTTACTGGAGCCACATTGAAAAACAGACAGTCATGTCTACACAAGAAGAAGAAGAAGGAAAAGAAGAAGAAGACATTAATATTGGTGACAAAGCAAGATAATATTTTTATTTTACTTGAACTTGAGCTACACAATTTTTCCAAATGTCACTTTTGACTTGTAAGTATATATATTGTATTAAAACAGAAAATAGTGAAGAATTACCAAGAATGATGGAAGCACTAGATAGTGAATCGACAAAGATGGGACTGAACATCGCTTACAGTAAAACAAAAGCCATGACCAATCAACAAGGAGAACCAATAATTACAGTGGCACAAACAAGAATAAAGCAAGTAAAAGAGATATTCTAGGACAAATCACTAAATTAAATAAAAAAAATCAGACCGAAGAAATAAAAAAAAATAATAAGATTGGCCTGGGCATCACTCGGAAAACTGTCTTTTATTCTAAAGAAAAAAAAATACCCCCAATACCTAAAATCAAGAGTCTTCAATCAATGTACACTCCCTCTCCTCATATATGGCTCTTAGACATGGACACATACAAAGGAAAATATGGAAAAAATAAAAATATGAAACATGAAAAATTCCATTAATTACATTATCCAATCAGCGGACTGAGCAAATTGACGTCATTCAATCTCGCATAATATATGGGACATCCTGTATAAACAATACAGTTTCAGTATAATACAATACAATAAAATTTAAAATTGATCATTAAAAGTATATAATACTTACAAATGCAATTTAATGTGCTTATTCATTTTTTAAGTACTAAAGAAATGAGACAAAAAATGTATTATAAAAATAAAATAATTGTAAGTTATGACGACGACACTGTTTATTTAGTGTTTATATTGCTTGCCGCCTTTGAAACATGAGAAGGTATTTTGACCAGATAACGATATGATTTGAGCCTAAGCACTTCCGAACAATTTGACCAATTACTCTTCAGTATTGCCCAATAATATACGTTAGAAAGTAGTAAGCCACACCCGCGTCCATGTGGACTAATACAAGGAGTGATCAATTTTGAAGCAAGCAAATGTTTATATGGTTTATCTTTATTTCTATGCTCTTCGTAGAATTATTGACCGGACCCCAAAAATGCTTCTGGTCCAACTGACATCGTAAGAACAGTACATGCATGAACATATGTACTTTGATATTGGCTGTATCATTAAATTTTATTTAAACCAGACCACCTAACTAACTCTGGTTTTTTGTTGTTTGTAGCATTTGATTTTACTTCAACCGGACCTGATGATGCTGTACAAATTGTAAACAGCGAAACCGGTCGTCAGTGGTAAAATAAATTGTTTGTGAGAACGTCTCTCTTTTCTTTACTATAGTAGTATGGACTCACACATGCAACCCATTCATTATTTAAATAAATAATAGTTCAAATGGGAATCCTGAAAAATTTTATTTTTATGATTTTTTTTTTCAATGTCAATTAGAAGCTTCATGCATTAATTTCTGTTTTTGTTTTTAGGTCTAACGCCGTTGATGGTATGTTGTTTAAACAAAAATTTCGAATGTGCCGAAATACTTCTGGATGCTGATGCCGATCCCAATATTAAAGATCAAATATCTGGAAGGACGGCACTGTTTCATGCCGCTGAGAAGCACGACGGTAAGCCAATATCAATGATATGTTGATAATATGTAATATGTTGTTGGATGTTGAGTTAGGTTAGGGCTAGTATGAGCTGCATGTAGAGCACCATTTTCCCGGCCCCTTTTGATTTCCCGGGAATCGGGAGTCAGTAATTTGGATTTCCCGAGACTTCCCGGGAATCGGGAAATTTAAAAATAAAAAAAGAAATTGTTTTTTAATTCTCTATTTTTTTTTTCAGTGCAATTACTAAAATATATACAGGGCGGGCCAAAGAAAAGATTCCACCTCGATATTTGGCAGTAGTTGTTAGATTTTAAGGAAATGCCGAAACAGGTCGATTTTTTTTCTAAGGGGGACACATTTTTACGATACATACATCTGTCATTTGTCAACCCCTCTCCCTTCCACGTCTCCAACACCTTATTTTTAAATAGAGAATAGAGGTCGTGTAGTCGCTCATTTGAAAGGGTATTCAATTCTCTATTCAGTAATATAAACATTATCATAATTAAATGAAGTAAAAGTCAGACTTACTCTCAATCTTTTACAGAGAGTCAGAGTAAGTCTGACTTTTACTTCATTTAAAATGAACTCTCACATGCAACCCATTCAAGATTATCATAATTATTTATACAGGGTCCTCAATTTTTTTTAATTAAATTAATTGACAAAAAAGAAGAGTGTATGTAATTTATTGTATTTAACATACATTTTACTGTTGTCAGAAAGCAGAAATAAATGTTTATTTCTCAAATAAACATTGCTTTTTGCTTAAATTCAATGTTCAAGCCAGCTCCCGCCATCCATCTGGCTCTTGGAAGTTTGAACATTTAATACAAGCGAAAAGCAATGTTTATTTGTAAAATAAACATTTATTTCTGTTTTCTGACAACTTTAAAATGTATTTTACATAAAATAAATTACATACATTCTTTTTTTGTCAATTAATTTATTTAATTTTTTTTTGGACACCCTGTATAAATAATTATGATATTGTTTATATTACTGAATAGAGAATTGAATACCCTTTGAAATGACCTGCCACACGACCCATATTACAAGGTCCAACAATAAGGTACAACAATACCTTATTTAAAAATAAGGTATTCTGACGTGGAAGGGAGGAGGTTGACAAAAGACAGATGTATGTATCATAAAAATGTGTCCCCCTTAGAACCAAAATCGACATGTTTCGACATTTTACTTAAAATCTAATAACTACTGCCAAATATCGAGGTGGACTCTTTTCTTTGGCCTACCCTGTATAATTAAAAAAGAAATATTTCAAGTGGAACAGTTGAAAATGATTATTAAGCACAGAGATAATTGTATCAGAAACATTTATTAATTGTGAGTAATATCTCCAGTCATAGTTTAAAATTAAATATTAAAAAAAAATCCGGTAAATCTGTAACAATTCCCGGGAATCGGGATTTCCTTTTTTTTTTACAGATTTCCCGGGAAATTTGTCCCGGGAATGGAGCTCTAGCTGCATGTGTCTGTTTGCAGATTTCCTTTATCATCATCACCATCATGCAACCCCTTCCGTCCATTGCTGGACATAGGTCTCTTCCATTTTTCGCCATCTCCACGGTTCTGTGCGTCTTGTTGCCATTTCTTAGACATTCGTTTATTGTCGTCCATCCAGCGTGTTGGTGGTCGTCCTCTGCTGCAATTGTCTCTCTTGGGCGCCAGTCAATTAGTTTTCTTGTCCATCTCGAGTCCTTTGGTCTCGCTGCATGACCTGCCCAATTCCATTTCAGCTTGGCTATGCGTTCGACGACATCAGCGATACCTGTTCTTTTCCTCAGGTCTTGATTTCTTATTTTGTCTGTTTTTGTCACCCCGAGCATCGATCTTTCCATGCGCCTTTGTACCACTCGCATTTTTGGTGCTGTTGTTTTTGTGAGCGTGAGAATTTCTGCTCCGTATGTCATAATAGGAAGAACGCATAGGTCAAATGTTTTCTGTTTCATAGCTATCGGGATGTTGCTCTTAAAGATGTATTTTAGTGAACCATACTCCACCCAAGCAAGTATTATTCGTCGTTGAAATTCACAGGTCTGATTATCCTTGCTTGTGATTTGATGACCTAGATATATGTACTTTTCTGTCAATGCGACCACTTGATTTTGGATGGGTAGGTGTTCGATGGGAACTAAATTTGTCATACATTTGGTCTTACTGAGGCTCATTTTTAGACCTATTGTTGAACATACGTTTCCTAATTATTGTAGCATTTGTTGTGCTCCACCCACATCTTCGGTGATAAATACTATATCGTCGGCAAAACGCAGACGATTGAGCATTTCCCCATCTATTTTTATTCTCATACCCGCCTGTCCAGCGCGGCAAAATTCTAACAAAGATTAGTTCCCAATTTTGTTTTTTGAAATTTTACCGTGCTGGACAGGGAGTAGTGAGATGCAACTTGATAGATCTCCCTCAGCTGTCTTTGCTCCGGCGATTCGTTGGCTTGCAAATTTTGGAATCCACGAATGGTGTAACCAGAAGATTAGTTCTGATAAAGTTTTATTTTTAATATTGTTAATATTAAAAGTGAAACTTTCGTTCCTCTTTATAGACCAGTAAGGATCTGTTTTTAGGTGGATGTGAGAGGTGGCATTCAGATTTTTGCGGATAAAGTTAGGTGATAACTTCGTTAATAATAATTGATTTATGCTCCTTCTCAAATATTCCCGGAACATTAATAAAAAAAATAAAATATTTAAAAATTTCAAAAAATTTCGTTTTTTTTTTCTACTTTTTTGCTTATAACTTAAAAACTATTCATTTTAGAACAAAGTCGTATAGGAATAAAACAAAGATAATTAAATTTTCTATCAGATGCGATTGGCTAAAAATGTCTTAATTTATCACCCTTGCTTCAAAATAGCAATAAATATAAAATAAGGGGGCAAAACAAGCCTGTCCTTACTCAAAGATTTTCCATCACTTAGGTTACACTTGGAACTTTCCTAATTCGCTTAGAAAATTTTTGTAATGTGCTAAAACCGTACACCAAATTTCATTAAAATTGACTTACTAGATTTTGTATAATATTTTGCAATCTAAACTTTTTTAAAAAATTAAAATTTTTTAAAATCTTGCACAACAAAAACTAGAACATACAAAGATTTGTCAATTTTTTTACGTATAAAGAAGTACTCCACCTATCTAATGCACTTTACAGAATTTAAATCGGATTATTTAAGCAGCCTCAGCAATGTTTTAAAGTTATAAACAATTTTTTGGCTTATAAACAAATTAGTGCTGTGGCCAGGAGGGGGTGCTACGGGCTCCTTTATTTAGATGGACTTACCCAAGTTTTTTATGTATTTTGACCCGTAGAACACGAATTTTTTGGGTAACAGTTGATGCTGATGTCGATAAGATTGTTATAAACAAAGAACTTGAGGAATTACATAACATCGATTTTTCGGAAAATAATACATTTTTTTGTATTTCTTGGGTAATTCTAAGCAAGAAATGTTCTTATAAGTTTTTTCGTAGGATGCATAGTTTTCGAGATAAACGCGGTGGAACTTTCAAAAACTCGAGAAATTGCAATTTTTGAACGCGAATAACGTTTGATTAAAAAATAAAATAGCAATTCTGCTGACAGCATTTGAAAGTTTAAGTCAAATTATACCGGTTTTAATTATTTGCATTGCTAAACATTTATTTTTTTATTATTAAACAAAACTATTTGTTTATAAGCCAAAAAATTGTTTATAAATTTAAAACATTGCTGAGGCCCCTTAAATAATCCGATTTTAATTCTGTAAAGTGTATTAGATAGGTAGAGCACCTCTTTATATGTAAAAAATATAGCCAACTTCTAAATGGTCTACTTTTTGTTTAGAAAGATTTTAAAAAAATTGAACTTTTTGAAAAACATTTAGATTGCAAATTTATTATGCAAAATTTATTAGGTCGATTTTAATGAAATTTGGTACACGATTTAAGTATGTTACAAAGAATTTCCTAAGCGAATTACTAAGGTTCTAAGTGCCACCAAAGTGGTTAAAAAATATTGAATAACAACAGACTTATTTTGCCCCCTTATTTTCTGTTTATTGCTATATTGCAGAAAAGGTAATACCTTAAGACATTTTTTACCAGTCGTATATCATACAAAATTCAATTATCTTTATTTAATTTCTGTACGACTTTGTTTCAAAACGAATCGTTTTAAAGTTATAAGCAAAGACAGCAGAAAAAAATCGATGTTTTTCGAAATTTTTAAATATTTTAATTTTTTTATTAATGTTCCGGGCATATTTGAGAAGGAGCATAAGTCAATTATTATTACTGAAGGTGTCACCTAACTTTATCTGCAAAAATCCGAATGCCACCTCTCACATCCGAAAATAGACGTTTTTTCGCAGATCCTTACTGGTCTGTTAGCAGATGCCGCCACGGCATCAATATCATCATAATCATCCGTTTGTGGGTTTAATTGTAATAACGATTGTGGGTTTGTGGGTAATATTTAATTGTAAATATTTGAAGACACAAGTGCATGAAGGGTCTATGTGACAAATTTTTCAAAACATGTATGTTAAAAGTAGGTTGTTCGAACCTAGAAATCTTTCAAACAAGCCAAACACGTTTTAAAATTAATATTTTCTAAGTTACTAGAGTGGAAAGGATCTATGAACACTTTTTATTTATAAAAAATATATAATAAATATTTTTTTTAAGTTTTTTTTAATAGTGTTAATAAATATAATATTAGTTTTAGGACTACCTATCCTATAAATTTAGTCTATTTAGATCTTATAGTAAAAAAGTTCTAGTATAAAAACTTTAACTTCGTTTTTCTCAATAACTTGCAAATGTCACATATACCCTTCATGCACTTGTGTCTTCATTTGTTTGTATTTGTCTGTCAAAGCTTAAGTGGCGAACTCATCTTTGATATCAGATTTGTCTGTCAAGTGCCTTATACTCTTGATTCTTAACAGTGAGGACAAAGATAAAAAATTATCATATAATGAAACACACAATATCTATAACAAGCATGGAAATACCCAATTATTTTTAATTAAGTAGAAAATCATCATGATATCTATCATAAGAATACACAATATTTCACAACAGAAAAGTAATTGATAGGAATTTGCCAAAAAGTTTTATATTTGCTTAAATTGCTTTACTGTGCAGTCGTTTAAAGGTCTATTTTGTATTAAGATAGGAGAAAGTTGAATGCTGGAATATATGAAATGAAAAAATGTCATTGTAAAAAAAAAGTTGGAAAAACTTTGACAAAAAATTGAAGTTGATGTGTAATAAAAAATACAATAACGTAGACTTACTTGCTCAAATCAAGAAGGTATCCTATTAGAATGTGACATTTGTTTTATGGGAGTGATGGCAAATTTAACAAATAACATTTAACACACACTGTACAAAGGACAAAACGAATTAAATAAATTATAAATGACGGTACTACTTCATTTGGATGTCAAATATGGAGGAACAATGATTCATTCATTGTTGTATTTTTTGTACTCTCAATTATGACGTTAGCAATTAAAAAATACGGCTTAGCGAAAGGTCACACGGGCGATAATTTACGGCGCCGTAAGAGCAGTAAACCTTAAACCTGACGAGGCATTGGTTGACTAACCAATTGTAGATGAAATAGTTAGTCAACCAATGCCTCATCAGGTTTACTGCTCTTACGGCGCCGTAAATTATCGCCCGTGTGGCCTTTCGCTTATAAAGGAAAAGTGAAACAATAAGGAATGCACGTAATTTTCCCCTTGTTCCCATATTCTAAATTTGAAAAAAGATATAGGGAATAATAAGATTTTTTGACATGTCGTTCCTATTACAGCGAGCATTTTATTGGCTAAAATTAGTGACGAGTTTAAATGACGTCATTATTATACTTGGTGGGATTGTAAATGGTGACTGACGCCTGCCATAATGTTTGAGGTTATATATGTCAAATTATTGTTTTGAAAGTATATTTTATTTATTTAATTTATATTTTAACGATACCTAGTTTATTTTTTAACCAACTTCACTTTCCCTTCCGTATCCTTGATTAGGTACGAAATAGTTTTGTTGTATGGTATGTTTAGTTAGGCGCTAGTTTTAAGAAATGTTACATACTGGCTAAATGGGCAAAGCTCCTAAAGACCATAAAAGAAGAAGAAGAAAAAATAAACAAACAAAAATCTTTTATAACCTTCTATAGTTTACGGACAATGTCAGTTTGACACTTATAGTACAGATAGCTATCTTTGTTTCACACTCTTAAAGACAAAGAGAAACGGTGTAGCCGGTAGCTGTCTTGGTAAATAAATATGTTTTGTATTTGGCAACAGCGCTTTCCTGTTAAACTTGACGATAGCAAAAAAACTAATACACTCGCGATCATAAAAAGCGGGTCACTCGATGAGTTATTCAAGTTAGATGTCTCGAATTTTCTAAACCTGTTGTCCGATTTGAATGATTTTTTTTTGGTATGTTATAGCCTTATTCTTTAGCAATATCGCTATAATAATATTGTTGCTAGACCGGTAAATTGTCATTGTATACCGGTTGTAAAAATCATACTGTGTTTATTCCTAAAAGTTCGGAACACCCTGTGGAATGTTTTAGCATAGATAAAATATTGAAAATAAAACTCAATTGTAGCCTTAGGCTCTCTTAACATTTTCTTTTTTGATTTATTTGTTTATGTTGGATAATAAAAAAGTTAAGCACGTTAATAACTAGCCATGTTCTTCATCAATACAAGGTGTTTCTAAATAAGTGCGACAAACTTTAAGGGGTAATTCTGTATGAAAAATAATGACAGTTTGCTTTATAAACATATGTCCGCAAATGCTTCGTTTCCGAGATACGGGATGTTGAAATTTTTCTTACAAACTGACGATTTATTTATTGCTCTAAAACCAATAGAGATATGCAAATGAAATTTGGTACGTTTTAAGACGCAGTTATTGTGCATTTTTTGACATACAATTAATAATTCCATATTCACCATTGGCGTGCATACGGGTATAAACATTTTAGATACATCCCGTATAATTCTTGATTGTATGTCAAACAATGCGCCATAACTACCTCTTAACATCTACCAAATTTCATTTGCATATCTCAACCGGTTTTATAGCAATAAATCGTCAGTTTGTAAGAAAAAATTCAACATCCCGTATCTCGAAACCGAAGAATTTGCGGTCATACGTTTATAAAGCAAACGGTCATTATTTTTTCATTCAGAATTGCCGCTTAAAGTTTGTCGCACTTATTTAGAAACACCCTGTATTGATGAAGAACATGGTTAGTTGTTAAGGCGCCTAACTTTTTTATTATCCAGCATAAACAAATAAATCAAAAAAGAAAATGTTAAGAAAGCCTAAGGCTACAATCGAGTTTTAATTTCAATATTTTATCTATGCTTAAACATTCCACGGGGTGTTTCGAACTTTGAGGAATAAACAGAGTAAGATTGTTACACCCGGTATACAATGACAATTTACCTGTCTAGCAACAATATTATTATGGCGATATTGTTAAAGAATAAGGCTATAACATACTAAAAAAAAAATACTCAAATCGGACAACAGGTTTAGAAAATTCGAGACATCTAACTTGAATAATTCATCGAGTGACCCGCTTTTTATGATCGCAAGTGTATATGAGGAAAAATTTTTTGAATTTGTTTGCCGTCAAGTTTGCACCGGTGGGTTATGATGTCATTAAATATATGACGTGCATTCCTAATTGTTTGACTTTTAGTTTATATATCTATTATGTTCAGAAAAAATGTTAGTAAAATAATAATGTTACGTATACCATGTACTATATTGTTAATACGTTGTTGATTTTGTTATTTCCTTGCGTATTCATTAACATACAAATGCACAAGTATAAAATTCTATTATAAATAAAAAAAAAACAATTTGCTTACACTAAAACATAATATTGGTATGCGGAATAAAAAATTTCACCTAGGCTGCAATTAAAATAAATGCACTGAGCAGTTGTTGGCTACTAACGTCTTCTCGGGTAGTTTGGTCGGGACGTGTGTAGAACTGACCCCGACAAGAATGGTCGGGAAGTTCTGTCGTGTCAGGTGGTCAGGTCGGGACGTGTGTAGGAACTTCAGTTACACTTCTTGTGACATGCGAGAGAAATTTTTAAATAAACCACTTCTTTCTTCCATTCTCATATCATTTAGAAGCTCTACTGACTTGATCCTTTAAAAAAAATGACATCAACATCTACGATTTCTTTTTTTTATATTCTCGTTTTCTTATTGACACGGGCATGATTATAGAACTAGTCTCACATATAACTTATCTTCTCGGAGGCATTTTGTACAAACAAGACAGAACAATGGCAAATGTTTGCAAACTTACTGAAATTCGCGAATTTTTGTTTTTGACATGCTTGGTGAAAATATGTGTTGGCAAACGTTAGTAAATGTTTGCTAATGTTTGTTTGCAGATGTTTGTTGTTGATGGTATTTGGTGATAACGCACATTCATTTATCATCATTCTCTTTGCCTTGTCCCTATGCGGGGTGGGCTTCCCTAATTGCATTTCTCCACACAATTCTGTCTTGGGTCATATCAATGTTAATCCCCTTTACCAACATGCCCTGCCTTATCGTCTCCCCCAGGTCTTCTTTGGTCTTCCTCTTCTACCCCTTCCAGGAATCTGCACTTCAGCTATTCTTCGTATTGGGTGATTAACGTCTCGACGTTGAACATGACCAAACCATCTTAACCTATGCTCTCTCATTTTGGCGTCAATTGGTGCCACACCTAGACTTCCCCTAATATACTCATTTCTAATTTTATCCTTCTATTGTTCCTCTTTCTTTTTCACTGCCCAACATTCAGTTCCGTACATCATAGTCGGTCTTATGGCTGTTTTATAGGATTTTCCCTTCAGCTTCATTGGAATTTTTCTGTCACACAACACACCACTCGCTTCTTTCCACTTCATCCATCCAGCCCTAATTCTACTGCATGCATCTCCATCTATTTCTCCATTACTCTGTAATACCGATCCTAGGTACTTACAACTATTGGTTTTCACAATCATTTCGCCATCCAAAGATACCATTTTATTTGTAGTAACTCCATCTTTAAAAGAACATTCCAAATACTCTGTTTTTGTCCTACTAAGCTTTAAACCTTTTTCCTCCAGAGCTTGTCTCCACTGTTCCAGTTTTTGTTCTAAGTCTCTTTCACTATTTCCTATTAACACTACATCATCTGCATACACTAGGCACCATGGAATGCTACCCTGTAGTTTCGCTGTTATCTGGTCCAAAACTAATGAGAATAAATAAGGACTAAGCGCCGAGCCTTGGTGCAATCCTACTTTCACCTGAAATTTATCAGTCTCTCCCACACCTGTCCTAACACTAGTCGTTACTCCCTCATAATCTGTACATATTCGCCAGGGACTCCTTTCTTATTGAGTGCCCACCACAGAATCTCTCGAGGAACTCTATCATATACTTTCTCAAAATCAATGAATACCATATGAGCGTTGGTCTCTTTATTCCTGTATTTTTCCATCAGTTGTTGATGATCTGCCCTGCATAAAGCCAAATTGATTATCGGATATTTCGGTTTCTTCACGTATCCGTCTATCAATTACTCTCTCCCATATTTTCATGGTGTGGCTAAGTAGTTTTATAGGCCTGTAGTTTGCACATTGTTGTATGTCTCCCTTGTTTTTGTATACTGCTTCTCCATTCGTCTGGCATTTGTCCAACTTCCATAATTCTATTAAATAGACCTGCTAGCCAACTTATTCCTGTGTCTCCCAATACTCTCCATACTTCCCCAGGAATGTCATCTGGTCCGACTGCTTTTCCTTTCTTTATTTTTTGAAGCGCTTGAGCCACTTCCTCGTTTGTTATTCTGGTAACCATTACTGTTACTGTCTCCGTTAACTCCACAGGCTGTCTGTCAAATTCTTCATTTAATAAACTGTCATAATACTTTCTCCATCTCTTTTTGACATCGTTTTCGTGAATTAGTATTTTGTTATCTTCATCTCAGATACATCTAATCTGATTAAAATCTCTTGCTTTCTTTGCTCTCTGTTTGGCTATTTTATATATCTTGGCTTCGCCTTCCCTGGTATCAAGTTGAATAGGTTTGAATACGCTTCTGCTTTAGCTTTTGCTACTGCTACTTTCGCTTCCTTAACGCACATTCATTCTCATTATTTAGTTTCATAAATTTAATATTTATTTTATGTTTTAGTGGAAATGGTCGAAATGCTCCTGCAATTCAACGCAAATACGAAACTGAAGAACTTTTTCGGTACCAGCCCCCACGACGCTATGTACGAACTAGACGGCATGCCGGAAGCGATTAAATATATGATTCTAGGCAAGAACAACAAAAGAAAATCCTTAGACGATAACCCTAAGGTCTCGAAACATAGCAGACCCAACAATGGAGTACAGCCTACTCTCAAGACGTACAGTAGATCACAGCAGATTCGAGGGAATCATGTTTCGAAAACCTACACTACTGTTAAATGAGACTTTGCAGATATTTGTTTCTTATCTATTTATCAATATTTTATGATAATTCTATTGATATATAAGATGAGACCGAGTGAGTTCAACATCGTAAAGAATACCGAAGAGTTCTGGTTATATGATAAAACAGATATCTGTAACTTTCATATTTTACACATGTCAACAGATGAAAAATTTCCACTTGAGATATTCAGTTATAAGAACTTAAAACTGTCTTTTGTTATTTGTTGTATTTTAAATTGGCTATTTTTTACTTAATTTGATCTTAAATATCAGATTTATAATCAATAGTTCTTATTTATGAATATCTCTCATCTTATATAATAAATGGAAATATAGAGAACTAAAAGAATTCTTTTACGAAATTTTTATTATGTT
Organism: Diabrotica virgifera virgifera; assembly: GCF_917563875.1. Classification (NCBI taxonomy): domain Eukaryota; kingdom Metazoa; phylum Arthropoda; class Insecta; order Coleoptera; family Chrysomelidae; genus Diabrotica; species Diabrotica virgifera. The sequence continues at coordinate 192,530,748 of NC_065445.1, forward strand.
GTTTTTTGGCTGATGTGTTTGTATTTTTAATATATCATTGTATTGTTTAAAATTCACGATCTTATAACAAAAAGGCGTCTCACCAAACATTTTTATCTTCTACTATTTGACTAATTATTTACATTTTTTCAGTCTTTCTTGTGTATTCCTACATATTATATTACATTTACACATTTTTTTTAGGCTGGTGTTAGGTACATATTAGTATTACCATCAGAATTTTCGTCCACTTTTGATCCAATTGAGGCCAATCGATCTCACAGATACTTTCAGTCCCAAAAAAACTTATCCAGCTTGTTAAGATATGCGTAAATGGCTGTAGATCCAGAGTACGGATAGGTAAAAAACTCTCAGAATCGTTCGAAATAAGTAGTGACCTGGAACAAGGAGATGCGCTGTCACCTATCCTTTTTAATATAATCCTGGAGAAAGTAGTAAGAACAGCACAAATTAGAACAGAATTGCTGACAGTAAACGGACTAAAATTACTACTAGCACTCGCGGATGACATTGACATTGTGGGAAACACAGTCACCAATGTGAAGGAGACTTTCAATAAATTGGAGGTAGAGGCAAAGAAAACTGGTTTAAGGATAAATAAAGAGAAAACCAAATACATGTGCATCGATAGACAAAAGGGACGAGATAGAATAGGGCAAAATGTTACGATATACCCATATAACTTTGAAAGAGTGGAGAGTTTTAAATACCTCGGAGCAACAATCACTGCAGATAACGATATCACGGAAGAGATTATAGTCCAAGAGGCAGCGCTGAAAAATCTCTTTGAATTTACTAAAGCTAGATTTTTCACAGTTGATTACTGTGATTGTCTAGAGAAACATACTGCGGTCGGTCAAGCGAAACGTAAAACAGGGGTTACTGAGAGGGTATCAAAGTTGCTTTCCTACGAAGGTAATTATTCCCATTTACTAAGGCTGAAAATCAGTACACACATTCTAAATTGAATATAAATAAAAGTTATTATAGTCGGTCAGCTGTATGACGGAACAGAGCCGGTGGGTCGGCCACAGTGAATGTACAGGCATTGTTTATATAGGGATAGTTGGTCAGCCCAATAGGAAAATTTGTTTGATTCCATAGGCACCAAGTTGGATACTATTCTATTCATAACACCCCAACTCGCATACATATTAAGAAAAATAAATATATATGGAAGAATATATTTAGAAATTGAATTAATATCATGCTATAATATATATAATGTATAGTAGCATGGCATCATTAATTCAATTTCTAAATATATTCTTCCATATATATTTATTTTTCTTAATATGTATGCGAGTTGGGGTGTTATGAATAGGATCGTATCCAACTTGGTGTCTACGCATTTTGACGTTGCGACCCTGACAAAAATTGTGGGGACATCTGGTGACTGTCTCAATTTGAATCAAACAAATTTTCCTATTGGGCTGACCAACTATCTCCCTATATAAACATTGGTACAGGGTTATTCACTATATTTTATATACAGAATTAGAAAAAAATGTAAAATACAAAAGTTATTCGATTTTTAAATTATGATTTTTTGACATATATATCGTACTAGTGACGTCATCCATTTGGGCGTGATGACGTAATCGACTATTTTTTTTAAATGGTAATAGGGGTCGATTGCTAGCTCATCTGAAAGGATATTTAATTCCCTATTCAGTAATATAAACAATAACATGATTAATTATACAGGGTGTCCAAAAAAATTTTTTAATTAAATTAATTGTTTAATTAATAATTAAAAAAAATTTGGACACCCTGTATAAATAATGATCTTATGTAAAAAAATCATCGATTACGTCATCACGCCCAGATGGATGACGTCACTAGTACGATATATATGTCAAAAAATCATAATTAAAAACTCCAATAACTTTTGTATTTTACATTTTTTTCTAATTCTGCAAATAAAGCAGTTTACAAGGGGGTCAAAATATATTGAATAACCCTGTACATTCATTGGGGCCGACTGACCGGCTCTATCCCGTCATACAGGTGACCGACTATAATTTTTATTTATATTCAATTTAGAATGTGTGTACTGATTTTCAGCCCTGTTTTACGTTTCGCTTGACCGACCGCAATATGTTTCTCTACACAATCACAGTAATCAACTGTGAAAAATTTAGCTTTAGTAAATTCAAAGAGATTTTTCAGCGCTGCCTCTCCGTCAATTATAGGGAGAATTCAGGCAGCAAACAGATGTATGTATAGCCTCCACAATACTATTAAATCTAAGAGCCTAACACGAGCATCAAAGATCAGAATATATAAAACTGATTAGACCGGTGCTCATGTATGGGTGTGAGACGTGGACTCTGACCAAAGCAATTGAAAGAAAACTTAGATGTATTGAGAGAAAAATCCTACTTTCAGTACATATTTTAAATCAGATTTGATCTATTTGAGGTTAGCTACTAAAATAGATTTCTTCAGCAAATGTTGCCATCCATATTTGTCTATATTAAAGATGTCTTCAGTATATTCTTTTATGTCCGAGTCTATATTCTAGTCGTAACGATTTCACATCTTCTATTATTTCGTCCCTTATTATCTTGAACAGAAACGGGCTGAGCCTATCTCCCAGTCTAATATTTATTTTAATTTTCGTTTTATTGTTGTTAATTTGTTTTATGATTTCCAAGACGTACGGGATTCTTTTCTGTCAGTTATTGGTATGCCAGTAATACCAGAAAAAAAATTGTCAAACAATATTGTGAGATATTTTACGAGTTTCTGGTCCTCAAATTTGACAGTTCGTTCAGGTCCTCAAATTTTGACAGTTCGTTCAAAATTCCATCAGTTCCTGGCGATCGTCGATTCTTACTTCTTGCGATGAAAGTTTGCGGTCTTCATCAAACGTTTTAGTCCATCTAGTTTTAACCGTATTAGGTCAATATGAAGATTTTCTTTATCAAGTGATAAATTGCTATCACAGCTTTTTTCAGCATAGGTTTTATCTACATTTGGCCCAGATTAAAAAATATGCTAATTTCACCCATAGTTTGACCTTTATTATGTTTACTATTCTAACTGGGAAATAAGCCACAAATTTAACTTAAAAAATTATTTTATTGACGTTTCGACTTTTACCTCGGACGTCGTTATCAAAATACAACATATTACTCTTTCTTAATATTGTTTGTTGCACTTCTACATATAGGCTGAAAGAAAATGCATTAAGGAATGTATAGGTACAATAATAAAACTATTGCTCACATTGAATTTATTCGTTCAACATGGGATTACTAATATCAGTCAAACAACAACAATATTTGCTTTTTAATTGTATTTATAATGATTATATTCATTTGAAAAATATTATAAATCGGGAAGAATAACTTAATGGTAATACTATTTATTATTCTTCTTGTTTTATAATCACAGATCTGAAATGTAGGCAACTAATTAATAAAGAATAATGTAAGATGTGATTTAATTCTTAAGATTTTAAATTTAGGCTTTTTATATTTATTTCTTTGAAACGGTAATTAGACTGTGGTCTGTAACAAGTACAAAAGACTTTATACTGCCTGAAGATTAGGATACTTACCAATATTGGACCAAAATTCATTTTACAGTCAAAAGAGGCTGCGATGGGAGTGTAAGGAGAATGTTGCTTTTAATGTTAAACCCTTGTACAGTCGGAAAAATGAAAGAATACCCATGAACGAACATATAAAACACGCTGTATTTTCCTGTCACAGTGTCACAAAGAAAATTGCCCAGCGCAAGTACATGTAATAATAATTGTTACATGTACTTGCGCTGGCCATTTTTGGTATGACACGGTGACAGGAAAATACAGCGTGTTTTATATGATCGTTCATGGGTATTCTTTCATTTTTCCTACTGTAACACTCCCGATCAAATCTGTCTCTTGGAGGCTCTCAGATCGTGTTTGATCAAAACGAAATTGATCAGATCGAAACTTGAAATGTTTTTACCGAGATGCTTATAGAAAAATGACAATGGGCCGATAATGATAGAAATCCTATAGTCTTGAGCCCATTTACATGCATATTATGTACAAGGTGACACATTTTAGCGCAAATTAATAAACATTTTTTCTATTACTGCTTAGTTTTTGTTAATTATTTCTCATACATTAAAACTTCTCAATAACTGTCGATACGGTATCAAAAGATTGGGTAGTAAAGAGGTGGCCGCTTTAACTCAACTTGGCAAGGAAAGATTTCCAAAGAAAAACAATACTTTTGATTAACTTTTGTAACAAAATCCGTTATAACGCACATCAAAATAATCTACGAGACACATATAGTCCAGGACGCATCTGTTTTGAAATGGACATTGAGAGGTGACTCGATTCTTTTTGCAGAAATTGCTTGGAATTAACGCATATAATAATAATTGTGCTATCCTCCCACTCAAAAAGGTCCGGAACATTGTTTAAATAATTAAAATGTCAAAAAATGAAGGAAAAATTTGATTTTTTTCATCGTTTTTTGATTATAACTGATTAAAAAGTTGTACTGGCATAAAAGTTGCGTAATCAAATTTCCTACAATATAGGATTGGCTAAACATTTTAAAAATTGTCACCCTTGTTGCAAAATAGCAATAATTGCGAAAAAAAAAAACATAAAAAACAAGTATTCGCATTTTACGTTTTTTAACCATTTATGCTAAACTTAGGACCTTCATATTTTACCCAGAAAAACTTTATGAATATAGTAAAACAATACTGTAAATTTCATTAAGTTCGGTTCAATAGATTTTGCAAAATAAATTTTGCAATCCAGCTTTCTCAAAAAAAAATTTTTTTTCAAAATATTGCAGGACTGAAAATAAAGCAGTTAGCAAGTTGAATTTTTTTTTACATATAGAAAAATACTGTACTGTACCTTTCATTTGCAATTTGCGAAATTAATATCGGTTAACTACCACGGCGGCGGCGTCAGGAATTTTTTTGTTGTTTAAACAATATTGTTTAAACAATTGAATATGTTTAAAAATAATAAACTTATATTCTCTAAGTTAAAATATATGAACAAAGAAAGTTTTTGCTAAAAAAAGTGTTATTTCAAAGGACAGAGTATGTGTTTTTATTTTGCAATAAACAAATTTCTTTATTTATATCGAAATGTAATAAAAATTTAAATTTATCAATCATCAAAGGTCATTGAAATGCCCAATCAGAGCAAACCTATCCGCTGCCCTGCGCCTAGCACCAAAAATTAATATTTATTTTAAAAAAATTCTGACGCCGTGGTAGTTAACCGATATTAATTTTGCAAATTGCAAATAAAAGGTACAGTATTCTTCTATATGCAAAAAAAATCAACTTGCTGTCTGCTTTATTTTCAGTACTGCAACATTTTGAAAAAATTAATTTTTTTTGCGAAAGCTGGATTGCAAAATTTATTTTGCAACATCTGTTCAACCCATCTTAATAAAATTTACAGTATTATTTTACTATATTACATATTATAAAGTTTTTCTGGGTAAATATAAAAGTCCTAAGTGTAGCATAAATGGTTGAAAAATGTAAAATGCGAATACTTGTTTTTTATGGTTTTTTCGCAATTATTGCTATTTTTCAACAAGGGTGACAATTTTTAAAATTTTTAACTAATCCTATATTGTAGAAAATTTAATTATGCAACTTTTATGTCAGTTCAACTTTTCTCGTAAATGAATACTTTTAAAGTTATAATCAAAAAACGAAGAAAATAATCGAATTTTTCCTTCATTTTTTGACATTTTGATTATTTAAACAATGTTCCGGACCGTTTGAATGGGAGGATAACTCAAATATTATTATATGAGATAATATGTTCAAGCAATTTCTGCAAAAAAAAATATGAGTCGCCTCCAAACATCCAAATGTACTAATATTTTTATAGATGCGGCCTGGTCTAATATGTTAGCTGCAAATACAAAAATAAATTTAGGTTTTTAATCTTTTTTGTTGTTTTGTTGAATATTTTACCAACTTTGACGGTAATGCTGATAAGAATGGCTATAAAAAATTTAACAAATCTCCAATATGCGTTTTTTGTGTAAGGGCCGGTTGTTCGAACGCTAATCAAAAATGGAATCAACTGATCATTATCAAATATTTAATTACTGTCACCAACTGTCAATGTCAACTTTGTTTGGGTTGCTGAAAACATAATTGATTACAATTATGAGATTTATTAATCAATTATGTTAATAACTGTTATGTTAATTAATAATTAATCAATCAATTATGTTAATTATCATATTATGTTAATTATCATAATGATAATTAACATAATTGATTACAATCAACTGATTGACGTACGAATGAGGGGTGTTGTTATTTGATGGTTGTTAAGGGGACTTAATTATAATCAACTTCTTGATTAGCGTTCGAACAACCGGCCCTAAAAGTAATATTTCTTAATTGGTACTTGAATTTCGATGTCTACGTAAATTTTTGTTTAATTTATCAATATTTTGTATTTTGACAACGACATCCGATTTGGGCGGCAAAACGTTAATAAAATAATTTTTTTAGAGAATTGTGACTTATTTCCCATTTAGAATAGTTGATTATAAAAATGCCACAAGGAAATAGCTTCAGAACAATATACGTGAATTTTTATTTAGATTTTAGTTATACTTTAGTTATACTTAACTTATACAGTCCCTGGCCATATTATTATGACCACCTATGAATTTTTACAAAAATCAACTATTCCAATAGGGACGTTTTGTTTAAAATATGATTTTTAAATTAAATTTTGTGATGTAATGTTAATGTTATACATTAACTATATTATATTTAATAATAAACACCAATAAAACATTTGAAAATATTACCTATTTATATACTTTTTAATATTTTGTTGAACTTCTGACCTTAATCAGATGAAAAATATTTGGGAGCTTTTAAAACGAGAAATTTCCGATGAAAAGGTCACTAGCGAAATTGTTTAGATTAAAGAACTAATATATCATTGAAACCACAATGACAAATTAAAGCAAAAAAAATTTAACTGCATTCAAAGTATGCCAAGACGGGTACTAGCGGTAATCAAAGTTAGAGGGGACTCAGCAAAATATTTAAAAAATGCAAATATGTGATATTTTTAAATGTTGTATTGGTGTTTATTATCAAATATAATACATTTAATAATAAACAGCACTAAATCATTTGAAAATATCACATATTTGCATTTTTTAAATATTTTGCTGAGCCCCCTCTAACTTTGATTACCGCTAGTACCCGTCTTGGCATACTTTGAATGCAGTTAATTTTTTTTGTTTTAATTTGTCATTGTGGTTTCAATGATATATTAGTTCTTTACTCAAAACAATTTCGCTAGTGACCTTTTCATCGGAAATTTCTCGTTTTAAAAGCTCCCAAATATTTTTCATCTGATTAAGGTCACAAGTTCAACAAAATATTAAAAAAATATAAATATGTAATATTTTCAAATATTTTATTGTTGTTTATTATTAAATATATTATAGTTAATGCATACCATTAACATTGCATAACAAAACTAAATTTAAAAATAATATTTTAAACAAAACTTACCTAGTGGAATAGTTGATTTTTGTAAAAATTCATAGGTGGTCATAATAATATGGCCAGGGACTGTATATTTAACTAATATAGAGATATTAGTTAAATCCAGAAACGCAGTGGGGTGCTATAGAGATGTTTCAAGCTGGCAGGAGTCAAAGAGACGTTGCTGAGGTCCTCCACAAGGCTAGAAGTGTCATTAATCGTTTGCGGTTAAGGTTCCAATAAACCGGTGTTGCTGAACGTTATACAGGCCGTACAAGAATAACCAACCAGATTGAAGACCATAATATTAGGTTGCAGGCTTTGCGGGATCGCATTGTAACTGCATCACAATTACAAATGAGGCTGCAAAAGACCCATCAGGTGTTTGTAAGTGGCCAAGCTATTAGAAATAGACTGCATGAACTAAGGATAAATGCTCGAAGACCTGTAAGACTGTCTGTGTTATCCAGAGGAAATCGCGCTCATCGACTTCAGTGGGCACAAGAATACGCAAATTGGGTTAGACGTGAGTAGGCCTCTACTTTGTTTACACATGAGTCCCGATTTGGATTTTTACCAGATACAAGACGGACAAGAATTTGGAGACGATCTGGTAACGCTGAACGATTGACCACCTTGCAGGCGAGGTTCATAGACAGCAAGGCGGCAGTATAATGGTAAGGGGTGGCATCACTCTTGGTGGAAGAACCAACCTCGTTTGTCTGGAACGGTTTCTAAATGCAACAGACTATCGCGATATTATAGAACCTATTATACCATTTGCACAACAAGCTGGTCCCCAATTTCAATTCATGCAGGACAATGCGTGTCCGCATACTGCCAGGGTCGTGCAAATATTGGCTCGAAGATAATGAAATTGAGGTTTTGTATATAATAATAATGTAATATTCCTCGAAGATAATGAAATTGAGGTTATGGTATGTATTTTCTGTTCTTTTGTATGGTGTGGAGACATGGACTCTCAATAAACAATGCTTCAATAGATTGGAAGCATTTGAGATGTGGACGTATCGAAGAATGCTGAGAATCTCCTGGACAGACACAATAACCAATGAGGAAGTACTAAGGAGAATACAGAACAGCAGGGAGATACTGGATTCCATCAAAATAAGAAAATTAATACTTGGGTCATATAACACGTGGTGACAGATATGAACTCCTAAAATTAATTATGCAGGGAAAGATTCAAGGAAGGGGCAGCATAGGTAGGAGAAAAATGTCCTGGCTGAGAAATCTCAGAAAATGGTTTGGATGCAGCTCAACTGAACTCTTTCGGGCTCTAGTGTCGAAAGTGATAATAGCAATGATGATTGCCAACCTTCGTCGCGGAGATGGCACGTAAAGAAGAAGAAGCACAATCGCAAGATTTAAACCCAATAGAGCATGCATAGGGCATATTGCGTTCAATACAAGACAGCCACTCTTTGAGAGCCTTTCAATGATGAGTTTGCCTTACAGATGTAGGACAGTAATCAACTACCGTGGAGGTCATACACCATACTAACTTAACCTAAAGACCACTTTATTGGGAGTTGAGGGGCAACAAATTAATAATTTTTGATTTTTGTTCTGTTACCATTTTTTGACTTATGGAGTTCTCTTTTAATTTTCTTAAGAGCTTTGCGATAATTTTAAGAAAAAATGTTTATTTTATATTCAGGGCACTTGTTTATTTTTTTTTATTTGCAATGCATTATGTATTTGAAATCCTTCTGTAATGTCGCGTTTTGTTTTTGTCCCATAGATTATTTTGATGTGTGTATTATGCTGCCGTGATTAGCGAAAACGCCGTATCTGCAAAAATCTGAAAAAATTAGATTTATACATTTTTTTAACCCAAATGTGCATATCTATCTTATTTGCTTACCAAAAATGACGTAAGTTAAGCCAAAATACATTAAATACAACGCATTTTATGCCGTATCTGCAAAAATGTTCATGGATACTTAGAATAAATGCGTCATCTGAAAAATACTTAGAAAAAACGCCGTATTTAAAGGTCACTTGCCGCGTTTATCCTAAGCTGGCACTAGATGCGGCGTTCTGCCTAAGCATTTGACAGATTTTTACAGCATGTGTAAAATTTTTAATAAGGTCAGTTTGTTGTCATTTTTTAACGTGAACGTTTGTTTGATATAATTTTTTAAATATGTCAAATAGAACAAAGTTAATACGGCAGAAGGCTATTTTTTTTTATCAATAGAAAATCTAAACACATATGGTTGAGTTCTTGGTGATCAATAAATAATGTATGGTTCTAAAAACAATGCGGTACTACTAAGTGAGACAAATACTACCACTAAATGTGGAGTTTCCTGAGGTATAGCGGAGTTTCCTATGTGTATGTATATTGTTGTTGATGCGACATTGTATTATTACGTTACATCAGGCATTTTAAACAGTACAAATTTTATTAAAGTTTGTTATACGAATACGAATTTTGGTACGAAGTATTTTGATCGCCGTAGGTCGTAGAATTTCCAAATAAAAAATGTGTTCTAAAAGTACATAGTTAAATCAATGTCTAATAATTAATAATTAAAAATAAACTTGATCGTAAATGTTAATGGTTTCTGGAATGTTTTTAATTTTAAAATGCAAGAAACGCCCCTTAGCGGCAAACTTATTAATTCCAAAATTATTTCCAGAACTTTTTTTGTCCATTTTCATGACACACTTTTATAAAAAATGTTTTTTATTCTCCTTTTTCATCGTTATATTGTATTTATTATACAGTAGACTCCCTCTATAACGAGAACTGAAATGGCAGACTAATTACCTCGTTATACGCGGATCTCGTTATATCAGACAACAATAATATTGTGCATACATATAGTTTTCTAAAATATTAACTTTCTATTATAGTGATGCCATTCGGAGCAATATAAGATGCTAAATATTGTTTCCTCGACAATAAGGATTCGCCATCATAAATTATATTTTTTTTTACAATATTCAGTACCGGCTAATAGATAAACAGAACAGGAAGAAGTTTATTATAGGTAGGCGGTGGATTTTTATTAAAGCACTACCCTCGATAACCGCACAGATGTTGGGAATTTATGTATACAGGTAGGTAGTTGGGGTATTTACTTATAGCCATTACAGCGCTAACAATAGATAAATAATAATAAAGATACATATTTTACGATTTATTTTTTCCTCGTTATAGAGGTGTTCAATTCAATAGGAATTTCATGGGACATCTAGTGTACCTCGTTATAAGCGAAACCTCGTAATAACCGTGTTCGTTATAGAGAGAGTCTACTGTATTATAAAATAAGAAAATAATTGGCGCAAACGCAGTACTGCATTCTTCCTAAGGAGGAAGAAGTTAATTTATGTAGTATACTTAGAAAGAACGCAGTAACAGAGTTTTTAGAGGTAATAAAATATATTTTGCCAATCTTATGTATAAATATGAATTCTATGATATTTATTATGTATATAAAGTAGAAAACAAAAAAAATTCTAAATAGTTTTCAACGGCTAGATATTTAAACAAAAACCGATTTTACTCAAATGTGATCTCTCTGCAGATACGGCGTTTTTGCTAAGGACGGCAGTATGTAAAACAGCAAAAAAGTTGTTTACAAAAACAAGAGGTATATTTGAAATAAGAAATATAGTTAAGTTTATACCGGGTGGAAGAAATGTCAATTTATGCGTCTCGATTTTTCTAATGACACCAAATAGGATTTCGAGCCCGTGCAAAAATATACTGAACGATAAGAAGTATTCACTTTAAACATTTATCAAAATTCGTCATTTATTGACACGCTACTGAGTTTATGTACTAAAAACATGGGGAAAATACAAATAGGAGTTTTTTTTTTTCGAATTTTGAGGATATTCCGGAGGGAAAAGACAAATCTAACACCGTCATTAAAAAGAACAAAAAAATACATGAAAAATAATTCTTGAAAAGTTTGCCAAAAATTATCTACATAACCTAAATTTTTTTTTGGAAAATATTAGATTGTTTTCACCCAATTTGAAAAAATATGAAATCATTGAGTTATCGACGTTCTTCTGTCCGTCTGTAAACACAACTTTTCCGTCAATATACCAGACAGAATGACAAATGAGCTTAGAGTTGCAACCGGAAGTATTGTTTTAAAGTCGCAGGAATAGTACAAGCGATACATTATTCGATGCGCCTTAGTAAGACGAGAACAAATATTTACTTCCGGTTTCATATCTGTGTGTCCGCGAATATAACTTCTCCGTCATTAATACAGATAGAATGACAAATGCGGTATTTAAGAAAGCTTATAATCCAAGGATGGTAGTAAAGATGAGAAATTTGACCTCGCACTCCGGTTTTAGAGTTTCAACGGGAAGTACCGTTTTAAAGTCACCGAAATAATATAAGCGATATATTATTCGACGTACCTTAGCAAGATGAGAACAAATGTGTACTTTTGTTTTTTATATCATTTCAAGTTAAAAAGTTCTAACCGGAAGTGGCATATTTAGTCTGAGAAATAGTACATGTATAAATAAATTGCATATATATAATATGAGGGGTATAGAATCAAAACTCGCTTTCTGCATCCATGGCTGAAATTGAGTTGTCTATATTTTCCGAATCTGCTTGTTGAACCCTATACGAATCCGGAACTAGTTTGACTCAAAATTAGGTTTATCCAATATAAATTAAATGTTAAAAGTAGAATTTTGAATCAAACCCGTCTTTCTCCTATGAAAATTTTGGGCATATACTAGTTCGCTCCCGCGGTCAGATTTTAATCCCCTAAAGAAAAGGGTCAGAGGTAAATTCGCTCCGGCCAAGAAATAAAAATTTCTAATAACATTTCTGAATCAATCACTAACATTTTTCAAAATAGGGACCAAAATAAAGTGAATATTATACTAAATAATCTAATTCAACTGTCTCGTATATAAATATGTCACAAATAATATTTATATAATTTCTATATAAACCACAAAAATCACAGTATTTCCTACCAATTTTGCCGATATTAATAATTCTACTAGAACCTAGCAGATAAATATTTAATCCGCTTAACCATGGGAGCGAACTGGTATATAATTAAAAGGGTTTTTTGACCACGGGAGCGAACTAGTGTGCTCCGGACAATTTTGCGTGAAACCCGCCTTTCTCCAAATGACCAATAAGAGGCTTGTAAAGTCTCATTCAGATTTAATCACTCTATTTGTCTAATGCAATATCACTGTTTTTTACTGTAATCAGCTATCAACTTTAATAATAATTATTTGCATAGTTCTTGTCTTAGAACCAACAAGAAAAGGCTACACTCATGACTTAGAAAAGGGTATACAAATTACAGTCTGGCACTTTTTATGACTTACTGAAAGAGAAAAGCAAAAGTATTCTTCTTTTATCATTTGATTGTCAGAAAAATGCCTTCGCCAAAGCTACCAGATCAGGCTACATTGCTACATGCTACAATCGCCAGATACATGTACATAATTTCACTACTACAAACAATGTAACTGATTACTGTTGTTTTATTAAGATAAGCAAAAAACTAAAGTTGTAAAATTTCATCTTCAAAACATTAAATGGTTTCAAAACTTGCTTTCTCCAAATGAGTTTGTTTAAAAACTTACTTTCACCAAATGTTTGCTTCAAAACTCGCTTTCTCCAAACAAAAAAGCTTATTATTTAATTATCTATAAAAGTTGTATTTCATAAATTATGTTATACCAATTTCTATGGTTAAATTCTATAATATGAAACTTAAATTCGTGTGATAAATATAATAAGGACTTTTTAACAAGTTTTTAGCGTTTTGTTACAAATGAAAATTTTGGAGAAAGCGAGTTTTGATTCTATACCCTTTATAATATGGAATTCTTTTCCGTTAAAACTGTTATAACCAAAAGTTTAGTAAAAATGTCTCAAAATTAGTGAAATCGTATATCAATCGACGCAAAGTTACACGCAGAGTTCAAATATCGACTTCCGGTTCTACTTTCGATCACTTTGGGTGAAAACCTAGGACTTACAAAGTCTAATTACTTTTTTTTCTTGTGCTCAATGTTGATCCAAAAAATATGAAAAAATCAGAGTGATTAGAAATCTAAATTCTTATTTATTAAATCTTAACAAAGTATGTACTTTCATAATTGACAATTGTTACGCTTTCATAGTATCTTCAGGGGATTTCGTCAAAAAAGGAAGCTATCCAACACAGGCCTGTATGTCGTCAACAATCACATAAAAATTATAAAATAACATATACAGTAGAACGTCAATAATCCGGATTAATTGGGACCGGACCCCATCCGGATTATCAAATTATCCGGATTATCGAAATTACCTCAAAAAAAGGCCAGTATACACATTAAAGTACAACAAACGTTTTAAAATTTTATGTTTTCTCTTGTACAGTAAAGTGTCTAGAGGTGATATTAATCAAAACATTTTTTTATGTTTAAACACTGTATTGTAATTAATTTATAATAGCACCATGTGTACAGTAAAAACATCAGACACTATTTGGGCTTTTAAAAAAATGTGTAAAATATTTTTGAACTGCGGTAGAGGTTCGTTTTTCGCAGCGAAGTTCTTAATTTATTTTAAAAGAATCAGATATTTTTGCTAGATACAAATCCGGATTATTGACGGTCCGGATTTTTGACGTCCGGATTATCGACGTTCTACTGTACTAGACTAGACAAAGGACAAAGAGTTTAACAGTGCCCTCGAATTATTATTTGTCGAAATCCCCCTGATAGTGCAGTCGCTGAAGGTGGATATGAGCTATTACCTCCGATTTCGTTTAACCTCCATCGATTTGCTGGAAAATTGGTGAATGGTTAGAGAATATCTCAAGGAACAAAGGTGATATAATGCCAACTTGCGCTTTTACCCTGGGGGTGGGTGCCACCCCTTCTCGAGGATAAAAATTATTTTATTAAAAATAATCCCATAATTCGATATAGGGACAAATTCTAAGCAAAATTTGTTATATAAAGTTATTCAAATAAATCAAACCTTTTTGAGTTATTAAATGTCAAAGATTTTCATTTTTCGTGAGAAAAATGCATGTTTTTAACCGATTTTTCATAAATAACTCAAAAACCATAAGTTTTTAATTACAAAAATTGAAGCTTATAAAAAAAGAAATAAACCTGTTACTAAAAAACCTTTTAATGTTAACTGAAAGTGAGTTATAGGTAATTGAATGTATATTTTTTTCGACGAGTACAAAAAAATCTAAGTATTCAAGCTTAAATAACGGGAAAATGATGCATTTTATAACATCAACTTATTAAACATTTGGCAAAGTACTTAGAAATATCTGTCAAATAAGTCCTCGAACAAGTTGATAACATTAAAATTTATGCCCCAAAAATTTTTCAAAATTTATCTTTTAAAATTTTTTCCAAAAAATGTTATTGTTTTTTTTTTTAAATAACTCCCTTAATTTTTAGGATATCAGATTCACCTAAAAGCCATTTGAAAGTTAATTCCAAGAGCAATTAAACGACGTTGAATTTAATCTTTTAAACCCCCTAATTTCTTAAAAATAAAAGGTTAAATGGCCCCGGTTACATGGTTCTCGCAGCAAAATTTAAGCTTTAAACGTTTCTATCTCGGTTATTTTTTACCCTACAGAAATAATAAAAAAGTAAAATATTTGATACAGAAAAAATTAAGATTTGGTTATATATCATTTTTTACGTACCTATAAGCATTTTTGGAATTATTATCAAAAGAAAATGAAAATTACGATCATTTGAAAAATTCTGATTTTTTTAAATTATACCTTTTTTTCAAAAATTTTCATTCTAAACCGGTGAAAATTGTTGAAATCATTACTTATGCTAATATAAAAAAATTGTAAGGATTACTATTAATTTTAATTTTTGTGGAAATGGCGTATGTTTTATTTTTCACTTTTTCCTAAAAAATTTTCATCATAACTTGTTTAATTTTAATGCTATTGACTTTTTCTGAAGCTCAATTGATAGGTAATCCGAAGTGCTTTGACAAGTGCTTAACACGTACCTATATTTTATAAAATGCATCGTTTTCCCGTTATTTAAGCTTGAATACTTAGATTTGAGTACTCGTCGAAAAAAATTTTCATTCAATTACCCATAACTCACTTTGACTTAACATTAATTTAGTTCTTTAAGTGAAGAGTGTATTCAATTTTTTATTATCTTCAATTTTGGCAATAATAACTCTTTTCTAAAAGCTTACAGTTTTTGAGTTATACGTGAAAAACAGCTTTAAAGCATGTATTTAACGAAAAAATTAAATCTTAGATATTTAATAACTCAAAAAGCATTTATTTATGTTAATAACTTTATATAACAAATTTTGCTTAGAATTTGTCCTTATATCGATTTAATGGTATTACTTTTGATAAAATAATTTTCACCCCCGAGAAGAGGTGGCTTCCACCCCCAAGGTAAAAGCGCAAGTTCGCATCATGTCACCTTTGTTGCTTGAGGTATCCTCTAACTACTCACCAATTTTCATGAAAATCGATAGCGGTTCAACGAAACCTGAGGTGAAAACCTTCAGTAACTCCACTATGAAGCTATGCTCTTAGAGCGAAAGTACTTGAGCAAGATTTAATAAAGAACTGTGCTCGATGTCTGCCTTTATTTATAAAAGTGTATCTTATTGTATGTATAATAAATGTGTCTGAATTGTGAATAGGAATAAGTCAGATTAAATTAAATTATTAGAAGAATATTTTTTACCAAGCAGCAAAACTGAAAACGATTTCCGAAGTGCAAATCGAAAGGTAAAAATAAACTTTTAATTGATAATTTAATGTTGTTAATATTATAACCGCCGCCGGCCGGGTTTAACATAGTTAGCAGTGTTTGCCTACTGTTTTTTTATAAGTTTTGCCATTTTAATCAGATTGTCTTACACAATACACAATCCTAAATAGTAAAGGCACTGATATCCATTTATACAATAATTATTATAATAGGGAACTTGCACATTTTTTTATTACAGAATAATGTTCAGTTTTGTTTAAAAATGAGATTTCCAAAATTTCACGCTTCAAAACTCGGAATAACTTAGAAATGCAAATTTAAAGTCTTCTGCGGTATAAAATAGTTCAAACGACCCTTGACGTCACATAGTTTTATTATATAGTTATGATTATGGTTATATTTAGGTATATTCTTCTTCTCCTTCTTTAGTTTATTGGCCTCCACCTATTTAGTATATATAATATATATATAAAAAATATTTATATTCTAATGACATTTATCGTATGTCATTGTAATAATATATACCTGTTTGTTGAGATTGGATTTTGATACAGTTTTTGAAGGAAAGGAAAGAATGTTTACTATGGAAAATAAATTTAAAATTATATACATTTTTGTTTACTTTGTTGGTACAGAATGTAAACATAACCGGATGACGTCACAACGCGTTTTGGGCTGGCTGGTATAATTTGAATTTTTAATCGTCTTTAGGTGCCAAACGAAAGACAAACAAAACTTTTTTATCTTTGATACATGTTTTAAATTATGTTCTGTTGTGATTTTTATAACATTCTTTTCGAATTTAAAATTTTATGCAAGTTCCCTATTGAATCAATATTAAAACAGTCTTTTGTACTTCAGACTTTAAAATAAAAAAAATGAAGGTGCCATTGGCACTTACCATTGCATGATCATCATAAAAGACATTAGACATAGATTTTATGTGTAGTTATATTATTATATTAGTTGTTAGTGGCCAAAATTTTGGAAACTTTACAAAAATTTTAGTTTTGTTAGCAGCATTCATCTCGATGAAACATGTTGCATTCGATTCGTAAAAGCCTTAGGAAATTTTGTGAACTAAAGTGATAATGACGAAATGAAAATTTCATTATTGAACAAGAAAAATGCATTTGCCGAAATGCATTTCGAAGTGTTGAAAAATGATAAATTTGTAATTCGGAAATAATTGACATAAATTAGTTCAATATTACTACTCGGAGGTTTTTGGGTTCGCTGAAGACGAATATGACGACGATGGTCTCCGAGGCACCAGATGCCTCGGAGACACCATAATATTGAACTCATTTATGTCAATGATTTCCGAATTACAAATTTATCATTTTTCAACACTTCGAAATGCCTTTCGGAAAATGCATTTTCCTTTATGCCACTTTAGTTACATAGTTCATCACACAAATCCATAAACATAAGTAGTATTTGCATCGAATAAAAAGAAACAAATAATAACTTTAAAGACCAAGTTACATCCTTGTCAATAGAATGTTCGCGTTGAAAAATATGTACTTATGAAGGCCTATGTAACGACATCTAAAACGTTTCGATTTAATTGCCCAGTGTTTAGTGTATAACTAAAACAAGCATGGTTAGAGTTAGTCGGGTAGGTATCCATAGTAGGCTTGGATATCGGCTACATTTAAAGCGAATATAACAAAATTCAATGTGGTAATATTGTGTGAATACAAAGTCTTCTCGGATATCAACAGAACCGTAATTAAGTCCAGACAAATTAATATATTTTTACCGACAAAAATGAGATGTTTTAACCAAAGAATATTCCACATAATATGATCTACAAAATAATTTTGAATTAGATTCGGATAATGGACTTGTTGTTCTTAAATGTAGAAATATAGTTTAATTTCTCTTGTAAATATTTATCGTCCAATTATTTTAGCTGTACTAATATGCAAGTGTTTACTGCTAGGGCCGGTATTTCAACAGCTACTTAAGCTTTTGCTTAGCTAAGCCTGTGTCAAAAGTTAAAGAGAAAGTTTAAGCTGGGTGCCGTATTTCCATCATTTCCTTAACTAAACTGGTCCTCAATTGTCAAGTTAATTGGTTTAGTACCTCTGAACAGAGCTGGACTGGCTACTGATAAATTGTACTCTGGTACAGAGTACCGGGTACTTTTCATATTTGAGTATCGAGTACAGAGTACCGAGTACCTTGCTCAAAAAAAGTACTCAAAGTACAATACTCGAAAGTACAATTACCTGAATTTCTCGGGTACTGATTTCGAGTACATTTGAATATAGAACCCGAAAAAGGTAAGAAGGTAATAATTATCTCTGCCTCTCTAAACATATTTATTTATGAGTCTTGAAAGCATAAAATAGCGTACAACTCAAATTTAAATAAAAAAAAATAAGAATTTTAAAAGTTGATCATTGATTAATACAGTAAAACCTGTCAGTAAGGGCCACTAAAAATGAAGGAACTATTGGCCGATATAGAAAGGTGGCCGTTATTTCTAGACAGATACATAAAAGATAATTGGGACTTTGTTTATTTTGTTAATAAAAGCAAATATAATTCTATACATAAACGGAAACTACTAAAACTATTTTAATATCCTAATATAAAACAAAACTATACCTACTACGGAAAAACAGATTGATGTTAAGATTTTTTAAAGAATTTTTCAATTCACTTTTATTCTTTTATATCCTTTGATCATTTGAGTTTTTACACCATATTTTTCGGCCAACTTTTGTTGTCCGAATTGTAATTACTTATAAATAGTGACAAACGTTTCTTTTTTACAACGTTTTTACGACATTTTATTATAGCATTTTAAGAACCTATTTGTGACCACCGACCCGATGCATGTTATTTAATCTCCTGTTTAGGTAGATACAATAGGTCCTAATAAATAGTAAGTACTGGTCATTTCCATCAACAAATAAACAAAATTATTTTAACAAAATTATTTTGGCCAACATTCACATTCAATTTCTAGCCGTAAATAGCAGGTCATAAATAAGGGAATATACATATACATAATTGGTTTGGGGAATTTTGAAACCGGCCGTAAGTACAGGTGACCGGTAACACAGGTTTTACTGTAATCAGTATAACACCACTCACACTCACTGATTAATTTTATTGGCTTATAAGATAACTAATTTTTCAAAGTTTCATCAGTTCCTCAGAGCATTTCTTGAAGGGCTATTAATTATTATGGCATAAGAGAATAGGCGTTTACTTGACTTTGCGAATGGACTGATACTGAAAACGGCGTTGTGCGTGTTGCTATTAATTTTATGTCCCACATGCAGCGACAAGTTTCGACTTGCAAAAAGTACTCGGAAAATGTACTCGTATAATAAACGCGGGTACCGGGTATTTTACCCATACGCTACGGGTACGAGTACCGAGTACTTTATTGAAAACGTACTCGGGTACTCGGTACTGAGTACCCAAAATGTACTTAGAGTACAAAATTCGGGTACTTGTACCCGGGTATTGCCCAGCTCTGCCTCTGAATACGTCAAAATGCCAGAACTAACTGTTCTGAGGTAAAAATCACTACTGCTAACATTTAATTTTATCTTGTCACCTGTATCTGTCTCATTTTTATTTCACTTAATTTTGTGTACACGTGTACACGGTCCATGTGTTGTTAGTACCTATATTGTCTATATTTTCTCTGGTTATACTTATGTTTTATTGTTATTTTGCAGAAGCAATAGAAGACCTGTCTGTAATTTTGTTTATTGGATATATTTCTAAAAATGTCAAATTGGAATGTAAGTTTACTTTTGTAAAATAAATATACCAAGCATTGTAGAAATAAATAATTTTCATGTGCCTACATCTTCCAAATGAAGTAAGAATTTTATTTAAATAATCGTTAATAATTCAATAATAACGCTATTACGCAAAAGTTGGTTTTTAAAATAACTATAATTATTAATCTATAGAAATAACCTCAAAAAACAGAAAACAAATTTTAAGCAAAGGCTTAAACCAACTCCCGCGCGAGCTTAAAATTATTTGGTTTAAGCCTATGCTTAAGCCTCAAACTGAAGTGGAAATACAGGCATCTAAGCTTAAGCTCAGGCTTAAAGTAAGCTTTGGCTTAAGTTGTAACGAGGTCGTTGCGTTGTTTATCCGGGTAACTAAACCAGTCAAAGAAAAGAGTTCGCTTTTTACGACATTTTTATTTGGAATCAAAACATACAAAAGATAAGATCATTAGCCTTAATTACTCGTTAATTTCGTTAATAAAACATATTTATAATCTACGCATCGAGCTTTCTGTTCGGGCCGATGTGACGATATTTTGTACATGAATGAATAATTTTGACGATCGCGTGAAATAGGAATTGCTTTTATTAATACGATACGAATGTATAAGGAAAGGGAGAAAAAAGGAATCTCGCTCAGCTCGCCAGATGAAAAGACATATTAGGGATATACGATCACCGCTCGTATAAGGATAGGTAAGAGGAAAACTGTCGGATTGGCTCATCTCGCCAACACGACAGCGGAAAATGGTCGGAAACTACTACCTACATAAACTCACCTCTTGTACCTCGCTGTTGTTTATTATTCTTCGATCAACGCTTCAAGAATAATAATCAACTAGGCTTTTCGATCCGACTTTTATATCGTCCAAGACGGTACAAAAACACGTTTTACTTAATTCATTGGCGTACTCTAGACCTAGACGATAAAATTATATTATCGTCACAAAGTGCGGTTGGAAATACTGGCCCTTAGTTCTAAAATGACTAATTTATAATGATTAATGGGATGTTAGAATACCGGCATGTGCTTATATTTAAAGCGGCTACTCGAATTACTTATTGATACCGCCTCTTTGTTGCGCATTCTGGCCGATTTCCGTTTCTACTACTATACTTACGCTTCTTCTTATTGTGAAATCGGGAATTTAATTCACTGAATGCAATGTCGCTTAAAAAATTTAAGCAAAATAATTTCAAATCTAAATAAAAGTTATTTTAAGTAAAAATATGTACAAAGAACAATTGCGTGCAAGGACTTAAATTGTGAATTTTGCAACAAGAAGAAGAGTTAATACCCGACTACAATAAGCCATGCGTTCAAATAATATACAATCATTCACTTTTTGTTGACTAGAATTGAAATAGTTATGTAAACTTGTTCATTGGACACAATGTTTTCACTTGGTGTTCATATTAACATAGATTAACGATCAAAATGTACAAAAATTCGCTGTTGGTTAGCCCAAATCGAAATATTCAAGTGGACTTGTCGATTTGATACAACGTGTTCACATTTTCATATCTAAGATTCACGTTCGAGTGTATTCGCTGTGAGCCGATGAGTATAGGGGATTTGACAGTTTTCGCCAGAGCTGTTAGTGATTTATTTGATTGAAATCAAAAATAATTTTGACAAATACCTCATTAATCTATATAAAGAGAACATTAAATCCTGCTTTCAGATCGAACTGAATTATCTTACGGGAACATTTCAGACAATTTTCTCAACCCACAAAAAAATGGAAAGCTATACTCATCAGGAATTTCTTAATGAATTTTCAGCTTCATATGGAAATTATACATGGGTATTTACAGATGGTTCTTTAGATCCCGAGTCGAGGACAGTAGGTTTTGGGGTACACGTACCTTCAATCAATTATAACTATGCATCCAGATTACATGAGCACACTCAAATATGCACTGCAGAAATTATTGCAATTAACAAGGCAGTATCTGTTTGTATTGAAAAAGATATTAAAGAAGCAATAATTTTTTCAGATGCTAAAAGTGCTATCCAAAAATTACATAACACCACCTGGGGGACAAACAACCATATTGTAAACCTAACTAAAAGACTTATTATTGAGTCAATGGAAGCAGGATTTAATATAATCTTAGCTTGGATTCCAGGCCATACTGGAGTAAAGGGGAATACAGAGGCTGATAAATTGGCAAATATACGCAAGACTTTAAATGTTCCTGCAGACATTAAAATAGATAAATTTGACTTTTTGCCTTTTATTAAACAAAAAATTGTAAATGAGTTTAAAGTTGAATGGACAAAGCAGTTTAAAACTAAAGGGAAATGGTATCAACAATGCCAAAGTGATTTTTCTATAAACCCTTGGTTCCACAAATTCACATTTGTGGATCGAAGGCACTTGACATCAATTATTAGAATGCGAACGGGCCATTGTCACACACCAGACCATTTATTTAAAATTAATTGTAGTGATACTCCTTTTTGTGAATGTGGACAAATAGGAAGTATAACTCATATGTTACTTGAATGCCCAATTAACAAAACAAATCAATTTGACCTGTATCAGGAACTTGTTAATATAGGAAGTCCAACCCCCATTTCAATACAAAATCTCCTACATAATATTAATGACCAAACCTTAAGAAAGATCAATCAATTTTTAACAATATTTCAAATTAAAATATAAAATAAAAATAGTTATTTGAAAATCATCTCACAATAAATTTAAAGAAGGGAATATGGAATAATCCAGACCCTTTGAAAAGAGGATTCCCTTCCAGTTAGTCTAAATACGAGGACTGGCCAAGTACCTAAGAGGTGGAGGCCATGAAACTACAAGAAGAAGAAGAGCTGTTAGTGACAGTTTTGTGCATTGAATTTGAAGGATCGCGAACGTTTCCCCAACTGTCATCAATACGACTAACTTCACGCGTAACTTTGATACAAGAATTCTAAAAAAAATATGCATTGAAATCCAGATCCCGTAATCCGTTAAGCGTGATAAAGTGAGTACAAAGACATACATATTTGTTTCTTTGTAATTACAGCTTCAATTTACCATACACTTCTCGTAGACTCTGCCAATAAGGCAGAGTCGTGTTGGGGAAAGTCGCGCGCCCGAATTTGAACAATTTTTTTGGAAAAGTACAAGTTTCAAATCGCGAGAGAGCGCTACCGACGAAACTCACAACCAATAAAAACAAAGATAACCTCTAAATTTTACATAAACTTCTTCTTTTTCTCAATGGCCTTTTGCGTAAGCAGTCATCCAGTCGCATGAATTTATATATTAAATATTAAAATTATAATGAAAATAAAAAACATAATTACTTTTACTATTAATTCTGTGTATTCGTTCAGTAATCAGGTTACAATAATATTTCAGCTCATAATTTGTGTTTTTCTAGATAAATATTTCTATTGGCTCCGTGCGTCTCCCCTCTACTTACATTCACGTGACACGCTGTCAGATTTTGTCAGGACGTTTTAACATTGAGTCTTATGGGATTATTTTGTTAAACTTGAATATTTTATTTTGTAGTGATAATAACCGAATACACTTGTTAGAATTCATTAGTTATTAATTTATACTGTAATTTATAGTGCAACAAAATTATTTTCTTTTTCGTTAATAAAGATTTATTGACATAAACTGCGATAGTGAGGTTATGTATACAAAATCAAACTGATAATCAATATTGGAAATAGAAGAATTTATATTAGATTAAATTAAGTGCGTTTTTACTTTCTGTCTATATTAATACATAATATCACTAGCGGGACACGGCATTTTTTTTAAATGTCTCATTTAAACAGACACAAAGCGTCCTGATAAAATTTCAAAAAACCGCCACCATGAGCAGGTCGTCGATTTTGCTTTGACACTTTGTTAACGCTCAGAGCGAATATATTCTATTTTAGTAGAAAAGTACAAGTTTCAAACCGCGAGAGAGCGCTACCGTCGAAATTCACAGCCAATAACATTCGCTGTTGACATAATGTAAAATGGCGGAATTTTTAGTTAGACTGGCAAGCGCGTTCGGCTCATAGATATAAAAACCTGTAGATTAGGCTAGCTATGGACCGCTCTGTGCATCGAGGTGTAACACCGATGTCGACGCCATTGGCCACTATTCATTTTGAGTGGTTTAGCCATCTTTGTCCGTCATATGAGCGGTATCGCTTAGTAAAAAGAGATGGATAGACCACCGATCGACTGCCGCGCGTTACGCTTTTTGGCTCAGTATGCCTTGTCTACGGTTAACATGTCTCTGGTTCGGCTGCACGAACGCGGATTCACACTAACCAAATTCAACAACGAGTCGGGCTCCCGATTACACGTTACGCGGTATAACTCTTCTTCTCTAGGTGCTGTCTTCGCTTCGAAGGTTGGCAATCACCAGAGCGATTTTTACATTTGAGACCGCGGCTCTACATAAGTCATTAATCGTTATTACATCCAAACCATTCCCTAAGGTTTTTCAGCCATGATTACGGGTACTTCCTATGGATCTTTTTCCCTGGATTTTTCCTTGCATAATGACCTGAAGTATTAGATATTTATCTCCTCGTATCACATGTCTCATATATCTCAGTTTTCTTCTCTTAACTGTAAGAAGTATGTACTTCTCTTTCCATCTGCATACGTTGGTTATGTACTTCTCTACGTTGGTTATTCTATCTACCCATGAAATCTTCAGCACTCTTCGGTACATCACATCTCAAATGCCTCGAGTCTCCTCACTTCAATTTTCTTCAGTGTCCAGGTTTCCTTCCCATAGTATAATACGGATAGTACATAGCACCTCAGTTGTATTTTTAACTCAACGTTAAGTATCTACAGCCAGGGCCCCCGCTACCATATGTGCAAAGTGTGCAATGCACACGGGCGCCATCCTTTAGGGGCGCCAAAACCCGGGGTCAAAAATTGCAAAAAAAAACAAACGAACAAACAAGCAAAAAAACAAAAATTAATTTTAAAATAAAAGTTGAGAAATTAAATAGGATTAAGAAGTATAAACACATACGAAATTTTATTAGTATACAGTTAGTAATGAGAATCCTGCCGATTCTCATTTGCGAGAACATGTCGGAAGTAAGGCATTTTAATTTATTTTGTTATGATTTTGTTCAGTTTGTTTCATTTTGATATTTTAGTCTACAAATAATAGTCCATTTACTCACCGTTTTTGCTGTGAATTTTAAAGAAACTGCTTCGATTGACATGAAATTTGTCATACACGTAGCTAATAATAAAAGAAGTGATATTGTGCCGATATGTGCTTTTGCCCTGGGGGAAAAAGTGGTATTCTCAAAGGAATACCTGGGAGTATTCTCAGGTGTGAAAATCATACGTTTAAAAAAGTCCGGAATTGGATAAACTGACTAATTCCAAGCAACTTTTGTTTTTTCGAGTTATTTATGAGTGAATATCTTCATATTTCAACAAAAAACCCAGTTTTAGACAGTTTTCCGCAAATAATTCAAAAATGAATTATTTTATCGAAGAAATACTCTTAACAAAAATATAGCTTACAAAAAAGTGAAAAAAAAAATATTAATATATGAAGTTTGCAAACCCATTAGAAGCAGAGTTGTAGCTAATGAAAAGTCAAAGGTCTTATTCGTCAAATTCCAAATCGAATATTTCAACCTGAAATAACCAAAAAATTAAGCAGTTTTCGGGGAAAACTCATTACAACTTCTATTAAAGTGTTTAAAAAAAGCTAGGTATATTTTTTATTTTTAAAAAAGTTACTAGCAACAAGAACAAGCAACCTTTTTTCGTAAAAAAAATCGTAAAAATCCCACCCTAATTAGCAGTCCAAATGAAATTAATCGTTAACGCTTTACCATTTACTTCATATACTATGTATTGTTTACCTACATGATCTTGTAAGCTTCATCGGTTTAAAGTTCTCATTTTTGAAGAAATTTGATTTCAAATTATTTTTTTTAATCTTGAAAAAATTCCTTTTTTCCAAATAACTTAAAAATTATTAGTGATACCAAAAATCTCAAGCAGTAAAAAAATGTAGGTTTTGCTTTTTTGAATATTTTAGATTTTTATTTTCTTGTAAGACACAAATTGATTAATATATGGCTGTTCAAAATTTGCATACACTCGTGATTAGTGACTCGTTCAATGCCTTTGAACCACACCCTTTTTAAAAATAAGCACTTTGAACCGATGAACCTTCAGATCACATAAACAATACATAATAAAGTAACTTGTGGTGAAGCGGTAACGATTAATTTCATTTGATATGCTAATTAGGAGGTGATTTTAACGATTTTTTGACCAAAAAAAGGGAGCAACATTATTTTGAGAGTAACTTACTTACTTTTGTTGTTAAAAAAAAATAAAAAAAATATCGCTTCTTTTAAACACATTAAAATTATGAGGCGTATTCCCATACGAGTGCTTGATTTTTTGGTTATTTCACGTTAAAATATTTTATTTGGCATTTGGCGAATAAGAACCTCCTTTTACTTTTACAGCGTTCTTTTTCACTTTTTTATAGGCTACATTTTTTTTTCGATAAAATACTTACTTTTGAGATATTTGCGAAAATCCGTCTAAATACGTGCTTTTTTTTGTTGAAAAATGAACATATTTACTCGCAAATAACTTGAAAAATATCTATTGAAAAGTATTAACGTAGTGAAAAAATTTTATAGAACAAAAGTTGTTTAAAATTTGTCATTCTATCCAATTCCGGACTTTTTTGAACGTATGTTTTTTCACCCCCGAGAAGGGGTGTAACTCACATTCAGGGCAAAACACACATCGGCACAATATCACTTTTTTCTTTGACATGTTAGCTCTGTATATGCCAAATATCATGTCAACATAAGCGGTTCTTTGGAGGTTTTACGATATTTTACCTTGAGTGAATGGACTATAAATATGACTTCTATTTTGGTGTATTTCAAGCACCTTCAAAAAATAATTAAAAAAATATAATCCAAAATGCCTTAAAGGGCGCTAAAATCCTTTTTGGCACACAGGCGCCAGTAACCCTTGCGGGGGCCCTGTCTACAGCAGATAAGCCTCTTCATTCTTGTAAATGTACTTCTGGTCTGTACGATTCTGATTCATATTTCTTTTAAGCTGTCATTGTTTTTATGTTTCTATTAATGGTTCTACCCTACCTAGGTATTTAAATTCTCTTACTCTCAATAGTCTGATTCTGTATATACAGGGTGAGTTTTTAGTGCGGGATCGGTCGATAATTCCATTATGGTATTATAGAATATCGAAAAAAGTTATTTAGAAAAAATGTAGACAATGATATTCTCTAGGCTTGGAAAATATGTTTATTTCTACAGGGTGATCAATAACTGCGTGGTATATCAAACATATAATTTTTTAAATGGGACACCCTATATATTTTTTCATATTTATATTCTCTCATAATTCTTGTTAATATAAGGTTTTGCATTACTATACAGAGTATTTAACAATTTATGACCATTTTTATTTCGAAATCCCTATGAGATTAACACCATGTATGTAAAGAAGTAATTCATGAACAATAATTTAATTTATATTATAAGATAAACAATGTTCTGTAGTTTTTAAATTAAGTTCAACTGAAATCATTGACGAATATTTGTATACAGGGTGAACTACATAACCAAATTACGATTTTCTCAAATTTTTTAAATGGATCACCCTATACTTTATTTTTTATAAATATTTTACTTATGATATTCTTTGATTTTTATATAGCATTCCGTATATCTAAACTCGTCAGTTTCCGAGATATTTTCAGTTTACTTCAAATTTCGGGAATACATTCAATTTTTCTACTAAAATTACATACACAAGTTAGTATTGAGTGATAATATAACAAAATTATTTTAATTCAATAAATAACTGACACAGAATATAATCCATAACAATATACAATAAATATATTAATAAATATGATATTAAGGAATTATCGTATTTCCTTAATATCCAAGAATCGTAAAATTCCTACAAAAAAAATATGTCTTGTGAGTAGTAATATAACAAGATTATTTTTATGTAATAAACAACTCACACAAAACATAAATCAAAACAACATACAACTGATGTAACAGTTTTTAGGTTGTTATATCAACATTATTTTAAGCCAAGAAGTTTTTAGTAACACATTCCTAATTGCAGATTGTGACGCGCAGTTATTAATACAGTCGAACCCGCTTATTGGAATAGCCTTCGTGCCAATCAAAAGTATTCCTATAACCGGGATATTCTAATAACCGATCATTGGTCGCTAGTTGAAATGTTTTATGACCTAAAATTTCTATTCCTTAAACCGGGATATTCCTTTAAAAGGTATTCTAATAAGCGGGTTTGACTGTACTATAATTTTCATTAATATGCATCAAGAAATCCCTACTTTGTTAACACACGTAGTCAAACTAGGTGATCTATAAATGTTAAAGGTGCTATTGTTTACGATTATTTGATTGGCCCACATTTTTTTTGACGGTTGAGGTTTTTACACGACGGTGCTCCAGTTCTTCCAAAATTGATTTTTTCATGTGGGGCTATATAAAAAAACCTTGTATATCAGAAGCATCCAACAACGCCTGATGATATGAAAAATAGAATAAGAGGAGCTTTTAATAATATTAACTTACAAAAATGTTAAGAAATGTGGCTCGGTCACTTAAATATCGGTTACAAACTTGCACAGACGTTGAGCGTGGACATTTTCAACATTTAATTTAGACATATCCTTAACATCACATTAATTGGGACATTCGTTACATATTGTTATGGTTTATATATTTTGTTAGAAATTCATTGAATGCAAATATTTGTTATTATTACACAATACTTATTTGTTTTATTTATACTTATTAAAAATCTAATGTATTTCCGGCAAATGAAGAAAACTAAAAATATCCCAGAAACTAAGAAGTGTAAGTATAGGAGAGGCTATATAAAAATGAAAGAGTATCATAAATACAACATTCTTAAAAAATAAAATATAGGGTGATCTATTTAAAAAAATTGAGAAAATCGTAATTTTGTTTTGTAGTTTAAAAGTGCTTAGAATACTGTTGATATAACAATCTAAAAACTGTTACATCAGTTGTATATTGTTTTGATTTATGTTTTATGTGAGTTATTTATTGAATAAAAATAATCTTGTTATAGTATTATATACAAGACAAATTTTTTTTGTAGGATCTATACGATTCTTGTATATTAGGGAAATATGATAATTTCTTAATATCACACTTATTGGTACATTAACTGCATATTGTTATGGTTTATATTTTGTGTTAGTTATTTATTGAATAAAAATAATTTTGTTTAATTATCACTCACTACTAACTTATTTCTACTGGAAAAAATGAATGTATTCCCGAAATTTGAAGACAACTTAAAATATCTCCGAAAGTAATGAGTTTAGGTATAGGGAATGCTATATAAAAATGAAAGAATATCACAAATACAAAATTTTGAAAAAATAAAATAGAGGGTGATCCATTTAAAAAAATTAAGAAAATCGTAATTTGGTGTTGTAGTTCACCCTGTATACAAATAGTTGTCAATGATTTTAATTTAACTTAACTTAAAAACTACAGTATATTGTTTATCTTATTATGTAAAACAAATTATTGTTTACGAATTATTTCTTTATATACATGGTGTTAATCTCATAGGGATTTCGAAATAAAAATGGTCATAACTTGTTAAATACTCTGTATAGTAATGCAAAACCTTATATGAACAAGAATTATGAGAGAATATAAATATGAAAAAATATATAGGGTGTCCCATTTAAAAAATTATATGTTTGATATACCACGCAGTTATTGATCACCCTGTAGAAATGGACGTATTTTCCAAACCTAGAGAATATCATTGCCTACATTTTTTCTAATTAACTTTTTTCGATATTCTATACCATATTGGAATTATCGACCGATCCCGCACTAAAAACTCACCCTGTATATCTCACGAATGCCTTGAGTTGTCTTTATCATTATCATATATTTCGTCTTGCTTATGTTGAGCGATAGTCCATATTCTTCACTTATTGCGGTCACTTTATTAAACAGTATCTGTAGGTCTTCATGTGATTCGGCTAAAAGAACTGTATCGTCAGCGTATCTCAGGTTATAATCCACTTTTTTAAGCATCACTATTATACCAAACTATCAGAACGCAATCAATGGTTATGTCATTGTAACAATCCTCGAAAGATATTTTAGTAGATTAGTATATTATTATAGTTAATTAGATGTATATTTTATGTTAATCTTTTTAATATGTTCTTTTAAGCTTATTAAAATTTTTAAAATATATGTTGAATGTATTACTTTTAAACCCTTTTCGTCCTTTCGAGAACGTTGAAAAGATATGGAAGTGTAGTTAGAAAAGAGTAACAAAATTATTATTCTTCTTCTTTCTACTTTATAAATAGGCTCAATGCCTGTTTTATTTCGGTTTTTAGCCTCAATTGACATTGTCTGCTCCTCTTTTCTCGGTCGTCCCAATTATCTTCCATTTGGCGATATGTCTCTTGCTATTCGTACTATTCTATTTTCTGTCATTCTTTCTATGTGTTGAGTCCATTCTATTTTTCTTCTTTGTCTATTTGTGGACCAATTGGTCCACATGTTTATTTCTTATATACCACATCTCGCTCGTATTTCCTCACTTCTTACTCTGTCCCTTAGAGTTTGGTTTATTATTTTTCGTAAGACTTTCATTTCTGCTGTTTCCAGCAGTCCTTATGTTTTCGCCGTATCTGCTCTTGTTTTCGCTGTGTACGTCATTATCGGTCTTATTGTTGATTTATATATAACAAAATTATTAATATACAAAATTAATAGATATCTAACAAAAGAAACTATCTAACAAAAAAGAATCCTAAAAAGCTCTTCTTTAATGTAACTTATAGAATAGAATAGAAATATGCTTTATTGCCATGAAAAATTTTACAATTTTATCGACAAAGCTTATAAATAGTCAAAAAACAAAACAGTAACAATCCAATTTACTAAAATTACATAAATCGTCAATATATTTAAATAATAATAATAATAATAATAATGAAGTTATGAAGAATATATATAATAATGAAGAATAATAACCTGTGGGAGTTTTTTTTCAGTTCTTCTATCAGGCGCGGCCCCCTGCGAATGGGGGATGCTTTCTGGGTATTCGTAGCGCCAATACCCAGAGAGTAGCAGGAATACTTGCCGTGGAACAAAAACTGACACCTGGCAGTAGGTATAAAATGCACACCCATGAGAATGGAGATTAATAATTTATGTTTAGGATCGCTGCCTGGGGATCGTCAGGGCACGTCTGGAGCCGGCGCTGGACGTGACAGCATGCGGGACGTCGGTGGCAGGGTGTTGAGGAGGCGGGCCCCTGTCATACAATCAGCTACAGCCCAACCACAACCACAAGCGAGCCAAACAACAACAAGAGCTCCACCCGCCGAAGGTGCTGCGCTGGATCATCAGCCGGCGCTCACTCAAGCGGGACGACCGAGGCAGCGCATGAAATGGACTGTGTCCATTAATGAAAACATTTTGCGCTTCTACTACAAGGTGACAAACCTCGGTCAAGAAACAATCGGATACCGACAACAACTGTATGCCGAATTTTGCAGGACATACCCAGATATTCAAGTATCGGAGCAACGAGTATCGGACCAATACCGGGTAATTATAAGAAACAATCTTATCCCAGAGACTAGACGCAATACCATCAGAAGCGAAGTCGAACGGGAGATTCAGAACGATGTTGTAATTGAAGATCAAGTCCCTGTTGAAGTTTATGAGCAGATTCCTGAGCTTGCCATACAAGAAGCTCAACCTGACAATACAGAGCAGGAAAACAACGAGTTACGTGATAACCTAGTAAGCGAAATGGCACGTGCGGTACAGGCGTTTAATGGAACAAACCCACTTAGCAGACCACCGCTACCACGAATAAACTCTTGTAAGAAACTAGGTGCGCTGTTACAAATTGTGAACACTGAAGTCCTACCCAATTATGTCGCAGAAGCCCACATATTAGAATATTTGCACATGCTAATCTACTGTGCAGCAACAGCAATTGCTAATGTAATGGGCGTTAAGATCAGAACACGACGGGGTACTAATAACGAAAGAACTGGTAACAGAATTGCACCTTGGGAAAAAAGACTGCTCGGAAAGATTGAATTACTACGTAAGGATATTGGTATAGTCACAGAATACATACGAGGTGTAACAAGTAGAAAAGTCATCAGGAGAGCTGAAGAAATAATGCTTAGTACCGCAAGACACTCAAGATATGATCCAGAAAACAACACAGCCCATCAGTGTCTGGATACATTAAAACAAAAACTCTCCCTTTATTCAGGGCGACTAAGGAGGTACAAAGTTAGTAACAACCGCAAAAGCGACAATGCTCTTTTTGAGAGTTCTGAGAAGGCGTTCTATCGAAAACTCAATTCCTCTGTAGAACGTGTCGATAAGACTTACCCAAGCCAAGAAGAAATTCATGAGCTTTGGGGAAATCAACTTTCCACACCAGCTGCTCTTAACAACAATGCTGGATGGATAGAAGATACGACACAGAACTGCCAACACTACATTACTACCCTTTACGAACCCTTCACTACTGAAGAAGTCTCAAATATCATCAAAGAGCTTCATAACTGGAAATCTCCTGGACCAGATGGAGTTCAAAACTTTTGGCTCAAGAAGTTTTGGAGTGTTCATGAATGCTTATCAACATTAATTAATCATGTTATTTCTAATCCGCAGGATATACCAGCATTCCTAACTCAGGGTACCACTTATTTAATACCGAAGGATCAAAATAACACCCAAGATCCAGCCAAATACCGCCCAATTACTTGTCTTCCAACTTTGTATAAATTGGTCACATCCTGTGTAACCCGGCGTATCTACCAACACTGTGCTCTGAACAATATCATAGAGCCTCAACAGAAAGGATGCGCTAAGGGTTCCATGGGATGCAAAGAACAACTCATCATCGACTCAGTCATTTCTAACCAGGCATATTCCAAAAAGAGGAATCTTTTTACTGCCTTCATTGATTACAAGAAGGCCTTTGATTCAGTGCCGCATGAATGGCTTATAGATATATTGAGAATATATAAAGTCGATGATAATATAGTGACCTTTTTAGAGCATATAATGACAGAGTGGAAAACTAGAATTCACCTTCAAATACCTGGTGAAATTAACATCGAAACTAAAAATATCGCAATCAGCCGGGGCCTGTTTCAAGGAGATTCGTTGAGTCCTCTGTGGTTCTGTCTAGCTATGAATCCACTATCTCAGCTATTGAACTCCACAGACGCAGGTTTTAGCATCAAAAATAACAACAATGTAGTGGCGAAGCTTAATCATTTATTGTACATGGATGATTTGAAATTAATGGCTTCCACTCGAAACCAACTAGATGAGATGCTAAAAACTGTAGAAACTTTTTCTAATGATATTAGTATGCACTTCGGACTAGACAAGTGCCGTATTTTAAATATAGTCAGAGGAAAAGTACAGCCCGGAGGATTCGATATGCAAAATGGCCAGAACATCGAGGCTATGGGTGAAAACGATATGTATAAATATCTTGGAGTAAAGCAAGCGCGGAAAATTGACCATAAACAAATGAAAACAGAGATAACTAGAGAGTTTATACGAAGGGTAAAACAGCTGCTTCGCTCACACCTTAATAGTAGAAATTTGTTTAAGGCACTAAACACCTACGCATGTTCCGCGCTTAGCTATTCGTTTGGCATTGTTAAGTGGACAAAAACGGACATAGAGAATCTTCAGCGAAAAGTAAGAACACACCTCACAAAGGCACAAAAACACCATCCTAAAAGTGCAGTAGAAAGAACAACATTACCACGGAATCTAGGAGGAAGAGGACTTATGGATATAGGTGAGCAATTAGATAAACAAATTGCTAATTTAAGAAATTATTTTCAGTTGCAAGCTGAGACATCTACTCTACATCGCGCTATTTGCGCAGTAGATGACACAACACCGATCAAACTGAGGGAACCAGAAATGCGCATAAACCACCTCACTAAAGACGAAAAAATGCGAACCTGGATGGGTAAACCTCTGCACGGGCGACATCCCAATGAGGTCAGCCAAGACTATGTCGACAATACAGCGTCGAACTATTGGTTGACATCAGGAAAGATGTTCCCTGAAACGGAGGGTTCATTACTGGCCATTCAGGATCAGGTTATACCAACCAGAAATTACCTTAAATATATCGTCAAAGACCCTCAGGTTCAAAACGACAGATGCCGATATGGATGTCAAGCCCAAGAAACCATCCAACATATTACAGGGGGCTGCCAGGCATTTGCTGCAACTGAATACAAGGAACGGCATGACGCAGTGGGAAAAATCCTTCATCAGGAGATAGCTTTCAAGCTGGGACTTCTCCAAACGGACCATCTCCCGTATTATCAATACGTCCCTGAGAGTATGCTTGAGGATGGCAACTACAAGCTATACTGGGACCGCACTGTGCTCACAGACCAAACAGTGGCACATAATAGACCAGATCTCGTACTAGTTAATAAATTAACAAAACAAACAACACTAATTGATGTGGCGATACCTAACAACAATAATCTACGTAGTAAATTTACTGAAAAGATCGCCAAGTACAGAGATCTGGAAATTCAAATACGAAGGCAATGGAGAATGCAAAGTACCCAGACGATACCGATTATCATGTCTACTACTGGAGTCATTCCGAAGACCCTCCTCGAAAGCATCAAAAAGCTGGGTCTGAATGAACATCTTTATAAGACCATGCAGAAAGCTGTACTACTCGCGACGGCCAGAAGTGTACGAAAATTTTTGGGAGATACACCTGCATTCCAAGTCACCTAGGGCTCGATAACACGGAAAGAGTCCCACCAGAGCTCAATCCTTTTGATACCGTAGGTATCTGGGATGAGTCAATTTTCCCCTTAGAGGGAGTGTGAGCCGTATGGCTAAATCTGGATGAAGTTAAAACAGAAATATTCAATTGCAAAAATTTAAATAAATTGCAAATGCATAGTGTACCTAATAATTAATAAAAAAGGTTTAAAAGTTAAAAAGTTAAGCTGCTGCATATGACACCCAAATATAGATAAAAAAATAATAAAAATACTACTTGTGCAAAAAGTACTGTAATTTCTTAGTTATTGACTAAAAAAATTTTCTACTGAATAATATGGTCTTTCAGACAGGTAGGCTTTTGTCAGTTTACGGAATTTGTGGAAAGATGGTGCAGATTTTAGTTGTAGGGGGAGATGGTTGTACATTTTTTTTGCGGAATATAATATCGATTTCTTTACTAACTCCGAGGACGGGGTCGGCAAATAGACGTCAAACGTAGAATTTCTCGTGAAGTAGTCATGATTAGTTCTTGGTGGCAGGGCCTATTTTACCACTAGGCCCGTGAGGCACCTGCCTCGGGCCCACATTTTAATGGGGCCCGGAAATTTTTTATTGCAATAAAATGAATTTTCAAAATATTTCATTTTACGAACACGAAATGATAAATGTTGACTCCACTGTTGATTTTCAAGCGACTTCACATATCACAAGTACATCTTTGTCATCTCCTATTGAAAACAACAGTGGCGGGGCTCGTCAGAGGAGGCAACGGAGGCTTAGCCTCCCCATAATTTTTTTACACATTTTATGTCATATCTGGGACATAATATTTCTAGAATTATTGATGAAATGTCACTGTTTTGTTTATTTTGAATCACGAGAAACAACAAGCGCTCGTACTAATAGAAAGTGTAAATTATTGCACACTTTTGTAACTAACTGCATCTGGAATGCATCAATATGCCCACCTGTATGCTGTGAGCAGCTCCTCATATCCCTATACCAAGGGAGGTAGAAGCCAGACTCGACTCCGTTGTGTTCTAAGTTACGACAAAC
Organism: Diabrotica virgifera virgifera; assembly: GCF_917563875.1. Lineage (NCBI taxonomy): Eukaryota > Metazoa > Arthropoda > Insecta > Coleoptera > Chrysomelidae > Diabrotica > Diabrotica virgifera. Next base: position 192,566,739 of record NC_065445.1, read on the forward strand.
GTCTCGAAACCATCGATATAGTTTCCTATGCGTACAATAATACTCGATAGAGAAACGTAATATTATATCGCTTCACGTCAAACTACCCAGAAATATATGTCAAGGGAGACAAAACCAGAATTAGGCTCACTTGTGGTTTTACTTATATTCTATAAGGAAGTTAATAGTCAGGGTATTTCTTGGTGTGATTTTATTATTTTATTTCTTTTAATTAGTGTTTGGTGAATTTTTGTATTTCATATATTTTTATTTGTGTTGTTATTGGCTTGGTAAAGTTATTTTTACAATTTACGTACCGTTGTTTGTTAGTTTGTTTATATAAAATGTATATAAATGAATAATTTTAATACTTTAAGTATATTATAATAAAGCTTATATTATTAAAACCTTAGAAAGACCACAGCCAAATTTAACTACATATTATTAAATCCTCAGGTAATCGTCAAAATCGTGCATTTAATATTAACTGGTATAATAAATGGGACTGGTTAACCGGGTCTATTAAGAGGAAAAAAGTTTTTTGTGTAAATTAAAACTTTTTGCTAAACAAAATATAGTAACTGCTTTAGATACAGCTGAAAAAGAGGCCATAATTACTTACAATAATCAGGTTTTGGAGAATAGGATGAATTTAAAAAGGCTTATCGATATAACACTATATTTGGCTTCGCAAGAATTAGCTTTTCGCAGTCACGATGAAAGTGATGATTATTCCATTAATCGCGGCAATTACAAGGAACTTCTATCGTTGTGGGGTAATTATGACTCAAAATTCGAAAAATTTCGATAATTTTAGATTTAATCCTGTTTTTATAAAGTTCTTTTAGTAACAATAATATTATTATTAGTTACAAAAGCTATTCTACATCTCAGTTATCAATGCAAGCATGCGGTATAAGAGGGAGGGTCCCCGTAAGGTGAAATGTAAATAAAAATGGTCAAAAACAAATGGAGCCTTAAATTACTTTTTTTGGTGCATTTTTTTGCTAGTGCAAATTTGTCTAGATTTTTTATAGTTAGAGCCTCCCCTATTGTAAAACTCACGAGCCGCCACTGGAAAACAACACTGTCAAGTGTCAATAACTCTTTTTCTAGCGATATAGGAGATTTTCCAAAACATTTAAATCTGAAGTTGCAACAATATTTTATAAATAATCGACCGGATCAATATTTTGATCAAATTAGCGAGTATGTTACACAACTGGATAATAATAAAATCAGACATTTGCATAGTGCGATTTTTTATAAAAAGAAAGATAATGGGGGAAAATTCTTTGCGAGGTGTTAGTGCAGTTCTAAATGTTTATTCTTACGTGTGTAAACTGATTTTCACGAAAATTATTTTTCTAACTTTCGATGGGTATAATGACTGGAAAAATATCAATAAGACAGTTAAATCAACAGTTATTCAACATGAGCGATCTCCTGAACACATTTCATCAATTGATACGTTAGTCAAGATAAGTAATACAGCAGGACTAAAATAGTAACATTAATGGAAAAAAGTTATTTAGAAGAAAAGGAACATTGGAGAAACGTTCTTCAACGAATCATAGTAACCATTAAATTTTTGTCCAATAACGCTCTATCCTTTTATGGTTCAACAACCAAATTATTTACAAAAGGAAATAACATAGTCGCATTTAAGATAGCCAAATGCAAAGTAGCATTTGGCTATCAAAATAAATGCAGATTTAAAGTTTTGCGCAGTCATCCAGGTTGAATGTAAGTACACATTTTTTAAGATACTCAGCTGAAATTTAAATTTTAAAAGCAGCCGGCCTACTGCGACTTGTCAAACAGGGTAAATTTTCGATGTTTTGCTTCGTGTTAGAGATATGGGAAAAATTTATTTGAGAAAGGTGTTCCAAAAATATTATTCTAACCCTATATATTAAAATTCATGAAAAAAATCGCACCTTAATTTTTTCTTCTTCATTATTTGTAGTCAGGATCCTAAAACATTGATGGACCGAGAAAAAACTAAAAGTGCGAATTTTGTCATGCAATTTGGTATGTGGGGTTAGAATAAGATTTAAAAGTACTTTTTCAAATAGCTTCAACCTGCATGACTGTGCAAAACTTCAAATCTGTATTTATTTTGATAGCCGAAATACATAACTGTATTCATCTTAAATGCGACACACTGTATTTAAACAATGTTTTGTTTATTATTAATATATATTAATATATAATATTTGTTTAAATATTAATTTTTTTTATTGTTAATAAAAATTTAAAGTTCTGTTGCAATTCTATTTCTATTAAATAATTAATTCATTTAAAAAAAATATTATTAGGTATTATTATTAAATCATATTTAGGAGCCCGAAAATTGTGTAGTGCCTCGGGCCTGATTTGAAGTAAAATAGGCTCTGCTTGGTGGGAAGACATGTAGATGTTTACGAATTAAGCAAACAGTTTCTAAAATATACAAAGATGGAAGGGTTAAAATTCCGTGATCTTTGAAATAACTTCTGCAATGTGTTGTTCTTCTGAGGCCAAACAGATATCTTATTGCTCTTTTTTGTAATTTGAAAATAACATCGAATTGGGCAGCTGTACCAGAACCCCAAAAAGGAAGACCATAACGAAGATGTGACTCGAATAAAGAAAAATATGTTATTTTGGAAGATGCTAAATTGAGTTCATACGAAACAGATCTTATAGCATAGCAAGCTGAAGAGAGTTTCTTTCGTAACAAATCGATATGGAGGGACCGTTTAAGGTTGCTGTCTAAAAAACTACCAAGAAATTTTACAGAATCAACGGTACTGATCTGGCTGTTATTAAGAGGTAAGGGTTGAAGAGCTCCTTTATAAGACAATGCTACTGTTTTATCTACGTTAAACGAGAGTAAATTTGAGTCAGACCAGGTTTTTATTGTAAGTAGATCAGAAGTTATAGTAGCATGAAGAGTTGCAATATTTGAGTTGCTCCAAGTGATACTGGTATCATCAGCAAAAAGAAAGATTTTTCCATCGATTTTTAAATTAGTGATGTCATTAATAAAGATAAGGAAAAGTAGAGGACCCAATACTGAACCTTGAGGTACCCCACATACAATGTTTTTGAGACTAGAGTCTGTATAATTTGCTCTAACCAGTTGTTTCCTATCATCCAAGTAAGATTGGAACCAATCTAAAGAAATGCCTCGCATTCCGCAGACATTTAGTTTTTTTTTTGTCAAAATGTTGTGATTTACACAATCAAAAGCTTTGGCGTAGTCACAAAAAACGGTGGTAGTGTGAAGATTATTGTTCAGTGCTTGATAAACCTCATGTAGTACAGAAAACATGGCATCAGTGGTGCATTTATTATTTAAAAAGCCGAACTGATTTTGTGATAAAATGTTGTTTTCAACTAGAAAGGACATAAGTCAGGCTTTTATGAGTCTCTCAATAATTTTGGAGAGTACCGGTAGTAGTGCAATAGGTCTATAATTGCAAGTATTAGATATTTCACCACCCTTATGAAGAGGAATAATGATGGATGTCTTCAGGCACTCTGGAAATTTACCTTTCTCAAAAGAATCATTAATTAGTGAGATGAGGACTTCTAACACATTTTCTGGAAGATTAGAAAAAATTTTTATCGATAGACCATCAGTACTACAGGAAGATTTGCTTTTGATACTATTGATTGTTTGGATCAGTTCAGATTTATCGACTGGTTTTATAAAGAATGAATTCGAGACCTTTCTTGAATTAGGAAGATAGGAAATGGGATCTTGTTGTGGCAAAATAGTTGATGTAATATTTTTACTCACATTAACAAATTATTCATTTAGATTTTCAGGGTCTGGAAGGGAAAATGTTTGAGCAGCGTGGGTTTTATTTCGAAGATCGTTTATTATGGACCAAGTTTCTTTTGCAACACTCTTGGAGCTTTCCAGACGGTTCTGGTAGTAGACTTTTTTAGCTGATTTTATAAGTTTAAGATAGGTTGCCCTGTACTTGGTGATATATTCAGTGATAGAGACGTTGGTAGTAAATTTCTTGATATAGAGAAGAGAACTTCTTGGAAGATATTCGGATACCTTTAGTAGTCCAGGGTTTGTGATGTTTTGGCTTAATTGCAATTAAAGGAAATGCTTTATTGAAGATACAGATAAGCTTATCTAAGAATTCACTGAAATTATTATCCACGTCCATGGCAGGAAAGCGCCACTCAGAGGTTAAGCATAAATTTTGGAATTAACGAAAGTTCCGGGTGGAAAAAATCCTGCCTAAACGTCGGGTTTTCGAGGAGGTTTTGCTGGAGATATTAAACTTCGTATAAACTGCTTCATGATCAGATAGTCCAGCATTAATAATTGTAGAGTGGACATCAAGGGGTGAGAAATCTGAGACTGTATAATCATGCAATTATGGTAGATGAAGTTTTTGTAATCCTTGTAGGAGAATCAACGTGCATTGTTAGACCATACGATTCAAATATGTTGACCAAGGATATTTGTGTAGCACAAGCAGCAGCATAATCAATGTTAAAGTCCCCGCATAAAATTGTTCTACTTTTATGGGGCAGGTCATCTAACAAACTTTAACACTTGAGATAAAATTTCGAAATTGGACTCAGGTTGTTGTTAATTTGAGATCAATTGTGGTCTCGAGGTGGGTATGGGAATCTTGCTGGTGACTTTAGTCTCGAGACCAAGACAATTCCGTGTCTACTAGAGAGTCAACATGCAACCTACTGTGTGACTTCATCGCGCCTATACATACATATTTTCATTCTTACAAATTGTTTTGCGTTAGACAATAGCTTGTATAATTGCGTATATGATTGTGCAAAAACTAAAAGAAAAAATGCCCAGCCATTTATAATAAGTTAAAGGAATTTAAAGGTGAATTAATTTCTAAATAACTTAAATAATTTTTATTACGAAAATGTTACAAACCCAAATAATTAATTTTATAAACTGATTATTTGAATTATAAAAATTTTGAGGTGTCTGAGACTAGCCCAATGGAGAAAAGGTGTTTTCAAAGACAGTTAATGAAGGCATTGGAGTGGAGCAGGTTAAACTACTTGCACTTGAAGGGGAGGGAGTTACATTGGACAAGTGGCTTCTTTCTTTCATATCGAAAATATTTGCTACGAATCTCACTTTTCAATAGTCTTCTGTAATAATCCGAGCTTTTAATTCCAAAACTACGTATTCTTCAAAACGATCAACTTTCGGAATTTCCTCTTAAAGGTTCTCAATAGTAAGGGAAAGTGGGGAAATGGTGCGCACTTAAGCAGAAATCGATTCTGTTGTAAATTATTTCAATCTATCATAACATCCAGTACGTTAGAGTAAGCCCTAACTATTCTACTTTGCATATGTAAAATAAGTTTTAAAGAAATACAAAGTGCAAAAGCATAATATTAAAAAAAAGAAAAGAAGTGCCTTTGCGCACGATTCCCCAATCATGAGGGTAATCATGCGCACAGATTGGGAAATGGTGCGCACTAAATTATTGTTAGAAAAAAAGACATTAATTTAATATTAATGTAATAAAAACACTTCTTTCAAAAGTATAAAAATATTATGAAGAAATAAGAATTGTATGGTATACTTAAATGTCATATTTTAACGTAAACAAAAGTTGCATTTATAATTTTCTGGGGTATTTACAGCTGTACATTCTGCGTGATTCCCCAAGGCACATAACACACATGTATATGATAATCCCTTTTTTTCCCTCTTTCCCCACAAATAGAGCATGCCTCGTTACGTGCAGTTGGTTTTTCTAATGGTGATGGAATGAAGCTTCATTCAACATCATCTAATTCGTCTTCATCTATATTTGACAAATAACCGTCTGTTACTTCATACGACTCAGGTGTTAGCTCTTTGTGCACTGTCTTCTTTCTTTGTTTGCCTTTTTTGTTTTTCTCTTTTCTCTGTCTGGCGAGATATCTGGCGATTCTTTATCAAAACATCTTCAGCAGTTGCCTTTCTTGCTGCTTTCTGTTCCTCCTTTCTCTTATGATTCTCGTCCATTAATAATCTCTTTTCATGGGCTTCCTCCAATTTGTCTTCATGGGTGTGCTTGTAATTGTTGTCTTAATGTTATATCAGGACTCCTTTTTTAAACCCATAAAACGAATCTTTGGTAGCTAACTTCTTCTCTTTATTAAAATTATTTAAGATATTATTTTCTTCAGCATACCTGAATATCAATCATCTAAGTTCTTTATGTTAAGCCATATAATAATTTAGCAAGCGTTAACACAACTATCTCTTAATTATTTTTCTACTTCACCTGAAACACAGCTGTAGAGCTGTGCGGCCTAAACGGGATGGCGTGTGCAAACCTGTTATTCTCTTTTTTTTTAAATCGATTCGGGAATATTGAAAGCCCTCACGTTTCTTGTATTTTCTGCCATCATTTCTGATTACATCAATTTTTAAATTTTCGTCAGTATATTTAACAATCGTAGATTTTCTATAGTAGGTTAGTGGCATCTGCCAATAAAAATGGTAATTTTTATATTTACCATTTCATTGTTTGTGGGGTAATCGTGCGCACTCCTGCGCACTATTACCCCTTTGTGCCCTAAATACTAATCATCATCACAAACGGAAAACTACTCAACCATATCAACCAACAGATGCACCAAAGTACACGTTAAACTACATGATTTAAATCAATAATAAGTCCAAAGCAATTGAATAAAGCCTAAGGAATTACCGTCCTATTTTTTGGAGCAGAAAGACTAGAAGAATTCTTGCAATTTTCAAGGTGTAGGACTGGTTGAGTTCGTAAAATCTTCCACGGAATTTGAAATACAATGCAGCGCACGATTACCAGCCGCGCACCATTCCCCCACTTTCCCTTACTCAATAAGGTTTTTTGGTAACTTCCTTTGTATTTCGTTTGCATCACAATTATTAAATTTTGTTGCAAACTCATCATACAAAATTATTTTTTTTGCGATTTCTATAAACTTTTGCTTCCAAAACATTCATTCTAACATTCCACAGAAATTATTTTTCTTCATAAAGAGAAATTAATTACAAAATTTAATCATCGGTCTAATGTCACCCACTTATTTTTTAGCAAGTCAATATTGACTTTTTCACTAAACCCCAAACTCAGACAGACAAGTATCACCTCTTCTAGCATAGACAGAAGAGGTGAGCTTAAATCTCGAGACAGAAATAAGCATGTCCACTAAGACAAGCACAGTCTCGGCGACAAGTCACAACTTGTTTCTGAGAGTTCTCTCAGACCCGTATACATTTTTTGTGAGTGAAGTCTCGAGACTATTTGGTTTCAAATAGACTTCTTCTTCTTAACGTGCCCTTCAAGTCTCCTTGCCGTTGGCGATTAACATGGCGAAACTGTCTCTGTCTCGAGCTATTCTAAATAGGTGTTCTGCTTTCTTTATTCCCGTCCTCTCCCGGATATTTTTCAACCAAGAGGTCTGCTTTCTACCAATTCCTCTGAGTCCTTCGATTTTACCCATCATAATAAGTTGAAGAATATTATACCGGTCTCCCCTTACTAAGTGTCCAAAATAGGCCATCTTTCTATATTTGACGTTATCAAGCAGCACGCGGGCAGCATTTTCTCTCTTAAGGACTGCCACATTTGTCAGCATAGCCGTCCATGGTATTTTCACTATACGTCTGTGCAGCCACATTTCAAAGGCCTACAAACTGTTAATGGTGGATATTTTTAATGTCCATGCTTCGACACCATACAAGAGTATGGTGACCAAATGTAACATTTAATCATGCACTTTCGAAGTTGAAGTTGCAAGTTATCATTACAGAAGAATGACCTCATTTTTAAAAATGTTTTGCGGGCTATCTCGATTCTACATTTTATCTCTTTATCTGGATCTAGTTGTTCAGTAATATGGCAACCAAGATATTTAAAACTGGGTACTCTTTGAATTGTATGACCATCAACATATAACCGTGAATCTTGATGGGCCAAATGGCTAAATACCATGTAGGTATTTTGTTTTTGAACAGTTTATGTTTAGGCCAAACTCTCTTCCCACTGTGCCGATGGCATTTAAAAGGTGTTGTAATCCATTCATATCTGATTGTATTTATCAGAATTCCATTAACTTTCACACCCCATTCCAAATTTTGCAGCGCTTCCTTAAATATTATATCTGAATATAAATTGAATAACAGTGGGGACAGTATACAACCCTGTCTGACACCTCTTTGTATTTTGCATAATTCTGTTGATTTTCTATTGATGCAAGCTGTCGCTGTTTGACGCCAGTATAATTTTTCTATGATTCGTACATCTTGACTATCAACTCCTTTATCCTTTAATATTTTAATTAATTTGTGATGTTGGACTCGATCAAAGGCCTTCTCATAGTCAATAAATACAGCAAAGACGTCTTTCCTTTGATCTCGGCATTTCTGCAATGCTACATTTAGTGCAAAGAGTGTGTCCCGGGTTCCCAGTCCATTTCTGAAGCCAAATTGTGTTTCATCCTGGTCTTCTTCACATTTATCTGTGATTCTACTGTGGATGATACGTAGAAAGATTTTAAAAGTGTGGCTCATAAGGCTTATCATTCTATAATCGCTACAGTTTTTCGGACGTTGTTTTTTTGATAGGGTTATGAATTCGGACTAACTAACCTTCTCAAATGGACACTTTAACCCGGGAACATTCGCGCTCACTTCTTTCACGTCAACAGTCGTGCGTTAGATTTTATCTAACAATACGAATAGAAATTCGAATTTACAATAAATTTTTATTTTATATTATTTTTATTTACTTGTTATGTTAGAAATATTATTTCTAACAATTATTAATGCTAATTGGTTCTCATCAAAGCCCTAAATTACAAAAAAAGAAGAAAAAATAATTAAAAAAAAATAAACCTACGCATTACTACACCCTTCCTCAAGGCACTACGAGTGAAAAATTATGTTGCAAAATTTTTCATCGATTTATCACGAAAAAGGGTAAAATGTTAGATTTTCTTTAACGGCGCGACTGCTCTCGGGTTAAGCTAACTGTCCACTTGAGATAAAATATCGAGATTAGTCATTAGTCTTAAGGTGATGTCAATTTGAGATGACTTGCCGTCTCTAGATTGGCATCGGAGACTCGCTGGTGACTTTAGTCTCGAGACCAAGACAATTCCGTGTCGACTAGAGAGTCAACACACAGGCCGCTGTGTGACTTAACTGCTGTGTCTGTATGATATCTCATAAAGTAATATCTCGTTCTTATAGTTCCTATACCAATTTTTTGAGTAATTAGTACATTGATTTCCTTTATTACTCCTAAGGTTGCTTCATTCTGTTTTACACTAAAATATTTTTCTGTAGCTAGAATTTTATTGTTTATCTAACACAATACACCTGTAGCTGGATGTTATGGTGTCGGAAGATTGTTTTAAATTTGCGTAAAGTGTAATTTTTCTATTATTCCGTTTATTAACTAATTAAACAGAAAAATTAACGTACATTTTATTTGTTAAGGGAATAATACATTCATTGTAAGCACTTAATACTAAATTTATTGAAATAATTTATAGGTCCAGTTGTAAATATATGGGAAACATATTCGCAAAACGGTGTAGAAAAATAGTAGCTCCAACATTTTTTGAAACCAATATAGCCTAGAACAAAGTGTAATTAGTAAATTTTTTAATAAATATGAAATTATTATATTATAAATAATCATTTCGTTCAATCAAGTCAATGGATAGCACAAAAAATAAAAGGCCCCCAGTCCCCAGCACTTCCCAAAGTTTTGATCACGGCAGCGATCAAACAACTGACGGAAGAGGGGGTGCCAAGAATCCCTGGGTAGGAACCGGCTGCATCTAAACATTCCGTATATGTATTTGGAACCTAGGAATTTTCTATTGGTTCGTTGCAGCACGCGGTCATATTTTAACCAAGAGGCGGTGACGTTCCAAACGTATATAGGGAATGTTATTCGGTGCCAAATTCATATACGGAATGTTAAAAATATTCGTACACCGAAAAAGATAGGTTTTTATTAGAGTCTGTTAAAAGCAGATTAATTTTAAAATATTTGTTACTGTATTATTAGATAAAAATAAAACAATTATAGTATTTGGAATGTTATTTGGTGCGAAATTCATATACGGTATGTTAAAAATATTCGTAGAACAAAAAGACGATTTTTATTAAAACCAATTAAAATAAGACTGGCTTTTAATAGTATATTATGCAACGAGCATTTAATGATGGTCATTATGAAGCGAGCATAAGGGATACGAAACGAGCTACCTAGCGGCGAGTTTCGTATAGAGTACGAGCTTCATAATGATAATTAAATGCAAGTTGTATACACGATCTTTTCTATGATCGTTGACAAAAAAATATATTCAAATTTATTAATTTTGTAACGCAAACAAATTAAGTAGTTTGTCAGTCTTACAGTTTGTTTACATATTGAGAACTGTCAAAGAGTATGTATTTGATTCGCCATTGGTTACTCCGCGTGTGCCACCTTTATCGCGAATGTCATATCGCGATTCTATTGGTTAAAAATCTGTATCCTAATTAAAATCTGTATCATAATGAAGTTCATTATGATACAGGTAGTGACATCATAATTGATATATTATAGTATGAGAATAGAAAAATTATTGTTAATATATTATTAAAGATCAACAAGGAAAAAGGTTATCCTGTAGTTGGCTGTATACCATATAATACAAAAAAAAACGAATACAGTCCTTTATAAAAAGTCTATATTTAAAATCCCTAAAAAGGGCTACATCACAGAACTAGTTTTCGATTGGTTGACCAATCATCGTCACTGCTTTCCTAAAATGAATATAACCTGATAAAATGATGCAAAGGTTTTAAAATTTTGACTACGTTTAAAAAAAGTTGTAGGTTTTACTCACGTGACCTTACCATTACCATTACATATATTACATAATTACAAATATTTTGGTGGTTAGCATGTAAGATCACGTGCGTATAACGTACAACTTTTTTTAACCCTAGTCAAAATTTTAAAACCTTTGCACCATTTTATAAGGTTATATTCATTTTAGGAAAGCACTGATGACGATTGGTCAACCAATCGAAAACTAGTTCTGTGATGTAGCCCTTTTTAGGGATTGTAAATATAGACCTTTTATAAAGGACTTTATTCGATTTTTTTTGTATTATATGGTATATACAGCCAACTACAGGAAAACCTTTTTCCTTATGGATCTTTAATATTACATTAACAATAATTTTTCTATTCTCATACTAAATATATCAATTATGTCACTATAGTATTTTTACTACAAAAGCGATATTACGTAGGTCAAAATTTTTGAAACGTAAAAAATTTTTCTCTTACGTAAAAAATTTTGACCTACGTAATATCGCTTTTGTAGTAAAAATACTATACCTGTATCATAATGAACTTCATTATGATACAGATTTTCAATAAGATACAGATTTTTAACCAATAGAATCGCGATATGACATTCGCGATAAAGGTGGCACATGCGCAGTAACCAATGGCGAGTCAAATATATACGCTTTGACAGTTCTCAATATGTACACAGACAAACTGTCAGACTGACAAACTACTTAATTTGTTTGCGTTACAAAATTAATAAATTTGAATATATTTTTTTTTGTGAACGATCATAGAAAAAATCGTGTATATACAACTTGCATTTAATTATCATTATAAAGCTCGTACTCTATTCGAGACTCGCCGCTAGGCGGCTCGTTTCGTATCCCTTATACTCGCTTCATAATGACCATCATTAAATGCTCCTTGCATAATATACTATTAAAAACCAGTCTCATTTTAACTGGCTTTAATAAAAATCGTCTTTTTGTTCTACGAATATTTAACATACCATATATGAATTTCGCACCAAATAACATTACAAATACTATAATTGTTTTATTTTTGTTTCATTAAACAGTAACAAGTATTTTAAAATCAATCTCCTTTTAAGAGACTCTAATAAAAACTTATCTTTTTCGGTGTACGAATATTTAACATTCCGTATATGAATTTGGCACCGAATAACATTCCGTATATGCGTTTGGAACCTCGCCGCCTATTGGTTAAAATATGACCGCGTGCTGCAACGAATCAATAGAAAACTGCTAGGTTCCAAATACATATACAGAATGTTTAGATGCGACCCGGCTGCCACAAGATGACAATTTGGCTATGCTCTTACAATATTCGAACACTGTCGGACGACAATAGATTCCCAGAAATAGGAAATGAACTAAAGGATATAAAATGGGATATGCTGGGTATATGCGAAACCAGAAGGAGAAGTGATGAGTATATACTCATCACTGATATACTGGAGTGGGATTCTTGGTAAAACAAAGCCTCATACAGTGTATCGAAGAATTCAAGCCCATATCAGACAAAGTAGAATTAGAAAATAGATTATCATCAGAATTAATAAAAGAAACACTCTGAAAGTGATCCATGTATACGCTCCAACCAAAAGCCAGGATGAAGAAGAAGTAGAAATATTTTATGATGAAATAAGAACAGCTATAGAAACAAATAAAGCAAATTACGAAATACTATTAGGAGATTTTAATGCTAAATTGGGCAAAAAAGAAGAAGATTATGAACATTTAATTGGCAATTATGGCTATGGGAAAAGAAACAATAGAGGAGAAATGCTTCTAAATTTCATGAATGAACATAAATAATATGTACTCAATGAACTCCTTTTTCAATAAAAAACCAAGCAGAAAATGGACATGGATGAGCCCCGATAAAAAGACAAAGAATGAAATAGATTATATCTTAACGAAAAATAGAAACCTAGTAAAAGACGTATCGGTATTAAAGTTTGACCTAGGAAGCAACCATAGAGTAATAAGAACAAAACTAGTAATAAACAAAAAACTAGAAAGAAAAAGAATACATGAAAAAATATACAAATGGACATCTGAAGAAATAAAAAATAGTGAATTTAATAAAAAGATAATGCATGCATTAAATCAAGTTAACAGCCAGCAGATAAACTCCAATGATGTTGATGATTTGAATAACCTTATAACCGAAACAGTGAACAAAAGCATTCTGCAACTGAAAAAACCAAAAACAACACACAATGAATTAGACAAAGAAATATTACAACAAATAGAAAAAAGGAAGATCTTAAATAAATCTAACAAAAAAGAAACCGAAGAATATAGAGGACTTAATAGGAAGATTAGAAAAGGAATCAAAAAACACAAAAGAAAAGAAGAATAAAAATTAATAACAACTATTGAAAAAAATAAGAGTAGGAAATGCCTCAGACCGACACTAGGACGACGTCAGATAATATCAATAATGGGAAAAAACTAAAATGAAATCACAACTAGAGATAACATACTGAAACGAATAGAAGAATTTTACACGGAACTCTACAGAACACATCAACAAGACAATGAAATGAGACCAGCACGGAAATTAATAAAAAATGTTGGATCGGAAATAATGCCAAAAGTAACAATTTCAGAGGTAACTAAATTACAGTAAAATGTAACCTAAACTACAGCATTATGGAAAACATGAAGAGAAATAAAGCTGCAGGAGAAGATAGGATTACCACAGATATAATATTAGAAGGAGGTAACGAACTCATTGCAATTGTAACTAAGCTTATAGACAGTTGTTTACACCAGGGCAAAGTCCCTAATAGCTGGAACAACTCTAAATTAATCTTATTACACAAGAAAGGTGATAATAGAAAGTTGGAAAACTACAGGCCCATCAGTCTACTAAAATAACAGTCTACAGTACATAAAAACAGTCTACCTGTTTAAAATACTCACCAAAGTCATAACTACCCGACTAAACAAGGAAATTAGATGAATACCAACCATATGAATAGGCAGATTTTAGAAAAAGCTATTCAACTTCCGATCACATGTTAACCACAAAAATATTAATAGAAAAATGTAACGAATACAAGTTTCCAGTTTTTATAGCATATGTGTACTACCAAAAAGCTTTCGACACTATAGAACACACGGCCGTAATAAACGCAATGCAAAATTATAGAATAGACAGCAGATATATTAACTTAATAAAAGAAACTATGAACCAAGCTACAGCTACATACTACCTAAATGAAAATGAATACACGAACCCTGTACCATTAAACAGGGAAGTCAAACAGGGAGACACTCTACCACCCAAACTGTTCACCTTAGTTTTGGAGGACGTGTTTAAACATCTAAATTGGAAATATAAGGGAATAAACATCAATGGCCGCTACCTCAGTAATCTACGATTTGCGGATGACATAATCCTGATAGCTTTTGACCTACAAGAACTGCAAACCATGTTTTCAGAACTACACACAGAATCTTCTAAAATAGGACTGAAAATGAATTTAAACAAAACAAAAGCCATGCACTCCGAAGAAACCGTGACGATAATAAACGACAAAGTTATGGAAAAAGTTGAAGAATATATATATACTTAGGACAAAAAATAATACTAAATCGGGAAATTCAAACGAAAGAAATAAAAAGAAGAAGAAAGTTAGCATGGGCAGCATTCGGCAAACTGAACTATATACTCAGAAACCAGCAAATTCAATTATATCTTAGATCTAAAGTTTTTGATGCATGCATTATTCTGATATTAACATATGGGGCACAAACATGGACAATCACAAAAAAGAATATGAACATACTCAGAGTCACTCAACACGCGATGGAAAGAGCAATGCTTGGCATATCACTTAAGGACAGGAAAACAAACGCATGGATAAGACATAAAACAAAAGTCACCGATGTGGTATAAAAATCATTACAATTGAAATGGGATTACGCTGGACATGTAGCTAGGAGAGATCTAAACAAATGGCACAGAACAATTCTAACCTGGAGACCATACCAACACAAAAGACCCAGAGGCAGACCTCCTATGAGATGGACAGATGATCTGAAACGAACTGCCGGGAAAAAATGGCTACAAGTAGCGTACAACAAAAAACAATGGAAAAGAAGACTTGAAGAGGCTTATGTTCAGATGTGGACGTGAATGGCTAGACGAAGAAAAAGAAGAAGAATCATTTCGTTGTAAAACGAAACAAGAGCCATCTTATATTTCAGTTTGTTCAGAGAATATCAAAAGCACTCTAATCGGGTTCAAACCTTATTAGGTTATCATCAGAGAGTGCATATTTCATTATCTCTGAACAAACTAAAATTCGGGCTGCCAGTATCGATTCACAACGTAATAACATGATGATATGAATGTTACGGCGACATTTGCTAAAAAAGCGAAATTTTTGCTTTAACAAAATTATCAAATAATATTAAAAACAAAAGTTTATTGCGATTAATTCCAACGAATTGTTGGAACAAAGGAGGTTGAGGGAGATCTAAGAGTTGCATCTCACTTCTTGCCTGTCCACCGCTGTAAAAGTCCAACGAAAAATGGTCCCGCATACTCAGATAGGAGTAAAACTAATATAAATCAATAATCATTTCGTTGTAAAACGAAACAAGAGCCGTCTTATATTTAAGTTTGTTCAGAGAGCATCAAAAGCACTTGATGTACTCTCTTGATGCTTTCTGAACAAACTGAAATATAAGACTGCTCTTGTTTCGTTCTAAAACGACATTATTATTTATTTATATTAAAATAAGAAAATCTACGGTTTCGTTTTGATTTAGATCTGTCTCCCTCCATCCTCCGATAGTACCTACTATTTCTAGGTCTACCTGTTGTCAAGGAGGCTCTGATGAAGACAAATTACACCAACACGACCGTAGTTTCTCGATATAAATTAAAACTATTTATATCGCAGTATGGTTAGAACGCCCTCTAACGGGAAATAAGTGAAATGAATTTCGACTCGATTCAAGTCCTCTGTTTAACCCAGGTATGACAATACCAAAAGGCACCGTAAGGAAAATATTCCAATTTACAGTTCAGATAACCTGTATGAAAAGAGTCTGTGTACTCTAATAGAGAGTATGGCATTAGTAAAATAAGAAAATCTACGGTTTCGTTTTGATTTAAATCTGTCTCCCTCCATCCTCTATTTCTAGGTCTACCTGTTGTTGTTTATTATGTGTTGTTATTTATATTAGTTTTACGCCTATCTGAGTATGCGGGAAAAATTTTCGTTGGAAATTTACCGCGTTGGACAGGCGAGAAGTGAGATGCCACCCTTAGATCTCTTACAGCGACTTCTTTGCTATAGCAATTTGTTGGTATGCAAATTATAGAAACCACGAACGTGTTACCAGAAAATTACAGCAAAGCTTTCGCTAGAAATATGAAATTTTTTATGAAATAATCATCTTACCTTTTTAATTTCTTTCTAGCTTCTACTAAACTTGTCGGTTTGTCTTTTAAGATGTACTGTCGAACTCCTAGGTGGAAACATTGGACATATTCCTCCCAGGTAAAACCATTTTCTGACTTAAAGTTGGTCTCAAAATTTGCACCATCTGTTGCACCATTTACAACCTTGGTTAAACTCTTCATTGTGGAGACTTGGAAGTTCCATTCATTGGTAGAGAAAAAACTGCCTGCTAACAAGGCGTCGTAGAATTTTGTACTTATTTTTAGCATCCTAAAACAGCGAAAGAAAAAGAAACACGGTTAAAACGTATCATGGATGAAGGTAGAATTTTAAAAATTAAGAGATTGTTACAAAGAGGAAATATTCAATGCAGAAAGTCTTATGAGCGCTAGGTGATAAAGTCTGTACCAAGTGCGTATATAACCGTGCTATTAATAAAATAATTTTTGTTGCTACTTCTTATTCTTCTTTTTCTTCGGCTTTTTCCCATTATGAGTTCCCCGTTTTCGTCCTCCACAGCACTCCTATTCTCCCAGTGATCTTTTCTGAGGTGTCTATCTATTATAACATTTCCTATATAAGTTTTCCATCTCATAGAAGGTCTTTCTCTCCGTCATATACCCGGCGTGTCCCAGTTCAATATTCTTTTCGGCCACCAGTGCTCTGGCATTTTTGTTGCGTATTCGTTAAAAAAGGAAGTCATCATCATCATTGGCTCGACAACCCCTGTTTCGAACAAGATAACTTTTACTTTAGATTAACTTCTTTATCTTGTTCTACTCATTAACTTGCCAGGTTTCGAAGTAAGAATCAATCAAATTAGGTTAGCTGCAACTAATTAATGGAAACTCAGTCAAATTTCGTTCTTTTTCCAAATTTTCCAACGTTTTATTACTTTTTCTACTGACAGTGACAATAGGGAACTTGCACATTTCTTTATTACATAATAATGTTCAGTTTTGTATAAAAATGAGATTTCCAAAATTTCACGCTTCAAAAACTCATAATAACTTAGAAGTACAAATTTAAAGTCTTATTTATCTTAAAATAGTTCAAACGACCCGTGACGTCACAGAGTTTGACTATGTGGTTCAGTTTATGGTTATATTTACGTATATTCTTCTTCCTCTTCTTTAGTTTATTGGCCTTCACCTACTTGGGCATTTAGCCAGATCGTCGCCGGGGAATAAAGGAAAAATATTTATATTCTAATGACATTTATCGTATGTCATTGTAATAAAATATACCAGTTTGTTGAGATTGCAGTTTGATACAGTTTTTGAAGGAAAGGAAAGAAGGTTTACTATTGAAAATAAAACCATTTTGTGAAAGTACAAATTTTCTATGAATAGTTCAAACGATCAAAAACATTTGTAACGTCACATAGCTGTATTTTCTACTGACGTTTATAATGTCTAATTTAAAATTGTATACACAATTGGTGTAGAATGTAAACATACAACCCTCTGACGTCACGACGCGTTTTGGGGTGGCTGGTATAAGTTGAATTTTTAGTCGTCTTTAGGGGCCAAACGAAAGACAAACAAAACTTTTTTATTTTTGATACAGGTTCTAAATTATGTTCTGTTGTGATTTATACCATTTTTTTCGAATTTAAAATTTTATGCAAGTTCCCTATTATCAATTTTTATATCAATAGCTTAATAGGAGAGACATAAAATACTAACTTTGTTTACAAATTAGATAGCGACTGAAAAAACTACCTAACTTGATATCTGCACTAACTAATTTTCTAATTACTTTTAGACCA
Source organism: Diabrotica virgifera virgifera (assembly GCF_917563875.1). Lineage (NCBI taxonomy): Eukaryota > Metazoa > Arthropoda > Insecta > Coleoptera > Chrysomelidae > Diabrotica > Diabrotica virgifera. The sequence continues at coordinate 192,584,779 of NC_065445.1, forward strand.
AAGAAATGGTTTAAACATACTGAAACATTCTCCCTCTCTAAGATTAATTAATCTTAAAGAAATTTACAACCAAGTAAAATGAATCACAAATAACAACCAAATGAATGCAAAATAATAACACTAATGAAATTTAAATAATTATTTTAATTTTCAATCTTCTTGATTAATTTTCATCCAAACTGGGTGGAAGCTTGTCTTAATCTGGAACTCTATCGCACTTTCTTAGTCTTCCTTCCACGACCATGACTCCGTTTTCATTCAAAAATGGAATAAATTGATAAAAATTACTTTTAGTGGAGACGGTTCCTTTCTGGAAACTGTTTTATTTCTTCTGCAAAACAATCCAGTTGAACTTGTTTCACCCAAAGTAGCTGAGCTAGTTTCACATCAACAAGGCTCATATTATCTTCTCCAACTTTTTGAATCTTAAATCGAAAAGATCTGATGAAGCTTGCTGTTTTCACAATCATTTTAGTCCACGTTGAATATTTCTTGACATCCGGAATAGGCATTTTCCGTAACGGCTTCCTCTAGTGAATGAAATTGATTATTGCCCGTTTCTCAAGTAGACTATCATCAGTGGTTGGTAATGTCGAAATCCTTGGCCATTTATTTTCCTCCAATTGTAAAAAACTGCTTCCATTGAGCCAACGACAAGAAGTTGACATCTTTGTTGAGCCTCTTAATCATCATCGGCAACATTTTCCTCCGTGTTGATTCAATTCCACTGATCCAACGTAGCGTAGTCCAGAATAAGGTTTACTCGATTGGTTACATATTAGCTGATTCCTCCCGTTCGTGAAGTCAACCAACACATTACAGTTCTTGAATCAATCCACAGAAAAGAGCTTGCAAAGTTAAGTTCTTGTCCAAAAGCTTTTTCCACATACGCCTTTAACTTGGCTCCTTCAACAGCAGCATCGAGTTCCAATCTTGGTATTGGCATTCCTTTGGCTCTTGCTACTTTTCCTTTTCCTGAGATGATTGAAACACTCAAGCTCCCTTACGCATTATCTCGTACGTAAGCCACAACTGCAAACGCTTCTTCGCTAGCATCACAAAAGCAACAGATGTGAAGTTGGAGTTCTCGATTACAATTCATTTCACGATACAAAAGCGTCTGGGCTGGTCGATCTTCTTTTCTCAGTGCAACTTGGTGAAACATCTGCTTGTTGTCTTCAGAAATAACAAATCGATGTCTTCGCAATCTCATCAGAACAGCAGCAAGTTGTCGTAGCAGATCGAGTCCAGTGTAAACGAAATCATTAAATGACTTTCCTTTACTTCTTGCAGCTGCATCAAACAAAAGTCTTGACTTTTTATTCGGGTGAAAGGCAAGGACATGAGGCAGGTACCATCGCTTGTCTTCTATTTCGTTTGATTCTGGTAGATCCTTAACTTGTGGTATCTCTTCCACTTCAGTTTGTATGTTCACTTAATTTGAATCATTGGTTTCGATAACTTCACCATCATCATCAGATCTTAAATGCTGGTCTTCAGCGATTGATTGTCGAATGACTTCAGCTTTTTTCTTTTTAAGCTCTTCAAGATTGTTAAGCCTTTCTTCTTGAATTAAACTTAAAGATTGAAGGCCTTGTACTTTTAGCTGAAGGTGCCTCAATGTCTCAATGTCTCATCTACACTCAGGTCTTCTGGAGAGATTTATTTCAGGGTTGAAAAGTCCTCAGAGCATTGTTCAACCTTTTCTTCTTCTTCTATTATCTTAATTTTCAATTCAGCAATATTTTCCTTTGTCTCGGAAAGTTTGACTCTTGAGGTATTCTTTTTCAAGGTCGATTTTGGACTGGTTACTCCTTGTTGAGTATACTGATGAAGCTCATGACACTGAGCTTCGGCTTAAATTGACTATTGGTTGTCTTACTGTTACTGAAGCTGGGGCATCTCTTGCTGGCATTGTTTTAGACAGTAGTTTACCTTCGAACTTAAAATGACTGTTTCCTTCCTTTGGAGAGCAGCTAACCTCTTCTTAATTACTTCGAGTCCCGGGTTTCGGTACCAAACTGTTTCGAACAAGATAACTTTTACTTTAGACTGATTTCTTTATCTTCTTCTACTCCTTAATTTGCCAGGTTGCGAAGTAAAAAACCAATCAAATTAGGTTAGCTGCAACTAATTAATGGAAACTCAGTAAAATTTCGTTCTTTTTTAAAATTTTCCAACGTTTTATTACTTTTTCTACTGACACTGACAATTATCAATTTTTATATCAATAGCTTAATAGGAAATCCTACCAGGGTCAGAAATTTTTCATTTATTATAAATTAATAAGTGAAAAATAGTTTCTGTCCTTGTGGGATCGGTACTCATCGGAGGGACCGCAGACGTTCGGATACAATTAGCGTCTGTTTGCAAAGACAATGACGTCGACTTTGCAAAGTAACAAGACACTTACTCAACACACACACTACACATTACTCCCCTGACTTAGTGATAAGTTATACAATTACGTGGCTAAAGGTTCTAGTTCTAAACCAAAGCCAGAATCAGAGGAAAAAAAAAGCTTAATAGGAGAGGCTTAAAATACTAACTTTGTTTACAAATTAGATAGCGACTGAAAAAACTACCTAACTTGACATCTGCACTAACTAATTTTCTAATTACTATTAGTCCAAAGAAATGGTTTAAACATACTGAAACAACCCCTTTTTGAGCCTTGGTCTATTCCAGGATCATTCTCTATTCTATTCTGTTTCATACTGTTTATCCAATTTTTTATTTTTAAAATTGTTATCTTTTTCTATTTGTTCGAAGTGTCTCAGCTTCGGTCTTCCTCTTGTTCCTTTTACTACTGGCAGTTATTTGCTTACTCTCCATTCTTTCCACACGTCCAATCCAATAGCTGTCCTATTTTAATTAATGTTACCATATCCGAATCCTGGTATATTTGGTGTAATTCAAAGTTGTATCTGCTTTGCCAGATTTCATTTTCTTTTGTTTGTTTCAAAGGTAACTAATAATATTTCCTAACTTTTGTGTTCATGTGAGGCTTTTGGACCTATGTCCAGATTTTTGAACCACATCACACTTCGACTTCAATAGTGCCATAACCCTAAAATACTGAAAAATCTGTTTTGTGGCCTAACACGTTTCTTTAGGCGTTACCTTTATTGTGTATTGTGGAATAATGTCATATAATTTAGTTATCTTAGAATGTGCCTATGTCGTTATTATCATTTTCGGTTTTGGCACTCTCAGCATTTAGTATGATAAGATTGATCCAAAAGATGGCATAACCCAGACATCCAAAGTGAAAGTTCTCCTCCAACACAAATTTCTATATGGTCCACATAATGTTCAGAAAAAGTGACACTATTTTGAGCATCGGGTTTGGTGGGGAGGGGGGGAGGGGAGAAATCGGTAAATTCGTAGTTTTTTGCGTTTTTCGTCAATATTTCTAAAACTATGCGGTTTAGCATGAACAACCCTCTATACAAAAATGTTTTACATTAAATTTGAAATAAAAAAGATCCAATGCATAATCCTTCTAAAATGAATGGTTCCAATGTTACAGAGGTAGTATAATATAATTGGTCCAAAAAGGCATAACCCAGACATCAAAAATAAAAGTTTTCCTTTAACACCAAATTGTTCTATATGGTCCACATATGGTTCAGTAAAAAGTTACACCATTTTGAGCGTCCGGTTTGGGGGGAGATAAGGGAGAAGTCGGTAAATTAGTAGTTTTTTTTAAGTTTTTCGTCAATATTTCTAAAACTATGCTTTAGCGTAAACAATATTCTATAAAAAAATGTTCTACATAAAATTTAAAACAAAAAAGGTCCTATACATAATTGTTATAAAATCAACGGTTCCAGAGTTACGGAGGGTGAAATGTGGAGGTTTTCGATACTTTTTATATTTATTGGGCAATTGATGATGATTTTGGGTGGTGAGGTTGACGTTTCTTCAAGGGCTTATCACTACCATACCATCGGCCACTGAAATAGCAAATTTGATTTATAAAACCCAATCCTGTTAAAGAAAATCAGTAGGAAATTGCCAAAAAAATATAAAAAGTACCGAAAACCTCCACTTTTCACCCTCCGTAACTCTGGAACCGTTGATTTTATAACAATTATGTATAGGACCTTTTTTGTTTTAAATTTTATGTAGAACATTGTTTTATAGAAAATTGTTTACGCTAAAGCATAGTTTTAGAAATATTGACCAAACATTTAAAAAAACTACTAATTTACGACTTCTCCCCCATCTCCCCCCCAAACCGGACGCTCAAAATGGTGTAACTTTTTACTGAACAATATGTGGACCATAATATAGAACAATTTGGTGTTGCAGGAAAACTTTTACTTTGGATGTTTAGGTTAGGCCTTTTTTTTCACCAATTATACTATACTACCTCCGTAACTTTGAAACCATTCATTTTAGAAGGATTATGCATAGGACCTTTTTTATTTTAAATTTAATGTAGAACATTTTTGTATAGAAGGTTGTTTATGCTAAATCGTATAGTTTTAGAAATATTTACGAAAAACTTAAAAAAACTACGAATTTACCGATTTCTCCCCCTCTCCAGCCCAAACCCGACGCTCAAAATGGTGTGACTTTTTTCTGAACATTATGTGGACCATATAGAACAATTTGGTGTTGGAGGATAACTTTCACTTTGGATGTCTGGGTTTGGGTCTAGTTATACCATACTAATTAGCAAGCGTGCCACAAGACAGTTTACGGTATGCTGTGTAGTCCAGGAACCGAAGCTTTTCACCTCACAATTTTTACAGAATGGATCGATTTGCTTGAAAATTTAAGAATAAGTAGTTGATAGTCCAAGGATCAAAATCTATATAATGCCGAAAGGCGCTTTTACCATGAGGGTGGTTGCCACCCCATCTCGGGGGTGGAAATTTTTTATTATATTTTGACTACAAAAGTTGGTAAAACATTCATTTAAGGCAAAAAATGTTCTATACATTTTTTTGATTAAATTATTAGTTTTCGATTTATTCGCTATCAAAAGTGTTAGTTTTATATAAAAAAAAATCAATGTTTTTCGGTCTTATACTCATTTACTATTCACTCAATTTTTGCCGTAGAAAAAAGTTTTGCAATCCAAGTTCTTGGGAATGAAATAAGCTACAATTTGATATTTAAATATTTTTTCGTATCTCTGATGCTAATCTTTCTATTCTGAAGAAAAGGCATTTTTTACCAAACTACATAAATCCGTTATTCGCTTTTAACTCCATTTTTTTTAAACTAATTACTCTAAGCCTGTCAAACTTCTGGAATCTATTAATAATACATAATTAAAGAAGAATGAATAAGGCCGATGACTAAGAACACCGCTAACTTACATTATTATGCTTCCAATTATTGGATAATGGTTTTTAGACTGCGTAGGAAACAGCAACGGAAAACTACTCTACTTTTCTACTCGTATAGTATATCTAATCATCATGATAATTTAAATAAAACAAAAGGTCCTCAGTCTCCGGCAGACTCTTATTTTAATAGTTAGATGGTGCTAAGAATTTCCTAGAGGAATTTAAAAATTGGATCGTGGAACGTAAGAAATATTTTTCAAGCTGGTAAATTACATAATTTAGACAAATAATCTATCCAAAATCCAAACGGAGTCCGAATTGTGACTGATAAAATTAGCAATACATCAGTCACTGTATTTATTCCTCTATCAGAAAGAATCCGCTATCAGAGAATTCATACAGCAAAAGTTAAAATGAATATAGTCCATGTCTACACACCTACAGCTCAGAGCGAAAACAAGGATATTGACGAATTTTACGTTCATATTGAACATGGTCCAAACATTGATCATTGAGCATTGATGTAGTGATAAATATTGACTAGTTTTAAATTAAACAACGGTTCCAGTCTAGCTTACTTATATAAAATTGCTATCTGCAATTCTCGTTAAACAAAAACATAACGTTAAAATATGTAGGTATTCATAACAATGACTTTTTTATTAACCGAAATTAAGCTAATATCGTTGGTATATTAAAAGGATTTTGTCTAAAAAGCCCATATGTACTTACATTGGTTTTCGTCTTGTGGATAGTAAATATGCATCCAAAACGGCGGAGGGTACTATATGGTACATTGTAGCGAAAAGTTTGTGTAGTGATTTACTAGTTCTGTACGTGAATCCTGGGTACCAGGTCACATATTTACTCGGTGATTCCCTAGAGTATTTTAAGGTTAGGTTTTTAAAATCGCGCCATGTAATTGGATTAATTTGTCCGCTTGTACAGTTATAGACTCTTAAGGAACTGGACCTAAAAAATTAAATAAACTATCATTGTGTTTCAAAAATGAACTATCAAAAAAATAAAATTACAGATACAAAAGTTTTGTTTTTAACTATTGAGGCAGTACGAAGTATGCCGGGTCAGCTAGTCTTAGGGTAAGGTGGGGTAATACCGGACAGCGGGGTAATACCGGACTGCGTTGTTTGTGCACGTATCGGCATATTATTGAAATTTCGCGCTCATCACAGGCTGACCGTTAGACATCTGAATCTCAGTTCTCAGTTTAGTCGCTGCCACGTGCTTGTAAAGAGAGTTATCACAAAAATTACAAAATTTAGTGTGTGATTATATGAATTAACTGATTTTAAAGGTGAGTATTGACCATTTCTATTATAAGAAATTGATGAGATTACGTGCAAAGTCATAGCTTACGCAGTGTATTTTACGTATCTTTAAGTAGTTTTATTCATTACTTCCTCTAATAATTACTACCGAACATATGCATAAATATGTCGTTTAGGGGTAATGCCGGACACTGTGTCCGGCATTACCCCAGCTCCGGTTTGAACTATTTATTGTATTGGGAGATAGGTACATGCAAATACCTGCTGTTGTTTTATTATGATGGAATATTGGAAAGTGGATATAAATATAGTTAATAGGTAATAATTCATAATTACCTACATTTATAATTATTTGTCAACATTTTTTATAAATTTTTGTAGTTTTTGTTTCCCATTACAATTAAAACAAAATCTAATATAGTTTATGACATGTATGTGACATTTACATATTAATTCTTTGTAGACCTGAAGAAGATCCCATTCGTGCTCAAAACATTGGCAATAAAAATAACTCAACAAACATACCTACAGTATTTATATCCAGTTTCTGCGATTCCATCATAATATTTATTATTGGATACAAAACAGTAAACACTGTTATTTTAATTTACAGATGCCGCGGAATTATAAAAGAGTCACCGAAAAAGCTTCGTGGAGAGAGGAGGAGTTGCAAGGAGCACTCCGTGCTATACAGAATGGTATGTCGTTAAGAAAAGCTGCAATAAAATTTTAAATTCCAAAATCTACGTTACACGAACGACTTAAAAATGGCACTGCCCCTTCTGGACCTTCCTTGGGCCGAAAGCCAGTTTTTTCAGTTGAAGCCGAAAATGCACTTGCTGTTCAAATTAAGAAGCTGGCAAAAGTTTTTTATGGAATAACTCCCCAGGAAGTACGAAGATGTGCTTTTGGATTTGCACAATCAAACAACATCCGAGTCCCCTTTAATCAAGAAAGAAAAATGGCTGGTAAAGACTGGGAAAGGGGCTTCATATCTTGTCACAATATTACGTTAAGGAAACCAGAAGCAACCAGCATTAACAGAATTACAGCTTTTAGTCGCAATGAAGTTACCATTTTTTTTAACAATTTATCCAGACTTATGGAAAAATATGCATTTTCACCCAATAAAATTTATAATTGCGATGAAACTGGGGTCACTACTGTACAACGCCCACCAAAAATATATGCAGAAAAAGGTCAGAAGCGTGTTGGATTTGTTACAAGCTGGGAAAGGAGGAAAACAACCACAGCGATGTGTGCCGTCAACGCTACAGGAACCTATATACCTCCCATGTTTATATTTGCACGCCAAAGAATGGCGTCCCATCTTCAACGAAACGGTCCCCCAGGTGCCCTTTACACATGCTCAAAAAATGGGTGGATTACAGAGGACATATTTCTTACTTGGTTACAACATTTTCAAGCATTTGTAAAAGCATCCAAAGAAGATCCAGTTCTTTTAATCATGGACAATCATAGCACTCACTGCACGTTACAAGCATATAATTTTTGTAGAGATAACGGTATTGCTGTTCTGACAATCCCTCCACATTCATCACATCGCCTTCAGCCACTCGATGTGAGCTTTTACTTTCCTCTAAAGACCGCATTCAACTCTGAATGTTCCAAATATTTGACCAGCCATCCAGGGGAGAAAATCACGCCTAGTGAGATTGCTGAATTATTTAATTTAGCATTTAGTAGAGTGGCAACCCCGGAAAAGGCTATCAAGGGATTTAAAGAGACAGGTATTTTCCCCTACAACCCTGACGTATTCACAGATGAAGATTTTGCTCCTGCAGAAACCCTTCAATCCACTCTTTCTGATGCACTTCAAGAACATACCCAAGCAGAAAAACTACTCAAAACAAATGAGACTACCCCTGAAAAAAATAGTAGTGTGAATGAGACAGAATTAAAAAATGTTTCCTTTGCCGAGATAATTCCTCTACCATCTTGTTCTCACGAAAATGTTGTAAAGAGACAAAATAAGGCAAACAAGCAACACTCTATTGTATTTACGTCAACACCGCTAAAAGAAGAGCTAGAAAAAAAAAGAAGAGAAGAAAAATAAAAAGACAACAATCAAATCAGATAAGGCTAAAAGAAATGTATTTGTGACACAGGAGGGGTCTACATTAAGACAAAAATCAAAGCGAACAAAAATTGCCTTAAACTATAAAATATGTGAAGAAGGAGAAAGTGAGATAGAGGATGATGACGATGTTAGGGACAAGAACATTACCGAAGACATTTGCATTTTGTGTGGAGAATTTGGCAAGAACAGTGAACTTTGGCTAAGATGTGTGTATTGTGGTCATTGGGCACACAAGGCATGTTCTAACTCTCCAAAAGACAAAAAATTTATTTGCGACTTTTGTTTGTAAAAGGTGTCCGTCATTACCCCAACATAGAGGGTAATACCGGACAGTGACAACTTTTTTTATATGTATATTTTTAATTTTGTATTGTAATTTTAAAAAGTTTTTTTAATCAAAATTTGTAGACTAACATGTGTTCTTCATTTTTGCTTAGGTTTAAAATTTTAATGTCGTCTAATAATAAAATAAATTCTAATTATCTTTAAGTGTACGCCATTACCCCACCTTACCCTATATATAAAAATCAATTGCTGTTCGTGTCTCGCTAAAACTCGAGTATGGCTGGACCGATTTGGCTAATTTTGATGTTGAATTATTTGTAGAAGTTCAGGGAAGGTTTATACGGTTTTATATAGTCATTTTAGTAGCCACCAAAATTTTTACATCTACATGTATAAAATGCTCTTTTTACAGTGTTTGTTGCCATACTCCTCCGAAACGACTTTACCGATTTTAATGAAATTTGGCAGGTATATTCGACCGGACTGGGAGTAGGTTGTTATCTATATTTCATACCCGTACCTCATAAGGGGATTACCCATGACGCCATAAATCTCACAATAATGACGTGAAAAATACGAAACAATCGGTGTTCGAAATACAATATCTTAAACCGTAGAGATCGATTCTGGATTACGGATGTATATTATACGGTTCAGCAAGCAATACGCATCTACTAAAAATAGATCGTATTCAGTTTAAAAGTTTGAGAATAACTCTGGGTGCTATGAAATCTACACCATGTCCGCTGCTGCTTGCTGAAAGTAATGAACTGCCTTTAAAAAATCGTAGAAATTTATTGGCAACCAAATATGTTCTAAAATTGAGAGCAAGAACAAGTGACTTACTGAGTATGCTGTATGAGTTATCTATTCAAAACTTAGTAAATAATTACTGGAGAATTAAAAATTCTCCACCGTTAGCGGATACTTTTCTGGAAACCAATGATTTACCGGTTACATTAGCAACAAACTATGTCAAGCCATTTTATAAATTATATTTTGACACGATTTACAAGAAACTAAATATTATATTTCCGAAATATTCAGAATCATCTAAAATAAATAATAACACTTTATTCAAATCCATATTGAGTGAATACACTAATAAAACCATAATCTACACAGCTCTAAACTTAACGATGGAAAGGTAGGGTCTGCAGTGTACATTCCTTCCAAAAACAAGTCATTTAAAATAAAACTTCATTCGCATTGCTCTATTTACACCGCAAAAGCAGTAGCTATTGGGAAAGCTCTGGATTGGCTGGAGCACGAAGGTATACAAGATGGAGTGATTATTTCGGACTCTAAGTCAGTTCTTAGCGGACTTAATAATATTGAATTAAATCGTAAGACCTGTGAGCTGATATGTGAAATTAAACATAAAATTAGAAACAAAAATGTAACATTTATTTGGGCAAAAAGTCACAGCGGGATAAAAGGTAATGAAATTGTAGACGAGCTTGCTAAAAATTCCACGCATTCTGGTATACAAGAATATATTTTCACTGTTACGGATCTAACCAAATTTCATAATGAAAAAATAAACTATAACTGGAAAGACAGATGGAAAGTATTGGCAAATACTTCAAATAATCATTATTATAAGATTCATCCTGTGTTACCATCCTTAACAGAATTACCACATATATTTCAATATAACATAACTAAACGATCAGCTGCAACTATCGTTAGACTAAAAACTAGTCACGGTGCTGTTCCAGCTCACCTGGCTAGATTCAACATTATCGAATCAGGAAAATGCTCATGCGATAATATTTCCCAGTGTGATATTAATCACATCCTCTTTGGATGTTTTAAGAATAAAACGCTTTCAGATATATTTTCTGAAAACCTTGTAAAAAGTAAGGTGCAACTTCCAGCAAACATAACCCATCTGCTGTCACTCAATCAGAAATCAATATTTGAACTCGTATGCAATCATTTATATGCTTCCGGATATATAATTTAGATTTGTAACAGTCAAGTTTCAGTTCGTAATATACCATAATTAATAACTTATAATAAGATTATATTAATATGCAAAAATCTGTGGCAAATGGACTAGTTTCCATGCCAAACATCACCATCATCATCATCATCATAAACCGTAGAGATATTCTGAGGACAGAAGAAGAACGAGCAACAAATTTCATCGAAGAAAAGTGCAACTGTTTAACTTTTGAACTTAAATTGGGTAAAATATGAATTTTTTAATTTTTCGAAACTTTCAAAAAATATCTCTAAACCGAACTTTTCTAACGAACGGCAAGCAGGAGAAAAGTTCTGAGCACACGAAAAGAACAAGCAGCAAATTATAAAATTTTATTTAATTTTAATTAATTTTGTTTAATTTTATTTAATTTAAGTATTTTATTTATTTTCGTTTATTTTATTTTATTTCATTTTTTAATTCCATTTATTTTTTTTATTTTATTTTATTTTATTAAATTTTAATTATTTTTATTAGATTCTATTTACTTTTATTTATTTTATTAAATTTTATGAAATATTTAATTTTATTTCATTTTATTTAATGATATTTTATATATCATTAAATATATCATAATATATAATTTTAATTTAATTTTATTTTGAAAAATCAACACCTATAATATAGTTGGACAACCCCGAACCCAATTATAAATACAGGGTTGTTTTGAATGTAAATGAAATATATAACTATTCATTATAAGATAAACAAATTTAAGATTGTAACTGTTGCACTACAAACTTTATTTTGTTACTTCTAACCACAGTATATAGAGGTTCCACAGTAAAACCACTCCTCTGTCGGCGCTTTGATCTCAAGAAGTAATACCGGCAGTACGCATTGGTAATTCACCAGTGGTGGATGCGGGTTTTCCCTGTTAAAATCCGTACGTTTCTATGCGACTAGCAATGCGAGAGTGGGGCAAAAGCGACTAAGAACATTGCGCGGTCGCCATGCGCGACTACAGATTTTACTTCCAATTTTTCGGAGAGTGGTTCTACTGTCCCTCTTTATACTGTGCTTCTAACTAAACTTTATTACTTTAAACATCATGTGTAATTCATTAAAAATAATAATAAAAACTCATTCACATCGAGCATTTTTTGTTTATTAATTACGAATTCCTTTTGTTTATTTTAAGTTTATTGTATACAACAATTTGTTTTTATCTATTAAGGCAGTACGAAGTCTGCCGGGTCAGCTAATGATTGATAAATTTTAATTTTTATAACATTTACAGTCCGTCTAATATACTTACCGTTGCACGTCATTATCTTCCTCAGAGATCTAAGTTGACATTGTTGCCCAATTACAAAAAATTCTGAAATTCATTTTAAATCAAATATGTATATCACATAATTTTTGCGAAAGTAGATTATACAAAAAACTAATTAATATTCAATGTAAATAAATAAAAACTTTAGAAATAGAAAAGAAGAATTAAGTTCTAACCTTACGTTAAAATAAATAATAAAAACAATATAAAACAAATACTTATAGTAAATAATAAAAACAAATATGAAGTGTCATCACCGCAACTGTCAAATAAATGTTACCAATTTATGCCAAAATATCACCTTCGTTCGATTACAGTTACAGTGTGTCCCGAACAAATGTGCTTTATAAAAACGCTTTATAATCTTCGAATATTATTCTTACGCGTATATAATAAAATATGTCTAGTGGCTGTAATTTCAGTGTACTCGAAAAAATGATTCTAAAAAAGAACACACCTATCACCTAAATATTTCGTGTTGGTATCATGTGACGTCACGGGCTAGGACGCGGATGACGTGTAACGGTAAGTATATTAGACGAATATATATCATTATAACATTTAGATTATAACATTATAACCTTTCGATATAAATAAATAAATTTGTTTATTGCAAAATAAAAAGTACTCTGTCCTTTGAAATCAAACTTTTTTTAGCAAAAACTTTCTTTGTTCATATATTTTAACCTAGAGAATAAAAGTTTATTATTTTTAAACATTTGCAATTTTTTAAACATTTTGCAATTTGCATTTGCAAATATGCAATTGTTTGAACAAAATTTCACAAACAATAATCACATTAGTTTGATTTTTGTGGTATTAAAATATTAAAATACAACAATATATAGAGTAAGAAAATAATATTATATTAGATAAATATTGGAAGAAATTTTGGTGGAAATCAACTTGTGTGAATCGAACACCGCTGTCCTGCGGCGTTTAATGTTTATTTAAAAATGTTTAATTAATGTTTAATTAAAAAAATTCCTGACGCCGTTGTAGTTAACCGATTTTAATTTTGCAAATTGTAAATGAAAGATACAGTATTTTTCTATTTGCAAAAAAAAACAACTTGCTATCTGCTTTATTTTCAGTCGTGCCACATTTTAAAAAAATTATTTTTTTTGCGAAAGCTGGATTGCAAAATTTAGTTTGCAAAATCTGTTGAGCCGATCTTAATGAAATTTACAGTATTATTTTACTATATAATAAGGTTTCTCTTGGTAAAATATGAAGGTCTTAAGTCTAGCACAAATGGTTGAAAAATGTAAAATGCGAATACTTGTTTTTTATGTTTTTTTTTTCGCAATTATTGCTATTTTGCAACAAGGGTGACAATTTTTAAAATTTCAGACCAGTTCTATATTATAGAAAATTTAATTACACAACTTTTAAGTTAGTACAACTTTTCTCGGAAGTGAATACTTTTAAGGTTATAATCAAAAAACGAAGAAAAAAGTCTAATTTTTTCTTCATTTTTTGACATTTTGATTATTTAAACAATGTTCCGGACCTTTTTGAGTGGGAGGATAACTCATAGGTCTGGATCCCGCGTATGAAAAAAAAGTTGATTAATAGCAAGCTGAAAATTTGTTAATAGCTTAAGGGTGTCTAGTCGGGCAAACTTTGATATATGGGAACACTGGAACAGGGGAAGTTTTAATTAACAGGTTAAAAATTTGGAACGGTCAGACCACGAAAACGGCACATGCATTTTGTCCGACAGAACAGACTTAAACTCTTCGAACAGAGATTAAACTCTCATGCAAAAATCAGACTGCTATTAGAATACGTCAAATGACTGGAATTATGACAGGTGATAAATAGCAGTCTGATTTTTGCATGAGAGTTTAATCTCTGTTCGGAGAGTTTAAGTTTGTTCTGTCGGACAAAATAAATGTGCCGTTTTCGTGGTGTGACCGTTTCAAATTTTTAACCTGTTCCACAATTAAAACTTCCCCTGTTCCAGTGTTCCCATATATCAAAGTTTGTTCGACTAGACACCCTTAAGCTTTTAACAAATTTTCAGCTTGCTATTAATCAACTTTTTTTTTCAAACGCGGGATCCAGACCTATCAATTATTATGATATGAGTTAATTCCAAGCAAATTCTGCAAAAAAATATGACAACGTAGAATGAAGTAAACACTTCTGTTGTATGTAGGTATATAATTTATTAAAAAATTCTTAAAATTTATCCACAAGGGAGTGGAAGTACAACAAAACGTTTTCGGTCAAACTGACCATCCTCAGTGTAAACGTCCAGTGTACAAGTAATTGAAACTAGCCACTTGAATAGGTGTAAAACCTCAAAATAACATTATTGCTACATTATGAGCTGTGTAGTAATCGACAATAAGTCGATGTCTTAAGATTAAAAATATATCACATGTGGATGTATGTCATCCTTGCTCGGAATTTACACAAGGTTGTGATCAGGTGAGAGGTTAACAACCAACTCAGTTGGTTGTTAACCTCTCACCTCAGTTGGTTGTTAACCTCTCACCTGATCACAACCTTGTGTAAATTCCGAGCAAGGATGACATACATCCACATGTGATATATTTTTAATCTTAAGACATCGACTTATTGTCGATTACTACACAGCTCATAATGTAGCAATAATGTTATTTTGAGGTTTTACACCTATTCAAGTGGCTAGTTTCAATTACTTGTACACTGGACGTTTACACTGAGGATGGTCAGTTTGACCGAAAACGTTTTGTTGTACTTCCACTCCCTTGTGGATAAATTTTAAGAATTTTTTAATAAATTATATACCTACATACAACAGAAGTGTTTACTTCATTCTACGTTGTCTTAACAAAGGTATACAGCCAACTACAGGGTTTACCCTTTTAAAGTTTTAAAAAAATATGAGTCACCTCTCAACGTCCATCTCAAAACGGGCAGTACGAAATCGGGCCCAACAACTATTAATGCAAAAGGTGTATAAACACTTGTATGTAGATAAGGCTAATACGAAATTGGCCCAGAGATCTTAGCAGGTAGAAGGAAATGTGTAAATATGTTGAAATTATTATTTAGTTTCTCTGTTTCATTCAAGTAGTGTACTTGTTGTTTTGTACTGTTAAATATGTCGCAGTTGAGTGAAATGATAAGTGAAAGGGGTAAAATATTAGTTATTCATGAAAATTATAAATTTTGTTTTCATCGCCTAGTACCATCCGGAGAAAGCAGGTCGAGATGTGTTAAAAAATCATGTAAAGCCTTTATTTTAACCAACGGAGAAGACCAGGAGCGACTTTTATGTTCTGGGAGTTTAAATCATAATCATGATAAATTGGACGAAAATGTTATAGAAAGACAAAAAGTGTCTGTCAGTGCCAAAAGGAAAGCAGTAGAAGATATTCGCGACAGACCGTCAAAAGTTATGTGTTCTGTGTTAAGAAGTGACTGCAATAATTTAAATATTAATGATGTGAAGTGCATTAAACAGAATATATATAACGCAAGAAGAAAGTCAATGCCAACCTTACCCAAAAATGTAAGAGAAGTGCATTCAGCATTAGAGGTTTTAAAGCCACTAATAAAAGTGAAAGTTTTGTTTTGTAAAATAATATTTTCTACTACAACATTATTATTTTTGGGACCCAAACTAACTTAGAGTGGTTGTCCAAGACAGAAATATTGTATGTAGATGGAACTTTCGATTACTGTACTAAATTTTTTAAGCAACTGTTTACGCTTCATGGCTGTTTTAATGGACACTATATCCCATTGTTATTTTGTTTATTACCTAACAAATCCGAACTTTCCTATGAAGCTTGTTTTAGACTTATTTTAAAAACTGTGGTGGAACGTAAAATGTGTTTTAATCCCAAGTATGTTGTAGTGGATTTTGAAAAATCCATACATAATGCAGTAAATAATGTTTGGCCAGAATCGAAGTTAATAGGCTGTAGATTTCATCTAACCCAAGCTTGGTGGCGAAAAATACAACAATTGGGATTAACAAACGACTATAAGGACAAAAGTTCAGAAATTGGAAAGTGGCTAAGATATTGTTTTGGACTATTATTTTTAGAACCGGAAAAAGTGAGCGACACGTTTGTTTTCGAATTATGTCCATTTCAACCGGAAAGTGAAAAAGTTGTAAAATTTGCGGATTATTTAGTGGAAAGTTATATAAGTGAAGGGTCATTATTTCCACCTGGACTCTGGGCTGCAAATGTTGCTGAACTAAATCGTACAACAAATGCCTGCGAATCATTTCATTCGCACTTAAATAATTCATTTTATCAAAATCATCCCTCATTGTATATTTTCGTCGATGTTCTTTTACAATGTCAAACTGAAACTTACATCAAGATTAATAGTGTTAACATTCCATTTAAATTTCAGAACAGTGTAGCTAAAAAAAGGCATATCTATTTCAAAGACCAAATTTGTAAATACCAACAAAAATCCATAAGTACCTACCCTTGAGTTTGTAAAGTTAGTGTCATTCTACTTTTCCTGATTATGTTAATAATAAATTCTATACATACATTTTGTTTATGAATTACTACCTGTAATATAAGTTGTAGATTTTTTTTAAACAATAATAGTCCGTTCTTTAACGGCAAAATATTGCAAAACCTCTAAATTTTAAAGAACCGCTTGGATTGACATGAAATTTGGCATACTCATAGCTAACAAGTCAAAGAAAAAAAGTGATATTGGGCCGATATGCGCTTTTGACCTAGGGGTGGTTTTCACCCCCTCTTGAGGGTGAAAAAATATTCGTCCAAAGAAAGTCAAGAAATGGATAAACTGGCTAATTTTAAGTAACTTTTGTTCTATAGAGTTTTTTCACTAAGTCAATACTTTTCGAGTTATTTGGCAGTGAATAGGTTAATTTTTTCAACAAAATAACCACGCTTTTAGACGGTTTTTCGCAAATAACTCAAATAGTAAGTATTTTGTCGAAAAAATATTTTTATAAAAATTATAGCACGTAAAAATTTTTAAAAAATGGCGTATACATCACGTCTCTACACCTAGTAGAAGCAGAGTTATAGCTAATGAAAAATAGGTTCATATTCGTCAAATTCCAAATGGAATACTTTAACGTGAAATAACCAAAAATGAAGCACTTTTCGGGGAAAACTCATTACAACTTATTTAAAGTGTTTAAAAAAAGCTAAATTTCTGTTTTATAAAAAAAATTTATAGCATCAAAATTAAACAAGTTACGCTCAAAATAAAGTTAGTCCCTTTTTGTTTTGGTAAAAAAATCGCGAAAATCACCCTCTAATTATTATCTTAAATGAACTTAATCGTTACGACTTCACAAGTTTCTTGACTCGTGTATATATTGTTTATATGATCTGTAAGTTTCATCGGTTCAAAGTCCTTATTATTGAAAGGGCTGTAGTTAAAATGGGTTGAACGAGTCACTGATCACGAATGTATGCAAATTTAGAAACACCAAATCTTAATCAATTTTTGTCTAACAGAAAAACAAAAAAATACATGATATTCAGAAAAGCAAATATGACTTTTTCTGTTTTTCGAGATTTTTGGTATCTCTAACAATTTTTAAGTTATTTTGAAAAAAAGCATATTTTTCAAAATTTAAATTTTTAAAAATTTTACTTTGAAACCAAATTTTTTCAAAAATAAGCACTTTGAATCGATGAAACTTACAGATCATATAAACACAACATAAGTAAAATAATTTGTGGAGCGGTAACGATTAATTTCATTTAAGTTGCTAATTAGGGGTTGGTCTTCCCGATTTTTT
Source organism: Diabrotica virgifera virgifera (assembly GCF_917563875.1). NCBI lineage: Eukaryota > Metazoa > Arthropoda > Insecta > Coleoptera > Chrysomelidae > Diabrotica > Diabrotica virgifera. Next base: position 192,602,775 of record NC_065445.1, read on the forward strand.
TTTTTGCAAAAACAAAAGGGACCTAATTTATTTTGAGCGTAACTTGCTTAAATTTAATGGTAGAAACTTCTTGTAAAAACAGGAATAAAGATTTTTTAAAACACTTTAAAAAAGTTATAATGGGTTTTCCCCAAAAAGTGCTTAATTTTTTGGATATTTCACGTCGAAATATTCTATTTGAAATTGGGTGAATATGAATCTATTTTTCATTGGCTATAACTCTGGTTCTACGAGATCCAGAGACCTAACGCGTACACCATTTTTTTTTTACTTTTTGTAAGCTATACTTTTGCTAAGAACGTTTTTTTTGACAAAATGCTTACTTTTTGAGTTATTTGCGAAAAACCGTCTAAAATGTGGTTATTTTGTTGAAAAATGAACATATTCGCTCGCAAATAACTCGAAAAGTGTTGATTTGGCGAAAAAGCTCTATAAAACAAAAGTTATTTAAAATTAGTTAGTTTACCCATTTCCGGACTTATTTTGGACATATATTTTTTCACCACCAAGAGGGGATGAAAGTCACCCCCGGGGCAAAAGCACACATCGGCACAATATCACTTTTTTTCTTTGACATGTAAGCTATACGCATGCCAAATTTCATGTCAATCCAAGCGGTTCTTTAAAATTTAGAGCAAAAACCGTGAAAGAATGGACTATAAATAACTTCTTTATTAACAAAATACAATTTTTTTTTATGTATTTATCATCTGGGCCGAATTTCGTATATACCTTTGCATAGAAATTTTGGTCCTGGGCCCAATTTCGTACACATTAACGGTTTGTTACCTGACTCTGGGCCCAATTTCGAATCGCCCCTCAAAACAGATGCGCCCTGGACTACAAGGAGCACTCCCAAAGCATGATTTACATTGTATATACAATGTATATACATTATAAATCAGAAATCATGATTTACAAAGTTTACACATTGTAAATAATGATTCGGGAATTCTCCTCGAAACACTTAACGTGTCTTAGTTTGTTTATTTCTAGTGCATCTTTTTTGCGATTTTAGTATAGTTGTGACTATTAGCTCGTCTGCTAAAATTTTGCCGCTGGTATCTAGGTTACTTTTTTATCTAATTTAATTTATTTCCCGTTTAGTTTATTATCGATGTGTAGTCAAAAAAAATTGATTGTTTTCATAAATTATTTTAAAATTAAAACTATTCATTAGCTTACCTATGATAGACTGTGTGCCAAGCAGAGGTGATTAAAGTATTTACAACTATGTCCACTGGAATAATATCCATTTTATACTTTTCGTTACACAGGACTGACTTAATGGTGCCTCGTCCACACTCCATAAAAACTCCAGTAATTCCACTAACGCTATCAACCCAACCTGGATAAGGTTCTCTCCAAGCTGCTGTGACTAAGAATAATATTTATTATTAAAATACAAAAAAGCTTAAAAAAGAAGAATTTTTAATTGTTATGGATACTTTTGAGCTTATGGAAAGTGTTTCGAATCAATACTTTTAAAAATAAATTTAAAAATAAAAAAATATTAAGAAATCCAAAGATTTTATTATTTTTAAACATTTATTTGTTTGAAAATGGAGTCTTTTGGGTTTCTACATTTTGTTAATAGAGGTCACTATAGCGTCTTAATGTTAATTATATTTTGTAATTGGCATGAATGGCAAAGGTATTTATTTTTCCATTCAGAGCATCATTACAGTTGCTTTCCTGATGAGAACAAAAGAGTTCGAAATGGTCCATAGAAAGATGGTAATGATCTCTGAATCGAAATTAAATATAATGCCTTTTATCTACCCACGGTTTTACTCACGTATCGAGTACTAGGAAGCAGATTTGTTGATCTTTACCTCGGTGAATTGATATGTTGTGGAGTACAACCAGGGTCGCGTCGACCATAAGGGCGGAGAGGGGCGGTGCCCCCCCGGCGCCGGACCAAAAAGGCGCCGATAGGTGCCGAAAAAAAATTTGGCAATACCGAAATTACCAGAAATATTAATAATATTTTATTATCTTGTAAAATTGAAAATTTGCCAATCGTAGGTAGATATAAAAATAGCAGTTATTATTACTTTGATCCCCTAAGTGTACGAACCGTTATTTCTCTAATTAAACTGAACTATTACTCCATTCACTCACGGTAAAATATTGCAAAACTTCTGAATTTTAAATAACAGCTTGGATTAACATGAAATTTGGCATACACATAGCCAACATGTCAAAGAAAAAAATGATTATTGTGTCGACGTGTGCTTTTGCCCTAGGGAGTGCCACGTGTCCAAGTCAATATCTACTTTTCGAGTTATTTGCGAGTGAATAATGTTTATTTTTCAACAAAAAAACACGTTTTTAGACGGTTTTTCGCAAATAACTCAAAAAGTAAGTTTTTTATCAAAAATATATTCTTGGGAAAAATTTTGAAAAAAAGGCATTTCTTTCAAAATTTCAAGTTATTTTTTTTTAAATTTAAAACCAATTTTTTTCAAAAATAAGCACTTTGGAATGGTGAAACTTCCAGATCATATAAATATACGTAAGTGAAGTAAATTTTAAGGCTGTAACGATTAATTTCATTGGGGATCTAATTAAGCGGAGATTTTTACGATGTTTTTGACCAAAAAAAAAAGAACAACTTTATTTTCAGCATTACTGGCTTACTTTTGCTGCTAGAAACTTTTTTAAAAAACAAAAATAAAGCTTTTTCTAAAGACTTTAAAAACATTATAACGAGTTTTGCCCGAAAAGTGCTTCATTTTGTCGATTTGAAATTTGACGAATAAGAACCCACTTTTCTCGAGCTTCAACTCTTCCTCTACTAGATCTACCGAGTTCATGCTTTCATAGGTTTTTTAAATTTATTTATAGCCTATATTTTGCTAAGAACATTTTTTCAATAAAATATACACTTTTTGTGTTATTTGCGAAAAACCGTCTAAAACCGTGGTTTTTATGTTGAAAAATGAACATATTCACTCGCAAATAACTCGAAAAATATTGCCTTAGTGAAAAAACTGTATATGGAACAAAAGTTGCTTAGAATTGGTCAGTTTATCCACTTCCGGAATTAATTTTAACGTATATTTTTTCATCCCCGACGACGCAATATCAATTGTTTTCTTTGTTATAAATAAGCTATGCGTATGCCAAATTTCATGTCAATTCAAGCGGTTCTTTAATATACAGAGCAAAAACCATCAGCAAATGAACTATGTATAGTAATAATAATTATATATTTATTTGTTCTCTGATAATGTAATCGTTGTTTTTTGTAAATATTTATAGTATTCATAATAACTTATCAGTAGTAATTGCACAAGAGCTCTAAAATTATTGAATTTTACCCGAGTGACACTTTGACAGTTTTAATTGCACGAGCCGAAGGCGAGTGAAATTATGTCAAAGTGTCACGAGGACAAAAATTCTATATTAATTTCAGAGGTCGAGTGCAATTTGTTGCGATTATTTCATGAATAAAACTGTTCAAAACCAAAATTTTATTGTTATTTATTTATGTAAGTACAAATTAGTACAATTAAACACACAGTTGTTATAAATATGCATTTGACGGTTGAAAGTCATCACTTTTATAATTTTTAAAACATTAATTGTCATTAATGTCACTGAATGTATTTTTTCGTAGCAATGAAAGGCATCTGACTTAATATACTTGACGACGGGCAATTATCAAAAATTATCAATTTAATTTAGATTTCTGTAGCTTTCTATTGGTCAGAATCGCCTATGAATGAAATAATCAGTATAATATTACTTTACTGCTGCTGAAAATCTAAGAGCAGAAAATAAGGGTTACCCAGTGGGCCATGCTAAAAATCACAAGGAGACAGAATACCAAATAATATCAGGCAAAGGACAAAAATCAAAGACATAGTAGAACATGTAGCAAAGAAAAATTGGAGATGTGCAGGTCATGTGGCAAGAACACCGAACAACAGCTAGACTAGAAGATTATAGGAATAGCGACCGCCGGCGGACAATCGGATAAACGAAGCAGAGATCGACTATCGACTACCAACGCGCTGGAGTGACGATGTAAAGAGAACTGCCGGGAACTGGATAGCTGGTAGCTCAAGATTGGGAGACCTGTAGAAACTTAGAGGAGGCCTAGGTTTAGCAGTGGACGATAACGGTTAGATTATGATGATGATGATACTTTCCTAACACATAAAAAAATAGTTTGTAGGTATACCGTATAACGATTCACTAAGCTACAAAAAACTACTTACAAAGGAAGGAGGAAAGGGGCGCCTAAAATTACTTGCCCCAGGGCGCTTGAAAGCCTTGGCGCGGCCCTGAGTACAACTATGTAGACTCCCCATGTCCATACATTCATCACCCTTTTCCTTGCAATTTTTAGAATGATGGGAATAGGTATAAGAGATAATCTGTTTCCGAACTAAGAAATCCAAAGGTTTTATTATTTTTAAACATTTATTTGTTTGAAAATAGAGTCTTTTGGGTTTCGACATTTTTATTTTAAAAAAATATTTCTTTGTCACGATACTTCTAATGGAGGCACCACACTTCGTTATGTGTTTTTTGTTATGCGCCTTATTTGGCCGCATAGGACCAAGTGTGGACGGTTCATTCGTCTATTCGCATGCACAACGCATACACATAGCAAATACGCCTACCCTTCTAGTTGTCGATTTTTGACACACTTCAAAGGACAAATATTTGGGCGCATTCAGCGCGCTTGTGTGCTATGCATTCGTGTTATGCGGCCACGTTTCAGCGTGGCCGCATAACAAATAACACTTAGCAAAATATGATGCCGGCGTAAAAAGTTAAAAATATATTTAGAAACATTTAGGACAATAGAGAAAGAGGTTACATTACCTTCCGCCCCATTTGTACCAAGATGGGATACATAGGTACTAGAATAATTGAGGCACTTAGAGCAACAGTGGCCTAACAACGATAAAAACGAAGTTTTGAGATAAATGCAACCTTTGCATTCCTATTTCCATTATGTTTATGGGACGGCGGCGCTACAAATTATGTAGCGCCATTTAGCCAAATATAGAGGTAGGTTTTGTAAACCCTGTTAATCCGAAGATTTAATGTTGGTGCTATTATTGATGCAGAAGGGAGATGAGTACAGAGAAGTCTTAAGAGAAGAATTTGTAGGATATTATCAACAAGAAAATACCGACATGAACATAATTAATAGAGAAATGCAACGAAAGCTCTTGAAAGCAGGCCTGACTGTGGCAAAGAAAACGAAAAGTAAAGAAGACAAAATAAGCGTTGGAACAAAACGGTTGATGGAAACGGAAAAACGGAAAAACGGAAAACGCTATTTCTAAGCGAAGGAAAGCGAGACACCGACGGTTTCAAAGAATTGAATAAACAAATAAAGAAGGGAATGAAGGATGACTTAAGGATCTATAATAAAAACCAGGCAGAAAAAAATATAGAAAAGAATCGAGGCCTAAAATGCTTAAGACCAAACATAGGAAAGCCTCTAATAATCTCATTAAAAGATAAAGATGGAAAAGAAACAAGAGAAAAGAACAAAATCCAAAAGTTACACAAACATTTTACCGTGATTTATATTCCTCAAACAAAGACTCAGATAACACTGCAAAGGAAAATCTTAAGAAGATAATAAATGTCAACTCACAAGTACTCCCTAATATAGAATCCTTCGAAATAAAACAAGCTATGGCACAACTAAAGAACAATAAGGCTCCGGGCCCAGATGGAATACTTGCCGAAATGTTAAAGGAGGGGAGTGAAATTATTCTCGAAGAATTGAAAAATCTTTTCAACGAATGCCTTCACAAAGGAGAAGTCCCAGATGATTGGAAAGAAAGCTTGACAATAATTCTCTTCAAAAAAGGAGACAGGGGAGATCTGAAGAACTATAGGTCAATTTCCCTGTTGTCCCAAATGTACAAACTGTTTACGAGAGTAATAACTAATAGGCTATCGTCGAAGCTTGATAGCTATCAACCGTTAGAGCAGGCAGGATTCCGAAAGGGTTACAGTACAGCGGATCATCTTCTTACAGTCAGAACGCTAATAGAGAAAGCCAATGAATATCACTTAAACTTATACATTGGCTTCGTTGATTATGAAAAGGCATTCGACTCCATAGAACTTTGGGCAATAGAGAGAGCTATGAACAACTGCAGGATAGATTCTCGATACAGAATGCTCATACATAATATTTATAAGAAAGCTACAATTAAAATACAAATAGATGAGAAAACCAAAGCTATACCAATCAACAGAGGAGTTCGTCAGGGAGACGTTATTTCACCAAAGCTGTTCACACTGGGACTTAAAGATATGTGTTCAAAGACATTAACTGGGTAGATAAAGGAATAAATGTTAATGGAAGAAGAATTCGCTACAAGTTTCGAAGAATTACAGACCATGATGACGCAACTATTTCAAGCTTCGGAAAAAGTAGGTCTTAATATGAACTAGGAAAAAACAAAATTAATGACGAATACACCGAACATTACAAAAATAACGTTGAATGACATACATTTAGAAACAGTAAGCGAATACATCTATCTGGGACAGATAATGAAAGTTAACAAAGAAAATCAAACCGCCGAAATTACTAGAAGAATAAGGTTAGCGTGGGCAGGATTTGAAAAACTGAGTTGGATCTTGAAAAACACTAAAATAGAACAATATTTGAGAACCAGAGTTTACGATCAGTGTATCTTCCCTATACGTACGGTTCACAGACGTGGACACTCACCAAGGCCAATATAAATAAAAAAATAAAGGCACAGAGAGCGATGGAAAGATCAATGCCCGGGGTGAGGCTTATAGACAAAAAAACAAATACATGCTTCGCAGGGCACAATGCCCGACTGAAGGATAAAAGATGGAATCACGAAATACAACAATGGAGACCGTGGTTAGGAAGAAGAAGTAGAGGAAGGCCACAAATGAGAAGGGCCGATGACATAAAGAAGTTTGGAGGACACAACTGGAAACAGGTGGCGCAAAATAGACAACACTGGATTGAATTGGGGGAGGCCTATGTCCAAAGTCGGATTACTGAAGGCTGAAGAAGAAGAAGAAGAAGCTTTTATTGATATATTAATTTAAAAATGCTCAATTTGTGGCTTAGGTCACTGTTGCTTTGAGTCCCTCAATTGTTGCTATTTACAGTTCTATATTTTAATATATTTTATACCCTGGCAGTCTATTTGCTGTTTGTACTTGATTTCTCACTTCTTCGTCCAGGTCTCCATAGCTGGACAATGTAATTGCAAGGTATTTTATTTCCATTACTTGTTCATTACTGATGCCATCAATTTCTATTTTATATCTGATGGGTTCTTTACTGATTGCTATTGTTTTAGTTTTCTGAGATGAAATGGTCATATCGAATCCTTTTGCTCTTATGTTAAATCTTTGGACTAGTCTTTGCAGGCTATTTTCATCTTGGGCTATCAATATTGCGTCGTCGCCGTAACTGAGTATTTTTACTTTTTTGTTTCACATTCTGTATTCTCTTCCTTTGTTAACGCTTTTGATGATTTCGTTCCTGATTAAATTGAAGAGCATAGGGCTCAATGAGTCTCCCTGTCTTATTCTGCTGCCTATGTCTATAGGTTCTGTAAATTGTCCATTTATTCTGACTTCCATTTTGTTGTTTTGGTAGATATTTTTAATAGTAAGATGAAGTTTTCAATTCTAATAGCAACATTAGTAATATTTAAAAATATTAAAATATTACTAAAAGATTTTTAAATTGAAAACTTATTGGTCCATTTCCTTGGTAACACTAAAATTTGCAAGCCAGATGGATGCTGAAGCGAAGAAGACAAGAGGGAATTAAAAAACTTACCTCTGGAATTCTGTTAAAATATACTAGCTGAACAGACGGGGTCGTGAATTGTAAGTTTTTGAATTCCCTCTTGTCTTCTTCGCTTCAGCATCCATCTGGCTTGCAAATTTTAGAAGCCATGGAGGTGTTACCAAGGAAGTGCACCAATAAGTTTTCAATTTAAAAATCTTTTAGTAATATTTTAATATTTTTAAATATTATTAACGTTGCTATTAGAATTGAAAACTTCATCTTTCATTTGCCAGATGACGCTAGTCACCTAATCCATTCACGTCAGTTGCGGTGTGGGGGATAAACTCTCGTTGTTGGTCACTTAAAATATGGAGCAGCAGGCCTACGTCTCTCCGATGAGACTCCAATAAGAGTCGAAAATCGTCAATTTAGAGTGCTGGACTGCGCTCCGTATTCTAAGTTAAAAATAAGATTATTTTGCCTTCGTATTGCAACTGAATAAAAATGGAATTTTTATTTTATTTTTATATTTTTCGTTACTTCTTTGAGTAACTAGGTCCATTTTCTGTTGGAATTTACCAGCTGAACAGACGGGGTCGTGAATTGTAAGTTTTTGAATTCCCTCTTGTCTTCTTCGATTCAGCATCCATCTGTTTTACAAATTTTAGAAGCCATAGAGGTGTTACCAAGGAAATGGACCAATAAGTTTTCAATTTAAAAATCTTTTAGTGATATTTTAATATTTTTAAATATTATTAATGTTGCTATTAGAATTGAAAACTTCATCTTTCATTTGCAAGATGACGCTAGTCACCTAATCTATTCACGTCAGTTGCGGTGTGGGGGATAAACTCTCGTTGTTGGTCACTTAGAATATGGAGCAGCAGGCCTACGTCTCTCCGATGAGACTCCAATAAGAGTCGAAAATCGTCGATTCAGAGTGCTGGACTGCGCTCCGTATTCTAAGTGAAAAGTAAGATTGTTTTCCCTTCGCATTGCAACTGAATAAAAATGGAATTTTTATTTTATTTTCAATAGTTTTTGTGATATCTAGGTGAATTTCTCTATTATACAGAAAACGGATCATATATTTAAGCCTTACTCTGTCAAATGCATCAATCAGACATAAAAATGTTGGTCTATTATACTCTAGTGATTTCCTAGTCATTTGCTTTATGAAGAATATTGCATCTTTCTGCAAACGATCTTTCAGTACGAAAACACTGTTGTTCACACTTATACTCTGTTTTAGGGTAGTATTTAGCAAGTCGATACCTCTATAGTTTTTGGCGGCTTTTCATCTCCTCTTTTGAATGGTAGAATTAGTTCGCCCATTCTCTATTCTTCCGGTATATTAGTGTGTTTTATAATCTGGTTAGTTAATGTTGTTTATTATTCTGTCATTGCTGTTTCACAATATTTTAATAATTCGTTTGGTATTCTGTCTTTACGTGCAGCTTTTGTGGTCTTCAGCTTTTCAAGTATTTCGAACTTCCTGTGTACTTATATTAACTTCTTCATTTGTGGTAATTTCTGATGTTTCTAGTTCTAGCGTCATTGATTCTTCCTCTGCATAGAGCATTTTTAGATAGCCAATCCATGTATCCTTTTCTATGTCTTTTGGTTCTATTAGTTCCTTTACCTTCTTTTGCAGACCATAAGAATCATGTTCAATTTCTCTTCGCCTGCAGTTTTGTTGGATGGATCGAGTAGCTCGACAGAACTGTTGCGGTCCCAATAAAGGAAGAGGGGGTCTACAGCGCGGTTAGCACTCTATTGAGAGACTTTAAAATCATGCAGCTCATAGAAACAAGATTATGCATCGGAACAAGAATGACTCCCAGGTGGTTGAAGCTTCATATGTATACTGCTTCATATGTATTACAGTACTATGTAACTTAAGAATCTCTGGGTTGCTGTGTCGTCTTTTAATAGAGTCATAGTCTTTGTTTGATTTGTTATCTCTAGCCTTATTCTACCTAACTCTTTATCTAATTTTTTAATTGCTTTTATGAGTGTTATTTTTGTAAAATCAATGGGAAAATCCCAATAATTGGCTGCATACCATAGTTTAAAAAACTCATACAGAAGTAAAAGCTTCAAGTTGTATACTGGTATAAAAATTGTTTATTAAAACTGCATAAAATGATGTGCAAAACGTTTTCGTTCTAATTCAGAACATCTTTAGTGCCTAGAATGAAGTATTTCCACGTTAGATTAAGGCAAAATGTTAAAATTGTGAGTGTTAATAAGAAAAACATGTGTAGCATACTTACATTCTGCTAAGTAATTGTAACTAGCACACTATTTAAAGTGATAACTTCATAATACATGGTTTATATTTTAAATTTTGTAAAAATATGGTGACTACCAGTCGATGTTACATGATTAAATTAAGTACATGCTTAAAGGGCACCATGCTTCCTTGCTCGAAAAAACTAGGTACTTGCCAGTTCAATGGGCACAGACCAACTGATAAAATAGGAAATGGACTTTCAATATGACAAAGAATGACATGACAAGACAAGGTAAAGTCAATTTTTGGTTAACAACTTCAAAAAGTATAATTTTAATTTTGGATTTAATTAAAAATTTTAATTTTGGTTGCATTTAAATTAAAAACCATTACATTTAATTAAATCCAAAATTAAAATTACAATTTTTGAAGTTCTTAACCAAAAATTGACTTTACCTTGTCTTGTCATGTCACTCTTTGTCATATTGAAAGTCCATTTCCTATTTTATCAGTTGGTCTGTGCCCATTGAACTGGCAAGTACCTAGTTTTTTCGAGCAGGGAAGCATGGTGCCCTTTAAGCATGTACAGTGGTACCTCGACATACGAGGGTAATTCGTTCCGTAACCTTGCTCGTATGTCAAAATACTTCTTCTATTGCAAAAACAATTTTCCCCATTGAAATTAACTGAAATGTCATTAATCCGTTCCAGTCCCAAAAAACCACCTTAGTTGTTTTTCTTAAGTGTTTTTAAATAAGAAAAATGTTTTTACAAGAAGAAACATTTATTTATAAGTAACAAAAATACATACATATTCTGTAAAAACATAAGAAAAAGTGAGGTGCTTACGGAAGCGCTTAATTTTCGTCAGTGGTCTGCGCTTTCTTCGTCACACTTTGCTTATTTTCATCTGCAGCTCGTTTAAAAAAACTGTCCAAAGAGGTTTGTTTCTTCCTCCCTTTCATAAATCGCTCGTGCCTTCTCACATATGATGCTTTGTGTCAAGGTTACTCCTTGAAGCTGCTTCTCTGACACCCATACTATCAGTAGTTTCTCCATATTTTCATGGAGAGAAGTCCGGAGCTTGGAATTATTGTAACGCCCTTAGCTGGCATTATACCCTTTATCACCTCCTTCAAGTTAGAAGTAGGTAGTCAAAAACAGGCATGAATTTTAATAAAAACCGGTTCCTCGTATCTCAAATTTTGCTCTCATCTCAAAGCAAAACATCGCTCGCTCGGCGGCTCGTATCTCAAAACACTCGTATATTAGGGCGCTCGTATGTCGAGGTACTACTGTACTTAATTTAATCTTGTAACATCGACTGGTAGTCACCATATTTTTACAAAATTTAAAATGTAAACCATGTATTATGAAGTTACCACTTTAAATAGTGTGCTAGTTACAATTACTTAGCAGAATGTAAGTATTCTCCACATGTTTTTCTTATTAACAGTCACAATTTTAACCTTTTGCCTTAATCTAACGTGGAAATACTTCATTCTAGGCACTGAAGATGTTCTGAGTTAGAACAAAAACGTTGTGCACGACATTTTATGAAGTTTTAATAAACAATTTTTATACCAGTTTACAACTTGAAGTTTTTACTTCTGTATGAGTTTGTTATTTTTGTCGTTGCTCTAATAATCAGATCATCTGCATATGCTATCACTTAAAGCGTATTTGTGATAATGATTTTGTTCATGAAGTTTCCTTCTTTAATGCTGCTTCTAGAATCCGATTGAATAATGTCGGGAAATAGAGTCCTCTTGTATCACACCCTTGTTTACTTTAATTTCTTTAGAAGTTATTCGGTTGCATTTTATAAGTATATGCGGTGGCGTTTTCCAGATTCACTGTTAGAATATTAATATTGGTGGGATCTAAAATAATTCCCAAAAAGTTGCTCAAAAATGGTTTATCACATTCTCGATGAAATATTATTTTAATACTTACTAATTGAGGGTCTTACAATTGCTGAAGGTATTCGATTTGAAAACATTAGAACCATTTGTTCAGCCATTGCTTTTGTATAAGTATATGTATTTGGATGATTACCCTAAAAATACCCAAAATACAAATAATATGTTATTAACAAACTTCCATCTCTAGTAGCTTTTTATACTTACTAACAGCTTGTGGGATAACATGTCGAACGAATCTTTGGAAAGATCTTCTATTAGAGTAAAAATATCTTCTGGGTTATAAGGCGCTTCGTATACAGATTCACTTATGTTCTCTTTATCCGGGTTGCTGAATGCTGTTGATACATATACAAAACTCTATAAAAAATGAATATTTTAATATTAAAATGCCTATACCTGCGATAATGTAACTGATTAAGCAATTCGTTACCAAAAAGTTAATTCCTCACCTTTAGCTGTTTTAAAAGACAACAAAAGTCCAATATCCTTTTGGTTCCTAACGCATTGTAAATCAAGGCCTGCTTGAGATCTTCGTTAAATCTAAAACATACGAGAGTAACGTATTCATATTAGTAAGTATTATATCGTTGACACCTTTTCTTTAACAATTTTTATACCATTTCTGATACAAAGCATAACTACTATAAGTGCTGTTAAAGAGGTTGTAATCAAGACAAGTAAGAAAGTAAGGACAATGGTAAATAATAAATTCATTTGGCATTTAATTAAATCTTTTTGTGCGATATTTAAAGCACAGAAGAAAAGCTTCTTTTTAGTTTATTGGTTAACCCAGTAGAAATAAATATATTTTTAAAAGTCGTCTGTTTCTAAAATAATTAATTTATTCCATAGTTTTGAATAATGCTGTATGTATACTTAATATATATCTTTTCTCACAGTTTGAACTTCATTACCATTATTTTTGAGTTTACTTTTTAAAAATTTTGATTACATTCCTTCTGTAATTTCTATCTATTTTCGTGTAAATGCAGTTATGTTGAAGGTGCCTCTTTATCATTAATTTGTTTTTTTTAATTGTTTATTGTCTAGAGACAAAGTGCTCTTCAAGTATTTTCTATGTCTTTCAAAAATTAATTATCATTATCACTTACTTTACTGTAGCTGCCGAATGGAAAACGATGTCAACATTTTCTACCAATTCTAATAGATCTTGGTTGCACATTCCTAAATTAACTAGTGAAATATCTCCTAAAATTGGTCTAATTTTCATAAATATGTCGTCATTTTCTTCTCTTAAGCGCCCAAAGACCTACAATGAAGGCATTGTAAAGTAAAAGTTAAAATTTTATTTATGTTACGTAATATAGAGCTCGGGCCTAAAATATGCATGCAAATATGCACAAAAAACAGTTGAAATATGCACTACAATATGCTTTTATGCATTTAATGCATATAAATTAAAACGCAGTAATCCTTGCTTATGGATTTGAAGGTATTTAATTATTTATTTTAGCTGTCGAGGCATTTAAGCTAAATAGAAAAAATATTTTTTTTTTATTTAGCTAATGCCTCGACAACTAATGGCCATTGGCATGGTAGGTACGGTAATTTTGAACAGTTAAGTACCTAATAGTGTCATGTGTAGTGTGTGTGTTGAGTAAGTGTCTTGTTACTTTGCAAAGTCGACGTCATTGTCTTTGCAAAGAGACGCTAATTGTATCCGAACGTCTGCGGTCCCTCCGGTGAGTACCGATCCCACAAGGACAGAAACTATATTCATTTATTAATTTATAATAAATGAAAAATTTCTGACCCTGGTGAGATTCGAACCCACAACCTTTCGGATTTTTTCGATCCAAACGCAGGCGCTCTTATCACTGAGCCACGGAGGGGGTTAAAAAAAATATTTATTGAAATTTCTATTAGATAATTAGGTACCTACAACCTACATCATTATATTCATTTATTCTTTATATTTATCATCATCATTCTTTAATATAATATTATCACAATTAAAAATATACATTATTGAATGTTTTTTTTTTAATTTTCTACAGAAAAACTGAGTTGTCTATCTGATAATAATTGTTTATACACGGAAAAACTTCTTTCTACTTCAAACGAAGTGAAAGGAGCAAACTTAAAATATTGTATAATTGAGGGTTCTACCTATAAAATTAAATTATCTTCACATTTCCCCATCTTAATAATATTATTTATATGAATTATCTTTTCCTTAACACCGTGCATAATTTTTGATACACTTTGTTGATTTCCCAAGTTGTTTAATTTTTTCATTTAATGAATTGATAATTTCAATACATTGGTCTAATGAAATGTTTCGCTTTTCTAATTTATTAATTGGTTCAGCCATATTTACAAAATTGGTTTGGATATTTGTCAAATTACTTTTTAATAACGGTTTTCTTTAAACATCTACACATTTTTTTATATCACCTGAGTTGTCATCGAAACTACAAATGACGTGTCTAATTCCTAGGGATGGAAAAAACCTACTGGTTATAACCTAAAACCGATTTTTTTACTTCGCAATAACCGGTTTTCCAGGTTGTTTTTCTTGTCACGGTTATAACCAGTTTTTTCTTTTTAATGTAACAACCGGTGAAAAACCGGATAAGTTACCTTAGATAATAAAACCTTAATAGTTAGGTACCGGATAATAAAAAAATAATGAATTCCGAGAAAAAATACTGTTTGTAATTTATCAATAATTCTTGATTTGTTTACTGTTTATATTCGTTATTGACTCTCACGCTAACTGAAATATGTTAAAAATAATATGTTAAAAATGTAATAAGCTGAACTAGTAGCTATTTTGATGAGCCTGTGAATAAGAAGGTCATGTTTTCTGAATTGGGGATCCTATTAAAAGCAGATAATATAAAAAGATATTAGTATCAATATCAATCAGCTGTGAGCTGTGCGGCATGTGCAGTCATAGTAACTATGACTGTTGTCATTAACTGTTGTATTATTTAGAATAAATGCTATACCTACACACAAACGAGCCTGCGCAATCACTTAAAAAATGAAAAAAATAAAATAGTTTTGTGTATCTTGTATAAAATATTATTTTTTTTTCGGATATAGAACAAATTTGCAAAACATTTAGGACAATAATACATCTAGTTCAGAATTTTAACAATAGTCCAGGAACCGAAGCTTTTCACCTCGCAATTTTTACAGAATGGATCGATTTGCTTGAAAATTTCAAAATAAATAGTGGATAGTCCAAGGATCAAAATCTATATGATGCCGAAAGGCGCTTTTACCATGGGGGTGGTTGCCACCCCATCTCGGGGGTGGAGATTTTTATTTATATTTTGACCTTAAAAATTAATAAAAACATACATTCAAAGCAAAAAACGTTCTATACATTTTTTTGACAAAATTAATAGTTTTTTATTTATTCGCTATCGAATGTGTTAGTTTTATATCTAAAAATCAATGTTTTTTGATGGTATACTCATTTACGATTCACTCAATTTTTGCCGTCGAAGAAATTTTTTCAAACCAAGTTCTTGGGAATTAAATAACCTACAATTTCATATTTAAACATTTTTTCGTATCTCTGATGCTAATCTTTCTATTCTGAAGAGAATGGCATTTTTACCAAATTTCAAAAATTCGTCATTCGCTTTAAACTCCAGTTATTTATAAACTAATCATTCTAAGCCAGTCAAGCTTCTAGAATCTATTAATAATACATAAATAAAGAAGAATGAATAAGGCCAATGACTAAAATCACGCTACTTTACATTATTATGCTTACAATTGAATTTCTCCTTTTTTTTTCAGAAAAATATATTGATTTTTTACCCGCAACTTCTTTATTTTTTATCTTAGAAAGTTTGGTAAAAAAGAATTTTGTATGTTTTTACAAGATCTATAAGACTAATAGTTTTGAATCCTTTTAAAATCCTCAGTCACAAAAAGAGGTGACATTGAAAGGGTTGGTAAAGGTGGTTTTTGCATGTTATTACAAGCTTTCATTGTCAATAGCTCACTCAATTTTTGCCGTAGAAAATTTTTTTTCAAACTAAGTTCTTGGGAATTAAATAAGCTACAATTCCGCTTTTAAATATTTTCCGTATCTCTGATGCTAATCTTTATATTCTGAAGAAAAGGGCATTTTTTACCAAACTACAAAGACTCGTTATTCACTTTTAACTCCATTTTTATTAAAACTAATCATTCTAAGCCTATCAAACTTCTAGAACCTATTAATAATACATAAATAAAGAAGACTAAATCAGGTTAATGACTAATTTTAATTAGGGTGGTGATTAGGGGGTTCTTTCCCATCACTTTTTGCTGAAATAAAATAGGGACTGACATTCTTTTCATTATAAGTCACTTAATTTTTGAGCTAGAGACTTGTTTTTTATTTCTGGAGATAGATATTTTTAAATACTTTAAATTAGTTTGAACAAGTTATCCTCGAAAAATGCATAGTTTTCCCGTCTTTGGACTTTGAAACTACAATATTTAGCATTTGATGAAGAAGAGCTAACATATAATAAAGTATAGCTCGATTACTGTTTATCTTAAAGAAAATTAAAATAAAAACGGTTTTGTTTATTTATTCAAAAGGTACATTTTATTTAGTAAAGTTGTTTTGATAAAACGAAAACTTTTTGAGTTATTAGCAGGAAACTGATAAAATACATTGATTTTTTCGATATAAAACTAACACTTCGATAGCGAATAAATCGAAACTATTAATTTTATCAAAAAAATGTATAGAACGTTTTTTGCTTATATTTAATGTTTTTACCAACTTTTGCGGTCAAAATATAATAAAAAATTTCCACTCCCGAGAAGGGGTGGCAACCACCCCCATGGTAAAAGCGCCTTTCGGCATCATATAGATTTTGATCCTTGGACTATCCACTACTTATTCTCAAATTTTCAAGCAAATCGATCCATTCTGTAAAAATTGCGAGGTTTTGTCCTATTTTAAGCTTCATTACTTGGGCTACAATGATTCATTAGGTATTTGTTTTTACTAGTTTTACTATTTTTGATGGTTACATTTTTGTCTTTATAATTCATATAGATGTATAAACGTTATAGTCTTATTTATATTTATTACGTTTATAATCCTATCAATAAGTAGCTAATTTCACTAATACTTGTGTATTTTCAATTATTTGGTATTTATTGGGCCCGAAACTTTCATTACGTTAGTTTATTATTATACTTGGTGTAACAAAAAGGTAGGTCATAAATTATTAAATCGCATATTCTGGAACTAAAAGTAGATCGATTTAACCTAATTTACCTTAGTACAAATGTGCACTTAAAAACGTTACAGCTCTTTGAAGTTACCAAATGAAAATTGATTTTTTCCAATATATCAAAAACTATGAGATGTTATATTGAAAATAGACATTATGGAGTATCACAAACTAAAGTGCTATGTAAATGTGACGTTGTAACTTATTGGGTATTGAATATTGATTCAAAAAACCTAAAACCGGTTTTTGGAATAACCGTTTTTTTACCGGTTATAATCGCCAGGTTAAACCGTAAGTTAAAAAAACCGGTTTAACCGAAAACCGGTGTTTTGTCAACAAACGCCATCCCTACATTCCCTCAAAATTATCGGTTATGAAATTTACAGAATTTAACGATGTTCCCCATCTAGTTATCACAGGTTCAGGTGGTAAAAGCAC
Organism: Diabrotica virgifera virgifera; assembly: GCF_917563875.1. Lineage (NCBI taxonomy): Eukaryota > Metazoa > Arthropoda > Insecta > Coleoptera > Chrysomelidae > Diabrotica > Diabrotica virgifera. The sequence goes on from NC_065445.1 coordinate 192,620,373, forward strand.
ATTAGGTAAACTATCTTTATACACCTGTACTCGCAGAGAGGCTTTTAAAAATATTTTTTATATTTGTTACAATGGTATTGACCACTGGAAATTTCGTTCTTACAGTTTCTGCTACTCTATTTAAAGCGTGTGTTAAACAAGTAACAAATTTGAAAAAACATTTTTAAATGTTATCCATCTTTGGCCATATGTCGCAGCATCATTTAACAATAACAAAATTTTTTCACTAACGAAATGTGATTGTATATTGTAGAGTCCCCTTCGTCCCTATTCGTCATCTCCTTGCCTTATAAATTGTAAAAGGCAGAAATATTATGGATTTTACCCGAAAGTGGTTCCACGAGAATTTTCAGATTTATTGTTTATATCTGAGAATTCTCATTTCTCTTTAAAATTTGTTCTGTTGGTATCGTTTAAGGTAAAAAAAGTCTGAAAATATGCAACTTTAATAAACGCATACGCACTTATAAAATTTATCCAAAATATGCAAATATGCACTTAATATGCATTTTGCATATTTCCTGAGCTCTAGTAATAACTAAAAAATCTACTCAGACAATATTGATACTATGACCAAAATATAAAGATCAAATACCTACAAGCCTAAGAATACGTTCCTCATAACCAATATACCGCATCATAAATTGTGACGTTATACAGTGCAAGAGCTTGAAAACCGAAAACAGAGCGTGACACTTTCTGTAACCATCTTTAGGAAACTGTTGAGACCCGCTATTGAAAGATCAAATAATTCTTACATTTTAATACTGGAATTCGACAGGATTTGATCGAAGGATCAAACAAAGCGTTAATACAGGTTACACCAGTTATTATACTACTGCCAAAGTGTGAGTAAATGTAGAGTTTGCTTAACCCATTAAAGTACACAGCGGTATCAGACAATTAGACAAGACGAAAACGGCGGGTTCGTTAGAAAAAATATTCCCATGAGATTTTTTTGGATAATCACATTCGTGAGACATCCCAGAATAAGGTTCAAGAAGTCGCCTACGTGAAAAATGGTCCAATTTTTTTTAACAATTTTTTTTAATCAAATTTCAAAAATCAATATTTTTGGCCCGTACAAATTTTTGTTAGTTTTTATGGACCATTCTATACAAAAAAGGTCTGTTGTAATTTTTCTCTAAACTTTTAGTGCAATATAATAAATGCCACCCATGACGTAAAAAGTGTGGTATCCGTTGATTGTATGTACGTTAACCCTTTCTGTCCCATCGCTGCATATATATGTTTTTGAAAAAGTGGGTCCGTATTCCCAGCCGCCGTATATACGTTCAAGGTGTTATGTTCTCAATTTACCAAAGCCGAAAATATGCGTTGCTTATAAAATTTTAGACTCATTGGTGTCCCAATACCGTAGAAATATGCCCGAAGATGTTCGATTATTGTTCCCAAAGCCTCAAAATGTTGGCACCTAAAACAGGTCATGCGGACAAGTTAGTTACATTTTTTCAAGTTGGCTTTGCTCTCTGATGAGTACTTTTGAAAAGAAAACGTTTAAGTTGGTTAAAAAAAACTCATTAAAAAACATGTTTTGGTCATTTATTTGTTTATTTATATGCGACGTTTTCGAGTTATAAACAATTTAAAATTGAAGAAAACGAAAAATGGCGATTTTCAAGGCTGAATAAATTGGTTAAAAGTTATTATTATGAAAGTCAGAAAGTGACTAAATCAAAGTTTAAAGCCCCCCTACAAGATATGGAAGATATTTTTGTCATAGTTTTATTACTAAGCTGTTATTTTTAAGTAATAATAACGAGCGCCAGCACGTATTAGGCGGCCGTCTATGGTGAGTGCGAGAGAGATGCCATTCCGGCAGTCCAATGGAGCATCTTACTCGCACTCTCATTTACAGTTGCGTCAATACGCTCTTACAGCTTATTGTTAATAATAAAAAATAACAGCTTAGTAATAAATTAATGACACAAATTTCTTCAGGATCATGTAGGGGGGAGGGGGGCTTTAAACTTTGATTTAGTCACTTTCTGTCTTTCATAATAATAATTTTTAACCAGGAAGTCTTAAAAATGGCCATTTTTGCGTTTTTCAAACTTTAAATTGCTTATAACTCGAAAAACCTCAACTTTAGAGAAAAATTGCAAGAGACCTTTTTTGTCCAGAATTGTCTAAAAAACTTTAAAAAAATGTGTCCAGACCAAAAATATTAATTTTTGTAAATTGATTAAAAAAATTGTTAAAAAAAATTTGGACCACTTTTCTCGTGGGCGACTTTTTGATCCTTTTCTGGGGTGTATTACAAATGTGATTATGCAAAAAAATCTCATGGGAATATTTTTTCCAACAAACCCGCCGTTTTCGACTTGTCTAAATGCGATTTACTAAACCCATTATTATGTAATATCATTATGGATAAAATAATAAACGAGTGCATTGGAAAAGGATATAAATTATAAAATAAAATGGGAAACATTTTGTAACGTAGATGATGCTGTCCTCTAAAGAAGAATGTGGACGCTCTTTAAACGTTCCCAAATTAAAGGGCTTTACTATTATAGAGCTGAATCTGGACATTAAACCGAAATGAAATAAATTTACTTACGGCGTTTGAAATATGGATATTTACAAGAGTGTTAAGGATTTCATGGGTTGATAGAGTTACGAATATAGAAATGTTAAGGAGAATAGGCAGAGAGAGGGAAATTGAAAACACAATAAAAGAAAGGAAATTGCAATATCTCGGACATGTGATTGTGACTTTTTTTGTATTTCGAGACTTTTGGTATCTCTAACAATTTTTAAGTTATTTTGAAAAAAAGCATATTTTTCAAAATTTAAATTTTTAAAAATTTTACTTTGAAACCAAATTTTTTCAAAAATAAACACTTTGAATCGATGAAACTTACAAATCATATAAACACAATATAAGTAAAATAATTTATGGAGCGGCAACGATTAATTTCATTTAAGTTGCTAATTAGGGGGTGGTCTTCCCGATTTTTTTTTGCAAAAACAAAAGGGACCAACTTTATTTTGAGCGTAACTTGCTTAAATTTAATGCTAGAAACTTCTCGTAAAAACAGAAATAAAGCTTTTTTTAAACACTTTAAAAAAGTTTAAATGGATTTTCCCCAAAAAGTGCTTAATTTTTTGGATATTTCACGTCGAAATATTCTATTTGAAATTTGGTGAATATGAATCTATATTTCATTGGCTATAACTCTGGTTCTACGAGATCCAGAGACCTAACGCGTACACCATTTTTTTTTACTTTTTTATAGGCTATATTTTTGCTAAGAACGGTTTTTCGACAAAATACTTACTTTTTGAGTTATTTGCGAAAAACCGTCTAAAAATGTGGTTATTTTGTTGAAAAATGAACATATTATTCACTCGCAAATAACTCGAAAAGTGTTGACTTGGCGAAAAAGCTCTGTAGAACAAAAGTTACTTAAAATTAGTCAGTTTACCCATTTCCGGAGTTGTTTTGGACATATATTTTTTCACCCCCAAGAGGGGGTGAAAGTCACCCCCAGGGCAAAAGCACACGTCGGCACAATGTCACTTTTTTTCTTTGACATGTAGGCTATGCGTATGCCAAATTTCATGTCAATCCAAGCGGTTCTTTAAAATTTAGAGCAAAAACCGTGAAAGAATGGACTATTTTGAATTAAATAAATAACATATATTATTCTCTTTGTCTCACTTATTTTAATTAAAAAAATGTTTTTTGAACACCCTGTATAAATAATTATGTTAATATTTATATTATTGGATAGAGAATTGAATACCCTTTCAAATAAGCTATCACATGACCCCTATTCTTATTAAAAAAATCATCGATTACGTCATCACGACCTGATGGATGACGTCACTAGTATGATATTTATGCCAAAAAATATTTCCTTATAGTCGCTGGTTTACTAAATAACGAATTTATGGGTTACTTTATGGACGCACTGTATAAATACAGATATGGATAATAGAAAAAAAAAACAAATAATATAAATACCGGTGATGAAACAAATAAGAAGAATTAAAGGAAAAACTTTATATTACTAGGAAAAAAGTGAAAATATTGGAATGTAGCGCTAAATAGATCTCATTTATATACGGGTACAAAACATAATAATAAAATTGAACAAAATTTGTTAAAACATATTTATATGTTGATATAATGCCGTTAACAGAGAAACGGCATACCTGAGACACGTAATTAGAAACTATAGATAACAATTTCTGCAAACCTTAATTGAAGGAAAAATCTAAGGAAGAAGTAGAATGGGCAGAAAGAAAATGTCATGGCTCCGTAATATCAAAAAATGGACAGTGTGATAAAAAGTGAACATCCATTAGTGGATTGCACAAGAAGAAGAAGAGGAATGCCGTAAAATATAATAGTAAAAATATCTTGAGACAAATCACCAATAAACCAAAGAAGAATTGCGCAACCTAAAAAACACTGGTGTGACTGTTTAGAAAATATCGAAAATTAAAATTAAGAATATTAAGAATAATGAAGTAGAAACTAAAAAAAAAACAAAAAAATCTAAAAGCTGAAACTACAATAAAATTTACTTACTGGATTTTTCAACAGCTCATCTAATCTTTCGTTAACATTCCTCCCCTTTTTCGATCTCATTAATAGATAGATACGCTGTATGCCAGGGCAGGATCTTAACAGTTTTTCCAGAAGAGCTTTCCCAACAAAGCCTGTTCCTCCAGTGATAAGTACATTTGAGCTTTTATAAAAATCGTTGATGCTGTTGGTGGACATTTTATAGTGGTATTCCAAGTTAGTCATCTGGTTCACGTTGATTGGTAATTGGTTGGATAAAATTTCTGCCATTTTTCTGAAGATTTGACATAAAGGTATATTTCGGACAAGAAATAAGCTTTATTGTCATGGAAAATTCTACAATTTTATCGACAAAGCTTATGAAAAGTCACGAAAACAAAACAATAACAATTCAATTATTTACTAAAATTACATAAATCGTCAATATAACAAAAAAAAAATTAAGAGGAAACAGTAGCGATCAACAGGTAGCGAAAACGCGTTCCAAGATTGCGGCTGTAATTTTGAATATTCTTTCGAGATATTTGGCACACGTATTCGTAATGTAATAAAGAATGGCGGTACAGAGCCCAATTTGAAAAATATATTAATATGTGGGAATTACTCTGTAATTAAATACAATATTAAAAAAACGAGCCTGTACCGCCATTAAGAAGAACAAAAAAATACACTTTCTTCAAATAAATTTTTTTATCCGATGCCTAGATTTTGTGCCATTTTGGAACTACTAAAATTTTTTATTTCATTGGTAGTTCCAAAATGACACAAAATCTAGGCATCGGATAAAAAAGTTTATTTGAAGAAAGTGTATTTTTTTGTTCTTCTTAATGGCGGTACAGGCTCGTTTTTTTAATATTTTATTTAATTACAGAGTAATTTCCACATATTAATATATTTTTCAAATTGGGCTCTATACCGCCATTCTTTATTATATTACGAATACGTGTGCCAAATATCTCGAAAAAATATTCAAAATTACAGCCGCAATCTTGGAACGCGTTTTGGCTACACTGTTGATCGCTACTGTATCACCTTAAGTAAATAGAAACAATCAATTGCAAAATTTAAAAATTTAAATAAATTGCAAATTGCATAATCTACCTTATGGTAGGGGAGCCCAAGCGGTGATTTTTGCAGTTACTCGAGCGCGTCAGATTATCATATGGGGAGAAACCTGGTGCCCTGTAGATGTACCTCTACCATATATTAGGTCTTAACACAGGGGAGTTCGAAGGGGGGCCCGAAAAAAAATCTATCCTTAAAAATGCTCGAAATTGTCAGATTACAATAAGGTAAGTTAAGGACATGCAAAACAGTGTATATTTCAAAAATCTGACGATTTGAGCGGGGTGTAAGGAAATGGCTGAGTTAACAAGTTTCACAAAAAAAGCGAATAATTCGCGAAATGAATGTTAGATCAAAAAACTAAAAAATACGTGTTCAATATTTTTCAAAAATCTGTCGAATGATATCAAACATGACCCTCCACGGAGAGGGGTGAGGGTAAATTTAAAAAAATTTTAAATACAAATCCCGCGGTATTTTGCAAAATAAATATAAGACCGAAAAACTGCAAAATACACTTAATCAATATTTTTGAAAAATCTATCGAATGGTACCAAACACGACCCCCCACGGAGGTGGGGTGGGGGTTACTTTAAAGTCTTAAATAGGAGCCCCAAATTTTTATTCCAGATTTGGATTCTTTACGTAAAAATATGCAACTTTTATTCGAAACATTTTTTCAAATTATGGATAGATGGCGCTATAATCGGAAAAAACAATTTTTGGAAATGGAAAATTAAATTAAAAATGGAAAGTCCCCACTAAAATGGAAAACTTTACTTAACTTTTTTTGGATTTAGGACCTACTCTTCCCAACCCACTAGGTCTCCAAAGCGCTCGAGTGACTGCAAATTTAGCATACTTTGCTCCCCTACTATTAAGTTTAAAAGTTAGGCTGCTGCATATGACACCCAAATATAGAAAAAAAATTGTACAAAGGGTACAGTAATTTCTTAGTTCTTTTTTAAGAAATTCTTCTACTGAATAATATGATCTTTCAGATAGGTACGCTTTTGCCATTTTACGGAATTTGGAGAAAGATGTTGCAGATTTAAGTTGTAGAGGGAGATGGTTGTACAGATTTTTTGCGGAATATAATATAGATTTCTTTACTAACTCAGAGGTTGGGGTCGGTAAATAGACGTCAAAGGTAGAATTTCTCGTGAAATAGTCATGATCCTGTCTTGCCGGAAAAATATGTAGATGTTTACGAATAAAGCAAACAGTTTCTAAAATATATAAAGAAGGAAGAGTTAAAATCCTGTGATCTCTGAAGTAGCTTCTGCAATGTGTTATTCTTCTGAGGCCAAACATATATATCGTCTTGCTCTTTTTTCTAATTTAAAAATAACGTCGGATTGGACAGCTGTACCAGAACCCCAAAAAGGAAGACCATATCGAAGATGCGACTCGAATAAAGAAAAATATGTCATTTGGGAAGATTCTAAATTGAGTTCCTTCGAAAGAGATCTTATAGCACAGCAAGCTGAAGATGATTTCTTCCTTAACAAATCGATATGAAGGGACCATTTAAGGTTGCTGTCTAAAAAATACCAAGAAATTTTACAAAATCAACGGTACTGATCTGACTGTTATTAAGAGGTAACTGTTGAAGAGCTCCTTTATAAGATAATGCTACTGTTTTATCTACGTTAAACGAGAGCAAAGAGTCGAACCAGGTTTTTATTGTAAGTAGATCAGAAGTTATAGTAGCATGAAGAGTTGCAATATTTGAGTTGCTCCAAGTGATACTGGTATCATCAACAAAAAGAAAGATTTTTCCATCGATTTTTAAACTAGTGATGTCAGTAATAAAGATAACGAAAAGTAAAGGACCCAATACTGAACCTTGAGGTACCCCACATACAATTTTTTTAAGACTATAGTCTGTATCATTTGCTCTAACCAGTTGTTTCCTACCATCCAAGGAAGATTTCAACCAATGCAAAGAAATACCTCGAATTCCGTAGAAATTTAATTTTTTTATCAAAATGTCGTGATTTACACAATCAAAAGCTTTGGCGTAGTCACAAAAAACGGTGGCAGTGTGAAGATTATTATTCAGTGCTTGGTAAACGACATGTAGTACAAAAAACATGGCATCAGTGGTACATTTATTATTTAAAAAGCCGAACTGATTTTGTGATAAAACGTTGTTTTTAACGAGAAAGGACATACGTAAGTCGGGCTTTTATGAGTCTCAAAAATTTTGGAGAGTACCGGTAGCAGTGCAATAGGTCTATATTTGCAAGTATTAAAAGAATCATTAATTAGTGAGATGAGGACTTCCAACACATTTTCTGGAAGATTTGAAAAAAATTTTTATCGATAGACCATCAGTACTACAGGAATATTTGCTTTTGATACTGTTGATTGTTTGGATCAGTTCAGCTATATCAACTGGTTTTATAAAGAATGAGTTCGAGACCTTTCTTGAACTAGGGAGATAGGAAATGGGTTCTTGTTGTGGCAAAATAGTTGAAGTTATATATGTAATAAAATACATCTAGTAGGCTCATATTTTTGATTATTTATTAAATTGGTAATTAAATTAAAATAACCAAAACGTTGTTCTGATATTTTTATTTTTTCTTGCTCAGAAAGAAATATCTAATTAAAAAAATATTTTTGAAAAATCGTCCTATTCGAGGTAAAACTCACTAACTACACTTTTCAGGAAGTTGAGAAAAATCGATTTAAAGGTACAAATTGTTTTTTAAATTCACCTGACTTGAATATTGTAATTTTTGTAATGCCACTTTAAAGAATAAATAAAAACAGATATTTTAAGCCATATTTCGTCACAGGAACTATGATACAACCAATATTAGATACATTTTTGTACTTGATGAGTTTTTCCATGAACACAATTATTGGACATTGATATCCTATTAGAGGTAAAACTCACTAACTACACTTTGTACTTGATGAGTTTTTCCTTTAACACAATTATTGGATATTGAGAAGTTAATGAATTTGTCTTCATAAAATTTCGCTGACTTACAACAAACGAACTATCAGAAATACAGACTATTAATAAAAAAATGAACAATAAGTTTCGTTCTTCGAAAATAAATGCAAATCTTTCGGCATTTATAACAGCCACAAAAGTCACCTGCTTAATCGCAAAAAGTACCGATTCGGCATTCCAGATTGTAAGGAAAAATGCACTAAGTGAAATAATAAGTTTTAATGAGTTTTACCCTGAAACCGAAGTTCACAATATTGCACTCCAGATTGGAAGGAAAAATTCACTAAGTGCAATAATACGTTTTAATGAGTTTTGCTCTGAAATCGAAATTCACAGCAATGCACTTAGTGAATTGTACCATAAATTATTTAGCAATTAGAAGGCTTAGAGCCCCAGGTGACTTCTCCAGGGCTGGGCAGTACCGTATTTAGTTCAAATTGATGAAAATGTCAAATTCTCAAAAAAGTGCACTTAGTGAGTTTTACCTCTCATAGGACGAAATTATCTAAGAAATTGAATCCAAAAACATAAAGTTATTTACCTTCAGGGTGGCTGGACGGAAACCAAACAGGTATTATCAAGAACTACGACAACATTGCTGAAAAACTGACATTTTTCCGGTGTTTTCGATTCTCTTACTTTCCCCCCTAAGCCAGGGTGAGAATCACCACAATATTTTTTAATAGCAATCGAGGTCAAATAAGACATCGTTTTAAACGCTTGCAATTGCTCGTATATTAGTCTTTAAATTATTAATTTCGGTCCAGTACCTTATTTTAATTAATTAAAAAAACAGCAAGACTATTACGAACCTAATCGAATAATAAAGGATAGGGAAGAGAATAAACTTTTCGGTCGTTCAGGGTGACTAACCATAGACTAAGTAAACCACGGATAACGGGTATCTCAAAGGAGAAAAAACAAAGGTAACAAAGCTAAACCTAATCTAAAGTTGCAATTTACACGACTTAACATAATCTAGACTAGAAGAATCCTAAAAATTAGCAGAAGTTCATAAGATTATACAGAGGATAAATGTTTTCCTGTAATAGCTGAAAATTCAATATATTTCTTTGTATCACATACTTGTCACATGCAAAAAATATAATATGATCTATGTCACTTATTGTATTGCAATTTTCGCACGAATTAGACTGTATTAAATTGATTTTATATAGACGTATAGTAAAGCAATAGGCGAGAATTAGTAGAGGAAATGAAGCATTTTGGCTCGCAATTCTTTTGTCCAGCATGGATTTACTTGAAATTTTTACAGAAGGTAGGGAATAGTCCAAGGATCATTTTCTATATCATGCCGCTGTACGCTAAAACCTTGGGGGTGGTTGCCACCCCATCTCGGGGGTGGTAATTTTTTATTAAATTTTAGCCATGTAAATCGATGTTAAACGTAATTCTAAGAAAAAAAAATTGTTTACAATTTTTTTGTAAAACTAATATTTTTCGAGTTATTCACGGTTGAAAGTAACAGTTTTTCAACCAAAAAATCCACTTTTTAGAGAGTTTTTTGAGAATAACTCGAAAAATATGCATTTAATAAAAAAAACTGTAGCTATCGAAATTGTGTCTTTTAGTAACACAAACCAAATTCTTTTTCTATAATATTTGTACGACCAATACAAACCGAGATACGGCATATTAAAGGTTAGTTTTTTTCGTCAAAATAAGTTGAAATATTGAAAGCCAAATAACGAAAAAACTTTGAATTTTTCGAGTAAACCTTAAACAATCTTTTTTTATGGATACAATTAGACCTTTCAAAAAAAAAACAAAAAGTTTCTGGCATAAAAATTAAGTGACTTATGATCAAAAAAACTCAATACCTGCTTTTCTTTATGAAAAAATCATTGAAAACAGCCCCCTAACTACCCTCCTAATTATAAATTGGTCTTCACCTTTCTGTAACTCCTTTTATATTTATATTATCAATACATCCAAGAAGCTTGACCTATTTAGAAGGCCTAATTTTAGAATAATTGGAGTTAAAAAAAAAAATAATTTTTTGCAATTTGGTATTTTTCGCCATTTTCTTCAAAATATCTCCGAAAATACTAAAGATACAAAAAAAATGATATATTACTACATTGTAGCTTTTTTTATAGCTATAATTTACTTGTACATATATTTTCATTATAGTGAATAGGTAGCGAGGTATAGCTGTTTAAAACCTCTATTTAAGAGCAAACACCCCCCTTATCGAGCCTTTTAAACCTATCCCATTTAAAAACTAAGGGATCTTACGGAATTTAATTTACACAGTCTTATAGCTCCTAAAAAATCCTACAAAATAGTTTTTAAAAAAACTTTTTATCGCCAAAAATAAAGAAGCTACGTTTATAAAACGAATTTCTTTTTCGAAAAATTCGAATAGTCCGCTTATAGAGCATTTTCAATGTATATAATACCACAAAACTAGTTCGTATACTAGAAGATGACTAAAAAACTGTTTGTATTTGTACATATTTGTAAATTCGTATTTTTCTGTAAATAGATGTTTTTGTAATTCTTTAATTCTACTTTTTTTTCTGTATTGATCTATTAAATTTTCTACTTATAAAAATTGCAATGTTATTAAGGGTGGTTTTTAAGGGTTGAAATATGATATTATATCCTTTAGCATAAAACAGTCATTATTTAACCAATCAAAACCAAATTTTACCCACAATAAAGTTTACAATGTTTGTATATAATTTTTGACAATAAGGGGTAGTTTACACCCCTAAAAATAATCAACGCATATAATAATCATAGTACTGTTTTATATATAGCTCCAGTTTTATATATAGCTCCAACAAGGGTGGTTGTAAGGGTTAAAATATTATGATACTATATCTTAAAGCATAAAACAATAATTATGTAACTAATAAGAAACAAATGTTAACAATATTAAATTTTAAAATGTTATTTTATAATTTTTTACAATTAGGGGTAGTTTTCACCCTTAATAAACCAAAAGTGTACAACGGCTCAATATAGAAAATGAACTAAAGGGTGAAATGAGTCTAATCCCAAATTTTTGTACAAATCGATGCTGGTCGAAAAAATTTTGAGGTTTTGCCATTTTTTCAGTTTTATTTCCTCGACTAAATTAATATGCATATGGAACTTAAATTATATGCTAAATAAATTGGTATATCAATAAATACATAAAAGACTAAAATATTAGCACCCAGCCGATCGGGAGAGCAACACGATCCTACTTGACCGTTACCGTTGAGAACTTAAAAAAAGTATAAATCTTTAGATCAGCGGTTCTCAATCTGTGGTACATGTACCACTGGTGGTACATATCATTATTTGCGGTGGTACACAAACGCAAAACTGTCAAAATCACCACTATTACAGTTAATTAGATTACCTATCTAGATAGGTAGTTATTTCAGTAGGTGCTAGGTGGTACCAAAAATATTAAAAAGTATTTTGTGGTACATGACTCAAAAATATTGAGAACCACTGCTTTAGATGTCACCATCAAAAAAAAGGACGACATCGACTATACTGAGCTTAGCAGAAGAATGATCCAAGCCAATATACAGGGTGATTCATTTAGAATGTCCAATCTCTGAGTTGTAGAATTAAGACCTTAAAATTTTAAGATTTAACCCAAATCACTTAAATAAAATGTGGCGCGTTACTGAGTTACAGGATGTCTAATTTAAATATTTAAAAACTATTTTCACCTAGTAGTTTAAAACTATTTGAAATATCCTCGTCATACTTTTCAGAAAGTGAAGGTACTCTACACCCTACGAAATTATGATAAACAAACGTTTCTATCTACTACCAGAGGCGTACGACAAAGGATAATGAATGGTTGAACCTTCCCAAATTCTACACCACCGGCTTAGTGCTTTTCGAGTAGAGCAGTAATTAGTTTTCGAGATATCTGAAATTGAAAATGATATCAGGCTAAGACTTCTAATTTACATTGTGCAATTTGTGTTGTAGAGGACAAAACATCGCTTAAACTAAAGAAAGAAGAAATGCGCATAAATCGCCTGTCTAAGCAGGAAAAAATGCACATCTGGATGGGTAAAATTCTGCATAGGTGACATCTCAACGAGATCAACCACGAATATGTCGACAATGCAGCATCGAACTATTGGTTGACATCAGGAAAGTGGTTTACCCACACACATGGTTTCCTACTTGCCATTCAGGATTAGGTTATTGCAACTAAAAATTACCTGAAATATATTGTCAACGATCCTCAGTTCTAACACGACAAATGCTGATACGTATGCCAAGCCCAAGAAACCATCCAACATCAAACAGAGAACTGCCAGGCATTTGTTGGAACTGATCATAAAGAACGCCCTGATCCAGTAGGAAAGATTTTTCACCACGAACTTTCTAACAAACTGGGACTTCTCCAAAACGACCATATCTCTTATTATTAATACGTTTCTGACAGAATGCTTGAAAACTACAAGCTATACTGGGATCACACTGTGCTCACAAGTGGAAGAATTGGAAAATAAAATAGACAGAATGGAAAAGGACAAAAGATGAAATAATATAATACTGCAGTGAGTAGAAATGGATACCTACGATCAAAAAATAACAAAAGATAACGTCCAATATTTTTTATGCAATGCCCTAAAGTTGAGACAAAAATAAAAAGCGCAAGAAAAATTGGAAGTAGTAGGCATAGGCATAGGCATAAGTGCCTAAGAGGCACTTATGAAACGGGAAAACTTAAAGAATTAATTAGAGAAACAAAAAGATATGAAGTAGATATATTAGCTTTACAAGAAACAAAACAATTAGACACAGAAATAGTAAAAATATATTTATGATATAGTATTTTTTAAAAGTGGGGGGAATAACAGATTGCTAGGAACAGGCTTTATCATACAGAAAAGATGGAAAACCAGAGTAATGAATTTCAAGCCGATATCAGATAAAATGTGCACAATCAGGTTAAAAGGGAATCAACGAAACATAAGCATAATAAATGTACATGCACCAATAGAAGACGCCACCGAAGAAGACAAAGATGCATACTATGAGCAACTAGAGAGAGAATATGACAGATTACCAGCCTTTGATATCAAAATAGTAATGGGAGACTGCAATGCTAAAGTGGGAAAAGAGGATATATATGAAAATATAACAGGAAAGTACAGTAAACACGATCTTTCAAATGATAACGGTCAAAGAATTATAGCTTTTGCAACAGAAAGACAAATGGTAATAAAAAGCACATACCAACACAGAAAAGATATACATAAAGCAACGTGGATTTCCCCTGACAAAAGGACAATAAATCAAATAGACCACATATTAATAGAGAACAAGCACGCCCATAATATAATAAATATAAAAAGTATGAGAGGAGCGGAATGTGACTCAGATCACTTTTTGGTAAGAGCAGGCTATAGAATAAATGCTAATATAAAGAAAGACAATCAAAAGGACAAAGAAATCAAAAAACAATTTAACACAGCAACACTAAAAGATAATACGACACAGAAGAAGTACGAACAACGAATAACCAGCAGACTAAACGAAGAACCAGACATAGGCGTAACCAGGATGATCCTAAGGGGGGGTTACAACTACTGGAAAGGGGGGGTTACAACTACTGGAAGGTCCCTGAGGGGTATGGTGTTAAGCGTATAGAGCTCAAAGTACATCAGAATGGGGGGGTTATAACCCCCAAACCCCCCCTGGTTACGCCTATGGAACCAGAAACACTAGACCCGGAAGAAAAGTGGAAAAGCATAAAAGAAGCAGTTTTAAACACCAGTAAAGAAATATTAATTAAAGGTAATAGAAAACAAAAAGCAAAAGAATGGTATGATGAGGAATGTCAAAAAATAGCAGAAGGTATTAGAAAAATAAGAATAAAAAACTTAAGAAATAATAGTGACATTAGCACACAAGAATATAGAGAATTGGGGAGAATTATGAAGAGAACATGCAGAAATAAAAACAAGAAAATATAACGAAGAAAAACTCAAAGTGATAGAGGAAAAATTCCAAAAAAAGGAAATAAGATCCTTTTACCAGGAAACAAGAAAAATGGAAAGGGGATATCAGAAACATAACCCATATTATGAGGAAGGAATATTAATAAATGAACCTGGGGAAATAATGAGAAATTTACAAACTTATTGTACACAACTTTTAAACAAAAACGAAGAAGAAAGGGGAACAATCCAGGAAATTGAAAATGACCATATAGTAATAGAAGCACCTACGAGGGAAGAAATAGAAAATGAAATAAGAGGGCTAAAAACAATAAAAACCCAGGAATAACGGAAATATCGGCGGAAATGATAAAGACAGGAGGAAAAAGACTACACAAGGAGATACATAGCCTGATAAAAAGTATATGGGAAACAGAGAGAATGCTAGGAGAATGGACCAGGGCAAGGATATGCCCCATACATAAAAAAGGTGATAAAATGAGATGTGAAAATTATAGAGGTATCGCGTTGCTAGAAGTCGTGTACAAAATATTGACAAACATCTTAAGAAAAAAGCTGAATCAATACACGAAAAAGATATTGGGCGAGTATCAGGCAGGATTCAGAAGTAATAGGTCGACGACAGACCAAATATTTGCGTTAAAAGAAATCCAAACTACGTGCTACGAACATAAAATAGCAGTATATGTCCTGTTCGTCAACTTTAAACAGGCCTATGATACGGTAAAGCGGCAACAGATGTACGCACTAATGCAAGAAATGGGCCTACCAAGTAAAATCGTCAGGATGGTAAAGATGACTATGAATAACTCCACAAACGAAATAGCATGGAAGAGGCATAAATCAAATAATTTTGAAACAAAGGAAGGACTAAGACAAGGAGACCCACTATCAACGACGCTTTTTAATGTAATACTGGAAGGAATAATCAGATAATTAGGAAAAGTAAAATAAGCACACAGGAAACGATTTTTAAAAATGACCATCAATGTATTGCATTCGCAGATGATCTAACATTATTATCGACAAGTAAGAAAGAGCTAACAAAATTAATGAGCAATATAATAAAACAAGCCAAAACTTTTGGTCTTCTCATAAATAAGGAAAAGACAAAATACATGACAATGGAAGAAACAGATAAAGAAAAAGAAGACAATTTCACATTGGAGATAGAAGGAGAAAATGTATGCGCATTTAAAAGAGTTTCAGAATTTACATACCTGGGTGTAAAAGTATATGAAAAGGGACATGGGGAAGGGGAAATAAAAGCAAGAATAGCAAAAGTAACCAAAAAGTATGGAGCATTGCGTACATTAATGAAATCCAAAGATGTCTCAAGAAAAACAAAAATAAGAATCTACAAAACAGTTATCAGACCTACAGCTACATATGCATGTGAAACATGGGTGCTTAAAAAATCAGAAATAGACCTTTTAGAAAGATGGGAGAAGAAAATACCACGAGCAATATATGGAGGCGTGAAAATAGACGGTCAATGTAGAAGAAGAAATATTAAGGAACTTGAAGAACTGTATAATGAATCAAAAATAACGACGGCAATCAAAGCACCGAGAATCCGATACTTAGGACACATCGAAAGAATGGGAAAGGCGAGAATGCCAAAAATGGTTCTATTACGTAAGCCAATACAAAAAAAAAATAGGAAAACCAAGAAGGAGATGGAAGGACAGCGTATATGAAGACTTAAAACAAAGTAATATTGTAAACTGGAAAGAAAAAGCTTTGGACAGAAAACAATGAAGAGAAGTGGTGAAGAAATGTATGGAAAGACTATAATGTTAAGTGTAGTATTAAGTGTTTTATACAAACAAATGTAATATTGTATATATTATAGTAGTATAGGATATAGCATTATATATAATATGTAATAGTAATTGTAAGGAAAAATTAAATCTTTCAGCCCTAGGCCTTCACGGTCTGTTGAGCTTATATATTAATAAATAATAAATAGTTTAAAACTATTTGAAATATCCTCGTCATACTTTTCAGAAAGTGAAGGTACTCTACACCCTACGAAATTATGATAAACAAACGTTTCTATCTACTACCAGAGGCGTACGACAAAGGATAATGAATGGTTGAACCTTCCCAAATTCTACACCACCGGCTTAGTGCTTTTCGAGTAGATCAGTAATTAGTTTTCGAGATATCTGAAATTGAAAATGATATCAGGCTAAGACTTCTAATTTACATTGTGCAATTTGTGTAATAGAGGACAAAACATCACTTAAACTAAAGAAACAAGAAATGCGCATAAATCGCCTGTCTAAGCAGGAAAAAATGCACATCTGGATGGGTAAAATTCTGCATAGGTGACATCTCAACGAGATCAACCACGAATATGTCGACAATGCAGCATCGAACTATTGGTTGACATCAGGAAAGTGGTTTACCCACACACATGGTTTCCTACTTGCCATTCAGGATTAGGTTATTGCAACTAAAAATTACCTAAAATATATTGTCAACGATCCTCAGTTCTAACACGACAAATGCTGATACGTATGCCAAGTCCAACAAACCATCCAACATCAAACAGGGAACTGCCAGGCATTTGTTAGAACTGATCATAAAGAACGCCCTGATCCAGTAGGAAAGATTTTTCACCAAGAACTAGCTAACAAACTGGGACTTCTCCAAAACGACCACATCTCTTATTATTAATACGTCTCTGACAGAATGCTTGAAAACTACAAGCTATACTGGGATCACACTGTGCTCACAGACCAACACAGCCTGCTTGAATTACATATGTTTCATTGCTTTCATATTATTATTGCTAATATTGTATCTATAATATTTTAGTTATATTTATATTGTATTGTATTTGAAAATTTATATTTTGTGCTATAAATACCAGGAAAAACTTCCTTAATAAATAAAATTTTCACACATCACAAAAATGGGCTACTTTTTGAAACTGCCTAAATTCCAACCTCAAGCATGTATTCTAAAAAAAAACCGCTAAAATTTGTTTTAAAAATGAAAGTTGGCTTTTTAAGACGGTTTTAAAAATGCCAGATTAAAGCAAAGTCGGCTTTTTAACTTGTCAATTTTAATCGGGTATTTATTTCTGGTCATATATGGTAATAAATTATTATAATAATAAATGAAATACATACAAAAATTATTCAAAGATATTTACCTACATCAATAAGCTCAGATATTTTAAAGATAGTTATCATAGTAACTACTTACCACCTAGAAGTTGAGGTACTAATGATGTAAAAATTACCAATGATCAGTTTTCCACTGCACCAGATTATGTTTTCACTTATAATTGCATTTCTGTATGCTTGCAACTCTTAACACCTTATAGCAAATAAGTCGCCATATACCGCGAAGAAAGAGAAAGCAGGAAGATCGATTTATGGCATAAACAACAATTTTTTCTTCTATATTCTCTCGCTTGATCCAACGGAAGCATACAGCGTATTATCAGATATACACACTAAAGTTATGTGATGATAAATGTTGCACAATACAGCGACTAGGCGCGAATGGGAGAGTTGTATAATCATGGTCTTAATTTATATCTTCTTAACGTATGAATACGGTTAGAATGTTCTTATGGGGTTTTGCGAAATAACATTTATACATTGTTGTTTTTCGATATACGTCTGTAAATTTAAAGTGCAAATAATATTGCAATGAGGTGCTTCTGATTTTAGTCCTTCTTCTTCTTCTTCCTTCTTGCATGTAGGCTTTAAAGCCTGTTTCTTCTTCAATATTAGCCTCCTAAATTATTTAAGTTATCGCATCATCTTTTTCTTGGTCTGCCAATACTTCTTCGTCCATTTGGTGACTTATCTCGTGCTATTCGTACTATCCTATCCTCTGCCATTCTACTAATGTGTTCATTCCACTCCTGTTTCCGTTTTGTCGCCCATACATTTATGTCTTCTACATTGCACGATCTTCTTATATTTTCGCTTCTCTCCCTATCCAACAGACTTTTCCCAGAAAGGTAGAGGTACTAGAGAACACCTGTAAAATATAAGACAGATAATCGAAAAATCTAGGGAATTCAATATTCCACTGTACATATGCTTTATAGATTATCGTATGGCGTTCGACAGGGTCAAGTGGAGACACTTATGGCAAATACTAAAAGAAGTGGGCGTACCCCAACACCTTATTTCGCTTATAACTGAACTATACGAACACACTACTGGATCAGTTAAAGTGCTTGACACACTTTCAAACGAATTTCATCCGGAACGGGGTGTCAGACAGGGATGTATACTATCTCCACAATTATTCAATATATATGGAGAGCATATCATGAGAAGAGCACTTGAAGGATGGGAAAAAGGCAAAAGGCATCTCAATAAATAGTCATAAAATAAACAACCTACGTTTCGCAGATGACACAGCCCTTCTTGCAAATAGTCAAGCAGAGCTGATTGATCTTATACGACTGCTTGAAAACGAAAGTCAAATATTTGGTCTGCAATTAAACATATCAAAGACAAAGATCATGATAGTGGATAGACTACATAACGATCATCCACATATAACCACAATTGATCGATTTGAGGTTGTGAGCTCATACTTATATCTGGGATCATTAATCACAAACACAGGGTCACTACAGGAAGAAATAAAACGTAGATGTGATCTAGCAAAAGTCGCCACAGCAAAAATGACCACAATATGGAAGGACTGTCAAATTTCAAGAGCGTTAAAGATGAGGTTGATCAACTGCTTGATATTCCTAATACTGATACCCTGAGAAATTCGGAAAGAAGAAAGATAGACGCCACTGAAATGTTCTGTTGGAGACGAATGCTATGAATTCCTTGGACCGACCATAGAACAAATAATTCGATTTTAAGAGAGCTAAAAGTTAGCCAACGGCTCTCCAGTAAAGTCCATCTCCAACAATTAAAATACTTTGGACATGTTATGAGAGCCAACACAGAAAACATGGAAAGACTCATTATACAAGGAAAGGTGGAAGGCCGAAGATCACGAGAAAGATCCCCGACAAGATGGATCGATCAGATAACAGGAATATGCAAAAGACCTATGTATGAGTTAAAAGAAATGACCAGAGACAGAGATCTTTGGAGACGGACAATACACGACACCACGTCGACCACTACACTCCCTCCGGGGGGTCAGGATTGAAGAGACAGATTTCTTGGCAGTTGTATTAAAGATGCATGTTAATCTTTGGAGATCGTCTTCTGTCTCGGCGATTATTGCGGCGTCGTCTGCATAACATAATATTTGGATTTCTTTGTTCCCCATTCTGTAACCATGACCTTTACGTACTGCTTCTATTATTTCGTCCATTATTATATTAAAGAGCAGTGGGCTTAATGAGTCACCTTGTCTGACTCCGCTTTGTACTGGTATAAACTGCGTTAGTTTTCCATTTATCTTTGCCTGTATTCGATTATGAGAGTAGATGTTTTCGATGGTTTGTATAATATTGATTGGTATGTTTCTTCTATACAGTAAATGTAAGACGTCTTCGACTTGGATGCGATCGAAAGCCTTTGTCAGGTCTATAAAACATAGATATGCTGGTTTATTGTACTCAATGGCCTTTTCTGTGATTTGTCTCCGTGACCCGTCAAAATAGCCCGGTCAAAACAGCCCCGTCAAAAAAGCCCCGTCAAAATAGCCCGAACACAAAATAGCCTCGACAAAATAGCCCGCAAACAAAATAGCCCCGACAAAATAGATCGCACACAAAATAGCCCCGGTCAAAACAGCTCCCGCTAAAATAGCCCCGGCTAAAACAGCCTCTTATAAACAATTACATAATTATTTATACAAGGTGTCCAAAAACTTTTTTTTAATTTAAATTATTTGACAAAAAGGAAGAATGTATTTAATTTATTTAATTTAAAATGCATTTTACTGTTGCCCGAAAACAAAAAAAAATGTTTATATAATAAATAAACATTGATTTTCGCTTAACTTAAATGTTCAAACTTCCAAGAGGCAGGGAAGACAGGACTCGAGTTCTCTGAAAAGACCATTTTTATTTAATGTGGTTAAGATAAACATCTGAATAGAGGATAATTACCGTTTCCGAAAAAATGTATTTTTAAGGAATTATTTCATGATGAATTCTGAAGCGAGCTTTTTTGTCGGGGCTATTTTGTCGGGGCTATTTTGTCGGCTGGCTATTATTCCATGGCTATTTTGTCTGCAGGCTATTTTGTCGGAGCTATTTTGTGTGCGCGATGTTATGTCGGGGCTATTTTGTCGGAGCTTTTTTGACGGGGCTATTTTGACGGGCTACCATTTGTCTCAGTACAAATACGGCGTCTACACAGGATCTTCCGGATCTGAATCCTTGTTGTTCATCTGATAAAGTTGTTAGTTTATTGATTTTGTTGGTTAGGACTTTTGTGGTTAGCTTAAGTGCGGTGTTCAGTAGATTTATACCTCTATAATTATTGGGGTCTTCTTCGTCTCCTTTCTTGAACATTGGTATCATTATGCTGTTTCTCGATGTGTCTGGTATTTTGCAGTGCAATATTAGTTTTTGTATAAGTTTTGTCATCTCCAGGGGTTATACTTTCTCTCCGTATTTTAGAAGCTCGTTGCTTATTCCGTCTGGTCCTGGTGACTTTCTGTTTTTGAGTGAATATATGACTATCTCTACTTCCTGAAAACTGATTTCTATTTCGTGTTTTAGTTCAGGCAGGTTATTGTTTTGATTATTATTTTCCTTTCCTTTAAACAGTTCCGTCAAGTATCTCTCCCATTCTTTTGCTGGTATGTTATTGTATTCCTTCAATTCTGCCATTTCTTTCCGTTGGTTTCGTATAAATCTCCATATTTGTTTTTGTGTTCCGTAGAAGTCGCTTTCCATCCTTTTTGTACTGTTCCCAGTGTTCATTTTTTGTTCTTCTTACCAACTGCTTTGTTTCATTTCGTATTTTTCTATAGGTGTCTCTGGATTCTGGAGTGTTTGATTTTTTATACTTCATGTAGGCCTCTCGCTTCTCTTTACATTTCTCTTTTATTTCTTTTCTGAACCATGCTGTATTGCTGTTGTTTCTTTTGTTCAGTATGACTTTGCGTTTTCCTAGAGCTTCTGCTGCTGCCTCTTCAACGTTGTTTTTAATTTTCTCCCAATGTTGATTTTAGTCCTAAAATATGTAATTGTAATAATATGTAAGCACTTTGAGCCTAGTAGGTCCATGGCTTGATGTACTATGCTTTTCCACTCCCTTAAGTCAGTCGCTTTTCTTCCCAGTTCGTTATGTTAAGTGTTTTCATATCTTCTTTAACTCTGTTGCTCCATCTTCACCTCGGTCCTCCTCTTACCTTTTGTCGGCCAAAGCACTAGGTAATACCATTCTGGGAATTCTAGATGGGATCATTCGCTGCTCATGGCGCAACTATCTAAGTCTTTGCACCTTAATTACCGCTAATATGTTAGGTTCTTGAAATAGCTCAGTTAGCTCGTTATTGGTTTTTCTTATTCATTGTCAATTTAAGTTGTTCCGTCCAAAGAGATTTTACGCAGTATTTTCCGCTCCAAAACTAATAACAAGTTTTTTTTGTTGTTACCCATGTTTCAGAAGCATACGTCACTATCGGCCTTATTACGGTCTTATAGGTTCTTAATTTTGCTGTTCGAGATATATTTTTGTTTGATATAATTCTTTTCTCTATTTCTTCTTAGATTCTCTTGTGGGGATAATTCATAAGTACTTACTCAAATCTTTCAACTTTTCAAATTTATATTCTTTTCCCTTTCCTGTTGTCATTGTTATGTATTGTCCCAGTACAGAACGAATTACTTATTTGTCCATTCCGTATACTTCGTTTTTGCTTCATTTATATAAGTACAATCCTTTTTGGTTGCTGCCCTTTTTTCGTGTTTCATATCTGTTTCTATCAGATATATTCTGCTTCTAGATAAAATTACCAAATCGTCAACAAATGCTAAGCACTGATGTTTTTTGTGGTAAATCAGACCTAGTCTACTGATGTTTGCTTCATTTAAAACCTATTCTAATATTAAGCTCAAAGCTTTCTGTTAAATAGGCTATTGATTATGTACTATAGAAAGGAACTACAACGTTAACGGGGTTTTATTATTTCATATGGTCAACGAATCTTTATATATGAAAAAACCTCGGAGTGCTACCATTTAAAGGGGTGCGTTTTTGAGAAATGGGTGAATTAGTCCCTGGGCACAGGTTACATTAGGGTGAGTTCTATGCACTTTTGGTACAAATACGTCTACATAAAAATTGTTCCTGGTTAAATTTCCTATCTAAATATAACTTTTTAAAGTCAAAGATACTTTTTTTTACAAAAATATATTCTAAAGAAAAAGCACAAAGAAACCCAAAAAAGAAAGAAATTTTGTTTTTTGTCCCATAACTTTTGACCTCGGTGATATAGTTATAGACATTGTTTCACAGAAAAAAACTTACATATTTTCTCTTTAAAATGATGTTTAGTAGGGGTCATTAGGATTGTCAGTTTTCGAAATATAATTTTTCAAATTTCGCCACTCACAGCAATTTTGGGAAATTTTCCTTGTTATTTCGCAAATATTGTTCTGTAACTTTTTTCTACGTAACTTTAGGGATATGCAATGGTACATGTAAGAGGAATAGAAATCAATTACCTTTAAAATTTTCTACTGTATAATGTTGTACGACTTCTTTTCAAGAGGTTATCTTTTTCAAGACTTTATACTTTTAACGAGTTTTTATATTTTTTACGATTATTTTTTAAATTTCCCATTTTAACTTTTTTTTTCTACATTTAGGTACATATTATATAATAAAAAAGAAAGCTTATTCTGTTTACTTTCAAATGATGTATTACAAAAAATTCTATGATTATTTTTGAATAAGATATGCTTTTTCAAAATGTAATAAGAACTTGCAACGATTTTTGATTTTAGGATTATATTTTAAATTCCTCATTATAACTTTTGTATGTGATTGTGTGTTATGATTGAATCTTATTTTATATAGGTAATACTTTGGATCCACTTAACTCGGCCGGGCAAACTTCAAAATATGGATTAATTCCAATATTTACTGTCAAAGCTCCGGCACCACCAGCTTTGCTTGAAAAAATAGCATGTAAATGTACCAAAGGATGTACAAAAAACTGCGGTTGTAGGAAGATAGGAATTAGTTGTTCAATATTCTGCAAAGGGTGAATGAGCATGGGTACTAATTGTCGGAACTCTAAGATAACTGAAGTGTCAGAGGAAGATATTGAAGCTAATGCTAACGAAGAGATAGACTTTTATTTTGAAAACTTTTTAAATGTAAACGTTTAAATAATTTTAACTAAAATGATGTTTTCTAAGACTAATGTTTATGTAATTTTTGTAAAAGAAATAATTTTAAATAATACAGGTAAAAAAATATCAAAGAATCTCTCGGTTTCCATTACATATTTAAATATAGATGATACACCATTTTAAAGAACAGAAAGTAAGCCCTCTTTATTGAGCAATAATAGTATATTCATGTACAAGAAAAAAAAAGTTATAATGAGAAATTTCAAAAATAATCGTAAAAAATGTAAAAAATAATATTTATTTTTATATTAGGTACTATATAATATATAATATAATATTACATTATATATGCCATATATAATATAATATTATATAATATATAATATATTTTATAATAATATTATTTTATTTTTATATTATATTATAAAAAATCGTTAAAAGTATAAAACGTTGAAAAACCATAATCTCTTTAAAAAAAGTCGTAAAACGTTATACAGTAGACCATTTTAAAGGTAATTGATTTCTATTCCTATTACGTGTATTATTGCATATACCTAAAGTTACGTAGAAAAAAGTTACAGAACAATATTTGCGAAATAACAAGGAAAATTGCCGAGGAGTGGCGAAATTTAAAAAATCATATTTCGAAAACTATAAACCCTAATTACCTCTACTAAACAACGTTTTAAAGAAGAAATATGTAGGTTTCTTTTTCTGTAAAGCAATGTGTGTATTATATCCTCGTGGACAAAAGTTATGGGACAAAAACAAAATTTCTTTCTTTTGGGTTCCTTTGTGCTTTTTCTTTTGAATATATTTTTGTAAAAAAAGTATCATTGACTTTAAAAAGTAATATTTAGATAGGAAATTTAACCAGGAACAATTTTTATGTAGATATATTTGTACCAAAAGTGCATAGAACTCACCGTAATGTAACCTGTGCCCAGGGACTAATTCACCCATTTCTCAAAAACGCACCCCTTTATATGGTAGCACTCCGCGGTTTTTTCATATATAGATGTCCATTGACCACATGAAATAATAAAACCCCGTTAACGTTGTCGTTCCTTTTAGCTATCTTATTTTGAATATAATCAATAGCCTAATAATATTATTTACCTTGACTTTATTCACTGTTTTTTGGAGAGTTAATTTTATCATTCTGATAAGCTTTGGACAAATATCCATATCTTGCAATGCTGTAAATAGTTTTCTTCTTTCGAAAGCCTGTTTAAAATCAATGAAAAGAACCACTGTGTCTTTATTGTATTTGTAACTTTCAGCCTCCGACGCCCCTGAGGGGCATAAGGAGTTTCGAGAAAGAAAAAGAAGAAGTAACTTTCAGCCTGTATTTCTCGTAGTGTGAAGACCTGATCCACAGTACTTATACATTTCCTGAACCCACACTAATATTCTCATATGCGTTTATCAACCTTCGTTGTTAATTTATTCTTAATATGTATTCGCTGTGTGCAAGTACTTAGAGGGGATACGAGAAACGATCGTCCGCGTACAGCGGACAAATCTTGCAACTTTCTTAACATATATTTCTTAAATAATTCATATTGTTAATTGAAATTGTCAAATTGACCTACTGTCATTGAGGAAATTGGGATTTCGCAAATGATGTGTTATAAATTGTAAAAATTATATGTTGCTCCACAATATTGATATATGTGATATGCAATTATTGAAGTGAATTTAAATAATGGTATTTTGCTTGTAGTATAATGTTCACCTTTTAATAACATAACCTCAATCTTACTTTTTCCTCTTATTCTTTTTTGGGCCATGACCTTGACAATTGAACAAGACTCGAGATTCGAATATCTGGAAGTCGAAATATGTAGTAATGGAGATGTTAAAGAGAGCGTCCGAAAGCAAGAAAAATAAATTCAATTACATGTCAGGATGTCCGAGGGATGTCATCTGGAGAAACAAAGATATGAGGCTGGACGGGAAAGTACGCATATACAAATCATGTGTAAGACCGATCATGACGTACGCGGCAGAAACAAGATGTGACAGAGCAGAAACCAAGAGGATACTGAGAACATCAGAAATAAGAACGTTGAGGTCAATAATTGGGAAAACACTAAGAGACAGAATACCGAACGACAGAATAATAGATATCTATAACATACAAGATATAGTACGGTGGGGAAGACAGAGAGGACGAGAGTGGAATCAGCATGTGACGAGAATGGACAGCGCGAGAATAGCCCGTATAGCCAGGGATTCGAAGCCAACAGGCAAGAGACCAATAGGAAGGCCCTTTGAAAGGTGGCGGGATAGCTGGCAGCAGAGGCGGCTTTACCTATTGTGCAGGGTGTGCGGTGCACACGGGCGCCGGGATGTTGGGGGCGCCGATCGCCAAAGAGCGGGTCCTTTACTTTGTTTCAACATAAAATATGCTTTAAAATGATTAATAAAAAATTACATTGGCACTTAAGCGCGATTTATAGATACGCGATTTATAAGACATACCGACAATGGTTCCGAAATCTGTTGTGGGACCTATAAAGGTCAAATTGCTTGGAACATGTCGGGTATTTTCAAAGACGTTTGTACAGGTGTCGCGGGATAATTTTGCGAAATAAGCTTTGACGGAATGGATTAAGCATTTTATTTAAGTTAACATGTAATTATAAAGTAAAGCGGCTTTTCATTTGATTAAAATTATTTAAAAGAAAGATTTTCTTTTATTACTACCACAATTTACCGAAAATGTGAAGAACAAATTGCGCCCAATCAGTTTGGATTTGTGAACAATGTTGGTACGAGGGAGGCTTTATTTAGCGTATAGGTGTTGTTTCAGAAATGTAGAGATGTCAGCTGTGATGTTTTGGGAATATCACAGCAGAAATTTGTCAATACAACTACTTGGGAACTATAATCAATGAGTCATGGGACAATACTTAAGAGATTAGATGTCACATCGGAAATGCAAAACGTGCATTATTGACTATGAGCTCTGTGTTCAAGAGCCATGACCTCACCCTAAAAACAAAAATAAGGCTCCTTAAATGTTACTTGTACTCAGTGCGTCTATACGGAGTAGAAACGTGGACATTGAAGGCAGAAACTCTATCGAAACTTCAGGATTGCGAGCTACAGTTATACAGAAGGATCCGGAAGATACCATGGACAGACAAAGTCACCAATGAAGAAGTACTACGGAGGATAAACACAACCGCAGATTTAGTCAACATCGCGAAGGCCCGTAAGCTGCAGTACTTGGGACATATAGTGAGAAATCGAGGCAGATACGAGCTTCTCCAATGCACTTTACAAGGTAAAATTGAAGGAAAAGGGCCCCAGGACGAAGAAAAATATCCTGGCTTGCTAACCTGAGAGCATGGTATGGAAAGACCTCAACACAACTATTCGGTATAGCAACCAACAAAGTCATCATAGCCAGAATGATCGCCAACGTTCGGAACGGACAGGCACTCTAAGAAGAAGACTACCAATTATTGCGACTTTCAGCGGAGTCGATGCTCTAGAGCTCCTCAAAAATTATCCATATTACCAATTTGTTGTTCGTTTTTCAAGTAATACTGAAAATACGTAGTATGTATTTCATCATTTTATCAACCTCAACCAATTTTCAACCTTACCTCATAGATAAAAAGTTCATTTTTAATTAAATATTAACAGATTTGGGTAGGTTGTTCTGACGCCGTGAATATCTATTGGCTCCCGACATCGACATCATTTAATATTGCACTATTTGCATCTGAATTTTTGTTTACATTATAAGAGCACCTAATACCCTATGTATAAATATTAGGTAGGTACCTATTCGACTATTCCATTTTGACTGCGCGTCTACCAAAGGGCGCCAGAGCATCGACTGCACAGGGGCGCTACATGGGCTGGAGCCGCCCCTGGCTGGCAGTCAACATCGCAGCTACGAATACAAGCTCAAAATCGGTTAAGAGCAGGCCAAGAGGCCTAATATAAGAAGAAGAACAAGAAGAAGAAGAATGAAAGTTTCAGGAGCACTATACAGAAAGTCAAAACCTACCTTGGTGCAGATGTTTTTACGGATTACTCACTATTAGTCGCCACTTTAAGACTAAAGTTTAAAAAGATCAAGAAGTCTAGATCAATACAACACATAGATATAAGGAAGTTCTCAGATTCGAAAGCAAAGACGGAAATGCAAGTAGAACTAACTTCAAGATTGGACAGCATTAACCAGACAATAGATGAGAGAAATTCGAACACACGTGGAATAAAATTAAATCATCCGTGATGGAGGTTAGTAAAAGTATGTTGAAAAGCAGTAACACCAAACACAAGAGTTGGATGACCGGCGATATTATGAAATTAATGGACATCCGCAGATCATATAAAAATACTTACTTACTAGCCAACGCCCACCCTTGGCAATTTGGTGGCGCGCTGACCAGTATAGATGAGCCGTTTCTCGTAGGCGATCTTCATCCTCCTCAGGTGGGTCTCTTATCAGGGCTGGGCACACTGAAAGGTGAGCAGCATCCATCTGGGGCTGATAACATAGTGGACAGTTGTCATTTTCGCGGACGCCGATGCGATGTTGATGGGAGGCCAGGTAGTCATGCCCCGTAGTTGTTCTGAACACGGCTACACGAATGGGTCTCGGCAAGTTGCAAGCGATTGGTCACTCTATTAGGTGGGCCCAAGATTTTCCAGGACTGGCTTGTATTTGCTGCTCTTCTATCTATCTTCGCTTTGATTTCTCTTCTAATGGTGAACTTTGCTGATGTGTACGATTGGAAGCTAGGGGGCTGTGGAAGAGTAGTGCCTTCTTTTGCAAGTTCATCCGCCGCTTCATTCCCTTCAACACCGACATGACTAGGGATCCATTGTAAAGTAATCAGCCACCTTTTTTCCAGCAAGTTCGATAGCTGTACGCGGCAGGATATTGTTTTGGCACAGTCGGTATATCGATTTGACGACAGGGCGAGGATTGCGGCTTGGCAGTCGATGAAGAAGGCAACTTTTTGGGGGTGTTGGAACTTCTCAAGATTTTTAGCAGCTTCGTGTATAGCAACAATTTCGCCATCGTAGTTAGTGAGAGGGAGACCCACAGCTATGGAGCCTTTGGAGAACGTTGAGACATATCCTGCTCCTGTTCTTCCCGAGTCCGGCATCGAGGAGCCATCGCAGTAGATGTGGAGCCACTCATGCGCTGGGTACTTGGTGTGTATGGCAATGTCTGACCATAAGTGCTTCGGGTCGTTATGGTTTTCAAGACGCAATTATGTGTTTGGTAGACAGCGGGCCAGTGTAGTTTGCGCTAAGAAGGGGGCAGCTTCCGACTGGTCAATGTGGTATTTTCCATGATTTGATTTGCTACTGTAAGCGGAGTGGTTTGTGTTTTAAGACATGAGGCTGCTTGTCTATATTCGTCCCATTTTTGTGGAAGTATTCGTCTTTGTCTAGATCATATAAAAATAAAGACCCAATCAGATACAAAGTTATCCAAAAAGAAATTAGAAATAAAATTAGATAAGAAAAAGAAGAGTGGCTAACGCGACAATGCAGAGAAATAGAACAGTTAAATGCCAAACAATACTCATTTAATAAATATGTTTAAAAAAATCAGAGAGACCGCTGGTCAATATAAAGAGAATAATAACAACATCCTTATGTATATAACAGAAGAACAATTGCAGGAATGAAAGAGATATATTGAAAATCTCTTTACAGATAATCGAAGTACTCCAGTCAGTCGGGAAAAAACATGAAAAATATTATTGTAACGTTTGAAAAAACCTACATAAATTAATATTTAAAAAAAAAATCATTTTTCGTGAAGTCAGTTATTTCGTAAAATGTAGATCTTTTTTGTCAAGTAAGCAGGGCCCCCGTAAGAACTACTTGCGCCTGTGTGCAAAAAAGGATTTTGGCGCCCCTTAAGGCATTTTGATAATGTTTTTTTATTTATTTTTTTGAAGGTAGGTAGGTAAAGGTAGGTGCTTTAAATAAAGCAAAATAGGTACAAATAACACCATAGCAAACCTTAATTGAATAAGGTTTAAGGGGCTTTATTGAATAAATTCTGCTGGACCATCTTGTCACACTTAGAAAGTTTAAACTTAACCCGAGAACATTTTTTCTGATCCCACCCACAACATCTATCCCACCTTTTTGTGGATGACGAACTCAGAGTACCGCGATATTCAAATTTTGTCCATTTAGACGGGACTGTATCGTCGCCCCCGTTAGCGAAATTATTCCGATTCGATTTTTTGCACAAACTTACTCAAAGTGACCTCCCTTATAACAAATCCACAGGGTGACTAGCGGTGCTGTGGTCGAAAAATTGTTTAAAGAATTTTTTTTAAACAAATTCACAAAAAAATTTTTCGTTTCGAACGAATTTTTTTTATATACCTAACTTGTAGGCCTGGATCTCGCGTACCAAAAAAAAGTTGATTAATAGCAAGCTGAAAATTTGTTAATAGCTTAACGGTCGGACAAACTTTGATGTACGGGAACACTGGAACAGGGGATGTTTTAATTGTGGAACAGGTTAAAAATTTGGAACGTCAGACTATGAAAACGTCCCATGTATTTTGTCGTACAGAACTTCCAATTGATTTGTTACTCTTTCATTAAACTCTCATGCAAAAATTAGACTGCTGTTTATCACCAACATAATTCCTGTTATTTAACATGTTCTACGTGTCGGACTTATTAAAATGCCCAATTGGTGATAAATACCAGTCTGATTTTTGCATAAGAATTTAATGAATGGGAAACAAATCAATTAGAAGTTCTGTCCGACAAAATACATGTGACGTTTTCGTAGTCTGACGTTTCAAATTTTTAACCTGTTCCACATTTTAAACTTTCCCTGCTCCAGTGTTCCCATACATCAAAGTTTATCCGACTAGACACCGTTAAACTATTAACAAATTTTCAGCTTTAATCAACCTTTTTTGGTACGCAGGATCCAGGTCTATTGGGTCATTCTGAGTAAAAAAGGTCCCTTGTCATTTTTCTTTAAAATTGATGTTGTCGAGTTATACGCGATTTAAGATTTGAAAAATGCGAAAATGGCCATATAACTCGACAACAATCAATTTTAGAGAAAAATCACATGGGACCTTTTTTGTTCAGAATGACCCAAATTATCTAAAAAAATTGTTCAAAGTGAAAAATGCATTTTTGTGAATTTGTTTAAAAAAAATTGTTTAAACAATTTTTCGACCAACGTA
This sequence comes from Diabrotica virgifera virgifera, assembly GCF_917563875.1. NCBI lineage: Eukaryota > Metazoa > Arthropoda > Insecta > Coleoptera > Chrysomelidae > Diabrotica > Diabrotica virgifera. The sequence continues at coordinate 192,651,406 of NC_065445.1, forward strand.
CCGCTTGGAACCCTCAGAATTTGTTATAAGGACGTCTTTTTGTGTAAGTTTTTGCAAAAAAATCTAACCGAAATAATTTCGCTAACGTGGACAACGATACAGCCTGGATTATAGCGCTAATTGTTAATTAAAAACAACAGCTTTGTAATAAAATAATGACAAAAATTCCTTCACAATCTTCATGGAGGGGTTTTAAACTTTGGTTTGACTTTATAATTCACTTTTTGACTTTCATAATTATAATTTTTAATCGAGTTATTAAGACTTAAAAACAGCCATTTTCGCATTTTTTAAATTTTATATCGCGTATAACTCGATAACAATCAATTGTAGTGAAAAATGACATGAGACTTTTTTACTCAGAATGACCCAAGTGATCTAAAAAAAATTGTTCGAAATGAAAACATTATTTTTGTGAATTTGTTTTAACAATTTTTCAACCACGGCAACGCCTGGGACCCTGTGGATTTGTTATAAGGATCTCTTTTTCAGTAAGTTTGTGCAAAAAATCGAATTGGAATAATTTCGCTAACGGGGGCGACGATACAGCTCGGTCTAATTAGTTATTTGATAGGTATGCCATTTTTAAATCTTGTCGATTCATCATTTGAGCGCCACATACCTAATCGTTCGCTTATCGATGAGATAGAATTACCGCCCACACACTATTGCTCAACCAATGTAACCTACATGTCTGGAATTTTTCCACGAAATCGGGGTATAGTTAGGTAAATAATTTTGTTATCTACAGAATGGGTGTTTTTTATTTTTATAGCGGGATTTTTAATTTATATCTATAGAAAGACTAATAATGGCATGCCATCCAAAGTAAAACTGAACTATTTAATTTCTGAACTCTTTTATTTCAACATTGATTTTTGCTTTTTGATTTTTTTGTAAATATTTCTGCATTTTTTGACCCCCTGCTTTGGTGCCCCTAAAGGATGGCGCCCGTGTGCATTGCACACTTTGCACATATGGTAGCGGGGGCCCTGCAAGTAAGCACCGTTAAGGACGAAAATGCTAGATGATTTTGAATGTATGTAGGTCAAGCCTGTGTTCCCTGTTTCAAAATATGTTTTTTTAAATAATAAAAAGTTTTTTGAAGTTTTAATAAACATTTTGACAATGTACATACTTTTTGTTTTTGTAACCCACTGGAAAATTATTAACAAAGTTTGTAATACATATTTAATGTTGAGTTTTAGTAAAAAGAGAAAGTGGCATAGAAGCCAAAATGGATGTTGAAAGTTGCCCAATTATACCCAAAAAAGGAATCTCCTATAAATATCATCCCAATTGGTACCCGTAAGTACGAAGATATGTCCAGTAAGTACCCAGTAGTGAATAGAGGAATTTCTAAACGGCGTCCTCCTTTTTTTTTAAATAGGAAGGTCCTCCAGTCAGTGTAAGTATTCTTTGTTTATTTGGTAATCTTAGTTAGCTCTTCTAAAACCCTCCCATTCCTTAAGACGAATCGCCGCTCGCTCTCCAAACAACCAATGCAGCGCCGTCCACAAAGAAACGGTTTGAGTGTCTGCTTCTTCTTCTTTAGCCCCATTTCGACCCCAGTATTCAAGTAGTTTTTATTAACCTCTGTCCCTTATCTGAGCACGCATTCAGAACGCTTTAATACAGTCTTTTAAAGGTTGTAAACGGTAGATGAGGGATAACTCAGGATAATTCCGTGAAGACGTAGAGGAGATCGGGGCTAGTTGTCACAGGGGTAAGTTGTCATAATGCCGATTTTTACCTTATTTGGGAAGTTAACACCCTGTGTCATCTACACTCGAAAGGTCTTATTCATCACCAATTCCATACAAAATATTTCAGAGATCGGCCAGTACTTAGTTCTCTTATTTGTGTAAATGTGTTTTGGCGTTTCTCATGTAAAATTTTTAGTATTCAGTCATCTCGTTCTGTGAGTGAATTTGTGAAACCAAGGTAAGAAAAATATATTAAAGGGTACTGTACTGTCAATCTTGTAGACTACAATGTAGGCATATTTTAATATATTTATTCATTTGAATATTTTTGATTTGACATTCAGTTACGGAAGCTTATGTGTGGCTAGTTGTCACAAATTATACGGGGCAAGATGTCACTGTGACAAATTGCCCCGCAGGATTTAAATATGTTGAAATGATTTTAGAACGTATTAAAATCAAGTTAGATTGGTGCAGAATACAGGGTAAATCATTTGTGGATTTGTCAAAAGTAAACGTATTTGTGAAAAAGAGATTTAATACCTACAGGATTAAAAAAATTGTTATAATGTTGGCGTTCTGAGACTATAATCCGTGTTACAAATATCATAATTATTGCTCAGACTCTGCTTTTGTTAGCTGCTCGGTAAAACTTAATATTTTACATATAATGTAATAAACAATTTTTATTGCTTTTGATACCTAATTACTGTCAGGTGGTTAGAACATACAAGCGAAAGACCCAGCGAGTTACTCCACCTTTGGATGTTTTCTTGAGAGCAGCAGAAGCTGTAAGAAATGAGGAACATATTATATCTATTAGGAAAGCTTCACGAGATTTTGGTATACATTATCGGAGTTTAGCAAGACTTATCAAAATAATGCCAGAGACCTATAGAACTGTCCAAATGGGATAAAATAATCTGGACTCGTGTTCTATGAGAGGGAAGAAATCGAACTAGAAGATTATTTGAAAAAAGCTTCTGATATGTACTTTGATTTAACCCATATTGAAGTAAGAAATTATTCTTATTTCTTAACACATTCACGGATACGTTTCACATGTATACACGTCTTCTTATGGAGTAACTGACTTCATATGCAGTCGTGACCGTGAATGTGTCAAGTTTTAGTGCTTCTATTGAAAGTTAGATCCAATGTACAGCATGCACACAATGGATACATACAGACTGCACCAATGGAAACCAATTTTATATGTGCCAAAATCGTGATTCTGAGGACGATATGTAGTTCTTTCTAAGTGTGTGAGTTCTTTTTTGAATACAAACGTTTTATTTCTTGTTTTTTTTATTTTTGTAATACAGTGACAATTTGCCCCAGGTATTGTGACAACATGCCCCATCTAAAGGCATGTTGTCACACAAATCCTGTAGAAGGTTAAACCATCTTACCATTTTAACTGTTGATGCCTGGAATTTTAAACAAATATGAATGGGTAGCCTACATACCAACTCATTGTTTGGAGAAAGTTTGGTTTAAAAAAAATAAAATGTATCTGAGTTATAGAGCCAGAACCAAAAACTGTAACAATAGACCGGTCTCCTCTACAGCTAATTTTGCTTCGTTATTTTTTTAAACAATAAATAATAAAGAATGAGAAAATTAGTTTTTTGACCATAATACGTTTCTTGTGTATTTAAGAGAAAAATATTTCAAATAAATGTTGTAGATATTAAAAAGTTCTTTAATTTGATAGTATGCATGCAAAAACATAAACAATTGACGGAGATAAAAACCCTCATTTTTGCAGTAATTTATAAATATTAATAATTTGATTTTTTGCACAATGACACATTTATATAATTTAACTATTTTAAATTACGTTAATTAACGAGTTATTTAAGTATGCTAAAGGACCCCGCACAAACCTTATGGAAAATAGGTCCCAGTGGATTTCGTTCATACTTTGGGAAAATACTCTTTGAAGCATTCTGATAAAAAGTTCTCATGGGCACAACTTAATCGTATGAAGGATTTTCAAGATATAGAGGCCCAAACTCGGAAAATTATAGGATTTACGGGGTATTCCAATTCCGTGAGCTACTGGTTATTTGGCAACATGTAGAAGTTTGGATCAAGGAAAAGTACTAGTAGTCTATGATTTTTTCTTGGCTATCCAATGGCGACTTTTACTTTGACCTTGACCTTCAACGGACGTCATCTTCTAGATTTTCGAGGATTTTCGGCATTCAATTGATATAAACAGATTACTCATGGGTTTTTGGGATCGCAAAACACGAATATGCCATCAGAATTGCCCTCCGGATGACGTGGTGGCCAGGGCCTCTGCAGGGGACGTCATGTTCTAGAGTTTCGATGGTTTTCGGCATTTAATTGATGCAAATGAATTACTGGAGGGTTCTTTGAGGCCCCTATACACGAACATGCCACCAGAACCGACTCCCGGAGCACCTGATTTCCAAGGTCAATGAAAGAGGCTCCTGGAGTTTCGAGGGTCTTTGGTACTACATTAATGCAAACGAATTAGTTATAGGTTTTTGGGATTGCTGAACACGAATACGTGATCAGCACAGACACAGGAGCACCTGGTGTCTAAGACAGGTTATCTTCTGGAGTTTCGGAGGAATCAAATGGATTACTCTTAGGTTTTTGGGGTTGCTGAACATGCATACACTATCAGATCCGACCCACGAATGATCACGAATGTGATCACGTATTCGTGTTCAGCAACCCCAAAAACCTATAATTAATCCGTTTGCATCAATGTAGTACCAAAGACCCTCGAAACTCCAGGAGCCCCTTTCATTGACCTTGGAAACCAGGTGCTCCGGGAGTCGGTTCTGGTGGCATATTCGTGTTTAGCTACCTCAAAAAACCCTCCAGTAATTCATTTGCATCAAATGCCGAAAACCATCGAAACTCTAGAAGATGACGTCCCTTGCAGTGGCCCTGGCAACCACGTCATCCGGAGGGCAATTCTGATGGCATATTCGTGTTTTGCGATCCCAAAAACCCATGAGTAATCTGTTTATATCAATTTAATGCCTAAAACCCTCGAAACTCTAGAAGATGACGTCCGTTGAAGGTCAAGGTCAAAGTAAAGGTCGCCATTGGATAGCCAGGAAAAAATCCTAGACTACTAGAACTTTTCCTTGATCCAAACTTCTACATGTTGCCAAATAACCAGTAACTCACGGAATTGGAATACCCCGTAAATCTTATAATTTTCCGAGTTTGGACCTTTGTATCTTGAAAATCCTTCATACGATTGAGTTGTGCCCATGAGAACTTTTTATCAGGATGCTTCAAAGGGTATTTTCCCAAAGTATGAACGAAATCCACTGGGACCTATTTTCCATAAGGTTTGTGCGGGGTCCATTTCAACCGGATCGACCAAATAGTTTAAAAATTATTAAATTTGTTTATCACAGAGAGCAATTATTGTTTAAACAACAGTTCTTCCCCTATATTTAACAAATCGCAATCGATTATTTGAGACTTTAGTTTTAAGATGTATTCAAAAAATTTCAACATTTTATTAAAATTGTTATTAAAGAAACCATTTGAATGTCCCGATTTTTAACTTATAGAGAATTAAAATAACTTTGACGCTTTTTATGTCACACGCTTGAATGTAGGCTCACTGAAAATCTGATAAAAAATACACATTATGAAAGAAAAAGAATTTTATATCACCAATAGAAATCAAGTTAGCTTTTGTTTTCTTATAAATCATATTTTTCAATGGTTTATAAGCAATAAGAGCTAAGAATTGTATATGAAAATGTACATTTTATGATCTAATTTATGGATTGTATATAGTATATGCAGTGAAATAATAAAAAGTTATGACCCTTTAAAATGATGGAAAATCCCGGAAATATCAATTTATTTAATTTTTCTATGAAAGTTATTGAATTTTACAATTATATCGTTACAATTCTTTGAATTTTAATCATTGAGGTTCTTATACAGAGAGGTCAGGATAAGAATATCGATGTATATGCCTGTTTTGTTGACTATGAGAAGGGATTCGACACCGTACAACACGATAAGTTAATGGGTATACTAAAAGAGATAGGCCTGAATGGACGAGACATTCGGATAATACCCAATTTGTACTGTAATCAAACAGCTGACAGAATAAACAATCAGAAATCTGAAGAAATTCCTGTTCTAAGAGGAGATAGACAAGGTTGCGTGCTTTCCCCGCTTCTGTTTAATTTATATATATTATTATGTAAAAGACTAAGTTTTCACTCTAATGGCATATAAAACAACGTAATGTTACTGTACATCCTAACAGACTGAAAACAATGGGAACCTTCTCTGCTTACATCTCCGACGCTTTACAATTTGCAAGCCATACGGATGCTGAGACTAAGGACGATGAGGGAATTTTACAATTTATAATTCACGTCCCATCTGCTCAGCGCGGTAAAGTTCCAACGGGAATGGTCCCCTTCGTATTCCAATCAGAGTAAACATGTAAATCAAAAACGAATAACCATTTTCAATTTCGTTCATCATCATTATCTTTGCCTTATCCCTATGCGAGGTCGGCTTCCCTAATTGCATTTCTCCACACAATTCTATCTTGGGTCATATCAATGTTAATCCCCTTTACCAACATGTCCTGCCTTATCGTCTCCCCCCAGGTCTTCTTTGGTCTTCCTCTCCTACTCCTTCCAGGAATCTGCACTTCAGCTATTCTTCGTATTGGGTGATTAACGTCTCGACGTTGAACATAACCAAACCATCTTGACCTATGCTCTCTCATTTTGGCATCAGTTGGTGCCACACCTAGACTTCCCCTAATATATTCATTTCTAATTTTATCCTTCTTTGTCACTCCACTCATCAATCTAAGCATTCTCATTTCCGCCACATGCATTCGTTGTTCCTCTTTCTTTTTCACTGCCCAACATTCAGCTCCGTGCATGATAGCCGGTCTTATGGCTGTTTTATAGAATTTTCCCTTCAGCTTCATTGAAATTTTTCTGTCACACAACACACCACTCGCTTCTTTCCACTTCATCCATCCAGCCCTAATTCTACTGCATGCATCTCCATCTATTTCTCCATTACTCTGTAATACCGATCCTAGGTACTTAAAACTATTGCTTTTCACAATAATTTCACCATCCAAAGGTACCATTTTATTTGTAGTAGCTCCATCTTTAAATGAACATTCCAAATACTCTGTTTTTGTCCTACTAAGTTTTAAAACGTTTTTCTCCAGAGCTTGTCTCCACTGTTCCAGTTTTTGTTCTAAATCTCTTTCACTATTTCCTATTAACACTACATCATCAGCATACATTAGGCACCATGGAATACTACCCTGTAGTTTCGCTGTTATCTGGTCCAAAACTAATGAGAATAAATAAGGACTAAGCACCGAGCCTTGGTGCAATCCTACTTTCACCTGAAATTTATCAGTCTCTCCCACACCTCTCCTAACACTAGTTGTTACTCCCTCATACATATCTCTCACAATCTTTACATATTCGCCAGGGACTCCTTTCTTATTGAGTGCCCATCACAGAACCTGTCGAGGAACCAAAATGCTTTTATTACATTAAAGTTATGCATTACTTAAATATTTTCATATGCAGAATGGCTCAAGCAACCATTTTTTGAGCTACTCTGCATCTGAAAATATTTAAATAAGGGATAAGTTTAATGTAATAAAAGTGTTTGTAAAATTGTGAGATGTGGGTTAGGCCACTGTTGCTCTGAGCGCCTTAATTCTATTAAATAGACCTGCTAGCCAACTTGTTCCTGTCTCTCCCAATGCTCTCCATACTTCCCCAGGAATATCATCTGGTCCGACTGCTTTTCCTTTCCTTATTTTTTGAAGCGCTTGAGCCACTTCCTCGTTTGTTATTCTGGTAACCATTGCTGTTACTGTCTCCGTTAACTCCACAGGCTGTCTGTCAAGATTCTGAGAATATACTTGATTGGTGGAGAAGATACGAAAATGTATACCCGCCATTATTAAAAATGGCCAAGGCTTTTCTCGAAACGTCAGCAGCATCTGTACCTGTGGAAAGGCTTTAACAACAACAAAGCCAAGAAATCGGCTAGGCGTTGATTCCATAAGAAGTATTATCTGCCTTAATTCATGGCTTATCAATTCCGAATTTAAAATGTGCTAAATTTGAATAAAATCTAGTTTATAATTTTATTTTCAACAAGATTAGATAAATACTTATCATTAGTTTTAATTTAAATTGTTGTAAATCGTTTTAGAAAAAAATGTGTTCAAAGCTTAAAGTAAGTATATAATAGGGCAGCCGATATGTGAAACAATTGTGCATTTAATGATAGAAGTATATAATTGGTGATCTAAATCATATCTTTTTAGAATGTTCTCTGAACTCTCAATATTCTTCAATTCTGTATCAAGAACTAATTCATCACAAGTGTCCATTGCCGCTAAATATTACAGCTCTCCTTTCTTCCTCAGATAAATCGGTACTAGATTCCATCATTAATTTTATCAGAAATTCAAAAATAGCTTTAGTTTAGAAATAGACAACATGAAAACATTTAATGTAATTAAGAATTTACATGTTTTGTGGCAAATAGATTTTGTCTGATGCCAGGATCTCACACAGACACAAGTATATAATTTGGACCACATATACTGCACATATAAAGGTTCAAATTTAGATATGAGGCCATCTCAGATTTTGCGTTTACTTTACAAAAATGGCGGGGATTCAAAATGGCGACTATACGTTGTGACTAATAGCACGATAACTTTTGAACGAGACTTAGGATTTCAACAAAATTTGGAATATGGGTCCTTTTTTTCATGTATAAGATCGAGGTCTTGAACCGGAAGAATCGGTTTACCATAAGTTGTGTTTTTCCTGGTTTTTATGTAAAAATATGCTGTTTTTTTTTTCAATTTTTTCCATTCTTTCACCCTGTATGTATTAATTTTTCAAAAAGTTAATACCACCATTGAAAAGAGCGTAAAAATATTTTTTAGGAAATATTTTTAACTTTTTAGTTATGTTAATTACCATTTAATAAATGCAAAACGTATCTTCACATGTACCTATATGCGGCAGATTCGTGCAAAAATTATATTATAAGAATTATTGTGCATTTAATGGTAGAAGCATATAATTTGGACCACATATACTACACATATAAAGGTTCAAATTTAGATACGAGGGCATCTCAGTTTTTGTTCCTTTTACAAAAATGGCGGGCATTCAAAATGGCGACTATACATATGTGACTAATAGCACGATAACTTTTGAACGAAACGTCGGATTTCAACCAAATTTGGTATATAGGTTCTTTTTTTGATAAATAATATCGAGATCTTAAACCGGAAGAATCAGTTTACCAGAAATTGTGTTTTTACTCTTTTTTTTTTATGTAATAATATGTTGTTTCTTTTTCAATTCTTTTACCTTGTATATATAAATTTTTCAAAAAGGTAATAACGCCATTGAAAAGAATGTAAATATATTTGTCAGGAAATATTTTGAACTTTTCAGTTGTGGTAATTATGGCCCGTTCACAAATTCTTGAGAGCTCACTATGAGTTTGACCCTCATTAGGGAACTGAAATACAGAGAGGACAAGTAATATGATATATAGTATTTTTACTACAAAAGCGATATTACGTAGGTCAAAATTTTTGACGTAAGAGAACTGTCAAAACATTAGATTGTGACTTTATTATAAATATGGCAATAATAAAAAGTCACATTCTAATGTTTTGATAGTTCTCTTACGTCAAAAATTTTGACCTACGTAATATCGCTTTTGTAGTAAAAATACTAACTCACAGTTTAAGATGTTTTCGACCCACCTTCTATCTGAAGGAATACAATAGAGCTGTAAAGCTTATAATCCGATTTTGTAGGTATTTTGGGTAGAAATGACCAACCAGTGTCGTAGAGTATATGATTAAAACATTTATTTGAACTAAATAAATAATATATTAAGATTATCTACTGTATTTTATAAACGGTATTTAATGTCAATTGTATTCTTGTTTTAATAAAATTTCTTTATTTTATTCAAAAATAAAAAGTTACTTGCAATTTGTAAAAGATACAATTATTTAATCAGGGCCGCCGCTAAAGTGTTGGCCGCCCGTGTGCAAGTCGTTTCAACGTAAGTACTAGTAAAAAATAAAAAATCAGTGGGAAAATCCCAATAGTTGGCTGTATACCATAGTTTAAAAAACCAATACAGAAGTAAAAACTTCGAGATGTATTCTGGTATAAAATCGTTTATTTAAAACTATAAAATGTCATGTATTGCAAAACGTTTTCGTTCTATACAGATTAGTAGGTACTAGTATTTAAAGAAACGTGCAGGAGATACATCGTAACCGTAACGGGTATATGAAAAATAATTGCTCTGATCTCGACGTTACTTTTAGACCTGGATCCCGCGTATCAAAAAAAAGTTGATTAATAACAAGCTGAACATTTGTTAATAGCTTAACGGTGTCTAGTCGGACAAACTTTGATGTATGGGAACACTGGAACAGGAGAAGTTTTAATTGTGGAACAGGTTAAAAATTTTGAACGTCAGACTACGAAAACGTTCCATGTATTTTGTCGGACATAACTTCCAATTGATTTGTTACCATTCCATTAAACTCTCATGCAAAACTCAGACTGGTGTCTTTGACCAACTGGGCGTTTTAATGAGTGAAACACGAAGAATATGTCAAATGACAGGAATCATGTTGGTTAGTAATAGCAGTCTGATTTTTGCATGAGAGTTTAATGAAAGGGTAACAAATCAATTGGATGTTCTGTCTGACAAAATACATGGGACGTTTTCGTAATCTGACGTTCCAAATTTTTAAACTGTTCCAGAATTAAAACTTTCCCTGTTCCAGTGTTCCCGTACATCAAAGTTTGCACGACTAGACACCGGTAAGCTATTAAAAATTTTTCAGCTTGCTATTAATCGACTTTTTTTGGCACGCGTGATCCAGGCCTATTTGAAATACAGTAGTATGGAAAAGAATCGGGCACACTACTATATATCGATTACAAACAAAATCGTTTATCAAAAGCGTGTCTAAAATCATCAAATTCTCAACTGAGACTGAATATAGTCTGAATATATAGAATTATAGACCCATCTATAACCATACATAAGCATAAAGGAGCAATATTATAACAGAGCAACCATCGAGTAATAAAAAAGAATTTTTTAAACCATCGAGTAATAAAAAAGACTTTTTTATTACTCAATGAGAGCAACTTAACAAACACTTATCTAAATTCTCGGAAAGTATCCTATTGTCGTGTCGTACTCTCTTAACAAATCATAAATGTTCAGAATTTGAAAAATTCGCCTATGGACCACGTAGCGATTAGAGCACGTAGCAAATATAATCGATTGCGGTGCGATGAAGATTGCCGCAGAAATTTCTGCATGCGATGCACAAAATTAAATAAGTCCACCACTAAAGCCCTATTGGAACAAAAATTTCCCCATCTAAGATTCTTTTGTACGGTATGTGACTCGCCTAGCTTAAGATATTTAAACGAAAAAATAACCAACTTATCAAAAAATCAAATACCACTAGAGAACTTTGAAGCTTTAACTCAAGTTACTAAGAAACTTACTGATAATTTGCCTGTTTTTATTGAGACTTACGATTTGTTGACCAAAAATGACGACAAACTGGACTATCTTACGAAAAAAATTGATGAGATCCATAAACTAAATAACCTGCTGAATCCTGAAAAGGTTTTAAAATCTGTTAGGCAGATGGAACATGATATTTTTAATATATCGTCAGTTTTTTTCGGGGGTTCAGATGAGACTGTTAAGGTTCAAATCCAAGAATCAAATTCAACTGATATTAAGTTGGGATTAGATAGGCTCTCTTCAAACATCAATGAAATATCGAATCAAATGAGCAATCTTACCAAAAGTCTATCTACCATACCAACGAAAAAAGAGGTATTGAAGAAAAATACATGTTATGCCACCTCAAGTACCCAGACTGAAGAGCCTCAACATTTCGAAGCAAATGCAGAGCAAAAGTCAAAAATTACAGAAGATAAGTGTCACTTTGTAGTTATTAGTAACTTGAGCCCAATATACACCCCTATACAAGTGGTTCACTATATTAAAGAGAAGCTAGGTATCAAGGAATATATAAGATGTTATGCCCTCCTTAAAGATGCCGACACAACAACTGGTTCTTCATTCAAAATAGGTATAAAATCTAGAACATCTATTAACCTATTATTTAATAAGGGCATTTGGCCACCTTGTGTAAACATTAAATGGTCTATCGAATCTTCATATTCCGAACCAACGCTTTCATCTGAGTCACATAAGAATCCGAAGAATATCAGAAGTCCTATTAGCCTGGAAAATTCAAATAGCAGTTTATGTAACAACAAAGATGAAGTTCAGAGCACAAACATACAAACAGACAAACAGGCCATCGAAATTTGCAAAACTCAGAATCCGTTCCATACCCATATTAATTTCATTAAGAAAGATACTACAGAACCATCAACTAATCTCGATCCATTGACCCCACCAAGAGTTAGATTAACCAATAACTCTAATAGTCGATATCTTTTAGCCAGGTTAAGGGAACCGGATATCTTAAAGGCCATTAAACTTCATCTTGCTTATTTACACGACCAACCTGCATCAGTATTTTATGATGGGTATACCAACACAAGTGTTAAATTGTTTCTGGCTTCCGAAGGACTTCCTACAAAGAGTGAAGATCTACGAAAAATTCTTCTAGATTTTAATGATGCTTATGGAATTGGTGCAGATGAGGTAGATGCTGATCTTGCTGCTTTTAGGTCTTTTCTAACTTCGGAAAGAATTATTCACCTGCAAAAATCAAGGGAATGCCACCGAAACTACTATTCCGCTGCCTCTCCAAGACGAAATTTTTAAACATCACGACGTGTTCTGAGGGACTAGAATCCTCAAATTATTTTAGTGATAACAACTTTAGCATGGTTCTGATTAATATTCGTTCTATAAGATATAAAACAGATGAATTATTTCTGTTTCTAGAGGAATTAGGGTTTCCACCGATAGTTGCGGTTACTGAGCACTGGCTTGAAGTCAACGAGCCTTTTTTTGTAGAAAAATATTCCACTATTGCAAGGTATGACCGTCCAAGTTCAGCTCATGGAGGCACCCTAATTCTTTCTACAAATAATGATTTTTTTCTGGTAACAAAATATGACTTTCTATTAAGTGAAGCATTCTTTGAGTTTTCCTTAGTTGACAGTAAGAACCTTAATCTTTATATTATTTGCATTTATAGATCACCTGACTCTTCCGTGGAACTATTTTTTCAGAACCTGCTTAATTTGTTAGATGACCTGCCCCATAAAAGCAGAAAAATTTTATGCGGGGACTTCAACATTAATTATGCTGCTGCTTGTGCTACACAAATATCCCTGGTCAACATATTTGAATCATATGGTCTATCAATGCACATTGATTCTCCTACAAGGATTACAAAAACTTCATCTACCATAATTGATTATATTGTCTCAGATTTCTCACCCTTTGATGTCTGCGCTACAACTGTTAATGCGGGACTATCTGATCATGAAGCGGTTTATACGAAGTTTAACATCTTTAGCAAGTCCTCCTCGAAAACTCGACGTTTAGGCAGGATTTTTTCCGGTCGGACCTTTCGTAAATTCCAAAATTTATGCTTAACCTCTGAGTGGCACTTTCCTTCCATGGACGTCGATTATAATTTCAGTGATTTTTTGAATAAGCTGGTCTGTATCTTCAATAAAGCATTTCCTTTAATCACAATTAAGCAAAAACATCGCAAACCCTGGACTACCAAAGGTGTTCGCATATCAGCCAAAAACATGCGTTCACTACTGTATATCAAGAAATTTACTACCAACGTCTCTGTTACTGAATATATCACCAAGTACAGGGCAATCTATTTAAAACTTATAAAATCGGCTAAAAAATTGTATTATCAAAATCGTCTCAGAAGCTCCAAAAGTGTTGCAAAAGAAACTTGGTCCATAATAAACGATCTTCGAAATAAAACTCACACAGCTCAAACATTTTCCCTTCCAGACCCAGAAAATCTAAATGAATATTTTGTTAATGTGAGTAAAAATATAACATCAACTATTGTGTCACAACAAGATCCCATTTTCTATCTCCCTAATTCAGGAAAGGTTTCGAATTCATTCTTTATAAGACCGGTTGGTAAATCTGAACTGATCCAAACAATCAATAGTATCAAAAGCAAATCTTCCTGTAGTACCGATGGACTATCCATAAAAATTTTCTCAAATCTCCCAGACAATGTGTTGGGAGTCCTCATCTCTCTAATAAATGATTCTTTTGAGAAAGGTAAATTTCCAGAGTGCCTAAAGACGGCCATCATTATTCCTCTTCATAAGGGTGGTGAAAAATCTATTGCCTGCAATTATAGACCTATTGCATTACTACCGGTACTCTCAAAAATTATTGAAAGACTCCTAAAAGCCCGACTTATGTCCTTTCTCGTTGATAACAAGATTTTATCACAAAATCAGTTTGGATTTTTAAATAATAAATGTACCACCGATGCCATGTTTTCTGTACTACATGAGGTTTATCAAGCATTAAACAATAATCTCCACACTGCCACTGTTTTTTGTGATTATGCCAAAGCTTTTGATTGTGTAAATCACGACATTTTGATAAAAAAACTAGATTTCTATGGAATTCGAGGTATTTCTTTGAACTGGTTTCAATCTTACTTGGAAAATAGGAAACAAATGGTTAGAGCAAATGATACAGACTCTAGTCTCAAAAATGTTGTATGTGGGGTACCGCAAGGTTCAGTATTGGGTCCTCTACTTTTCCTTATCTTTATTAATGACATCACTAGTTTAAAAATCGATGGAAAAGTTTTTCTTTTTGCTGACGATACCAGTATCACTTGGAGCAACTCAAATATCGCAACTCTTCATGCTACTATAACTTCTGATCTACTCACAATAAAATCCTGGTCAGATTATAATTTACTCTCTTTTAACGTAGATAAAACAGTAGCATTACCCTATAAAGGAACTCTTCAACCCTTACCTCTTCATAACAGCCAGATCAGTATCGTTGATTCTGTAAAGTTTCTTGGTATTTTTTTAGATAGCAACCTTAAATGGTCCCTTCATATCGATGTGTTAAGCAAGAAACTATCCTCAGCTTGCTTTGCAATAAGATCTGTCTCTAAGGAAATGGATTTAGCCTCTTCCAAAATAACATACTTTTCATTGTTCGAGTCCCATCTTCGATATGGTCTGCCTTTTTGGGGTTTTGGTACAGCTGCCCAATCCGATGTTATTTTTAAATTGCAAAAAAGGGCAATCAGATATCTGTTTGGCCTCAGAAGAACAACACATTGCAGAAGATACTTCAAAGATCACAGAATTCTAACATTACCTTCTTTATATATTTTAGAAACTGTTTGCTTAATTCGTAAACATCTACATGTTTTTCCAGAAAGACCTAGACATGACTATTCCACCAGAAATTCTACTTTTGACATCTATTTACCGATCCCGTCCAGTGAGTTAATAAAGAAATCTATATTATATTCTGCAAAAAAACTATACAACCATCTCCCTCTACAACTTAAATCTGCAACATCTTTCACCAAGTTCCGTAAAATGACTAAAGCCTATTTATCTGAAAGACCATATTATTCAATAGCAGAGTTTCTTAACCAATAACTAAGAAATTACAGTATTGTTATGTATAAGTAGAATCTTAATCTATATTTGAGTGTCATATGCAGCAGCATAACTTATTAAATTACTTATTAAATTTCTTAAGGTAGATTACGCAATTTGCAATTTTTTTTAATTTTGCAATATATTGTTACTGATTTTTATTTGACTTTATTATGTTTTATTTATATTGACGATTTGTATACTTTTAGTAAATTGTATTTGTTATTGTTTTTATTTATGATTCTTGTAAGCTTTGTCTATAAAATTGTTAAATTTTTCATGACAATAAAGCATATTTCTATTCTATTCTATTCTATGTAGATAAAAATATCCTTAAAGTCCGAAAACCGCCAGCCACTTTGAATTAAAAAGCATTCCCGTAACTACTTTATGACTACAGCTGCAAAAGGGCAGTTCATATATGTAATAAATAACATTTTCTGGCATTTTTGTTTAGATTGTTTGGAATATTAGAATTTATAGAAATATCTGAATCATTACTATTTGTTTTTTGAATTTATTTTCGTTTAAAAAAAATTATCATCAGTGGACTGCTTTTGGCCGCCCCTATAATTGACCGGCCGTGTGCGATGCACACTTTGCACACATGGTAGCGGCGGCCCTGTATTTAGTTAATACCCATTTTTAAATTATACAAACTACGATTACAAAACTATTCAAATTCAAAATAAGCAAAATCATCTTCGGAAGCCGAGTCGTCTTGCAGGTTAATAATTAGCGGTTGTGTCTCCACAGTCGTATCAATTACGTTGTCAAAATCCCACATTATTTCTGGTTCTTCTTCTATTACGTCTTCTGCATCTCGCTATGACCTGAGTTTACCCACGTTTCGTCCTGATAGTAGATTGGCCTTCCTTCATCCCGGAATTTTCGTATGAATCTTAAATAATTTCTTCTCTAACATATTATCTCTTCCAGATCAATCAAAAGTGATTTTTAGTCTGATTTCTCCCACCAGAAATTTAATTCTTTTAAAACTTGCCACAATAGGGAACTTGCATAAAATTTTAAATTCGAAAAAAATGTTATAAATCACAATAGAACATAATTTAAAACATGTATCAAAGATAAAAAAGTTTTGTTTGTCTTTCGTTTGGCCCCTAAAAAAGGCGATTAAAAATTTAACTTATACCAGCCAGCCCAAAACGCGTCGTGACGTCACGGGGTTATATGTTTATATTCGTAAACAAAATTGTATACAGTGCTAGTCAAAAGTCCGTACCCCCCCTCGTATCTTTTGAACGGTTATACCTATAATAGTGAAATTTGGAGGGAGGAAATAAACGGATGTAAGCTTCTTAACTAGTCATGACAGGTGACATAATTCTGACAGATGACTTTACAGCGCCACTGTGACAGATAATTTTAAATGGGACCTTATGGCAAGTGATACCTCGTTTGAAAGGAATTGAAAATACCTATTCATTGATACTAATTTTGTTTGAGTTTAAGCGAATTTTGATGAAAAAATGAAATAAATATAAAATTGTAGTTTCGCATTTAATTAATAAAAATTCAAAATTCCGCCTATGATTACTTGTCAAAAGGGTTGAAGTTGACGTAAAAACTACTAGAAATTTGAAAAACGTCAAATTTTTTGACAAAGAAACCATAGGCGGACATTTGAATTTTTGTTAATTAAATGAGAAACTACAATATTATATTTATTTAATTTATTCACCAAAATAAAAATCCACCTACACCCAAAAAAATTAGTATGGCTGAATAGGTATTTTAAATACCTTTCAAACGAGGTATCACTTGCCATAAGGTCCTATTTAAAATTATCGGTCACAGTGGCTCTGTAACGTCATCTGTCACTATTACGTCACCTGTCATGACTAGTTAAGAAGCTTATGTCCGTTTATTTCCTCCCTCCAAATCTCACTTTTTTAGGTATAACCGTTCAAAAGATAAGAGGGGGGGTACGGACTTTTGACTAGCACTGTATAATTTTAAATTAGGGAGCGTTCAAGTATTACGTAGGTAACGCGATTTTTGAAGATTTTTGACCCCCCCTGACCCCTACGTTTCGCACTCTAATAGGCGTTTAACTATTGCGTAACGCAATTTTTTAAGATTTTTAACCCCCCTTCCCACCTGCGTTACGTAATACTTGAACGGTTCCTTAGACATTATAAACGTCAGTAGACAATACAGTTATGTGACTTTACAAGTGTTTTTGATCGTTTGAACTATTCATAGAAAACTTGTACTTTTACAAAATGGTTTTATTTTTCATAGTAAACCTTCTTTCCTTTCCCTCAAAAACTGTATCAACAGTCCAATCTCAACAAACTGGTATATATTATTACAATGACATACGATAAATGTCATTAGAATATACAGTCGGATAAATGAAAGAATACCCATGAACGATCACATCAATCACTTATTTTGTATTTGCTGTCTTTTTCTATAAATAACAAACGTTTGTTATAGAAAAAGACAGCAACTACAAAATAAGTGATTAATGTGATCGTTCATGGGTATTCTTTCATTTTTCCGACTGTAAATATTTTTCCTTTATTACGCGACGACGAGCTGGCCAAATACCCAAGTAGGTGGAAGCCAATAAACTAAAGAAGAAGAAGAATAATATACCTACATATAACCATAAACGGAACCATATAGTTAAACTCTGTGACGTCACGGGTCGTTTGAACTATTTTAAGATACAGAAGACTTTAAATTTGTACTTCTAAGTTATTATGAGTTTTTGAAACGTGAAATTTTGGAAATCTCATTTTTACACAAAACTGAACATTATTACCTATGTAATAAAAAAAAATGTGCAAGTTCCCTATTTGGTTCGTCCGATATGAGGCAAATTCGGGTCGTCTATAACATCTGGTTTAAGTTGGGTATTTTTTTTGAAAACAAAATCCGTGAATTTTCCTTCGAATACCCTTTTTGGCAAATTCATCAATTTTAATAGGCTTTTTCCGCCTATTTAATTGTTCGTTGTTCGTTTGTATTTGGGTTAGCTATAGGTACCTTATTTTTTTTTGTTTCTGATAGGAACCTGTAATTACATTGTTGACTCCTTTACGCTCGTCATGTTGGCACAACTCTCGATTATGTTCCGAACAGTGTTTGTGGGATTCTGAGAAACTAGAGCATGGTGAACGTTCGGAACAATAGTCTTCTCTCTTGGTGAATATACAGACTTACTGACTGTACGCAACAGTACCGGTGTAAAAATTGATGATAATGATGATGTGCGTATATGTTCGTAGGAATATGGAAAAAAATCTACTCACGCACTGCACAAAATTCGCAAAACAAATATTCGAGACGCTAATTACTACCGTATTTTATTCAAAATAGAATATGGATAAACTAGGGGAGTGCATATAGATTTTCACTTCGGAAAAAATCAAACAAGATAAAACTTTTTGTAATTTCGTTAAGAAATGTTTAATAAACAACATATCAAAAAGTTCTACTCGAGAAGTGGGTGCTTCATTTTTTATTAAACAAATGAACTGCGACGTTTGATGTTTTTTTAAATAACTCCGAAAATATAAATTTTAGAACAAAACTGATTTGACCATTGAAAAATTCAGACAATTTTACAAAAAAAAACCTTTTATAAAGAATTTTCTAAAATTAAATCTGTATCTTCTATAATTTTTTATTTATAACGCTAAAGTCACCCTTCTCACAAACATTGGCGCACTGTAACCTAGCGTACGGCGAAGTGCACGGTTGAGTTATTTATATGTAATTCTTTAACTAATGGATCAGTTGAAATTTTATAAATTGAACCTAAAAGAAAAATAATTAAGCTATCTTCTGGTTATAATAAAAAGAAACAAAATTTATGGACATAAGTACGGTGGGGGCGGAAAATGAGCCTTACATGAATTTTGTTTAAAAATGATTTAAAAATGTGTAACTAACAGTGCCGGTTTATGCACTGGGCGCTTGGGGCGGGCGCCCAGGGGCCCGGGCCCCGGAGGGGCCCGTAGAGACCCGTTGCTTTTACTAATAAAAAAGTAAAGTCCGCTAAATAATCTACGTATTTTCCAAAATAGAAAAAAAACGACGAAATACCTGCGATTTCCAAATGGATTTTAAGACTGATGACTTTATAAAAACTGCGAACTTTTAAACCAAAAAGTGTTTTCTTAGAACGTTATAAAAAATGTTTGAAGATGGAGAAAAAGCTTGTTATAGAAGATTAAATAAAAGCAACTTTCATAGATAGAGGAAAACCCAATGGAGGCAAAAAAAGAGAGATTGGCGCATGTGTTAATGCTGTTTATTGTTACCCGTGCAAATTATTTTCAATTGAAAAAATAGTTTAACTGAGTTTGGATGGACCACTGGAAACATTTGAATATTTTGCTCAAATCTCACGAAGAAAGTAAATTTCATCTGAACTCTATGATTACATTAATAACAAAATCATCATTGATTGGAGTTATAGACGCTGTCTTGAAAGAGCAAGTAAAATGCGAAGCTAACTATTGGATAAACGTCCTAAGAAGAGTTGTTGTCACTACTAAATGACTTGCTTCTCAAGGACTAGCTTTCCGTTGATGCAATGAGGATTTAACGAGTCGCTATAAAGGAAAAATGATTAAATACAGTTGTCTTGTATACTTGGCTAAATTTGACTACTTCTTAGCTGAGCATTTACAACGGAATGCGAATAAATGAAAAGATTCAGTTAGCTATCTGTTTCACCAAATTTGCCATGAATTTTTGGAAGTAATGAAATCAAAGCTTGTAGAAACTTTTGACGCTGTAAATACTTTAGTTAAAAACTAGGGACCCATCAAACCTATTTTTCCAGTTAAGCAATAAGAGAGACGAAAAATTAGCAATTAAAATTGAAGGCAAGACACTGCAGAATAAAATCTTTGAGACAGCTCTATTGACACTGATTTGGACAAAAACTTTGGAACGAGTTAATGCAAAAGCAATACGTGAACGTGAAGAAACTGTGGACTTAAACGTGTCAATTGGAGTAGAAATAATGACATCTATTTTGAGATTTGTTGGAGACGTAAGAAATATGTCAAGCGAAATTGAAGTAGAGGCCAAAAATATTTTTTTGCGAAGACCTGGATATATGCTACAAAGATGTTACATCAGCTGTTAGATGATTTTCTACGCTAGATAAATAAGCAGTCACGACCTCAATTAAAACTTTATACTTATGTGAAATATAAAATATATGTTGATGAAACCAAAGAGAACTTGCATAATGAAATTACCCTTTCTATAACATTATGCCAAAAGTTAAAGAAACATTTTTTATAAAATTTGGTATCATCCAGGATGTAAAGATTGTACCTAAAGGTAACATTTCCCAATATTTTACCTTTACTGCAAGTTTATTTCACGATACCAACTTCTAATGCATTAGGCGAGCGGTCTTTTTCGGCTTTAAAAAGAATAAAAATATATTTTTAACGCCAAATTTGGGTTAAGAAAATCTAGACGCATATCACTATTGTACTATAGAAAATGAAGACCTCGAGCAACTGAATTGTGATAGTATTATCTGACAGATTGCTAATGCCTAGTCAAGCAAAAAAGTGATCTAATTTTTGTCATATGTATTTTTTAGAATATATTTTTTTGTTTGTCATGTGTTGTTTTGTGTAACTTTCTGTTTTTTTATACGTTTTTAAATGTATTTTTTGGAATATTTTTTACGTTTGCTATTCTTCTTGTTTGCTAAAAATTGTGTATGGATTTTACGTTTATAAATACATGAAAGTGTTTTCTTGTAAAAAAATCTGACGACGAATAGCAATTAAGGGGGCCCCTAAATATTCAGCGCCCAGGGCCCGAGGTTAGGTTAAACCGGCACTGGTAACTAATACAATTTTTCCTATAAAACCCTCAATTTTGCACAACTTACCTTTCAAGCATCGTACTAAATGATGTTTCATTCAAAAAAATCTCAATTTAATTCAAATATGACGTCTTAAAAAAATGTAATTTTTGAAATCTTCGTAGTTTTATAGAATTACTACCACTTTAAGACGATATTACTCAAGTTTGAACAGATCTATTACAGTTTTATAAGTGATTTTTTAAAGCTTAGGATGTAATCTTTAAAATGCCCTGAATTATTATACTTTAGAGATAACATAGACTATTTCTTTTTGAGAAAATTAAGAAAGATAACAAAAATGTAATACAAAAACCGAAAATTACCAGCTGAAAACATGTTTATTTAAAGTGATCAAAACTTTTTTCTGTAAAAATTACCCAAAATACATTTAATAATAAACTTTAACAATAATAAATGTTCAGCAAAAATTTTTTTTTAGCTCTTATACAGTATGTCTGCGTAACTTGGAACCTATTGATAACTTTTTTATTATCAGTTTTAGGAAAAACAGTTATTCTTTATAAAATACTCTGCATCGTATATAATCTAAGATGCAATCATCAAATATCGAATTTAATGAATTTTATACGAGGTATGTCAAAAAATATGAATTTCACTCATGAGTAAAGTACCGTTAAATTTCACAATATCGAAAATTGTTATTAAGAAAAGTTGTTTGGAATTAAAAAAATTGTTTTAGTGTTCAATTACATCCTTCTAATTAAAATATTGTGAATAATAAAGACACTTAACTCTTAAGAAATATTCATATTTTTTATATACCTCGTATAAAATTAAAAAAATTTAATATTTGATGGTTGTATCTTAGATTTGAGACCAGGGTGGAGCTATTACACAGGGAAAGCCCCTTGACACTTTAGTTTCTTATTTCTTTTTGTTGTTCTGGACAAACTAATCTGAATTAAATATTTTTTATTCTAAAAGTACGTGACGCCTTTTTTGTAGTTTGACAATCAATTCTATTTTTTTACAATGGCGATGTGACAGTATGACATGAACAGTGGCGTATTATATATATTTTAACTAATACTTAACATACCGGCCACCTTGAAAGGCACACCTTTCAAATAATATTTATGAAATTATACTGAACATAAGCAAAATAATAAATGAACAAACATAATCAAATGAAATTATTAAGAACTTAACATTTAAATTATTAGTAACAGAGTTCAAAAAAATAGTAAACACTTTGATATTGTTCATCAATTATCATTGCACTGTGTCTATAGGAAGCGGACATATTGTACTAACTGCTCTCTTGGTAAAACCCTTTGAAGTCCGAATAGTAACCACTCTGGTTACACCATCTGGACCAGGATGAAGTGAATGAACACGACCCATCAACCAATTTAACGGGTGCTGTCCCTTATCCTTTATCAGGACTAAATCTCCAAGCTGAATGTTTGACATGTGTATTTTCCATTTTTGTCGACTCTGCAGTTCGGATATATATTCCAAAGACCAGCGTCGCCAAAAGTGCTGCCTGATCTGCTGGAGTCTTTGAAATTGATGAAAGTTTTCCGGGATTTATGTCTGTAAGGTCAACTTCTGGAATTGATTCCATTGAGCGTCCAATCAAGAAGTCGGCAGGAGTGATTGGGGTAAAGTCGGAAGGATCAGCTGACATTGGAGTCAAAGGTCGAGAGTTTAATATACCCTCTATCTGAACAAGAACAGTGTTGAAATCTTCATAGGTAAGATGTGAATTTGAAATGACTCTTTTCAAATGAGATTTCATAGACTTAATACCCGATTTATAAATTCCTCCGAAATGAGGTGAATATACTGGTATAAATTGCCAATTTATTTGATTATTCGCACAAACATCTGATATATTTGATTGATTAATTTTAAGAAAGTTACCTAAATCCTTTAATTCGTTATAAGATTCTATGAAATTTGTACCATTGTCAGACAAAATCTGAACTGGTTTTCCACGTCTTGATATAAAACGTTTTAACGTAGATATAAAAGATTGAGCAGTAAGATCGGTTACTAGTTCCAAGTGAATTGCTTTGGTAGAAAGACAAATAAATAAACTTACGTATGCTTTATAAAATGACGGATTACGGCCCTTTTTGGTTTTTAAGGTAAAGGGTCCAGCGTAATCAACACCCGTAACGGAAAATGGGAATGAAGGAGTAACACGAGCTTTGGGTAAGTTGCCCATTATCGGATAGACGTGTTTAGGATTGAAACGAAAGCAATGAATACATTCTCTTACTATTCTTTTTGCTGTGTTTCTGCCATTAATAGGCCAGAAATTTTCTCTAACAACTGCTAAAAGATGTTGAGCACCTGAATGAAATAATAGTTGATGCTTCAAACGAAATATCAGTATTGTTAAATGATGCTTAGCTGGTAACAAGATAGGATGTTTTTTATCAAATTCAAAACTAGAATTACATATGAGATTCTAGTTTTAGTTCTCGTGTGAGTCGGACATGTCAATAGCCGGTGCTGACGAGTAATCTAAACGCTTTACAAATACGAATAATAAGTATCGATAATTATTCAAATAATATATAGACTAATAACTCGCGTTTTTGTTTCTATTTTTTAATTAAATGAGTGCGGACACGGGCGGTAAACCGCCCCCTGAACCTGATGGACCTCCCAATACCACCCTTAGTAGTCCAGATATTGAAATGGAATCCCCTAGCAATTTTAAAGGTTTTAGTAAGGCTGAACTCAACCAAACTGTAAGTACTTCCGATCCTATTAAATCTAACGATGACAAACAAAAAGAAATTTTTAAGTATACCATAAATGACCGTGGACCGTTCCATATATATGTTGAAAATAAAGATAGCGATCTTAAAGGTAAACTTAATGCATTAAAAATTGGTGACATTATTCTTACAAAATTCCCAGAATTAGATAATAAAATAATTAGTATCGATACAATTGGCAGAAATAAATTAAGAATTAAATTTACGGATTCTAAAAACGCTAATTACCTTATCGACAAGAAAGACGATCCGGTTTTTGTTAAAAACAATTTGGATGTTTATATCCCTTTCAGCACGGCAACAAAAAATGTTCAACAAATTTTTCGAAACTTTGTACTCTATGTTCTTATGTGTACAGTAATACAGGAAAAATAATAAAATAATTCTTTATACAGGGTGTCTAGAAATAACATACCCACACAATTGTGTAGGCTGGGTTTTGTTTTAAGCAAATGGTATAAAAATCTAATACATTACAACACATTATTATTTTGTATGGAATTTCAAAAAACAGTTCTGGTCTTTGGTGAGACATAGATAAACATTGCACTTAAGACATCGAACACGGGTTCTGCTTTTACAACCCGATCTTCTGCAAAATCTGGCTGTAGTTAAGGCTGACTAAGGTCTTCAGTAGTTTGTGGTTGATCTAAGACGGGAGCTGCACTTATACCGGAAGGACCAGGAACCTCAGTGTCATTTTGAAAAGGCGGGTTTTTGTTTTGAATTAGGGAATTCTCACGAGTATCTTCTTCTTGGTCAGAATCCGAGGAATCACTGTCTCCGAAGGGAAGGCTATTTAGCTCCTTACACCACGTCAGATCAGAATCTGAGTCATCACTAAAGCCTACTAGTTCTGAATCATCATTTATAATGTTCATTAACGCCTCGACATCTTCTGGTTTGTTAAAGTCAAAATCTGCAAAAAAAGAATGTGTGTGTACTTTGTACGCACGTAAGAAGTTATGCTTCTACTACATATTATGTGATTTTTAAGACTATACCAAAAATTTAAAAAAATCAAAGAATAAAACGCACACAAACACATTGAAAAATGCCACAAAGAAAAAATGATTTCTGGACGATAATAATTGTTGGCAAAAAGTTTAAATACGCATTTGCTGAAAAAAAAATTATATAACAAATATACTTACAATCATAATATGCATAAAAAAATAAAAAAATAAAACTTGCATCGGGAATTGAACCCTTGAATTTCGTGCCGCTTTGACTCGTAATCGAAGCGTAGACTCACTCGTCCAATCGCACATTATTTATCATGTGGAAAAATACGGTAACTGAACGTTTTACTGTTTGACAATAATTGTTTTGAAAATTATGTAGTTTAAATTTTGTGGAAGAAAATATAAAAATATAACAAAACAGTAAGAAAACAATATATTAGATGAAGATTGGTAGAACTTTTGTTGGTAATCAAATTAAGTATGTAAATCAAAGCATTACATACCTACTAGATAAATAAATCTACGCCAAAAAATCATAATTTAAAAATAAAAATCGAACCTAATTTGGGATTTCTCTCTAAAATCCGCATTCTTGAGAAAATAAATGTATGTATTTCAACCTAATCCAAATGTATAATTACAATATGATTATAATAAAAACTAGGTACTTACCAAATTAGAATGAGTTTTCCTTGTCCAAAATAGTCCAAAAGTCCAAAAATATAGGTATATGAAAACTATTTAAAAAGGCAGTATAACTATTAACTAACTTTTGTTTGTTGTTTCTTTTCACACAAATTTTAAAACGCAACAACCATAAATAATCTAACTACAGCTGTGCCACAGCCACCATATTGAATAATTTTTGACATGTCATTTGAACATCGAATCAGAACAAAGTTATAATGCGCATGCGCCTGGCCGCTAGGTTTTCCCATATAAAAATTTACCCTCTATCGCCGGTAAAGAAGTATAACTTCAAAAAGAGAAATTCAATAACGATCACCCAACCCACACAATCGTGTTAGTAGTAATGTAATTGGATATTCTAAGATTATTAATATTCGTTTTTTAAAATATGTATGTATAGGTGTTTTCTACAGACATTTGTTAGTAGTCTACATGCATTCACATTTTATTATTGACATTTTTTAATAACAAAAACCTACTTACATTTCTTACGGAAATGACTACCCGTCATTTTTGCAAGACAAGCTGTGACTGTCGAAACAAAATAAACTTAACAATCGCGTCGGGTAGCGCAAAGCACAATACTGAACCTACACGACCATCGTCGTTCGTAATGAACGTTAGATTTTACGATTAAGCAGTTTTATATCGTTTCAAAACAAACCCACACAATCGTGTGGCTACGTGCTGAAAGGGCTATACCTAAATTTATTATTATTAGACAAGGTGTTATACGGGATGTCTCAACAGAATTCTCCGATGAATATCTTAAAAATAAAATTAAAAAATTCGAAATAAATTCTAATTTTGAGGTAGTAAACGTTTCTAGAATAAATAGAAAAACGGTTACCGATGATAAAATAAATTATGTTCCTACTAAATCGTGTGTAGTAAGCTTTAAAACACAAGTACTTCCAAAATACGTTACTATAAATAAGGTGTTGAAAGAAATTGAACCATATCAACAAAAAGTCCTGCTTTGTTTCAACTGTTTGCGATTTGGCCACCAGGGGAAGCATTGTAGGAGTAACCCCCGTTGTAACAATTGCCAGAAAGACCATAATACAAAAGAGTGTCAGGAAACAACATTAACCCCAAAATGTTTTAGTTGTATGGGACACCACTTCACAACAAATCTTAAGTCATGTCCAGAATTCAAAAGACAGAAATTAATTAAAGAATGCATGACTAATAGTAATATTAATTACCATGATGCCAACAAACAAATTCCCCGCAAATCTTATGCAGACGTAACATCAAATAACATTATTAAAGATTCTCATCAACAAAATTTGCCTTCTTCTAATTACCCTCTTGTTAACCAAAGTTTAAATAGCTCTTCTGTTACTCGTCCATTCACATTTTCGGCCAATAGTAATCATAATAAATATACAGTCGTCAAATCTTCTAAAGGCAGCAAAAGGCAGAGACCAAATAGTCCTGTCTTGACACAGTCAGATCCAGAATACACATTTAACTTTAGACAATCAGGAACTAATATTCCAATTATAAATAGTCCTTCATATAAAAATAATTTAAATTCAAATTCTCACACGCTACAAACAGAGTCAAACTCTGATATTTCAGATATAATTTTTACTATTGTTACCGAACTTTTTAAAAATTTTAGGGTAACTAATAATCCCAATATTACTAAACAAGACTTACAGCAAATATTAATTAGTAAACAATTATTAAACGTGCACAATATACCAACTACTTCGTCGTCTTCTCAGCTATAAACAAACTCAACATTTTACAGTGGAACTGCAGGTCTGCAGTTGGCAATAAAAAAACTTAGAATATCTCTTAAATACAACAGAAACTACCATAGCAGCTTTGTCAGAGACCTGGTTCAAACAGGAAAGGTTTTATAACTTCCAAGGTTTTAATATTGTTCGGTCAGATCGTATGGATGGTTACGGTGGGGTAGCCATACTAGTAAAATCCAATAGATTATTTTCAGAAGTCGTAGTACAGAAACCAGCAAGAATGATGTGTACATGCATCGAAGTGAAACTTCTACCTAATAACAAAGCAGTGTACATATTGTCAATATACATTAAACCAAAGACTCGGATAGAAGTAAGAGAATGGATACAATTTTTCGAAAACTTACCACGACCTTTTATAATTGCTGGAGATTTCAACGCTCATCATCTTTCTTGGGGTTGTGAGTTTAATGATGTCTATGGTGTTTCTTTGCTCAATGCTATTAATCACTGCAATCTTGTGTATCTCAATGATGGTGCACCCACACTTGTTACGTCAGGTAGAAAAAGTGCCATTGATCTGTCTATTTGTACGCAAGACATAGTACATTTAATATCTTGGTCAGTCATACAGGATCCTCATGGATCCAATCACCTTCCTATATATATGAAGTTTAATAACTCTGACTCAGGCTTACAAACCTATGGTCCAGTTCACAACATATGGGTTCTTAAAAGAGCCAACTGGAATCTGTACACGACAACACTAGAGGAAATGAGCATTGCATGTCACTACAACAATTTCATAGACACGATAAACTCAGCTGCAGACATTTGTATCCCGAAAAGAACAACAATAAGAAATAAGTACTGGAAGCACAAACCAAAACAATGGTGGAATGAGACCTGCAACAACATTGCTCATAGGAGAAAAGAAGCTTTCAGATTATGGAAAGAAAACCCAAACATACAAAATTTACTTGAATTCAAACGAGTTGATGCCATCGCAAAAAAAAACATTCAAAGAAACAAAAAGAATTCAGTGGAGGAAATATGTTGAGAGCCTAAATCAGACAACTCCCATCACTGAAGTATGGAAAAAGGTAAATAGTTTTAAGAATCGTAAGCAGCAGAATAAGTTACCTATTGATCTGGAAGCGAATTGGATAGAAGAATTCCATGCCACAATCTCACCAGACTGGGCAAAAGAATGCATAGAATACAATCAGTTATCTTTAAAAACTGTTCCCAGAAACAACTTGTACTTACTTGAACGTTTTGAGATGTGGGAATTAGAAAGATCGTTGAAATTATCTAATAATACTTCACCAGGCGAGGACAATATAACTTACTCCATGCTGTTTCACCTCCCATTTAAACATAAAAAGTCTCTGTTAGAAATCTATAATAGTATCTGGACTGGTGCAAGTCCTATTCCGGATAGCTGGAAGAACTATATAATATTACCTATTAAAAAGAAAGACAAACCGCTAGACCTCTCAAGTTCGTACAGACCTATATCCCTGGCATCTTGTATTCTTAAAACTCTGGAAAAAATAATAAAGAATCGATTAGAACAATGGCTAGAATTTGAACACATCCTACCAAACTCACAATATGGTTTCCGGAAATGTAGGTCCACTCTCGAAGCTATTACTGTTCTCGTTACAGATATACTGACAGGATATACAATAAAAAACATACAGCTGCAGTTTTTATTGACCTTTCCTCGGCTTTTGATAACGTAAATTTAAACATTTTGTACCATAAGCTGACATCAATAGGAATACCTCATGAAATACGTTCATTTTTAATTTCACTATACTCCGATAGACGACTTTCACTAAAATTAAACCAAAATCTTCAAGGATCCCGAACATCGAATTTAGGACTCCCTCAAGGCAGCATACTCAGCCCGCTACTTTTTATACTATATACAATGGACTTCGAAGTAAATTTGAATAACGTGAATATGATACAGTTTGCTGATGATATAGTTATCTACACCAACGGTACTACTATTTCAAATTGTCAGAACATTTTAAACACAAACCTATGGTCAGTTAAGCACTGGTTAGATTCACACAACTTAATTCTTTCTGAAAAAAAATCTGAAGTGTGTATTTTTACTAAAAAAAGGGACATAACTCAAGTACAGTTACAACTGGGACCATATCTTCTTCCAATCAAAAATTGTGTTAAATACCTTCGACTCTATTTAGACAGAAAATTACTGTGGAAAGATACCATCCACCATGCAATAAAAAAAACCGAGAACGCTATGAATATTTTGAGAGCATTCTGCCATACCAAATGGGGAGCAGATCCAAATACCGCTTTACTGTTCTATAAAACAATGGTTAGAAGTATATTAGACTATGGCAGTCACCTATATGGAACAGCAGCACATACTCACCGAAACAAAATAGAGACCCAGAAAAACACAAGTTTGAGAATATGTCTTGGTTATCTTAAATCTACCCCAATAAATATTATAGAAGTCGAATCTGTAGAACCTCCACTATCTTTCAGAAGGCAGCTAATTAGTCATAAATTTATGGCTAAAGCCATATCCAAAGAAGCCAGCTATCTTCGTAACATTCACGACCTCACTGTCCTAGTACTCACCCATCCATATTGGCACTCAAAAGCTACTCCACTCCTAGTAAACAGCTATACCACACTGGCACAAATCTCTAACTCCCTGTCTATCAACAAAACTATACCTATCTACACCGAACCTCCCCATGTTTTCTTTTCAAAACATATAAAAACATACTACCTGGACCCAAAAGAAAACTTTCTAGAAACCATTAATGGAAGATGGCCTGAACACCAATACATATATACTGACGGATCCAAGTTGAATGGAAAAGTAGGCTGTGCCTTTTATGACGCAAACTCTTCCTAATATTACAAGTTCAAGCTACCAGATGAGTGTTCCATATATACCGCCGAAACAATTGCCATAGCAAATGCATTTAGATACGTCCAGTCGAGAAACACACAGAATCATATTATATTCACTGACAGTAAAAGTGCAGTTGACCGAATAACAAACTTGAAATCATCGAAAAACCTTACTAACATAGAGGCAGAAATATTAAAACTGAACTTTGAAGCAACAAAACAAAGGAAAACAATAACTGTAGTGTGGATTAAAGGGCACTCAGGAATAAAAGGTAATGATGCAGTGGATACACTAGCCAAATCAGCCACTGACACAGGCTACCATCTAACCACCAATATTGTTCCATATACAGATCTTACCTCCAAGTTTACTTCACATTTAAAACAATTGTGGCAGCAAGAATATAATTCATCAGTCACAGGGCTTAACTATGTCGGCCACCAAAATAACATACCATTGAAAAGCTGGTTTCATGAATTAACCAAACGAAACTTCATTGTTACAATAAACAGAATAAGATCTAATCATGCTATGACTCCTTTGTACAAATATAAAATAGGACTGGATGAAAACCCATATTGTCCATGCGGAGAAGTTGGTGATATGAACCATGTAATCCTACAATGTTCAAGAAATAAGAAGAGCATAGAATCATTTTGGAAGAAATGGTAAATCTCAAATTCTGTTTGCAACCAGTCTAAATTGTATAATTTTTAGTAATAATATTAACTTATATCAATGTTTGTATAATCATTTAATTCGTTGCAAAATGAAATTGTAAAAAACTAACACCATTGTAAGCAATTCTGCGATACAAAATATTATTGTAAGTGTGTTCACGAAAAAATTAACATAAAAAAAATAATTAAAAAAAAAGTTAAAAAAAAAGTAAAATAATGATAAACAAATAAAAAAAAACAAAAAAAAACAATGAAAAAAAAAGGAAATAAAACTAAACAAAATACTACATAAATAAAGCATTAAAAAAACAAAAATATAATTAAAAAAAAATAAAAAAAAATATACATATAAAAAAATGCACTAAACAGAAATACACATTTTACTAACACAATAACATTTATCCTAGGGTGTGAGAATTTGAAAAATCAATTTATTTATATTGGATAAAAAAAATGCTCCCTTTATATTTCATAAATAAAAAATAAGTCTGGCTAATTGGTTCATGCCAAAGCGAATTATAAAAAAAATAAAAAAAAAAAGAATTACATATTCTTCCACCAACTCTAATTATACCTTTGTCGTCAAGGAAAGGGTTGAGAGAAAGAATTTTACTCTTGGGGGAAATTACTTTTCCTGTTCAAAGATCAGATAATTCAGTGGAAAATCCTTCACCTTGAGCTAACTTGATTAAAATATGTAGAGATTGATCTAACTCGTCAGCACAAAGGCGACCTGACTGTCTTTGAGTTTTATCTCGTATGGAACAATTATGAATAAAACGTGACCAATAAGCAACGTGTCTTTTTAGTTTAATAAGACAGGAGAAATCATTAAATGGAAACTTGAAGGAATTGAACGCAATTAAAGATTGAACTGAATTCTTCATTTCGGGAAGAGACATTTGGGAATCAATACTAGGTACTTCCCATGACTCTTCAGGAAGAGACAAGAATTGTGGTCCATGCCACCAAAGATCACAGGTTTTAAGAAGAGAGGGGCTTATGCCGCGTGAAAGTAAATCAGCTGGATTTTGACTTGATGTAACATTCTCCAATTGTGAGCTGCTGTCATTGATTGAATCTCACTGACACGATTGGCAACAAATGTTTTGAGTAAATGAGATGACGTATTTATCCAACCAAGAACTATTGTAGAATCGGTCCAATAGTATGAGTTTCGAAATTGAAGTTTCAAAGAATTATTTACTTTATCAACAAGCTGAGCCAATATAAGGGCTGCGCATAGTTCTAGACGAGGTACGGAAACTCGTTTGAGAGGAGCTACCTTTGATTTGGCAACTAATAGGTTTACGGATATTTCACCTTGTTCATTGATACTACGAACATAGATACAAGAACCATATGCTAATTCACTAGCATCAGAAAACGCGTGCATTTTTAACACAACAGAATCCTTAAGCTTCACATGCCTAGGAATTTTTAGTTCATTTAAATGGAATAATTGATCGTAAAATGTTAACCACTGGGTATAAATATCTGGAGAAACAGATTGATCCCAATCAATTTTCTGTAACCATAATTGCTGCAAGAGAATTTTGGCTTTAATCACTGCTGGACTGACTAGTCCCAACGGATTAAATATTTGGGATATACTTGATAATATAGTACGTTTCGTAACCTTTGATATACGTAGAGAATTAACCTTGTAAGAAAGTGTGTCCGATTGAGAGCACCACTGAAGGCCTAAGGTTTTCGTATTTTCATTTGAGCCAAATGAAAATGGAATATCTAACGAAGATATAGAATCATGTAATTTATGAAGAATATTAGGATCATTTGAAATTCATTTACGTAAAGAAAAACACCCTGATTTCAGAATGTGTATTATTTCTGAACACAACCGCGATAGATCGTCTGCCGATTCGGAACCCGTTAGAATGTCATCTACGTACATGTCATTAGAAATAATTTGAGAAGCTTCTGGAAATTCAGTTGCAAAATCTAATGAAAGCTGACGTATGCATCTAACAGCTAAGAAGCTGGCCGAAGCGGTTCCATATGTAACCGTATTTAATTCGTAAGAATTTAGAGGTTGAGTTGGATCAGATCTCCAAATTATTTTCTGTAGGCATCTTTGAGAAGGTTTGATGAGAATTTGCCTATACATTTTTGCTATGTCTGCAGAAATGACATATGAATGCTGTCTGAAGCGTAATAAGATGGAAATAAGATCATCTTGTATGACTGGTCCTATCATCTGTAAATCATTAATAGAAATACCTGAAGATGATTGAAAAGAACCATTAAAAACAACTCTGAGTTGAGTAGTTAGACTTTCTTTAATAACTCCGTGATGAGGAAGATAAAATTCTACTTTATTTGAAATGCGACTGGTTGGTTCACATTGCGTCATGTGTCCCATTGACAAGTATTCAGACATGAATTGAGTGTAGTTTTGCCTTAACTTGTCGTCTAATTGAAGCTTGCGTTCTAAAGTGTAAAAACGTTTAGTCGCAATTGTTTTAGAATCACCTAGTTTGGAAACAGAATCCTTGAGAGGCAACGATACAATAAATCTACCATCTGCTTGTCTTTGATAAGTTTTTTGGAAATGTGATTCGCAATCCTTTTCTTCTTGAGACAGAGATTTGGGGCTCGAAGCATTGCATTCTTCTAGTTCCCAGAATCGATTAAGATCAGAACACATTTCACCATGCAAAAGATTGCACTGAGTAGTCGTAGAAGATGATTGAAGAATAGGACCCGAGATTATCCAACCAAACTTGGTTTTTTGCAGAATTGGGTTTTGCGGACCTAACTTGACTTGACCTATACATAGAAGTTCCCAGAAATGACTTGCACCGATTAAGATATCTATATGTGATGGAACATTGAATTCTGAGTCACTTAATGTAATGTTAGAAGGTATTTGAAACGATGAAGTATCTATTGCGTGACTAGGCATTTTATCACAAATGTTATCTGTAACTAAACACATTAGAGACGTTTCATATGTAGAAAATAGAGATTTAACTTTAAGGTTGGTAAGAAAATTTATATTTGAAGATATATGACTAATTCCAATCACAGAAATATTGGTATTAATCTTAGGAAGACCTAGTTTACCTAGAAGGTTAGAACTTACAAAATTTTATTGACTTCCGCTATCAAGAATCGCTTTGCAAGTATGAGCTTTATTATGTTGATCAAAAACTTGAACTTTAACTGTTGAAAGTAAAACTCCTTTGTTTTATACATTAGTATAATGTGAAAGAGAGGTTTGTGAATTGTTTGTTTGTCCAATTAACGGTTGATTGAATATGATGTTGGAACGACACTGAAATTCGTCCAAAATTTACAAATCTTGAATATGATGCTGGAACGACGCTGAAATTCGTCCAAAATTTACCAATAGTCCATTGGTATCCATTGGTATCGAGGCTAGAAGGACCATTAGTATGGAGCTATTACACAGGGAAAGCCCCTTGACACCTTAGTTTCTTATTTTTTTGTTGTTCTGGACAAACTAATCTGAATTAAATATTTTTTATTCTAAAAGTACATGACGCCTTTTTTGTAGTTTGACAATGAAAAATAGTAGCCTATTTTTCTACAATGGCGATGTGACAGTATGACATGAACAGTGGCGTATTATATATATTTTAACTAATACTTAACACCAGGGAGAGCATTTTATGAAGGATAACTTTTTTTCGTAAAAGTGATAATAAAATAGTTATCATAATTGTAATAAAATAATGATGAATATTAGGAATTTGAGAAAAAATTTAAAATATTTTTTCTATTAGAATAATGAAATTGTATATTTAAACATAGTTTTTAATTTCAAACAACTTTTCATAATAGCATTTTTTGATGTTCTAAAATATAAAGGTACTTTATTCTTTAACGAAATTCATATTTTGACATAACTCGTATAAAATTGATAAAATTTGATATCTGATGGTTGAGTTTTAGATTTTTGACTATCCAGAGCATTTTACGAAGAATAACTTTTTTTCGTAAAATTCATAATAAAAAAGTTTTCCATGTGGTCCTAGCTACGCAGACATACTGTATAAGAGCTTCTGTATAATTTTCAAATTGCAATGCCATATTCGGATTCAGTATAATCAAAAACAACATAGAAACATATTTGATCAAAGCAAAATGATGAATTTAACGATATTTTTAAAATCATTAATACAAAACAATTGTTATTGTTTAAACAATTAATAAACAATTAGCGGCCAAATCCGCGAGTAGAACTTTTTACTTTAACATGTATACAGGGTGTAACGAAAATACAGGTCATAAATTTAACCACATATTATTATTCTGGGACCAAAAATAGTTTGATTGAACCTAACTTACTTTAGTACAAATGTGCATATAAAAAAAGTTACAACCCTTTGAAGTTACAAAATGAAAATCGATTTTTTTCAATATATCGAAAACTATTAAAGTTTTTTTATTGAAAATGGACATATAACATTCTTATGACAGTAGCATCTCAAGAAAAAATTATAGGGAAATTTGGACATCCTATAAAAATTTTATGGGGGTTTAGTTCCTTTAAACCCCCCAAACTTTTGTGTACGTTCCAATTAAATTATTATTGTAGTACCATTACTTAAACACAATATTTCTAAAACTTTTTTGGCTCTTAGTACTTTTTCGAAAAGTCAGTTTTTATCGAGATATTTTGAATATTTGTCAAATCCACCACATATTTGTATATGGTTAAGTACGATTATGGATACTTGGTAATAATATGAAAAATTATTGTCTGATTTACATTTTTAGGTATATTTTGAACCGTATTAAAAAAGAAGCCATATCTCGATAAAAGGTGCCTTCTCGAAAAAATACAAAGAGGCAAAAAAGTTTTAAAAACATTTTGTTTAACTAATGGTATCGCAGTAATAGTTTAATTGGAGCGTACACAAACATTTGGGGGGTTTAAAGGAACAAAACCCCCATAAAATTTTTATGTAAACATATTAAAAAAGAAGTTGCAACTCGATAAAAACTGCCTTATCGAAAAAATATGAAGAGCCAAAAAAGTTTTAAAAATATTGAATTTAACTAATAGTATCACAATAATAATTTAATTGAAACGTACAGAACAGTTTGGGGGGGTTTAAGGGAACAAAACCCCCATAAAATTTTTATGGGGAGCACAAATTGAACTATAATTTTTCTTTAAGATGCTCCTGTTATAAGAATGCCACATATCTATTTTCGATAAAAAATCTCTAATAGTTTTCGATATATTCGAAAAAATGGATTTTTATTTTGTAACTTCAAAGGGCTATAACTTTTTTTCTGTGCATATTTGTACTAAGGTAAGTTAGGTTCATTCGAACTATTTTGAGTCCCAAAATATGTGATTTAATTTATGACCTGTATTTTTGTTACACCCTGTATAAACTAACAAAAAAGTTTTAGAAAAATATAAGCTTGTTCGAATTTTTCCGAAACAATGAATATTTTCGTTCTAATTGCACTCCCCTAAACGTTTTGAAATGGAAGATAAATGTAAATATCCATTATTTTAATGAATAAATACTTCAGGAACCTCCGCCTATGATTTTACTACTTTTACGACCGTTTTATGATTTTAAAGCAAATTTCGTGCTCTCAACAATTTATAAACGGACCATACCATTTAATAAATGCATAACGTATGTTCACATGTAGGTACCTATGGGCGGCAGATTCATTTTGAATGCCCGCCATTTTTGTAAAAGACTAAATCTGAGATGGCCTCATACCTAAATTTGAATCTTTGTATGTGTAGTATGTGTGGTCCAAATTATATGCTTCTACCATTAAATGCACAATAATTCTTATATTATTATTATTTGCACGAATCTGCCGCAACATAGGTACCTACATTACCCCAGGCTGTGGGTGAAAAACGTGATATAATTCAGGAATTTTTGAAACCTATCAGATGTTGTAGGACGATGCCAGGAATAACTTATACTAAAATGTAACCAAAAATTTTGTGCGGTTTTTTATTTATGACGATTTTCATTTGTTGAATTTACAAGTTTTAAAGATTTTTAATTTTGCAGCTTAGGATATTCATTCTAGAGAAAAACTTTTAAATAGAAAATTGTAGTAAATTAAAAAACATACAATTTGAGCTATAGCAAGTTTAATTTCGTTAATACGTTATTGCAAAACAGCCTGCGAAAGGTAAAAATTGGCCGTTTTTTGCAATTGCCTTATTTATTGTAAAAATAACTTTTATTTATTTTTTAAGGCTTTAAAATGAAGATCTTTCAATACTAAACATACAAAAAATTTGTAGTGCCCGATTGGTGAATTTGTTGTTTATATATTATAATTTGTTTATCCCAAGAGGTCGAATGTCCAAGGCTATAACTTTTTGAAAAAAAAAATCGTACAGAGTTAATCCAGGATCCACTCTCCCTCTAAAGACTTATATTTTTATATTCTGATGTAAATAAATGCGTATAACATTTTTCAACCTATTATTTCGGGTTTGAAAATAAGGGGGCAAATTTCGTTATAAACATTTAGAACTGAAGCCGCCTCTGTACATCCTATGAGTTTTTAACTTGCAGGTTATTGTTGCTGAAGACAAAATAAAGATTCAAAACTAAATAAAAATTTTCTACGACCGACTGAAGCCGAGATAATTGTTTTTGTTTTCTTAAATCGTAGTGACTTTATTTATAACAATTAAGAAATTATTTCACAGTCATTAACTAAAGAAAGACTTATATTATCTTAAAATAAAAATTATTGTAACCCAAAATTACATTTAGTCATTAAAAATGATTTTGAAAGTGTAATGGAGATTTCTTTTTCGTTACGACTATGATTTATTGTGTCGGTTGCCCTTAGCAACGGCTAGCAACTTATAATACATTGTATCACGGTTTTTGCTTTAAATTTTAAAGCACCGCTGGAATTGACATGAAATTTGGCAAACACATAGATAACGTGTTAAAGAATAAAAATGATATTGGGCCTCTGTGTGCTTTTGCCCTGGGGGTGAGTTTCACCCCTTATTAGGGATGAAAAAATATATGTTCAAAATAAGTTCGGAAATGGATAAAACGTCTAATTATAAGCACTTTTCATTGTATAGCATTTTTTCACCAAGTTAATACCTTTCGAGTTATTTTCGAGTAAATACCTTAATTTTTCAACAAAAAAAAACACGTTTTTAGGACGTTTTTGACAAATAACTCAAAAAATAAGTATTTTATTGAAAAAATGGGTTTTAACAAAAATATAGCAAATTAAAAATTGAAAAAAATGATGTTTGCATGAACTCCCTATAGGTGTGGATCCCGCGTATGAAAAAAAAGTTGATTAATAGCAAGCTGAAAATTTGTTAATAGCTTAAGGGTGTCTAGTCGGAAAAACTTTGATATATGGGAACACTGGAACAGGGGCAGTTTCAATTGTGGAGCAGGTTAAAAATTTGGAACGGTCAGACCACGGAAACGGCACATTTATTTTGTCCGACAGAATAGACTTAAACTCTCCGAACAGAGATTAAACTCTCATGCAAAAATCAGACTGCTATTTATCACCAAATGGGCGTTTTAATGAGTTGAACATGTAGAATATGTCAAATGACAGGAATTATGACAGGTAATAAATAGCAGTCTGATTTTTTCATGAGAGTTTAATCTCTATTCGGAGAGTTTAAGTCTAATCTGTCGGACAAAATAAATGTGCCGTTTTCGCGGTGTGACCGTTCCAAATTTTTAACCTGTTCCACAATTAAAACTGCCCCTGTTCCAGTGTTCCCATATATCAAAGTTAATCCGACTAGACACCC
The DNA here is from genome assembly GCF_917563875.1 of Diabrotica virgifera virgifera. NCBI lineage: Eukaryota > Metazoa > Arthropoda > Insecta > Coleoptera > Chrysomelidae > Diabrotica > Diabrotica virgifera. The sequence goes on from NC_065445.1 coordinate 192,690,217, forward strand.
TTAAGCTATTAACAAATTTTCAGCTTGCTATTAATCAACTTTTTTTTCATACGCGGGATCCAGACCTACTAGACCCAGTATAAACAAAGTTCTAGCTAATGAAAAATAGGTTCATATCCGTCAAATTTCAAAGTGAATTATTTCAACGTGAAATAATCAAAAAATCATGCATTTTTGGAGAAAAATAATTTTTTAAAGTATTTAAAAAATATGTATATCGGTTTTTAAAAAATGTTTATAACATCAAAAGTAAGCAAGTTACTCTGAAAATAAAGTTGATCTCTTTTTTTTGTCAAAAACTCGAAAGTCAACTCCCAATTAGCATCTTAAATCAAATTAATCATAACTGCTTCACAAGTTACTTTGCTCATGTATTATTTATATGATCTTATGTAAGTATCATTGGTTCAAAGGGCTTATTTAAAAAAAGTTGGTTTTAAAATAAATCTGTTTTAATTTTGAATTAAAAAAAATGTTTTTTCTAAATAACTTAAAATTTATTAATGTGACCAAAAATCACAAAGAGTAAAAAATTTAGTTTTTGCTGTTATGAATATTTTGGATTTTTTGCTTTTTTTTGGAAGGCAAAAATTTGTTAAGATATGGCTGTTCTAAATTTGCATACACTCGTGATTATTGACTAGTTCAAGTCATTTTAACTACTGCCCCTTCAAAAATAAGCACTTTGAATCGATGAAACTTGAAACTTACAGACATAAACGACACATACACGAGTAAAACAACATTGAAGTAAAATTGATTAATTTCATTTTTGATAACCTAAATAGAAATAATGACATATTAACGACAGTTGTCAATCTATCAAATAGACATTTAAATGCAACGGAAAATTTGGTATTGTCAAAAGGTTTAAACTATGCTGTTACTCATCCATCTATTCCAAAATTAGACATAATCAGCTCAGTGGAGAAAATATCCCAGTGTCTACCAACTCATGAAAAAGAACAATATAGGGTACTATGTAAACTTGAATTGGAAAAGTCTAATCAAATTGAACAGAACATCAGCAAAGAGGAAATGAAGGCTTTAAAAACTTTAAGAAATGATGACTCCATAACAATCTTACCAGCGGATAAAGGCAATGCAACTGTAATAATGAATAAAATACAATATGAGGACAAAATTACAGATCTAATTACAAATGGACCTTATAGCAAATTAACGAAGGATCCAACGAAGACACTGGAAAACAAAATATATAGAGCTTTATTCAAATTTAAAAATGATCTAACATACTATCAAAGAAAATTAATGACACCTCACTACAGTAAGACACCACATTTTTATGGAGTGCCGAAAATTCATAAAGCGAACATACCACTTAGACCCATTTGTAGTACCATCAATTCTCCTTGTAGTGAACTATCAAAATTCTTATTAAACATTCTAAAACCATTTGCTAATAATGATGACACTTTTATAAAAAATACAAAACATTTTTTAAACAAATTATCAACTATTGAATTTAATCCAAATAATATTTTAGTAAGTTTTGACATAAACAGTTTATTTACAAATGTACCATTAGATAAAACTTTAAACATAATCAAAACGAAATTAGAGAATGATAATACATTGGCAACTAGGACAAGACTAAATGTATCAGCTATAATGGAGTTATTGACATTATGTACCCATAATACCTATTTTCAACTAAACAATGAATTCTATAAACAAAATTTTGGTCTAGCAATGGGCTCTTCTTTATCTCCATTATTGGCTAATATATTTATGGAGGATTTCGAAACTAATATTATTTCTAAACAAAATTTAAAACCCACAGTATGGTGGAGATATGTAGATGATGTGTTTTCAATATGGCCTCATGGATCAGAATTGTTAGATACATTCCTGAATATTATAAACGATCAAGAAGAGACAATAAAATTTACAATGGAAAAGGAATACAATAACAGCCTACCTTTCCTCGATGTTTTGATCTCAAAGAAGGATATTGGATATGAGACTCAAGTGTATAGAAAACCAACACACACCAACAGATATCTCAATTACAAGTCAAATCACAACATCAACGTTAAAAAGGGAATCATTAAATCCTTATATGATAGAGCCAAAATTACTTGTTCTAACGAAAATTCCTTTTTAGCAGAAAAACAATTGTTAACATCTGTTTTATTAAAAAATGATTATCCTTTATCGTTTATAAATAAGGAATTGTCAAGATTGGATCGAATGGAACAGAACAACTTAGAACGGGATCCTACAACATTCACCAGAAATAATACGAGGAAAATATCAATACCATATATAAAAGGACTATCCGAGAAACTTAAAACAATAGGAAATAAATTCAACATTTCAACAACATTCAAAACAACAAACACATTGAGATCTATTCTATCTAAAACTAAACCTAACAATGATCAAGAAAGAACAAAAAATTGCATTTATAAAATACCTTGTGAATGCGAACAATTTTATTTAGGTGAGACATCAAGACCATTAGACGTTAGAATAAGTGAACATCAATCTTATATTAAAAATAGAGAATTTGAGAGATCTCAAATATGTCAACACGCATGGGATAATGAACATAGAGTTCAGTGGAGAGATTCAAGTATAGTCCTGAAAGAATCAGATAGTAAAAAGAGAAAAATCAAAGAAGCGGCTCTAATTATGCTAAATGAAACCAATTGTGTCGCAAATTCCTCGGTAGAATGCAGTAGGATGTGGTTACCCATACTGAAAGAGGAAGTCAATAGAAAGAAAATACCAAGATTAGTAAGTCAATAATATCGAGCTAGTACATATTTTATATTTTAGTATTACTTATATATCTAGTATTATTAATAATATTTATAATTTAAACATGTTACAAGTCAGAATTTGGTATTATTTTTTGAGAGTAAATTAATGTAAGACCAAATACTTACGATGTCGGGATAGTATCACAAGGTTTTTCCTGGTTTTCCCTTGTGATTTACTATGAAGTCTCTAACGCGAGAATTTTACTGTCGTTGCATTTGGTTGTCTTTTTAAAGACATATCACATGCTATAATTTTTTATGACGGATATTCTTGAGTTGGGGTTAATTTCATGTAATCGAATGAACTATCTTTCAGTAAGTCGTCCCAGGAACGCAACTCATAAATATTGGCAATATCATTTTAAAGTCTTCTACTTTAAAATGTATAATATATGTCTGAATTGCCAATATAAATGAGTGAGATTAAATAAATTATTAGAAGAATTTTTTTTTGCTTAGCAACAACACTTTAGTTTATTTTAGTAATATTTTGTATTTTGACAACGGCACCCGATTTGGGCGTCGAAACGTTAATAAAATTATTTTTTTCATTTTAATTGTGGCTTATTTCCCATATAAATAATTATTCATTTTTGATGCTAAGTAGTAAGACTTTTCTGAGTTTTTTGACCAAAAAAAAGAGAGATCTACTTTATTTTCAGCGTAACTTGCTTACTTTTGATGCCATAAACTTTTTTTAAAACAAATATACATATTTTTTAAACACTTTAAAAAAGTTGTAATGATTTTTCTCCAAAAAGTGCATGATTTTTCGGTTACTTCACGTTGAAATAATTCACTTTGAAATTTGACGGATATGAACCTCTTTTTCATTAGCTAGAACTTTGTCTCTACTGGGTCTAGAGATTTCACGCGTACACCATTTTTTTCAATTTTTAATTTGCTATATTTTTGTTAAAACTCTTTTTTTAATAAAATACTTACTTTTTGAGTTATTTGTCAAAAACCGCCTAAAAACGTGTTTTTTTTTTGTTGAAAAATGAAGGTATTTACTCGAAAATAACTCGAAAGGTATTAACTTGGTGAAAAAATGCTATAGAAGAAAAGGTGCTTAGAATTAGACGTTTTATCCATTTCCGAACTTATTTTGAACATATATTTTTTCACCCCTTATAAGGGGTGAAACTCACCCCTAGGACAAAAACACAAAGATGCCCAATATCATTTTTATTCTATATTATCTATGCGTTTGCCAAATTTCATGTCAATCCAAGCGGTGCTTTAAAATTTAAAGCGAAAACCGTGATTCAATGTATTATAAGTTGCTAGCCGTTGCTAAGGGCAACCGACACAATAAATCACAGTCGAAACGAAAAATAAATCTCCACTACACTTTAAAAATCATTTTTAATAATTAAATGTAACTTTCGGTCAAAATAATTTTTATTCTAAGATAATATCAGTCTTTTTTTAGTCAATGACTGTGAAATAATTTCTTAATTCTTATAAATAAAGTCACTACGATTTAAGAAAACAAAAACAATTATCTCGGCTTCAGTTGGTCGTAGAATATTTTTATTTAGTTTTGAATCTTTATTTTGTCTTCACAACAATAACCTGCAAGTTAGAAACTCATAGGATGTACAGGGGCGGCTTCAGTTCTAAATATTTATAACGAAATTTGCCCCCTTATTTTTAAAACCGAAATAAGAGGTTGAAAAATGATATACGCATTTATTTACATCAGAGTATGAAAATATAATTCTTTAGAAGGAGAGTGGATGGATTAACTCTGTACAATTTTTTTTCAAAAAGTTATAGCCTTGGACATTTGACCTCTTGCAATAAACAAATTATAATATCTAAGCAACAAGTTCACAAATCGGTCACTACAAATTTTTTTATGTTCAGTATTGAAAGATCTTCATTTTAAAGCCTTAAAAAATACACCAAAATTATTTTTACAATAAATAACGCAATTGCAAAAAACGGCCATTTTGGACCTTTGGCAGGCTGTTTTACAATAACGTATTAACTAAATTAAACTTGCAATATCTTAATTTGTAGGTTTTAATATACTACAATTTTCTATTTAAAACTTTTTCTCTAAAACGAATATCCTAAGCTGCAAAATTAAAAATCTTTAAAAATTGCAAATTTAACAAATGAAAATCGTCATAAATAAAAAACCGCACAAAATTTTTGGTTACATTTTAGTATACGTTATTCCTGGCATCGTCCTTTACAACACCTGATAGGTTTCAAAAATTCCTGATTTTTATCCTGAAATCGACCTATTTTTCACCCACAGCTTGGACTACATGTGAAGATTCGTTACGCATGAATTAAATGGTAATTAATATAACTAAAGATTTCAAAATATTTCCTAAAAAATGTTTTTACGCTTTTTTCAATGCCGGTATCACCTTTTTGAAAAATTAATATATATATAGGGTGAGGCAGATAAAGGGCCTATTAGAAATATCTCGAGAACTAAAGGTAACTGAATTATGAAAATTGGAATAATGAGGTTTTGAAGACTGATCTATTTAATGAAAATAATATTTTCATCTACTTGGTACTTCCGGTTATACCGGAAGTTGCTTATAACTTCGTTTTTTTTAATGGGATACCCTGTATATTTTGACATTTTTGGATTCTCCTCGATTTCTTCTTTCTTAAAATATAATGTTTTGTAACATTATACAGGGTAGGTTAAAAGATAATTACGTTTGCTTATTAATTTCGTAGCAAAATTCACACCCTGTAGGATTGTAGTAGTTTGACATAATAAACTCTATTTACGTTCAAATGATTTTTAATATAGTCTACTATTGTTAACAATTATTAGTATAGCTAAATTTTTAATTTTAGTATACAGGGTGGATCTAAACTCGGAATGAGTATTTTCTGAGTTTTCTTAAATGGAACACCCTATATTTTAGTATTGTAATGAAATGATATTTCATGGTATTTTTTTATTTCTTAAGCATTCTCTATACCTAACTGCTTTAATTTGTGCTTAATTGTTAATCGCACCAACAATCTTAACTTCGATGGTATTTTGACAGTTCAACCATTATTGGCAATTTTAAGTATCGGTCTAGATTAATATGTATTTATTTCCAAAAAATTATTTGTGATTGAATATTTTCATGGCCAACCTAATACAATTTCACATATTTTGTGTTGCAATCAATGTTTTGCTTGAATTACCAATAACTCACAAATTAAAGCAGTTAGGTATAGGGAGTGCTTAAGTAATTAAAATGTACCATAAAAGAACATTTCATTACAATACTAAAATACAGGGTGTTCCATTTAAGAAAACTCAGAAAATACTCATTCCGAGTTTCGACCAACCCTGTGTACTAAAACGAAAAATTTAACTATACCAATAATTCCTAACAATAGTAGACTATATTAAAAATCATTTGAACAAAAATAGAGTTTATTATGTCAAACTACTACAAGCCTACAGGGTGTGAATATTGCTACGAAATTAATAAGAAAACGTAATTATCTTTTAACCTACCCTGTATAATATTACAAAACCTTATATTTAAAGAAAGAAAAAATCGAGGAGAATCCAAAAATGTAAAAATATACAGGGTGTCCCATTTAAAAAAACGAAGTTAAAATCAACTTCCGGTATAACCGGAAGTAGCAAAGACACCAAAATATTTTCATTAAATAGTTCACACCTCAAAACCCCCGTATAACAATTTTCATGATTTTCTTATCTTTAGTTCTCGAGATATTTCTAATAGGCCCTTTATCTGCCTCACCCTGTACAGGTTGAAAGAATTGAAAAAGAAACAACATATTTTTACATAAAAAAAAACAGTAAGAACACAAATTCTGGTAAACCGATTCTTTTGGTTCAAGACCTCGATAATATTCATCAAAAAAAGAACCTATATACCAAATTTGGTTGAAATCTAACAAAAGCTAAATCTGAGGTGGCCTCCTATCTAATTTTGAACCTTTATATGTGTAGTATATGTGGTCCAACTTATATGCTTCTATCATTAAATGCACAAATCTTATAATATTTACACGAATCTGCCGCACTAATATTAAGTATTTTTATTTAGTATAATATTAAGTGCTTTTGCAGAGCCCTGACAATTGACAACTTGTCCATGACAACTCCTAACTTCACCTAGTATAAATAATACCGTTAATAGATAAATATACAAGGTATCCTTACTATTAATGAATATTAATAACTAATTATTAATATCAATTATTAGTAAATATACCTTGTATATTTATTTATTAACAATATTATTTATATTATTTTAAAGTGCACATGCGATTTTCTGACAATTTATCACTGACTAGTCGCCGATAGTCTCTGCGAACGCAACTATTATCTGCAATCAATCACAAACAAGTCTGGCTATTGGTTCTGCCAAAGCCAATTTTCAGAAAAAAAAGCATAATATTATATCATAAGTTAAAATATGTTATCTTTTTCACCAATAAATACGTTGAGTTTTCATTATTAGTCAAGATATTTCAAGATTTGTTGTGTTTTTGACAAGAAATATTGGTATTGACATAAGATTCCTTGTCTTGATTTTGTCTTGCAATCAAGACAAGATTAAGAAAGATCTTGATATTTTCAAGAACCGACCCCTACGCGTGACGTTCCATTTAGTTTTTAGGACGATAGCTTCCACCTTAACTTACGGATAATTTGCATATGGGTGTTATGCATTCAAGAATAGTGAATAATGAGCATGTTTTTAAACGGCGCGGCGGTAGAAAAAATAATTAATTCTTTATCCACATTTATTTTTCACGTAATTGCTAGTGGCTTGACATAATATGTTACAAAACATAATCCCTAAACAATTACATCCGTTTAAAAATAAAAACAAATAAATTCATATAATTAATACGTTATTCTCATTAGTCTGAGTGAGAGCTTTCTTAGACAAAAGTGTTTATCAACTGAAATATTTATAATTAATGTAAACGGGCAATTAGGTAGACTCGAATGAACAAAAAACGTACTAAATACGAGGAAACATATTTTGAGGAAGTAGGTACTAAATTTAATTCATAGACACTATAAAAAAGAAGGAAAATGTGTACGATGAAATAAATATACAAGAACCATCTTTTGAAAAAGTTTGAAATTAAACATAATATTTAAAGGTAAGAAAAAAAAAATTAAAGCACACATGGAAGTGCCGACAGAAGTGAAAACTTCTTATAGTACCTAAATTACGAGCTCAATGCTTTTTCCCCACTTTTTCCAAAAAGAAGTGCTATATATATTATATATATATATATATTCGTAAGGGGATTTTTCCACATTCTCTATTTCATCTATTTTATTTTATATATATATATATATATATATATATATATATATATATATATATATATATATATATATATATATATATATATATATATATATATATATATATATATATATATATATATTGTTTAAGGAGGAGAAAATAATTGGGTAACCAGCTGAATATGGACAAAGTGTACTCTTTTTACTTATTCCAATATATTTCGCCCATTTTCATGGGCATCATCAGGGAAAGCTACAATGTTGGTTATTAGGTAGGTACATAAGATGAATTAGCAGTATACTTACTAAGTGAGAATTGTTGTCACGATGTTTTAAAAGAAGCGAATATAAATAAAATGATAAAAAAATAAAATACAGAAATAACATATCACAAAAGTCCATAATTTAAAATATACATGATGATAGATAAAATTTATATATTGACACAATGAATTGAAAACAAGGTCTGACATTATTTATTTACTTTTATGTTAATTGTCAGTCAAATTTTTTTGGTCATTATCCTATTAAGTTAAACAGTTAAAATAGGTTATCAGCAATCAATATTATTAATTAAAATTTTAGATATAGAAAAAAATTATACTAAAAGAATCTTTTTGGAGATGGCTTTTATAGCACAATGTGATAATTGCATCAACAAAAAATCAGACATTAATCACCTGAGTGAAATATACTCTTATTTACTATTCTTAGACAAAAATAAAAATAATCAAAATTTAACAGGTTTAGCTAATATCTCTCACTTAATTAATTAATAATATTGATTGCTGATAACCTATTTTAACTGTTTAACTTAATAGGATAATGACCAAAAAAATTTGACTGACAATTAACATAAAAGTAAATAAATAATGTCAGACCTTGTTTTCAATTCATTGTGTCAATATATAAATTTTATCTATCATCATGTATATTTTAAATTATGGACTTTTGTGATATGTTATTTCTGTATTTTATTTTTTTATCATTTTATTTATATTTGCTTCTTTTAAAACATCGTGACAACAATTCTCACTTAGTAAGTATACTGCTAATTCATCTTATGTACCTACCTAATAAACAACATTGTAGCTTTCCCTGATGATGCCCATGAAAATGGGCGAAATATATTGGAATAAGTAAAAAGAGTACACTTTGTCCATATTCAGCTGGTTACCCAATTATTTTCTCCTCCTTAAACAATTTAAATTGAGTCAGCTATTATTAAACCAAGTTTTCTTTCTATATATATATATATATATATATATATATATATATATATATATATATATATATATATATATATATATATCAATTTACAAATTATTGGGTTAACAGCTGAAATGGAAGACTCAGTGTACTCTTTTCTACGATTATAGAAAGATGGAAGTATTGTTAATTTTGTATTCACATTCACATTGCGAGTTATTTGCCAATGATTTTTCTTTTCTATGTTTCTAGTTGTACTCGCTTACTTAACATCCTTTATTGTATAAGGTTTTGGCTTTTTTTTCCTCAGGTAGCTTTACCTCCGTGACTGTGTTGGTCGTCGCCCTGAAAGGCAGGGTCTTCTGACATTGTTGTCACAAATGGTAATATTGCTCCTGTAGTGATCTTTTTCCAAGTTAAACTATTGTTCTTCTAATTTGGCTATACTGTACTGATGACGACTAATGAGTCAGAAACACGTGTCTGCAGTTGCATTCCATCTTTTTATATTGTTAATTTTGTATTCACATTCACATTGCGAGTTATTTGCCAATGATTTTTCTTTTCTATGTTTATAGTTGTACTCGCTTACTTAACATCATTTATTGTATAAGGTTTTGGCTTTTCTTTCCTCAGGTAGCTTTATCTCCGTGACTGTGTTGGTCGTCGCCCTGAAAGGCAGGGTCTTCTGACATTGTTGTCACAAATGGTAATATTGCTCCTGTAGTGATCTTTTTCCAAGTTAAACTATTGTTCTTCTAACTTGGCTATACTGTACTGATGACGACTAATGAGTCAGAAACACGTGTCTGCAGTTGCATTCCATCTTTTTATATTGTTAATTTTGTATTCACATTCACATTGCGAGTTATTTGCCAATGATTTTTCTTTTCTATGTTTATAGTTGTACTCGCTTACTTAACATCCTTTATTGTATAAGGTTTTGGCTTTTTTTTCCTCAGGTAGCTTTACCTCCGTGACTGTGTTGGTCGTCGCCCTGAAAGGCAGGGTCTTCTGACATTGTTGTCACAAATGATAATATTGCTCCTGTAGTGATCTTTTTTCAAGTTAAACTATTATTCTTTTAACTTGGCTATACTGTACTGATGACGACTAATGAGTCAGAAACACGTGTCTGCGGTTGCATTCCATCTTTTTATATTGTTAATTTTGTATTCACATTCACATTGCGAGTTATTTGCCAATGATTTTTCTTTTCTATGTTTATAGTTGTACTCGCTTACTTAAAATCCTTTATATATATATATATATATATATATATATATATATATATATATATATATATATATATATATGTAAAATAATATACGGGAAATAAATATTCTCACCCTCGTCTGTGCTGCCATCTTGAGAACGTTTTCGCTGTCTACAGCTCATCAGTCAAGCTCTCAGAACAGACGAAGATGTAGAATATTCCTTCCGTATACCCGCGGCCGTAAGACAGCCATGCAGTCCTTATGGGACTAGCGCAATCTGAGTTAGCTAGAAGCAACCTACCTTGCTCGTTTCGGTACGAAACCGATCTGTGCTTCCATTTTGAAGCCACTAGATGTCACCTCGTATTTATTTAAAAATACCTACGGCGTCAAGCAAGCAGGAAATAATCGCAACTTTCTACTTTTCAAAAGTATGAAAATAATATGCAAAATAATATACGGGAAATAAATATTCTCACCCTCGTCTGTGCTGCCATCTTGAGAACGTTTTCGCTGTCTACAGCTCATCAGTCAAGCTTTCAGAACAGACGAAGATGTAGAATATTCCTTCCGTATACCCGCGGCCGTAAGACAGCCATGCAGTCCTTATGGGAGTAGCGCTAGTCCTATCTACAAATAAAAATGTTTAAATTTAGATAAAACTCAAAACAAAACAACTTACTGCTCGTGGTTACAAATTAATAATTATGCAACTTATATAAAAACATGAAAATTTCTTAAAAGTAATATGTAAACGTAAAAATTTTGATTGTATGTCAATTCGACATCACTCAAAAAAAAATGTTGTTGGACTACTATAATAATTCGATGGGTTGGGAAAGAAATTAATGACATAATTTGTTGCAATTTATGATAGAAGAAATAAAAAAATATATTTTAGTAATATTTCAACAAATTTTAATAAGACAAAATGTTATTATAAATGATACTTATCTCTTATTACTCTTATTAATGCAATTTGATTTTTTTATCCAAACCATTTCTTTAAATTCTATTATAGTAGTAGTATATTATAGTAGTCCAACGACATTTTTTTTGAGTGATGTCGAATTGACATACTATCAAAATTTTTACGTTTACATATTACTTTTAAATGTTTTTATATAAGTTGCATAATTATTAATTTGTAACCACGAGCAATAAGTTAAGTTTTGTTTTGAGTTTTATCTAAATTTAAAAACATTATTATTTGTAGATAGTCTTGATAAAGAAAATAAAATTTTCGAAAGCTCGACTAATAAGTTCAAAGTGTTTCACTGAATAGCCCAAAAATTTATTGACTGCATTCCCCAAAAAAAAAATTTTTTTATTACAATCCAACAGTCATTACATATTAACAATCATATATATATATATATATATATATATATATATATATATATATAAAAGAGACCAGAAGGGAAGTCTTTGCTGACAATGTTAGAAAACAAGGTTGTATTATTGGGGAATTCAGCAAATTTTATGTGAAAAGAAAACACTTTTTACTTGATCCAAGCTTTCGTAAACTTTAATTAATTGTTTACATCATCAGGGTATATTGCAATAAAAAACGATGGTAGTTTTTTTGGAATAGGACCATATAAATAAATATACTTACAGTAAGTTGTGGTTGTTCACAAAAAGGTGTTGTAAAAAAGTTAATAAAATTCATAAAATGGTTTGAAGTGTAAAAATGATGGTTAAAATAATTTTTGTTACATTGATTACTACAATTGTTTTTTATATTATAAACAGTTTTTTAAAAAACAAAAATATCACAGAATATACTATGACAGATCGGATTATACAAGTATAATTGGCAGGAAATATTAGAATGATTTATCATGAAAAATTAGTTTTTTAAGCTATTCAGCCATGGTCTTGTTATTAATAAGTATTGAGGCAACTTCAATATGATTTGAACAATTATAATGGTGTAATTAAAGTCATTTGAGATTGGTATTAAGTTATTATTATTAAGATATACTCTTAGCTTATATAGTTAGCCTTATTAAAGGATCTCCTTGCTTAATCCCTTTAACTTTAAATCCTTAGACTTCCTTCTATCCTTACCCTATTATCGGTCTTCATTAAGGTCATGTTTACTAAACTGATCATTTTTCCAAAATTCCAAGTATCCTTAGAGCCTGGTACAGATGCCTTCTTATCACAGAATTGTAAGCCCTATATCTTAATAATAAGGCTAACTATATAAGCTAAGAGTATATCTTAATAATAATAACTTAATACCAATCTCAAATGACTTTAATTACACCATTATAATTGTTCAAATCATATTGAAGTTGCCTCAATACTTATTAATAACAAGACCATGGCTGAATAGCTTAAAAAACTAATTTTTCATGATAAATCATTCTAATATTTCCTGCCAATTATACTTGTATAATCCGATCTGTCATAGTATATTCTGTGATATTTTTGTTTTTTAAAAAACTGTTTATAATATAAAAAACAATTGTAGTAATCAATGTAACAAAAATTATTTTAACCATCATTTTTACACTTCAAACCATTTTATGAATTTTATTAACTTTTTTACAACACCTTTTTGTGAACAACCACAACTTACTGTAAGTATATTTATTTATATGGTCCTATTCCAAAAAAACTACCATCGTTTTTTATTGCAATATACCCTGATGATGTAAACAATTAATTAAAGTTTACGAAAGCTTGGATCAAGTAAAAAGTGTTTTCTTTTCACATAAAATTTACTGAATTCCCCAATAATACAACCTTGTTTTATATATATATATATATATATATATATTGTTTAAGGAGGAGAAAATAATTGGGTAACCAGCTGAATATGGACAAAGTGTACTCTTTTTACTTATTCCAATATATTTCGCCTTTTGTGATATGTTATTTCTGTATTTTAGTTTTTTATCCTTTTATTTATATTTGCTTCTTTTAAAACATCGTGACAACAATTCTCACTTAGTAAGTATACTGCTAATTCATCTTATGTACCTACCTAATAACCAACATTGTAGCTTTCCCTGATGATGCCCATGAAAATGGGCGAAATATATTGGAATAAGTAAAAAGAGTACACTTTGTCCATATTCAGCTGGTTACCCAATTATTTTCTCCTCCTTAAACAATTTAAATTGAGTCAGCTATTATTAAACCAAGTTTTCTTCTATATATATATATATATATATATATATATATATATATATATATATATATATATATATATATATATATATATAGACTTTAGTTTTTTATTGAGGTTGCAGTCATTTATTTCTAAGGGGCAGGGTAAGAGAAACTAAATAAATTTTGCGAAAGCTTGATTATAACACAGAGTTTCTCTTACCCTGCCCCTTAGAAATAAATGACTGCAACCTCAATAAAAAACTAAAGTCTACATATTGTCAGTCAATAATACCAAACTTCTTTATATATATATATATATATATATATATATATATATATATATATACATATATATATATATATATATATATATATATATATATATATATATATATATATAAAACAAGGTTTATTATTGGGGAACTCAGCAAGTTCTAGGTGAAAGAAAACACTTTTTACTTGTCCAAGCTTTCGGAAACTTTAATAAATTGTTCCCATCGTCAGGGTAAACTGCAATATAAAATATATGATGGTAATTTTATGTTACAGGACCTTACAAAATTTATAGTACTTACAGTAAGTTGTGGTTGTTCACAAAAGGTGTTAAAAAAGTTAATTTTTTTGTCAAAAATCTTATAAAGTTCTAAATTATGATGTTTTCAAAAAATTTTTTTTACATTGATGGATAGATCTTACAATTGTTTTTTAAATTATAAATATTTTAAAAAACAAAAATATCACAGAATAGATATTATGATAGATCGGATCATAACACGAATAACAGGTTAGAAATATTAAATTAATTTTTGATGACATATGTCCTATAAGACAGAGGCCATGGTCTTGTTCTTAATAAGTATTGAGTAAATTGTAGTGAGGTTTGAATAAGTATTATGATATTGAAATCAAGTCATTTAGATTAGTTTTTAAGTCTTTTATAATTTAATTTAAATATTGATTTAATGATGCTAATAATAAAATTGTTTTTTTTTGCCCATTGATGTTATTCATTGAGTATAGTAAATAATTAAATATATTAATAAAATATTAATATTAGATGGTCAATTTAAATTCAAGGGAGACAAGGATGTTAAAATTTGTTAGTTTCTAGGTGGTTTGTCTTTAGATAATAAATTAGAATAAATAACACTAAGATGCTGTATATCGGTTTTTTTGTTTATACATGATGGAGTTTGAGCAATGTATGTCATTTCTAGAAACTTTCTTTTTGTTAAATTAGGTTCATTAGATAAAATGATGGTTGATTCCCAATCCATATTATGTTGTTTGTTGTTTACATGAGTAGTAAGTGCACATCTCTCTGGTTGTAATCTGCAATCACTCTTGTGAGATGTGATTCGATCCTTTAATTTTCTACTTGTTTCACCAATGTAGTGTAACTCACAATCTGCACAAGAGATCCTGTAGATCACATTTGATTTTAATAATTTAGGTGTTAAGTCTTTTTGTTTGTTATATAAGTTTCCCAAAGTTAGAACATTTTTATGTGCGATTTTAATGTTATTATTAATTCTTAGCAACCTTGTTAGACTAAGTGTAATATCTCTTATATAAGGTAATGAAAAATATTTAATGTTAATAGATGACTCTTCTTGTGAGGTGTTGGAATTTGTTTGATTTGGAATATTTTGTGATACCTCTACTGTCTCATTAATAATTTCTAAGATATTATTATTATTATTATTAAAATTATTATTACTATTCCCATTTATTGCTGCATCTGTGATAGTATCCAAAGTGTTAAAAAGGATTTTGGAAACTAATTGTTTTGGGTACCCATTTTGTATGAAAAGTTCTTTAAGGATGTTAAGGTTTTTTTGGTGGAAAATAGGATCTGATATTTTTAAAACCCTAGTTTTCATTTGTTTGATTAGATTTGTTTTTATACTAAACTTATGGTACGAGTGGAAATTTATATATCTACCAGAGGTACATGGTTTTCTGTACCAATCTATTTTCAACTTATTACTAATTGGTTCTCTGATGACTCTTGTATCTAGGAAAGGGACTGAGTAAGCTCCGTCCTCTTTTTCGATGGTAAATTGTATATAGGGGTCATAACTATTAAAATAAAACAAGATATCATCTAATCCTTCTGATGGAAATGAAATAAATATGTCATCGACATATTTTTTAAGGAAAAATAAGTTAAAAGGTAGTACTGGTATCACTGTGTGTATATATATATATATATACACTGTGAAACAAGTAGAAAATTAAAGGATCGAATCACATCTCACAAGAGTGATTGCAGATTACAACCAGAGAGATGTGCACTTGCTACTCATGTAAACAACAAACAACATAATATGGATTGGGAATCAACCATCATTTTATCTAATGAACCTAATTTAACAAAAAGAAAGTTTCTAGAAATGACATACATTGCTCAAACTCCATCATGTATAAACAAAAAAACCGATATACAGCATCTTAGTGTTATTTATTCTAATTTATTATCTAAAGACAAACCACCTAGAAACTAACAAATTTTAACATCCTTGTCTCCCTTGAATTTAAATTGACCATCTAATATTAATATTTTATTAATATATTTAATTATTTACTATACTCAATAAATAACATCAATGGGCAAAAAACAACAATTTTATTATTAGCATCATTAAATCAAAATTTAAATTAAATTATAAAAGACTTAAAAAACTAATCTAAATGACTTGATTCCAATATCATATTACTTATTCAAACCTCACTACAATTTACTCAATACTTATTAAGAACAAGACCATGGCCTCTGTCTTATAGGACATATGTCATCAAAAATTAATTTAATATTTCTAACCTGTTATTCGTGTTATGATCCGATCTATCATAATATCTATTCTGTGATATTTTTGTTTTTTAAAATATTTATAATTTAAAAAACAATTGTAAGATCTATCCATCAATGTAAAAAAAAATTTTTGAAAACATCATAATTTAGAACTTTATAAGATTTTTGACAAAAAAATTAACTTTTTTAACACCTTTTGTGAACAACCACAACTTACTGTAAGTACTATAAATTTTGTAAGGTCCTGTAACATAAAATTACCATCATATATTTTATATTGCAGTTTACCCTGACGATGGGAACAATTTATTAAAGTTTCCGAAAGCTTGGACAAGTAAAAAGTGTTTTCTTTCACCTAGAACTTGCTGAGTTCCCCAATAATAAACCTTGTTTTATAACATTGCCAGCAAAGATTTCTTTTTTCATATCTATATATATATATATATATATATATATATATATATATATATATATATATATATATATATATATATATATATCATAAAGGAGTACGACCGTCAATTCCAATATAACAAAGGAGCACTCGTAAGTGTAGGGTTTTATCGGTCAAGTGGGTGAAAAAAGAGACAAAGAATTCAGCTACTTCATCTATTTATTGAAGACGTTTCGTCTACTGCTCAGTAGACATCATCAGTTCATCTACAAAAAGAGTGTTATAAGAAACAACATCCAAAAGAGAGGTAAAAAAGCACTAGCGTTACCTTAAAAAGACATGTAGCAAAAGATAAGATGTACATAGTAAAAAAAAACCTTATCCATGAACCAATGTAATGTATAAGTATGTAACATTTAAGTGTATAGTTAATATTTAAAAACTTTAGTACAGCCAAAGACAAGACCATGTGGTAACAGTCACATATAAAAAACAAGTGGAAAAAAGCTGGCTTGCTTTTTTTTCCAAAGTCAAGAATGAACCAAGAAAAAACCAGATTCACACTTCCAAAAATTTAGTAGTGTTTAAGCATACTTCATTTTAACCTTAGGCAACATCATTAAATGAATATAGTGCTAATATGCAACTTCGAAAATTTAAAGTTGAATAGTTACCAGCAGGTCATCCTAGCCCAACGGACACACAAAAGAAAATGGAGTTTGAATTATCAGGTGTAAACTGACATCTCGCCAAGAGGCAGGCAACCTTTAAAAAATTTTATAACAAAGAGTGACTGACAACTGCAGCGCAGCGCGGTAAAATTTAAATTGATGTATTTAAAACAGTTATAAAAGTGTTTAAAAAGTGAAAGTAATATCAAGAAGTAATCAAGGGATGTACCTTATACCTCGTAGACAAGAATCACAGTTTATTTTAAACAAGTGAGGGCACTTCACACAATTATATGGAAAAGTGCCTACGTTAGTACTGGTCATCCAGTTACTAACGAATATATAAGATAGTACAATAGTATAACTCCCATATATCGCAGCTCAAAATGCAAGAAAAAATATGCAATAATTTAAGAAAATTTATAAATCAGTTTAGCAAATTGTAATTTATAATTAATATCAATAATGCAAAATTTTATCCTATGGAAAATTTTAAATTGTTCAATCTATTAAGTAACTGTTATTATCAAAAAAAAAAAGTGGGAAAAGCTTGAAAAAACCACCAAAAACTTTTTTACAATAAAATAATTTAAGTGTAATAACATCTACTGATTCCGCAAGATCAATATTAAACTTTTCCCACTTCTTTTAATATTGATCTTGCGGAATCAGTAGATGTTATTACACTTAAATTATTTTATTGTAAAAAAGTTTTTGGTGGTTTTTTCAAGCTTTTCCCACTTTTTTTTTTTTGATAATAACAGTTACTTAATAGATTGAACAATTTAAAATTTTCCATAGGATAAAATTTTGCATTATTGATATTAATTATAAATTACAATTTGCTAAACTGATTTATAAATTTTCTTAAATTATTGCATATTTTTTCTTGCATTTTGAGCTGCGATATATGGGAGTTATACTATTGTACTATCTTATATATTCGTTAGTAACTGGATGACCAGTACTAACGTAGGCACTTTTCCATATAATTGTGTGAAGTGCCCTCACTTGTTTAAAATAAACTGTGATTCTTGTCTACGAGGTATAAGGTACATCCCTTGATTACTTCTTGATATTACTTTCACTTTTTAAACACTTTTATAACTGTTTTAAATACATCAATTTAAATTTTACCGCGCTGCGCTGCAGTTGTCAGTCACTCTTTGTTATAAAATTTTTTAAAGGTTGCCTGCCTCTTGGCGAGATGTCAGTTTACACCTGATAATTCAAACTCCATTTTCTTTTGTGTGTCCGTTGGGCTAGGATGACCTGCTGGTAACTATTCAACTTTAAATTTTCGAAGTTGCATATTAGCACTATATTCATTTAATGATGTTGCCTAAGGTTAAAATGAAGTATGCTTAAACACTACTAAATTTTTGGAAGTGTGAATCTGGTTTTTTCTTGGTTCATTCTTGACTTTGGAAAAAAAAGCAAGCCAGCTTTTTTCCACTTGTTTTTTATATGTGACTGTTACCACATGGTCTTGTCTTTGGCTGTACTAAAGTTTTTAAATATTAACTATACACTTAAATGTTACATACTTATACATTACATTGGTTCATGGATAAGGTTTTTTTTTACTATGTACATCTTATCTTTTGCTACATGTCTTTTTAAGGTAACGCTAGTGCTTTTTTACCTCTCTTTTGGATGTTGTTTCTTATAACACTCTTTTTGTAGATGAACTGATGATGTCTACTGAGCAGTAGACGAAACGTCTTCAATAAATAGATGAAGTAGCTGAATTCTTTGTCTCTTTTTTCACCCACTTGACCGATAAAACCCTACACTTACGAGTGCTCCTTTGTTATATATATATATATATATATATATATATATATATATGAAACTTAAAGCTAAAATCAATATCAACAAAAGAATTAATATTAAAATTAAACTCACCAGGCTTCCGGGTTGAACCGCGTCGTTGGTTTCTAGGCCGAGCTTTCGACGTCCTCTCTGACGTCATCTTCAGGGCTTCCGGGGTCTCAGTCTCCTGAGGCTCCAGACACTACACTCACTACTCACTACTTCACTACTCACTGCAATACTGTTGTTGCTGACGCTGGGGCGGTCATTTATACCGTGGACTGGTGTGACTGACGTGGCTGTCGATGACGTGGCGGAGTGGGAATTAGCGCGAAGACGATTTGGAGAGGCGCGAAGATTTTTGACGGCGGGAATTGTATTTGTAGATGGAGCGGACGATGTTTTCTTTAGGAGGGGTCTCCAAGTCGAAGGTAAACGGATGCCGTCATCTCTTTTATTGAGACAATTTGGCCGTTTTTCGATTTCTATGGCTTCTCGGATAATTCTTTGTTTATAGAAGCGGATGGGGGCTATGGTTCTGGAGTGTTCAAAGTCAATTTTGTGACCTGTATGAAGATGGTGTTGGCCTAGGGCTGAAACTGAATCGGAATTGCGAACAGATATGGAATGTTCATAAATCCTATTTTGGATTCTACGATTGGTTTGTCCTATGTAAGATCGGGGGCAGTCTGCACAAGGAATTTCATAAACTCCGTGTTGTTCATTTGGAATGTTGTCTTTGACGGATCGGACAAGAGATGAAAGTTTTTGTTGGGGGGTAAATACTGTTTTTATTCCTCGTGGTTTAAGAATTCTGTCGATTTTGTCAGTAACACCTTTGATATAGGGAAGAAAAGCTTTCGTATGATCAGGATCTGACTCTTTGGGTTGTGATTGAGCGGGAGATTGAAGTTTATGGATACTCCTATCGATGTGATTTTCGCGGTAACCGTTTTGGATGAGGGCTTGTTTTAAAGAAGAGAGTTCAGTAGATCT
Organism: Diabrotica virgifera virgifera; assembly: GCF_917563875.1. Lineage (NCBI taxonomy): Eukaryota > Metazoa > Arthropoda > Insecta > Coleoptera > Chrysomelidae > Diabrotica > Diabrotica virgifera. The sequence goes on from NC_065445.1 coordinate 192,710,530, forward strand.
ACTTGCATCATCGGAAAGACGGATTGATCTGGAGACAAGAGTATTAATGACTGAATTAATTTGAGAAGGTGGGTGATGAGAGTTGCCATGCAAGTAGCGGTTGGTATGGGTGGGTTTTCGATAAACAGAGTGATGAAAACCTTGTGATTGGTTCTTCTTAATAAGAACGTCGAGAAACGGTAAGGATGAGTCAGTCTCCATCTCCATCGTGAACTGGATACTGGGATGTATACCATTCAGATGGGTCTGAAAAGACGCTAAAGCATCCCTGCCGTGGGGCCAAATGACGAATGTATCGTCAACATATCGTAGCCAACATGTGGGTTTGAGCGTAGATGTGGATAGTGCTCGGGTCTCAAAATCTTCCATAAAGATATTAGCAATTACTGGAGAGAGTGGTGAGCCCATTGGGGCACCATTTATTTGTCTGTAGAATTGATTTTGGAAGATGAAATAAGTGTTGGACATGCAATGTTTAATGAGAGATAAGTGGTCTTGCTGGATACTGTGTTTCGTTTCCAGAATATTTAGGGTGTCATCTATAGGAATGTTAGTAAAAAGTGAAACGATGTCGAAACTTACTAGAATGTCTGAGGGTGAGATAGGATATTGTTTGAGAAGTTCGATGAAATGAAAAGAATTTTTGACGAAAGATGAGGCATTTTCGGCGAAAGGTTGAAGAGTTTTGGCTAGATATTTTGCCAAAGGTTGTGTCGGACAGTTGTATGCACTGACAATGGGGCGTAGAGGAAGATCGGGTTTATGAATTTTGGGTAGGCCATATATTCGAGGTGTTCTAGAAGACTTTTCACGAGGAATTAAAGTTTGTTTTACGGCAAGAGGAAAAGAAGTTTTATTGATGATGGTTTTTGTTGTTTTTTCCAAATAGGTTGTGGGATTATTAGAAACTGGCTTGTAGTCGGGGGTGTTAATGAGATTTGAGAGCTTATCGATGTAAGACGAAGTGTTTAGGATGACAGTGGCGTTTCCTTTATCGGCAGGAAGAACTGGATTTGCTTGAAGTTCTTTCAGGGCTTTTCTCTCAGATTGACTAATGTTTGGAGTAGGGGGCTTTGAGTTCCTAAGAACTCTAGCGACGTCTTGTCTAACTATTTCAGCATCTTCAGAAGGTAAATGAGAGATAGCTTCCTCAGTTTGACAGATGATTGTCTCAATTGGGGTGTGGCTTGGGGTAACAGAATAATTGAAACCTTTTGCTAAAGCTTGAGTGGCAATAGTAGAAATGGGGGTATCAGAAAAGTTGTGAACCACTGTGGTGGGTTTCAAAGTTCTGGGTTTTGGAAGTTGTTGGGTAATTCGATGAGCTAATTTGCGCTTTTGAGTTTCAGTCTTAGACTCGAAAGTATTTAGGGCTGTTTGTGTGTTTATACGGTCGAAACTGTCCCATAATATAGGATGTACATGAAAAGAATGAATAGATGACCAGGTATTAAAAATATGGGTGTTCGTGACTTCTAGTTTTCGTCTAGTGGAATGAGTTGCTTCACTGAACTCTCTTCTTTAAAACAAGCCCTCATCCAAAACGGTTACCGCGAAAATCACATCGATAGGAGCATCCATAAACTTCAATCTCCCGCTCAATCGCAACCCAAAGAGTCAGATCCTGATCATACGAAAGCTTTTCTTCCCTATATCAAAGGTGTTACTGACAAAATCGACAGAATTCTTAAACCACGAGGAATAAAAACAGTATTTACCCCCCAACAAAAACTTTCATCTCTTGTCCGATCCGTCAAAGACAACATTCCAAATGAACAACACGGAGTTTATGAAATTCCTTGTGCAGACTGCCCCCGATCTTACATAGGACAAACCAATCGTAGAATCCAAAATAGGATTTATGAACATTCCATATCTGTTCGCAATTCCGATTCAGTTTCAGCCCTAGGCCAACACCATCTTCATACAGGTCACAAAATTGACTTTAAACACTCCAGAACCATAGCCCCCATCCGCTTCTATAAACAAAGAATTATCCGAGAAGCCATAGAAATCGAAAAACGGCCAAATTGTCTCAATAAAAGAGATGACGGCATCCGTTTACCTTCGACTTGGAGACCCCTCCTAAAGAAAACATCGTCCGCTCCATCTACAAATACAATTCCCGCCGTCAAAAATCTTCGCGCCTCTCCAAATCGTCTTCGCGCTAATTCCCACTCCGCCACGTCATCGACAGCCACGTCAGTCACACCAGTCCACGGTATAAATGACCGCCCCAGCGTCAGCAACAACAGTATTGCAGTGAGTAGTGAAGTAGTGAGTAGTGAGTGTAGTGTCTGGAGCCTCAGGAGACTGAGACCCCGGAAGCCCTGAAGATGACGTCAGAGAGGACGTCGAAAGCTCGGCCTAGAAACCAACGACGCGGTTCAACCCGGAAGCCTGGTGAGTTTAATTTTAATATTAATTCTTTTGTTGATATTGATTTTAGCTTTAAGTTTCATTGTATTAACCGCGGAAACCTTTCCGAACATTTTATTCGCCTCTACGGGGAGGAATTTTACCATCTCACTAAATCATACAGCAATCTGTTGTTTCGCAAAACTCGTCTTCTTTGCGATCTAACATTCCTTAAAGCCTGTCGAGACCATAAAGTCATTCCCAAATGTCTAAAACTCAAACACCATACTTCTTCTTCTTCTATCTCCCAAATTCTTAGAAAAACCAGTTTTGCGCTTCTTCGTGAAGCAATTCATTCCACTAGACGAAAACTAGAAGTCACGAACACCCATATTTTTAATACCTGATCATCTATTCATTCTTTTCATGTACATCCTATATTATGGGACAGTTTCGACCGTATAAACACACAAACAGCCCTAAATACTTTCGAGTCTAAGACTGAAACTCAAAAGCGCAAATTAGCTCATCTAATTACCCAACAACTTCCAAAACCCAGAACTTTGAAACCCACCACAGTGGTTCACAACTTTTCTGATACCCCCATTTCTACTATTGCCACTCAAGCTTTAGCAAAAGGTTTCAATTATTCTGTTACCCCAAGCCACACCCCAATTGAGACAATCATCTGTCAAACTGAGGAAGCTATCTCTCATTTACCTTCTGAAGATGCTGAAATAGTTAGACAAGACGTCGCTAGAGTTCTTAGGAACTCAAAGCCCCCTATTCCAAACATTAGTCAATCTGAGAGAAAAGCCCTGAAAGAACTTCAAGCAAATCCAGATCTAGTCATTCTTCCTGCCGATAAAGGAAACGCCACTGTCATCCTAAACACTTCGTCTTACATCGATAAGCTCTCAAATCTCATTAACACCCCCGACTACAAGCCAGTTTCTAATAATCCCACAACCTATTTGGAAAAAACAACAAAAACCATCATCAATAAAACTTCTCTTCCTCTTGCCGTAAAACAAACTTTAATTCCTCGTGAAAAGTCTTCTAGAACACCTCGAATATATGGCCTACCCAAAATTCATAAACCCGATCTTCCTCTACGCCCCATTGTCAGTGCATACAACTGTCCGACACAACCTTTGGCAAAATATCTAGCCAAAACTCTTCAACCTTTCGCCGAAAATGCCTCATCTTTCGTCAAAAATTCTTTTCATTTCATCGAACTTCTCAAACAATATCCTATCTCACCCTCAGACATTCTAGTAAGTTTCGACATCGTTTCACTTTTTACTAACATTCCTATAGATGACACCCTAAATATTCTGGAAACGAAACACAGTATCCAGCAAGACCACTTATCTCTCATTAAACATTGCATATCCAACACTTATTTCATCTTCCAAAATCAATTCTACAGACAAATAAATGGTGCCCCAATGGGCTCACCACTCTCTCCAGTAATTGCTAATATCTTTATGGAAGATTTTGAGACCCGAGCACTATCCACATCTACGCTCAAACCCACATGTTGGCTACGATATGTTGACGATACATTCGTCATTTGGCCCCACGGCAGGGATGTTTTAGCGTCTTTTCAGACCCATCTGAATGGTATACATCCCAGTATCCAGTTCACGATGGAGATGGAGACTGACTCATCCTTACCGTTTCTCGACGTTCTTATTAAGAAGAACCAATCACAAGGTTTTCATCACTCTGTTTATCGAAAACCCACCCATACCAACCGCTACTTGCATGGCAACTCTCATCACCCACCTTCTCAAATTAATTCAGTCATTAATACTCTTGTCTCTAGATCAATCCGTCTTTCCGATGATGCAAGTAGATCTACTGAACTCTCTTCTTTAAAACAAGCCCTCATCCAAAACAGTTACCGCGAAAATCACATCGATAGGAGCATCCATAAACTTCAATCTCCCGCTCAATCACAACCCAAAGAGTCAGATCCTGATCATACGAAAGCTTTTCTTCCCTATATCAAAGGTGTTACTGACAAAATCGACAGAATTCTTAAACCACGAGGAATAAAAACAGTATTTACCCCCCAACAAAAACTTTCATCTCTTGTCCGATCCGTCAAAGACAACATTCCAAATGAACAACACGGAGTTTATGAAATTCCTTGTGCAGACTGCCCCCGATTTTACATAGGACAAACCAATCGTAGAATCCAAAATAGGATTTATGAACATTCCATATCTGTTCGCAATTCCGATTCAGTTTCAGCCCTAGGCCAACACCATCTTCATACAGGTCACAAAATTGACTTTGAACACTCCAGAACCATAGCCCCCATCCGCTTCTATAAACAAAGAATTATCCGAGAAGCCATAGAAATCGAAAAACGGCCAAATTGTCTCAATAAAAGAGATGACGGCATCCGTTTACCTTCGACTTGGAGACCCCTCCTAAAGAAAACATCGTCCGCTCCATCTACAAATACAATTCCCGCCGTCAAAAATCTTCGCGCCTCTCCAAATCGTCTTCGCGCTAATTCCCACTCCGCCACGTCATCGACAGCCACGTCAGTCACACCAGTCCACGGTATAAATGACCGCCCCAGCGTCAGCAACAACAGTATTGCAGTGAGTAGTGAAGTAGTGAGTAGTGAGTGTAGTGTCTGGAGCCTCAGGAGACTGAGACCCCGGAAGCCCTGAAGATGACGTCAGAGAGGACGTCGAAAGCTCGGCCTAGAAACCAACGACGCGGTTCAACCCGGAAGCCTGGTGAGTTTAATTTTAATATTAATTCTTTTGTTGATATTGATTTTAGCTTTAAGTTTCATTGTATTAACCGCGGAAACCTTTCCGAACATATATATATATATATATATATATATATATATATATATATATATATATATATATATATATATATATATATACATACATATATATATATATATATATATATATATACATACATACATATTTATAATATATACGTACAATATTTATTTCGCCGAAGCGATGACGGTCGCAATGACGGCGATGACGGTCGCGAATTCAATGCTTTTACCCCATCCAAAAAGTGCGATGACGGTCGCAAGAAGAATGTATGTGGTTTATTTAATTCAAAATACATTTTACTGCCGTCACATAACATAAAAAATATTTATTTCATATTAGTCTAGTAAAATAAAATTACACTACATGTAAATCAAAATGTAAATTCGTACAGGTTGAAACAAATTTTATATCAAAGTTTAGGTGGGTACAAAAGATATTTTCAAGAAAGTATCCAAATCATACAAGGGGATCATTTTTTAAATAATTAAAAAGGGGTCATTTTTGCAAAAAAATTACTTTTTTAACTGCTGAGGTCATTAAATTACTAATGAAGGTCTATAGGATTGTTTTCTATAAAGTTGAAGGGTAAATCTTTTACATAAGTCTTACTAAATTAAATTTTACCCGCTATTTATTTAAATAATTATACAAAAAATTTTAAAAACAAATTTGCAAAAAACTATTTTTAGCGTTTTAAATAAGCACTATAAAATATCTTGTTTTACAGGATAAATTGTGCTATATTATCAGTATTAAGCAAAAAAATTGGTCGAAAAATATTTAATATTTTTTGAGATATTGAATTTGTTTATTAAATGTTACCATATTTTCAATTGCAAAAACGCGGTTGTTGCCAAAGAGATATTCACCTGTATTAAATCTTATTATTTTTATTTTTATGTATATTTTCGATAAATGTATCGATAAATTCAAATTTCGATTAAACTGCCCCCTAAAATTGCATTTGAAAATAATCCAAATTTGTTTTTTTAATAACGTCGCGGTGATTAAATATTTTAAAATGCCATTTCGATAATTGGGTTCCTGGGAATTTTTCACTATTTAACAAATTTTTTTGTCTTTTTTTCCTCTTCTTTTTTTTTCTTGGCATTGTATTACTACGGGCCCTTTTTGGGTTAAGTTTCATTAAGAATGTCGAATCTCTAAGTTGTAGATTCGAGACCTAAAAATATCAAGATTGGTCTAAAATCACTTAAATAAAATGTGGTTACTTACTGAGTTACAGGGTGTTTTATTTAAAAATTTAAAAATTATTTTTACCAAGTACTTTCAAACCAATTGACGTATCCTTATCATACTTTACAGAAAGTGTGAGTACTGTACAGTCTACTAAATTGTGATAAACAAAAGTTTCTAGCTACCACCAGAGGCGTACGACAGGGGCCAGTTAATGGTTGACCCTTCCGAAATTCTACGCCACTGAGGGAATTACTATTTTAGCGAAATTTTTCGATTCTCCAATACTTTCTATGTAAATAATATACTCTTTAATGGTAATGATTAAGTCATTAGTTTTCGAGATATTGGACGTTAAAAATGAAACGGCATAGTTATTTTGATTCATTCATTCATTCATTTTAAACTTCCAATATCTCTCAAACTGATGACTTTATCAATACCAATAAAGTTATTTACATACAAAGTATTGGAGAATCGAAAAATTTCGCTACAATAGTAATTTACTCAGTGGCGTAGAATTTGGGAAGGGTCAATCATTCACTATCCCCTGTCGTAAGCCTCTGGCACTAGCTAGAAACGTTTATTAATCACAATTTAATAGGGTGTATAATAGCCACACTTTCTGCCAAGTATGATAAGGATACGTCAAATAGTTTTAAAGTACTTGGTAACAATAATTTTTAAATTTTTATATAAAACACCCTGTAACTCAGTAAGTAGCCACATTTTATTTAAAAGATTTTAGTTAAATCTTAATATTTTTAGGCCTAGAATCTACAACTCAGAGATTCGACATTCTTAATAAAATTTAACCCTAAAAGGGCCCGTAGTAATATAACTCCAAGCAGAAAAAGAAGAAGAAAAAACGACAAACAAATTTTGTTAATTAGTAAAAAAATCCCAGGAACCCAATGATCGAAACGGCATTTCAAAATGCTTAATCCCCACGACGTTATTAAAAAAACAAATTATAAACAAATTTGAATAATTTTCAAATGCCATTTTAGGGGGGAGTTTAACTGAAATTTGAATTTATCAATACATTTATCGAAAATATACATAAAAATTAAAATAATAAAATCTTAAGCAGGTGAATATTTCTTCGGCAACAACCACGTTTTTGCAATTGAAAATATAGTAACATTTAATAAACAAATTCAATATCTCAAAAAATATTAAATATTTTTCGACCAATTTTCTTTTGCTGAATACTGGTAACATAGCGCAACTTAGTCTGTTAAATAAGATATTTTATAGTGCTTATTTAAAACGCTAAAAATAATTTTTTGCAAATTTGTTTTTTAAGTTTTATATATAATTATTTAAATAAATAGGGGGTCAAATTTAATTTAGTAAGTCTTATGAGAAAGATTTACCCTTCAACTTTGCAGAAAAAAATCCTATAGATCTTCATTGGTAATTAAATGACCTCAGTAGTTAAAAAAGTATTTTTTTTGCAAAATTAACCCCTTTTTAATTATTTAAACAATGATCCCCTTGTATGATTTGGATACTTTCTTGAAAATATCTTTTGTATCCACCTAAACTTTGATATAAAATTTTTTTTAACCTGTACGAATTTACATATTGACTTTTTTTTATTTTATTAGGCTATATATGAACATTGCTTTTCGCTTAAATTAAAATGTCCAAAATGCCAAGAGGCAGGGGGTGGTAGCTTTAACATTGAATTTAAGCGAAACATAATGTTTATTTTTCAAATAAAATTTTTTTTCTATCATTTGACAACAGTAAAATATATTACGTACATTCTTCTTTTTGTGTCAATGAATTTAATTTAAAAAATATTTTGGACACACTGTATAAATAATTATGTTAATGTTCGTACTACTGAATAGAGAATTGAATATCCTTTCAAATGAGCTAACACAAGACCTCTATTCTCATTAAAAAAAAATCATCGATTATGCCATCACTCCGATATGGATGACGTCACTAGTGTGATATATATGTTATAGTCAAAGCCCGAATTTCAGGCACTCCTAGGTTTGACTAGGCAATCCTCAAGTCTGACTGACGGTCTTAGTCAAAGCCCGAAATAAATTACAGTTTCGGCCTTTGACTAGTCAAACCTAGGAGAGACTAAGTTGGTCAGGCAAAGGTCGAAATTTAATTTTATGAAATCGGGGTTTGACTAGTCAAACCCCGATCTGCTATTAAAATGTCGTAATTAGTTAGATTAGGTTTAATATAACGCCATTTTTTAATTTTAATGTTTATTATTTTTATATTGTCGTAATTAAAATAAAAAATTAGTGCTGATTACCTCCAGAACACTTCTATTTAGAAAAACGCTTAACTTTAATGCTTATTCTCCCAGAGATAAATCGATTCCATTAATTACGAATTTCTAGTACCGGTCATAGGCGTCTGTTTTGGGTAGGTCAACGGATATTTTATCGCATAACTTTTTTGTCATTGACTTCTAAGCACTTTTGACACTGGATTATTAAATTGTGAGGTATTAAAATGTATGGTATGTTAAACAGTAAATGGTTAAATTCAATTAGTTACCACTATAAACAGCCCGGATTAACCTATAATAGTATAAAAGGCCCGGTTTCAGGTAAAATTTATTTTAGGCTTTATTATGGGAGTACCATCTAGTCAGTGTTAATTGCAAAAGACCAACTCTGTCTACCTCGGTGGCTTATCGCTCCGGGTGGGTCTTAACAATGGGCCAGGTCAGATAAATTTAATAATATTTACGACCGCACTAATTGAACTCAAACCATTTACTGTTGAACAAACCATACTTTTGCTCTAAGTCGGTAGGATGAACCGTTTCTAGAAAAATCGATTTGATTTTTTTTTAATTTGAAAAAACATTAAAAAAACTATTTAGAAAAACGAAAACTGGTACGTTTTTTGCGAAATTCTAGTACAGGTCATATGCGTTAGTTTTGGGTAAGTCGACGTTATTTTATCGCATAACTTTTTGTCTCTAATGTTTAAGCTTTTTTGATACCTGAAGATTAAATTATGAGGTATTCTAGCACTAATAGCTACTTTTGCTTTAAGTCGGTAAAATACACCGCGTTTTTCTGATTATTTCATTCATAGGAGATTGTGACCAATAGAAAGCTATAGAAATAAAAATTAAAGTGATTATTTTTGATGATTTTTTTAACTTCCAATCGTATAGTAAGATATTTGATCACGTGTTTAATTCTGACCAATCAGATTAAAATTATACTGAGAATTATCTACTGTAGAAAATTACCGATAGATTTTTTTTAAGTATATTGTTTCTGTTTAATGGCAACCAGTTTCCTAGTTTTGACAACTGTCACATTTAAGAAAATATCTATAATATACGTATTAAAAAATAATCTTACGAATATCACACGACAGTAAGAATAAATAAGAAAATAATGCTTCATTTTTACTCAAATTTGTTGTCATTATTTGTTGTCAGACAACAAATTTTCGAAAAACTGTCGCAATATTTTCAATTTATTCTCACTCTCTTGTGATATTATACCCGATAATTTTTGATAATATCCCGTCGTCAAGCATTACGTCAGATGCCCTTCGTTACTATGCAAAAATGAACATTCAGTGACATTAATGACAATTAATGTTTTTCAACTTGTCACAGAGAACACCAAGAAACACGTTTAGCAAATATTCGGGTGAAGATACCAATAAAATATTAGTTAAAGTTATTTAAAATGACAGTTTTATTCATGAAATAATCTCAGCGGATTCCCCTCGATCTTTAAAATTAATATAGAATTTTTGCCCTCGTGACGCTGACATAAGTTCACTCCCCTTCGGATCGTGAAATTAAAACTGTCAAAGTGTCACTCGGGAAACAAAGTGATGATTTTAGAGATCTCGTGCAATTACTACTGAAATTTTTTTTCAAATTTAAAAAACTAAAAATTTTCAAATCGATTTTCCTAGAAAATGGTTCATTTATAGACTTAAAATAAGAGTACCTTTTAGTATTAGAATGGTTCATAATTTAATAATCCAGTGTCAAAAATGCTTAGAAGTTAAAGACAAAAAGTTATGCCATAAAATAAACGTTGCCCTACTCAAAACGGACGCCTATGAACGGTACTAGAAATTCGTAATTATTGATGGAATCGATTTATCTCTGGAAGATAAATAAGCGTACCAGTTTTCGTTTTTCTAAATAGAAGTGTTCTGGGGATATTTAAGAAAAACTAAATGCCATAATGCCTCAACATGTGAGAATAAACACTAGTTTAATTATTTTAATTACAACAATATAAAAGCAATAAAATTAAAAAATGACGTTTTATAAACCTAATCTAACAAAGTACGACATTTTAATAGCTGATCGGGGTTTGACTAGTCAAACCCCGATTTCATAAAATTAAATTTCGACCTTTGCCTGACCAACTTAGTCTCTCCTAGGTTTGACTAGTCAAAGGCCGAAACTGTAACTTTATTTCGGGCTTTGACTAAGATCGTCATTCAGACCTGAGGATTGCCTAGTCAAACCTAGGAGTGCCTGAAATTCGGGCTTTGACTGTAACATATATATCAAAAAGCCATAATTTAAAAATAAATCGACCTATTTCGGGATTTTTCCTTAAAGGCGCCGGCTTACGAAATACCGAATTTATTCCAAACATTTGCATCATACTGTAACTGTATATCTTCTGAGTTCAATCCAACAGCTCCTTTCTGCTACGAAAACACACAAAAAACACGCAAAATTGTTCAAAGTGTAGAATAATTTTTTACTGTTGCCTTCTTCTTTCTCTTTATAAGCAATTCTGTTCATTGGCGTTCTGTCACTCTATCTTTTGAGCGGTCATCCGATACGTCTTCTACATCGATTGGTGATTTATCTCTTCCTATTTTGGTCAAATGGGTCTCCTTCTTTCTGCTTATGTAGTTATTCGATTCTTTTTTCTGTTTAATGTCCATTCATTTATATAGGTACTGTACATATGTTACATTTTTTTAGTCTTCACTTCTCTTTCTCTCATCTCAGCGTATTTCCTGTAATTTTTCTCAGTACTCTCATCTCTGTCATTTCCAGTAGCCTTTGTGTTATGGCTGTGTCAAGTCTTGCTTTTTAATACATGTGTCATTATTGTTCTTACACTGGCTTTATAAATAATTATTGACTTCATCTGTGTTAATGTCGGTTTCGCCATATAGTGTCATTAAGGCACCTAGCCAGTCCATTTGCTTTTTGTACTTGATCTCTCACTTATTTGTCTAGTTGCCCACAGCTGGACTGTATCTGCATAATCCCAAGGTATATTATTCTAGAACTTGATTAATACTTATGTCATAGATTTCTGTTTTACATCTGTCTGGTTTTTTGCTGATTACCGTTGTTTTAGTTTTCCGAGTTGAGATTGTCATATTAAATTTATTGCTCTTATCTTAAATCTATGGACTACTCTTTACAGAATATCTTCATGTTGGTCTGTTAATATGGCATCGTGACAAAGTATTTTTAGTTCTTTTTCTCCCATGTTGTATCTTCCTGTTGTTTTATTGTTATTTTTTATTTCATCTCTCAATAAATTGAAGAGCATAGGGCTCCCTGTCTTATTCCATTGCCTATGTCTATACGATATGTTAGATAAGTTGTGCATCTATTCTGACTTCCATTTTGTTGTTTGGTATATGAGATGTTTTCAATAGTTTTTATGATATCTAGGTGATTTTCCGAAGATGGGTTTCATCTTTGAGTCTTATATCAATGCTTTCTTCAAGTCAATCAGACATATAATTCTTGGTCTATTATACTCTAGTGACTTCTGAGTCATTTGCTTTATAACGAATATTGCATGTGTACACGATCTTTCAGTAGGAACATCGTGTTGTTCATCTGCTAAAATTTCCTCCGATTCATTCGTTCTTGTAAAATCTTAGCTGTAAGTTGTAGGGTAGTATTTAACAAGTTGATATCTATTTAACAAGTAGTTTTCTGGCTGTTTTTTATTGTGTTTTATAATTTTGTTAATTAATATTGTAAATTTAGTTTGGTATTTTCTCTTTTTCTGCAGTTTTTCTGTTCTTCGCCTCTCTTTTCTTCGAAAGTGATTTTCGAACTTAATATTTATATTAATTTCTCCTTTTGTGATAATGTCTGGTGTTTCCGGTGTCAGCGCCCTTTGTTCTTCCTCTGTATAGTTCTTTTTAGATAACCAATCCATGTATCTTTTTCTATGTGTTTTGGGTTTGGGTCTATAACTTCCGTTAGCTCTGTTCTTTAACCTCTTATAAAGTACCATAATTCCTTTTGCATACTATAAAAATCATGTTCCATTTCTTTCGAAAAACGTTTCCAGCGATGATTTTTTTATTCTTCTCATAGGTGCGTGTGTTTCGTTTCTTGTTGTCTTGTAATAATTATTGTATGCCTCTTGTGTCTTGGTTGACACGTATTTCAGACAAGCTTTTTGTCGTCTCCTTTACGTACAAAACCCTGGAGTTCTTCGCCTTGGTAACGATTTATTATTATTTATAATTATGTCAGCAGGAATTTTGTAAGAAAAATAAAGAAAACTGCAATTTTTATAAGTAGTACATTTTTATTAGATACAAATATATAAATAATTATAATGATAAAAATATACAAAACTTCATAGAAGATAATGAGTAAAGGCATTAGATTAAAGTTCTAAAATCAATACTTTTATTCGGAATCACTAAGTTTGCATAACTATCACGAAATATATTTAATATAATATATATGACACATGAGGTGCCAAAACACTTGATGTAAATATTCTTTGTAAAGTTAACAGTACATTGTTTATTCAACATTACACAGACTCTCATTACATGAGTGGTTTCACGGATCTTGAATAAAATTCAAACAAATTCTTTTTGTTATTGTTATCTATGGAATTATAAGGTTAGGATTAAACCATCAGTAAAGGTAAATATATGTTGCACTGAATTTTTGCATTGAATTTACGAGATAATTGCCTTTAAAATTGTAGAAAATGGAAAAATAACATATAATATTTAACAAATGAAGTAGGTACCACTAGCTACAATAGTAGAAAAGTAAAAAGGTCTAATGTGTAGTGGTAATATTACAAATAATGAAGTTGTTGCTGGCTGATTAGGTTTTAAGAGTAAAGTATGCGAATTAATAATAATAAAAAAAAATAAAATATTTCCATTTTTGGTTTTTAAATACAACTAATAAACTTAAATAAGAAAGACAACCCGAAAAATATTGGGACGCATCTACGACAATGGTATGTGGAAAATAAGGTTCAACCACTAGTTGTATCAATATTAAAACCCCCTGCAAATATACAAAGATGGCGCTGGGCAGGTCACCTTATAAGAACGGATAAAGGTTGGGCCACACATATCCGCAACGGTTTGGTCACTTTGGCAACTTACTCAAAAAGAGGTCCTTATAACAGGGTGCCGGGCGGTGGCGTGGTCGGAAAATTGTTCAAACAATTTTTTTAAACTAATTCACAAAAATTATTTTTTCACTTCGATCAAATTTTTTTAGATAATTTGGGATATTCTGAGCAAAAAAGGTCTCTTGTAATTTTTCTCTAAAATTGATTGTTGTCGAGATATACACGATTTAAAATTTAAAAAATGCGAAAATGGCCATAATATAACTCGACAACAATCAATTTTAGAGAAAAATCACAAGAGACCTTTCTTGCTCAGAATAAACCAAATTATCTAAAAAAAATCGTTCGCAATGAAAAAATTATTTTTGTGAATTTGTTTAAAAAATTTTTAAACAATTTTTCGACCACGGCACCGCCCGGCACCCTGTGGATGTGTTAGAAGGACCTCTTTTTGAGTAAGTTTGTGCAAAAAAATCGAATCGGAATAATTTCACTAACGGGGGCGACGATACAGTGGGACTATAGCGCTAATTGTTAATAATTCAAAATAGCAGCTTTGTAATAAAATAATGACAAAAATCTCTTCAGGATCTTGAAGAAGGGGTTTGAAGCTTGATTTGTTCACTTTTTGAATTTCATAGTAATAAATTTTAATCGAGATATTAAACCTTGAAAATGGCCATTTTCGCATTTTGCAAATTTTTAATATTATATACCTCGACAACAATCATTTTAAGAGAAAAATGACAGGAGACCTTTTTTGCTCAGACAGACCCAAATTATTTAAAAAAATATTGTTGAAATGAAAAAATTATTTCTGTGAATGTTTAAAAAAATTGTTTAAACAATTTTTCGGCCACGGCACCGCCCAGCCCCCGTGGATATGTTATAAGGACTTCTTTTTAAGTAAGTTTGTGCAAAAAAATCGAATCGGAATAATTTCGCTAGCGGGGGCGACGATACAGCCCGGTCTAAATAGTCTGTACTGTATCTGTGAAAGATCCATAAGAAAATACAGTTTAGTTCCAAGATAATCGCAAGCTACTTGGAAGGGATATATTAAAAAAGAAATAGAAAGCAGAACTAAAAAATTCCGTAAAAACCATTTTTAAACAAACTATCTCAAACCAATAAATCGATATGAAACTGAAAAAATACTCTAATGTGCAACTTGATTCGGTGAAAATGTAGTAAACCCTTTAGTATTTCATATACAAAATAATGTTTTCAAAGAAGTCATCATCTGCGTTAACTTTATGCATTACAACGTGTACAATTGGCCACTGTTATTTTACAAGCAATTCACAAACTATTATTAAGCACATTAGCGTAAAAAAGTAAGAAGCTATTATTTTCATTTTCTACTGGTTCTTTATTTATTTACAATCTTTTACTAATAGAATGTTATGGTGGTGTTTATTTAGATTTTAAACTATTATTATTTAGTATTATCATGTATTATTTAAACTTATTTATTGTCAAAGATCTCGAAATATATGTCCCAGATGCTTATGTTCTAGCAAGTACCTAAATCTATAACTTACAGGTCTTTTATATGTTCGACATTATGTATAAACACTGTTTTCATGAAATTTTTTATCTAATATAATTATAATACTTCTATAATAGATATCTGAACTAGAAATTAATTTATTTCTATTTTGATTGATATTATGCTGTGAAAAAATTGTAAATAATCTTCCAGTGAAAATAAATTCTCATTACACTTTATTACTCTTTTACTATTCTTAATGGCAATAAGCCACAATTTTTTAAAACCAGAGAATTAAAGATTATGTTTTGAGAACGATGTCAGAATTGGAAATGGAAACATCAAAATAAACATGTTTCAAAGTAAAATTGTGGCTTATTTCCAATAAAAAAGTAAATTGTATTAAGCTGTCCCAAGAAAACAGCTTCAGAAGATTATTATTCTTTACCGCAAAACAAGTAGGTATTAATAATTATTTAACACAACCAACTTTATGTATTAGGAAATATAAACATGTAGTACAAACTACCTCCTTGTTGAAATAGAGTACGATAAAATGATATGAGTACGAATAATGATATATTCCGAGTAGAAATAAATTTAAAGCTTGATGTCCATGATTTGGACAGCTTGTATATTAGTGCACCCAATAGCCAATTTTTTCATACATCACATTACATGAAGTTACATTTAAAAAATAAAGTCAAATGTTTTATGTTGTTTTTAATACAAAAAGCTTAAAAGATGCATTTTAATTATAAAAAAGTAGATGAATACATAAATCAAACATATGAATGATTATAATAAATTAAAAAATAGTTTTGACACCAATAAAGTAAAGTGTTTTAATACAAAAAGCTCAAAAGAGGCATTTCAAATCAAAGTTGATTAAAATTGTAAGAAAAAAGTAGATCAACTGATAAATAAAAAAAGAATGTGTGTGTACTTTGTACGCACGTAAGAAGATATTCTATTATATAATAGGTAATTTAAACGAAGTAAATATACTTAAAAGGTTATTTGTACTTATTTTATTTACAAATCAAACTAACTTTCTTATCTACCACTTTCAAAAAAGAAGAATATCTTCAAAAATTATATAATAATATACTTACAATCATAAAATCTATAAAAAAATAAAAAAATAATAACTTGCTTGGGACTTGAACCCACTTCACGTCTACCGCGCCGTACGAAAGTTGACGCCATTTCAAACTGCACCAAACTCTCGTATACGTCATGTGGGAATATACACAAACTAAACGTTTACACCATAAATTTATATGAATTTAATAAAATTATTAGTTTGATTTTTGTCGAAATAAAATACAACAAAACATAGAGTAAGAAAACGATATATGAGATAAAGATTTGTAGAAAGTTTGTTCGTAATCAGATTATGTAAATTAAAGCATTGCCTACTAATAGGTAACTACATTATTTTGTTTACATTTTCCAAATAGATAGGTATTGAAACTATTAGGTATTTCCAACTGAAACATTTAGAATTACGTACCTGCGGCTTTTCAAAACTATTTAAAAAGTCACTATAATTATAAATTTGATTTTATTTCTGTCCACACATCAATAAAAACTAATATTATACAATATTTTTGTTTACCGATAACCTCCATATTGAACAATTATTGACAGATCATTTCAAAATTTCAACACCCAATCAGAGCCCGTATAACAACTAATACCATACTGTCGGTGTGCGCATGCGCGCGGATCAATCAAATTTTACCCTCAATCGATTCGCCGCTAAAGAAGAATATCTTCAAAAAGATAAATGAAGATAAACTGTAAATTGTTATAAAAAAGTAGATAAATAGATAAATCACACAGATAAATGATTATAATAAATTAAAAATAGGTTTGAAACATCAATAAAGTAATTCTTTGTTCTTGTAGGTATATTTTTAACATTGATTAAAATTATACAAGAAATAAACAAAAAAAGTACGGCAACACTGTGACCAACAAATATAATATTCAGATGCCAGATGCCACATTTTAGGTAGAGTGCACTAATATATAACCTGTCACATGATTTCGCTACTTAAAAAAGATACACTATTTATACTAGTTTCTAGGTGTATAACAGAAAGTCTAAAGACGGTCACTCACTATCAAGTACATCTGAGAGGTCGGAAAGAAATGCACCATTCCGGCCGTTCAATGGTGCATCTCACTCGCACTCACGTTGACGGCCGCCTAAATACGCGCTTAGCGGTCATTGTTGATAATTAAAAATAACAGCTTAGTAATAAAATAATAATAACAGACATAACTCTCAACGAAAACATAGATGTACTAAACCAACATATTACGCAAGCCATTGGAGAAAGCATGAGAAAACACTGTCCAAGAAGTAAGAATGAAGAAAAACTTAGTACTGACACCAGGAATTTAATGAAACAAAGAAATCTTATTACAGAAAGAAATGATCCAAATGGAGAGCAAAAGAGAGAGATAAACAGAGAAGTCAAGAAAGCAATAAGAAAAGACTTAAGAAAGTTTAATACACTTAAAATCGAACAAGCCATAGAAAATAATAAAGGCCTAAAAAGTCTGCGAAAAAAACTAAATAATGGAAAAAGTCAGATCATTAAATTAAAAAACAAAAAGGGCGAAATAACAACAAATAGAGAAAAGCTTTTAACAATAGTAGAAGACTTCTATGGAGAACTTTATAAAAGCAGACGGATGAACCAAACACAGCTAAAAGATGCAATAAGCAAAACAATATTAAATCAAGGCTCTGAACTCACGCCAGAAATAACTCTCAGTGAAATTAGACAAGCGATGAATAAAATTAAATCCAATAAATCACCAGGAGATGATGGAATAGTGACCGAGGCTGTTAAGAATGGCGGTGAACCTCTAATGAGAAAAATAAAAGATCTCTTTAATCTATGTTTGACAAAGAAATCTATACCATCTGAATGGAATAGAGCCAAAACAATTCTTCTGCACAAAAAAGGAGAAAAAATTGATCTGGAAAATTACCGACCAATCAGTCTGTTAAACCATCTTTATAAACTTTTCACGAGAGTAATCACCACGAAGTAATCACCTGTATCAAAGTAGAGAACAAGCTGGATTCAGAGCAAACTTTGGAACCAACGATCACCTCCAAACAATAAAACAACTCATCGAAAAATCCATAGAATATAACAAGCCCTTAGTTTTAGCATTCGTAGATTTTCACAAAGCATTCGACCTAGTAGAACTCGACAGTGTTATAAAAGCACTAAACGAGAGCCGTTATTGATAGCCGATATTCGAGGCTAATATGTAATATATATAAAAATGCGACAAGCTCGATACAACTACACGTTAACAGCAAACAAATAAAAATCCAAAGAGGTATCCGTCAAGGGGATACGTTGTCACCTAAACTTTTCATATCGGCTCTAGAAAAAGCGATCAAAACCCTCGAATGGGGTGATAAAGGAATAAATGTGGACGGAGAGATGCTACACCACCTAAGCTACGCAGACGATATAGTCCTGATTGCAGACGATTTGGGACAAATAAAGAAAATGTTGGAAGAACTTGGTACGGCATGTCATAAAATAGGCTTAAAAATTAATATAACAAAAACAAAATATATGACGAACAAAATGAACAAATAGAACTCGTAGACAAATACATATATCTGGGTCACGAAATTAAGATAGGTAAGGACAATCAAACAACAGAAGTATCCAGAAGAATAATACAAGGATGGGCAGCATACGCAGCTCTTAGAGACATTTTTAAGAGTGACATTCCAACTAACATGAAGAAAAAAGTTTTTGACCAATGCGTGCTACCGGTGATGACTTATGGTGCAGAAACATTATCGCTCACGAAGAAAAACGCACAAAAACTGAGAGTAGCGCAGAGAAGAATGGAGCGATCAATGATAGGGGCCACTCTGCGAGACAGGATTAGAAACGAAGATCTACGAGCTAAGACCAAAGTCATAGACGTCATTGAAAGAAGCTGTAATTTAAAATGGAAATGGGCTGGACACGTTGCCAGAATGAAGGACGGAAGATGGACTCGCAAACTAGTTGAATAGAGAAAGGCCGATAAACGTAGCAGAGGAAGACCACCAATACGATGGCAAGACGATTTACGAAAAACAACAAAAAACTGGATACACAAAGCACAAGATAGAACACTTTGGAGACAAACAGGGGAGGCCTATGTCCAGCAGTGGATTGAGAGAGGCTGATGATGATGATGATGATGAATAAAATAATAATAAAAGGGGGGGGATTTAAACTTAGATTTGGCCACTGTCTCACTTTCATAATAATAATTTTTAACTGGGTTATTAAGCCACGAAAAGAACCATTTTCACGTTTTTCAAATTTTAAATCGTATATAATTGACAACAGTTAATTTTAGAGAAAAATCACAAGAGACCTTGTTTACTCAGAATGACCCAATGAATCTAAAAAATTTGTCCGAAGTAAAAAAAGTGATTTGACAGGAACCCTTTGGATTTGTGATAAGGACCTCTTTTTGAGTAAGTTTGTGCAAAAAAAAACGAATCGGAATAATTTACCTAACGGGGGCCAGCATACAGCCTGGACTATAGGTTTATAAAATATAAATCATAGATTCAGCCGAATATCTATTAGCATTCAAAATACATGGAGATAGTTTGTAAAGAAAAATAGGTTTGTTAATGCTTTATGACATGAAAAGATATGTATATTATCGTATTTTGATGTTAACAGCTGTAGAGGTTAAATAAGCTAAAATGTAGAAATTTATTAATATAGAAACAAAACTATGCAAGCTCTTAGTATGTCGTTATTCCGCAATTTATCAGTACATATGATTAAATATTGTGTTAAAGATATATGTAAGTATAGATAAAAATAACACAGATATGTCTATTACTTGATTAATATAATATGTTAAAAAATTATAATTACATATAATGAAAGTGTATAATTATAAAGGTTATATTGGTTAATTTGTTATATTATCTTAAAAGGATTAACAACAAACCATTGAATACTATTAATATTAGTTGATATAAAGTAAGTAATCAAATGAACTACACGTTACTTGGGTAGTCAACAGTAGAAAATTAAAAAGAAACTAATGGTTACAATAATTAAAAAATTAGCCTCAAAAACTCATTATGACTATATTTTTAAGGGATCAGACAGGAACAATAATCATCATAATTATTGTCACGAATTTCTATGTATTCTTTTTAATGCTGCCAGTCTTCATTCTTTTTCTTTTACTTATAACGATCCAAAAGATTTAATCTTTTTAAAGATTTGATTTGGTTTACAACGCACTAACTCTAATGCGTCCCTGTATATCATAAAACTTTTGTATAGTTGCTATAACCACTAAATGTTTTGCGTTTTAGAATTTCGAATGAAAACACATACCATGAGTTTACTGTAAACAAATATTTTTAGAGTTAATTTTCTGTACTGACTTGATTTCAAAATTTAAAACTATAACTTTTAGAGAAACCTTAATAACAGTCATATTTATTGTAACCATTGTTGCTATTTAAAACATTAAAAGGATATTTAAAAATCTTGTTAACAGTGGACAAATGTCACTGTAAACAACAAAATATATCTTATTTTGCTCTATAATACTACAGAAATTATTTCAACTGTAATCAAAGAGCAAATACCTAACCAAGGAACCAGGCAATTCAAAATCTTGTGCGCTATGTAAAAGTTTAGGACCTAACATTTTTCGTAAGTATAGTCTAACCTGGCGTTTTAAGGATAAGGGATATTTTGACAGTTCCAGAAGAGCAGATTTCTGGTCTGGTGATAGTACCGTGTTGCGTCTTATCATACATGGATCGAAGGATTCAGAAGATTCGAGTAGAAGGAAGAATATGGAGGGGCAGTTACTGGAGATCACGTTTTGCAAACTATTGAGCATTCCATCTGGATCTCTGAACTGTGTTTTCATTACGACCTGTAAAAAAAATCATTAGTAGGAAATAGAGTATGATTTCTTACAAAACTAATGAGAACATATGTACTTAAAAGTTTGATTTATCACCCAAACAACTACTACAAGTCCTATGAAGATAATACATAGTACATATAGGTATATGTGAAAGAAAATGTATAAAATTGTATATTACTTGTAATAGACGTTTGTAGGTGACGTTACGATATAATTGTAACGTTTGATGTCATTAAAAGTAAAAAATAATATGTATGCTTTTAGAAACGTAGGCTAACTTTCCACTTGCGATTTTTAGTCGTGGAGACAAAAAAATCGATGTCGCAGAAAATCTAGAGGGTGCCTCTGCGATTTATAAATCGCTGAATTATATCAGTTTTCCTGTAGACTACATTAATACCACTTTTTGATGTGCAAATAAATGGCGCATTTTCCACCGGTCAATAGACGAGGACACAAAATTAGCAGTTGAAATTATTGTAAAATTTTGTCGCGAATTAATGAAAATACGAATTGAAGATTAATGCTAAGAGAGCCCTTTAAATGACATATCTCGCATTGTTTTGCGGTCCGAAAGTGGAGGTATGGAAGTAAAAGACTATTTTGCAGACTACTTTGTTTCACCTAAGGGCTCATTACTTTGGCATTTAGTCAAAATGCATTAATTTTGGAATACAAATGATTTACAATTACGATTTCTTTATTTATAAGGTGAGTCAAAGTAAAAAAAAGTGATATGATGCCGATGTGTGCTTTTGTCCTGGTGGTGAATTTCACCCCATCTCCGGGGTGAAAAATATATGTCCAAAATAAGTCCGGAAATGGATAAACTGACTAATTCTAAGCAACTTCTGGTCTATAGAGTTTTTTCACCAAGTCAATACTTTTAGAGTTATTTGCGAGTGAACATTATGTATTTTTCAACAAAATAACGACGGTTTTTCGCAAATAACTTAAAAAGTCAGTATTTTGTCGAAAAAAACATTTTTAGCAAAAATATAGCGCGCAAGAAAGTGAAAAAGATAGTGTATATATATATTTGGTCTCTGTACGTAGCAGAAACAGAGTTACTAGCTAATGAAAATAGGTTCATATTCGTCAAATTCCAAATAGAATATTTTACCGTGAAATAATCAAAAAATGAAGCATTTTTTCGGAAAACGCATTTTAACTTTTTTAAGTATTTAAGTATTTAAAACAGCTTTATTTTTGTTTTATACAAAAATTATAGGTTTACTGTAAAGAGACCGAAATCATTAGACCGAAAGCAGTAGACCGAACTCATTAGACCGAAAAGCACTTTACCGAAACCTCACTAGACCGAACAGCAGAAGACCGAAAAGCAGTTCTTTTTACTTGCCGCAGTAAAAGAGATAAGACTAATGTAATTACAACTAAATGTTATTTGGATGGATATTATAAACAGTTAAAATGGTGTTAACGTCACTCTACCCTAATTTAATTTTATCTTCACTTATTTGTTTAACGGATGAAAATTATTTCATATCAAACTGTACAGAGTAACAATTTACACAGTCTATATATAAAATAATACAAAAAAAATACAATAAACAAAAAGGCAGATACCTATACAAAATCTTAGCATAATTTACTGCAATCTTTTTTAATTTATGTACCATTTCGGTCTAATGCTGTTCGGTCTAGTGAGGATTCGGTAAAGTGCTTTTCGGTCTAATGAGTTCGGTCTACTGCTTTCGGTCTAATGATTTCGGTCTAATTGTCGTGTACCAAATTATAGCATCAAAAGTAAACAAGTCACGCTCAAAATAAAGTTAGTCCCTTTTTTGGTAAAAAAATCTGGAAAATCACCCCCTAATCGTTACCACTTCACAAGTTTTTTTACTCGTGTATGTATTGTTTATATGATCTGTAAGTTTCATCGGTTCAAAGTACTTATTTTGAAAGGGCTGTAGTTAAAAAGCTTGAACGATTCACCAATCACGAGTGTATGCAAATTTAGAAACCCCAAATCTTAACCAAGTTTTACCTTACAGAAATACAAGAAAATACAAAGTATTTAAAAAAGCAAAGCCGACTTTTTTTATTGTTTGAGATTTTGTTATCTCTAAAATGTTTTAAGTTATTTTAAAAAAAGGCATTTTTTCAAAATTAAAAATTTTAAAAATTTTATTTTAAAACCAATTGCTTTCAAAAATAAGCATTTTGAATCGATGAAACTTAGATAGCATATAAACACAACATAAGTAAAGTAACTTGTAAAGCGGTAACGATTGATTTAGTTTAAGTTGCTAATTAGGAGGTTATTTTTCCGATTTTATTTTGTCAAAACAAAAGGACCAACTTTATTTTAAGCGTAAATTGCTTACATTTGATGCTAGAAACTTTTTTTATAAACACAGAAATAAAGCTTTCTTTTAAACACTTTATGCTTCATTTTTTGGATAGTTCACGTTGAAATACTAAATTTTAAATTTCACGAACATGAACCTATTTTTCATTAGCTAGAACTTTGGTTCTGATAGGTATAGAGACCTCGTGCATACACCATTTTTTTACTTTTTTTACGGGCTATATTTTTGCCAAGAACATTTTTTTCGATAAAATAGTTACTTTTTGAATTATTTGCGAAAGCCGTCTAAAAACGTGGTTATTTTGTTGAAAAATAAACATGTTCACTGGTAAATAACTCGAAAAGTATTGACTTTGTGAAAAAAATCTATAGAACAAAAGTTACTTATAATTAGTTTATACATTTCCGGACTTATTTTGGACATATATTTTTTCACCCCCAAAAGGGGGTGAAAATCACCCCCAAGTCAAAAGCACGCATCAGCACAATATCACTTTTTTTCTTTGACTTGTTAGCTATGCGTATGCCAAATTTCATGTCAATCTAAGCGGATGGATTTTAGTTGACATTAAAACAATATAATATATCGTGCCATATTATGGCATCTTTGATGGATTCTAAAGGGATATTATGCTGAATGATTTCGTTACTGACGTAGTAGGAAGCATCAACAATAGTTCGTAGTACTTTATTTTGGAAACTATGCAAGATTGATATGTTAAAGTTGCTAGCAGTTCCCCACAGCTGGATGTCGTAGGTCCACACTGGTTTTAATATTGTTTTGTATAATAATATTTATATAATGTATAATAATGTATAATAATACATGTTTATTAATTTGAGGCCAAGTTGCTTGCGCTTAGTGAATATTTGTTTTGTCCAATTCAGTCGTCGATCCAGGTGCATTCCGAGGTATTTCGCGCTATCAGATTATGGAAGTTGACCATTAATAAATTGAACAGGTGGGCACGTTTCTCTGCGGAGGGTAAACGTCACGTGTTGATTTCACTCCATTTGCTTTAATACGCCATCTTTTTAGCCAGTTTTGGACCTTCTTTAGACTAGTTTGCAGGTTCTTAGAGGCTGATGTTGGGTCAGTGTGGGACGCCAAATTGGCTGTATCATCGGCAAATGTCGCAACAGTGGTAAGTCGTGTTGATGGAACGTCTGCAGTATACAATAAGTACAGGATCGGTCCAAGTATGCTACCTTGTGGAACTCCTGAATTTATTGGATGCAACTCTGTATATTCACTTCCATGTTTTATTTGGAAGTGCCTATCTGTCAGGTATGATTTTAGAAGTTGAAAGTGGGGATGGGGCAGTAGCTTCTTTAGTTTAACTTGCAATCCTTCATGCCATACCTTGTCGAAAGCCTGAGATATATCGAGGAAAGCTGCTGAACAATATCTTTTACTACTCAGGTCCTTGATTTGATTTACCACTCTATGAACTTGTCAAATTTTCCCGTGTTTATTGCAGAATCCGAATTGGTGATCTGGAATTAACTTCTTTTCGTCTATTATAGTTTTTAGCCTTTGAACATAATATAGCTTCTCAAAAACCTTGGAAAGAATTTGCAGTAGACTTATTGGTCTGTAGGAAGACAACTCTTCTGTTTTCTTCCCGGGCTTGGGTATCATAACGATCTGGACAACTTTCCAGATGCTAGGGAAATAATTTAGTCGTAGTATAGAATTAAATATGTAAATAATAAGTCTATAGCACTTTTCGGCAAAAGTTTATTATAAGTTCTTGAAGAATTTTTCCAGATACCAAATCGAAACCAGGAGCTTTTTTTTGTTAATTTCTTCCATAATTGTTTGTTTGACTTCTCTAATAGTGAACTTGTAATGAGGCAAATCCATTTGGAAAGGTACATTCAGATAGTCGGTAATATCGTGTTCTTCTTCAGCAGATAATTCTGAAGGAAAGGGCATGAGACTATTAACATGACATTGTACTATGCACCCATTGTCATGTGGCATATTTACATATCTGGGATCTACGAAATCTCTGTTTTTGATGTATTATTATTGTGATTCGTGTTTGTTTATCCTGACACTTAGTGATCTGCCAGTTTCTCACACATAAACACTGTTGCATTCACAAAGTATTTTATAGATGCAGTCCTTTAATCTTCCTGTGTATTTTTTGGTTTGGTTTTGGACAGAGTAAATCTATTGGCTGCTTTGAATTTTATTTAAATTTTAGTTTTGTCATCTTCAAATCTCTTCTTGTGCCCATTTCTGGATCGCTTGTGGTATTATGTTATTTCCTTTCTTCAAGAAAATTGAATCGATAGAAAAATTGTAAGTGATATTTTTTGGAACGAGATATAATTTGGATCTATGTTGAGCAGAGTAATTTTATTTATTGTGGTATTATGTTGTTTCTTTTCTTCAACGAAATTGAATAGAGAGAAAAATTGGAAGTCATATTTTTTGGAACGGGATATATGTACCTATTTTGGATCTGTGTTGGATAGAGTAACTGTGGATACATTAGACATGCTACAGAGAGAAGTTTAAGTACCTGTGGTGATATACATACTTCTAAACGAAACCAAAATGGTCGAAAGATGGAGCTGGCGAAGGGACTTTTATAGCGAACAACATGAAACTTTTAGAGCAATCATTTGTGCACTAACTACTCAATTTATAATGATGAGATGAGATTAAAGGTACAGAAGAAATACTTGAAGAAAATTAAGAAAATGGATAATCCGAAGAGGCAGAAGGTGACTGGCGGATGATATAATTATAATTAAGATGATATAATTAAGTAGGTACAAATTATTTTTATTTTGTAAAATATATTCATTTTTTATATTCAAAATATTTATATCGTCTGTCAAAAATTTAACGGCGAGTAATATGACTTAATTTTGCATATCGTTCGTTTGTTCTCTTCTAAATTATTACCGAAAATTTTTCATTACTACTTTATAGTAACTTTTAGTACATTTACCTAATTTTTTGAAATATATAACTATATACTGACCCTAGCTCCATATCGAAGTAAAAGATGAACTACTTCCACACTTGGTCGTTCATTGCTAGCCAGATATTCCACTAACACAGGCCTCAGCTGCGAATTTCTGTCAAACTCGTCACTATATACTTTAAGATTTGGATCAGCTCCAGCTTCTAAGAGCATCTAAAACAATTACAATTATGTAAAATATAATCGATTAAATCCCACAAGCCACAATTGATTGTAATAAAAAATACATAATTATATTTTGAACTAATAGGCCTGGATCCCGCGTACAAAAAAAAATTAATTAACAGCAAGCCGAACATTTGTTAATAGCTGAACGGTGTCTAGTCGGACAAACTCTGATGTATGGGAACACTGGAACAGGGGAAGTTTTAATTGTGGAACAGGTTACAGGTTTCGAAAGTCAGACTACGAAAACGTCCCATGTATTTTGTCGGACAGAACTTTTAATTGATTTGTTACTCTTTTCTCGTTATCAAAATATAAAACAGTAAATTAAACAAATTCTGTTTTTTGTTGCTTGCTAAAGGCATTATTCTAATAATTTAATTTTATCTGACTCATTCATATTGACAATAAATATTCAGACATATAATATACATTTTAAAGTACATGATTTTAAAATGATTTTGCTAATATTTATCAGTTCCGTTCCTGTGACGACTTTATTGAAATATAGTTTATTCGATTACATGAAATCAACTTTAACTTAAGAATATCCGTCAGGAAAGTCATAACATGTGATTTGTCTTTAAAACGACAACTACATGCAATGACGACAGTAAAATTCTCGTGTTAGATAATCTAACACGAGACTATAGCAAATCACGAGGGAAGACAAAAAAAACCTCATGATACTATCCCGATATGGTAAGTATTTGGTATTACATTTATTTCGTATAGCTATTTAAAGCAATACCACCTGTAAGTTAATTTTTAATTTAACCTAAAAATATACATTTAGTAGGAAGCCAATTTTGGCAGAACTCTTAAAAAACGTGTTGAGTTTTTGTAGGACTAGACAACAATAGTATTACAAATATCTATTTAAAGCTATTATACATACTATTTTGCTGCCAGGTCATTACGAAAATTCCCGGAAGCAAAAGAAAGCAGGTGTTTAGAAAGCACTAAACTTGGTACAAAATAAACGAAATTGACACGAAGAAGAAAATAAAAACATTATACAGTAAAACCTGTGTTACCGGCCACCTGCCAAATCGGCCACCTGTACTAACGGCCAGTTTAAAAATACCCCAAACCAATTACATCTGGACTACAAAAACTGGCAATACCGGCCACCTTTCTATATCGGCCATTAGCTTTTTCATTTTTAGTGGCCGTTACTGACAGGTTTTACTGTAGTAAGAAGTAACATATTTTAAGTGACTACAAAGAGCTTTTTAAAGAGGCAAACAAAAATTAAAGTTGTAAAGAACTATGTTGGAAGCAAATTATTACATAATAGGACTAAAGTAAGAGGGGAACCTAAAAGAAAACTGTGGACATACAATGTAGTGAGCACTGACGATTTTTAATTTAACATAATTGAGCCAGTCACAAAAAATCAGGCCATTGATTATATTTAGCCAAAGGAAATCATGTAACGTTAAAAACTTGCAAAATGTTAAAATAATGTACAGGTACTTACAGTCATGATTTCAAATCTGTTCGGTATATTATCGGCACAAGCTACATGAAGTGGAGATCCAATTATTGGAGAACTACAATTGACATCTGCTCCTAAAATTAGAATAAAACTTTGATAAGGTATACCTATTTAATGTTAAAATCAATATCGTCGACCTAATATATAAAAAATGCACAAGTCCAATATATTCAATTTTAGACTTTTGATGGTATCTGTTAGCATTGTCCAAAAGCTAT
Source organism: Diabrotica virgifera virgifera (assembly GCF_917563875.1). Lineage (NCBI taxonomy): Eukaryota > Metazoa > Arthropoda > Insecta > Coleoptera > Chrysomelidae > Diabrotica > Diabrotica virgifera. Next base: position 192,738,939 of record NC_065445.1, read on the forward strand.
GTAGGGTTCTTCTTACAATGTAGTTTAAGTACTAGATTTTGCTAAAATTTTGAAAATGAAATCTGCATAAATCCATTAATGTTGAAAATCATATGAAATCTACAGAAGTCCGCTCTTGTTTGCGCTCAAACCGTTCAAACGTATCGGTGCTTTTCAGATGTTTATACATTTAAAAATTCTTTTTTCTTTGCAAAATCGGACTTTTCCAATTTTCATATTATATTTAGTTGTGCAAAAGTGGAGTTATTCACAGTTAGTTTTTTGCCTCTACTGTAAAATCAGGTATTTTGGACATATGCACTTTTCATATTACGCCAACGATATACTAAAATAAATGAAAAAACGAATAAAATCCTTTATAAAAGATATATATTTAAAAATCCCTAAAAAAGGCTATCACAGAACTAGTTTTCGATTGGTTGACCGCAGTGCCGGTTTATCCACTGGGCGCTTTGGGCGGGCGCCCAGGGGCCCGTTCCTTTTAATTATAAAAAAAATAAAGACGGTAAATAATCTACATATTCTCCGAAAAAAAATCTCATACGCAGATACGCCAATACACTGCAAACGCCTTTGTTCTATTGTTACATCTCTTCACGCCTATACACAGTGGCGTAGCCTAGCCCCACAGGAGCCCCGTGTCAGTGTTTGTGGCGGAGCCCTTTTCCAAAAACTACAGAAAGTTGTCAGATTTCGCCATGTCATTGTTTAAAAACTACCCAGGTAGTGGGTAAAAACTGTGTATGTTATTAATCAATGACCATGTCTCGAATTGTATCCAAAATAATCGCACAAACGGAGTTTGTTTTAGTTTCTAATAATTTCTTTTTGAATTGTGGGGCTTAAATAATAATTTATCTCACTTTTCGGCTTTAAAATAAGTTCTTTTAAAATAGTTAAACCAAAGTCAAAAATAGATATAAATAAATCTAATTTATAGATAAAGAATAGATTATCCTCGAAAATGCCAATACCCAAAAAATAGGTACACACTCTTTTAAACATTCAAAAGTAAAGCGATAAAAAAATTGCAATTTGACATTATACAGTGCCCTCTAAGGCTAGCACTCCACTTGCAATTTGTAGTCGCAGCGACAAAAAAATCGCTGTTGCAGAAAATCTAGAGTCTAGAAAATTAATCGCTGTTTTCAGAATCACGAATTGAATGCTACAAGGATGTAACATCAGCTTTTAGATGTTTTTTTAATCTAGAGATAAAGAAGAAGTCAAGACATCAATTAATACTTTATGCGAGAAACAGAAAAACGATTTTGATGAAACCAAAGAGAACTTGAATAATGAAATTACCCATTTTGTAACGTTATGGAAAAAATGGACTCTTCCATGATGTAAAAGCAACTTTTCCCAATATTTTAACTTTACTGCATTTGACGAAACTAATTTCTAATGCGTCAGACGAGCGGTCTTTTTCGGATTTAAAAAGAACAAAAACATATTTATTAAATGTCAAATTTGGGTCAAGAAAACCTAGACGCATTATCACTATAGTCCAGGGCGCATCTGTTTTGAGATAGACGTTGAGAGGTGACTTATATTTTTTTGCAGAAATTGCTTAAAAACAACTCATATAATAATAATTGAGCTATCCTCCCACTCAAAAAGGTCCGGAACATTGTTTAAATAATCAAAATGTCAAAAAATGAAGGAAAAATTCAATTATTTTCTTCGTTTTTTGATTATAACTTTAAAAGTATTCACTTCCGAGAAAAGTTTCACAAACATAAAAGTTGCGTCATTAAATTTCCTACAATATATGATTAGTTAAAAATTGTCACTCTTGTGGAAAAATGGCAATAATTGCGAAAAAACCATAAAAAACAAGTAATCGCATTTTACATTTTTCAATCATTTATGCTAGACCTTTATATTTTACCCAGAAAAACTTTATATTATAATAAAAGAATACTGTAAATTTAATTTAGGTCGGTTTAATATATCTTGCAAAATAAATTATGCAATCCAGCTTTCGCAAAAAAAATTCATTTATTCAAAATGTTGCAGGACGGAAAATAAAGCTGATAGCAAGTTGAAATTTTTTTACGTATAGAAAAATACTGAACCTTTCATTTGCAGTTCGCAAAATTAAAATGGGTTAACTATCACGGCGTCAGGAATTTTTTTAAATAATCATTAATCTTTGGTGCTACGCGCAGGACAGCGGTGTTCGATTTACACAAGTTGATTTCCACCAAAATGTCTTCGAATCTTTATCTACATAATATATTATTTTCCGACTCTCTATTTTGTTGTATTTTAATATTATAATTCCACAAAAATCAAACTAATTTGAGTATTGTTTGTGAAATATTGTTTAAACAATTGCATATGTTTAAAAATAATAAACTTTTATTCTGTAAGTTAAAATATATGAACAAAGAAAATTTTTGCTAAAAAGAGTATTATTTCAAAGGGTATAGTAGATATGTGTTTTTATTTTGCAATAAACAAATTTATTTATATCGAAATGTACTAAAAATTAAAATTTATCAATCATTATCAAAGGTCATTGGAATGACCAATCAGAGCAAACGTATCCGCTGTCCTGCGCGTAGCACCAAAAATTAATGTTTATTTAAAAAAATTCCTGAGACGGTGGTAGTTAACCGATTTTAATTTAAAAAATTGCAGATAAAAGGTACAGTATTCTTCTACAAGTACAAAAAATTAACTGTCTGTCTACTTTATTTTCAGTCCTGCAACATTTTAAAAAATGGATTTTTTTTTGCGAAAGCTAGATTTCACAACTTATTTTGCAAAAACAATTGAACCGACCTTTATGAAATTTGCACTATTATTTTATTGTATCACAAAGTTTTTCTGCGTGAAATATGAAGGTCCCAAGTCTACCACAAATTTTTGAAAAAAGTAAAATGAGAATACTTGTTTTTTTTATGTTTTTTTCACAATTATTGCTATTTTGCAACAATCGCGACAATGTTTAAAATTTTTAACCAATACTATCTTGTAGCAAATTTAATTACGCAACTTTCATGTTAAAGCAACTTTTCTCGGAAATGAACACTTTTAAAGTTATAATCAAAAACGAAGAAAAAAATCAAATTTTCCTTCATTTCTTGACATTTTGATTATTTAAACAATGTTCCGGACCTTTTTGAGTGGGAGAATAACTCAATTATTATTATATGATTTATTTCCAAGCAATTTCTGCAAAAAAATGTGAGTCACCTCTGAACATCCAAATCTACTATCATTTTTACAGATGCGCCCTGGTCTACTATTGTATATAGAGAATGAAGAACTGGAGAAACTTAATTGTGATAATATTATTATATGGCAGTTTGCGAATGCTAAGTCAAGAAAAAAAGTGATCTAATTTTTGTCTTTATGTATTTTTTAGAATGTTTTTTGGCTTGTTATGTGTTGTTTTGTGGAACTTTCTGGTTTTTATTCATGTTTTTAAATGTATCTTTTGGAATATTTTTTACGTTTGCTATTCTTCTTGCTTGTTTAAAGAAATATTTTATGGATTTTACAATAGACCTTTATAGTTAGCCCATGTTTTTTCTTGTTAAAAACTGACAACGAATAGCAATGAAGGGGGCCCCTAAACCTCCAGCGCCCAGGGCCCGAAGATAGGTTAAACCGGCACTGGGTTAACCAATCATCATCAGTGCTTACGTGATCTAACATGCTAACCACCAAAATACAATATTATAAAAATATGTGGGTAAAAACCCTTTAAAAGTAATCCGTCAAGGAAACATAAATGAAATATGCGAACTAAAGGGGTCTACCCCAAAATCCCGACAGCCAAAATCCCGACAGCCAAAATCCCGACGGCCAAAATACTGACACGCCAGAATCCCGACATGCCAAAATCCCGACACGCCAGAATTCCGACAGGTTTGATAAGTTCCTTTTTAACATATAAGTTACATTTATTTTTGGTTTTTTGTTTACGGCCATCTGTTTTTTATTTTTTGATACTAAACAAAATTATTTACCATTTAATATGAACTAATGTTCTAAATAAAATTTCTAACATGGGTATATGAATTAAATGATTTTTTGCCAATATATAGTCCAATAATATATTATGTATAATCAAATCCTGAATTCAAGTTTACTTTCATATATTTATAATACATACATAAATATTATCATGTCACTTACAAACCTTCCATTTCAGTAAGTGGTAGCTTTTATATTATAAAATAGTGATTTAAGTCACTTAGCGAGTTAAGTGTTTAATGATTTTTTCTTTTAAAATACATAATAATTAGTACCCGTATTTATTAGTAAGTAATTAATTTTTCAATTTCAATAGTGTATAATATGATTTGGTATTGGTTTTGAAAAGGAAACAATAAATATTCAAAATGTAGTGGTCGGGATTTTTGCTTATGCGAGGATTGTTGCATGTCGGGATTTTGGCCTGTCGGGATTCTGGCATGTCGGTGTTTTGGCCGTCGGGATTTTGGTTGTCGGGATTTTGGGCGCCACCCGAGCGAAAGCATGGATGTTCAAAATATTCCATGTAATATGCTCTAGAGGTGCCATTTGAGCTCTAAGTCGACTTGTTCACATGATGACAGTATGGTAGCAAGTCACTTGAACATGAACTTTTACGTGACTTATATCATAGCAAAGTAGGTTGATAGGATTTATATCAACAAAACTATGAGGGTTGCTGGCCCTGAACGAAACCTCTTTAAATGGACTCTATGAGATCCATAGATCGGAACTGTGAAGCATAATCGAAACGATAAATATGTCAAAATTTAAAAACAATATTGAAAAAGGTTGTATACATAACAATACTCTTCTAACAAATGTTTGACACTGAAATGAAAAGATAAAAGGGACGTTGTGAGGATGACAACCAAGCACAAAGCTATTATATCTCAAATCAAAAATAGCCAAAAAGTTTAAGATTCTCAAATATTATCGAGTATAATATTATGATTATGGGTGGAGAGGCTTTTAAGTATTACTTTGGCAATTAACCATTGCTTTTAAGTTCTACTTTGCCAGTAAGGAAAAACGTGATTTTGGAATGGTATTGCTACAGAGAAAGGCTTATGCATATCTCCATAGATTGTCTAGGAACGTATCCAGGTAATACCTAGTATTTTCTCTACTACTGGAACCATTAGACAAGATCTCCTAGAAAACATAAAAAAGCTGGGACTGAGTAACTGAATGACTGTACTACTCTCAACTTCCAGATCAGTACGAAAATTTTTGGAAGATACTAAGTCACCTAGAACTCGATAACACGGAAAGAGCGTCACCAGAGTTCAATCCTGGGATATCTGGGATAAGTGAATTTTTCTCTTAGCGGGAGTGAAAGCCGTATGGCTACATCTGAATAATAATATAATATGTAATTTTTACCGAGGAGATCTTTTCGGATTGTTCCGGTGCCAATTGCATCTTAAACCCTGTTTCAGGTAACTAGTGTCAATGCACACTCGCCGGGAGACCGACGGCTTTACGTGCCCTTCGAAGCACGGTGACGGCTCGCTATCATTTTTAGAAATCAAAATGCTCTAGAAACCTAGAAAGCCAGTATCTTGATAGCTGAGCTACGGCAACAGGTAACAAAAGAAAATTATAAATCTGGTGAAATTTAGAACATTATTACAATTAAATATTTCATTGTAAGTAAATCATATTACGTTGCGTCAGAATAACAAGGTTCTATCTGCAATTTTTGTCTAAACTGAGATTTTTATGTAACTTGGTTTTATTTTATGTTCTTCAGCTTAATATGATACTAGTACCGACATCTATTTCTAGGTGGCTGAAATACGTAAGTTACAAGGTTCTATCTCAGAGAATTTTAAATTTTGATAAGGTTTTAACTGGCATAAAAAAAACAGTCAACTAAGTACACTAGGTCCTATTTGCAAAAACTAAAAGTATTTATAAGTTAATAAGTTTGATAAGACTTTATCAAATAACTTGAAGTTCTTTTATTATATAATTATTGTTAAACAAGTGTATATGTGGAAGATAAACCTTTATTAAATAAGTTTAAAGCATTTCTCAAATCAGAATTTCTTTGTATTAACTATTGAAGTAACCTTTTGCGGTTAATAAAAATACATATATTAATTTTTTTTGAATTTATATTGTTAACACATACATATCTAGCGATAATAGTAAAATAAATACATAACATAGAAACTTTAAACAGTCATAACTAAAAATGGCACCTGAGGCAGATAGAACTTTGTTATTCCAATGCAACGATTAGCAATTAAAATATTTTTCATAACATATTATACATATTTTATAAAGTCAATTTACAATATGTCAAGAACTTACCAGACTTGATTAGAAGTTCAACAACTTTGGGATCCCCTTTCAGTATGGCTAAATCTAAAGGACTGGGTTTTCCAAGGTCATATTCTTCGTCGTAGTTCAATTTGGCACCTTGTTTTATTATGAGGTTAACTATTTCGTAATTTCCAGATAGAACAGCATAATGCAGAACCTAAAATACTTGTTTGATGATTGATGCGATCAACAGTTTTAAAATATTTCAGCATACCGTTCTGTAGTCGTGTCGTTCATCTGCTATTGCATTGACATCTGCTCCAAATTTCAATAATAGTAAAACAGCTTCCATACCCTGCAACACCAAGAAATACTTTATGTATGTAATTATCAAAACGTAACCTAAAGCCGCGAACTCATTAGTAATAAGTATATTGTATAATGTAATATGGAGACCTCAAGAATTTCATTCTTATTTCTTCTTTATGTGCTATGATTATTTTAAGCCTTAGCTATTATCATGTTAACAAGCCTCTCGAATGTTTCACGGAAGGTGTCACTATGAAGGGAATACAATGAACCTCTTAATTTGGCATAAGGCATTCAATTCCATAGAACTTTGGGCCGTATTAGATGGAATGAATAACGTAAGGATTGATTCCAGATATAGCATGCTTCTAAAATACATATTCGACTATGCAACTATGCAAATTAATGTAGCAATGTAGCAGAAGGTCTAAGCAAAATAAGAACAAAGAGAAGAGTTAGACAGGGAGGACTGTATCTCCAAAATTATTTACTCCTGTATTAGAAGATATTTAATGTGTTCAATAAGTTAAATTGGGAACAACGCAAAATTAATATTGATGGCAGATTTTTAGTAACAATACAGAGGAACTAATCTACATGCTAAGGAGTTTCAACAAGAATCTACGAAAATCTGTTTAAAAATGAATTGAATAAAAACAAAAGTGATGACAAATCAAAATATTTTAATCGACTTTGAAGAAACTAATATCGAAAGTGTCGAAGAGTATATATATATTTAGGTCACAGGATGATCCTATGCAAACAGAATAAAACGGCAAAGATAACTAGAAGAGTCTGAACTTGAGCAACAGTAGGAAGACTCAGTGTTGAAAACAAAAATATAGCGATAAATCTAAAAAAGGGTATGTAATAGTTGTATTCTGTGAGTTATGATTATGGAGACCTTGACACTTACAGATTTATTAGCCAATAGATTAAGAACAACACAGAGCGCCATCAAACGAGCTATATTAGGAGTATCCCTGAGAGAACATATATTTATGAAGTAAGATATAAGAACGTGCGAAGCAGGACGAAGGTGGAAGATGTAATTGGAAGAATTGCGCGAAAAAATGGAGCTAGGTTGGACACGTGGCACGACAAAACAACCAAAGGTGTACGAGAAACGTTGGACATTGGAAGACAACAAAAATGATGGCTGGACATGATGAAAGGAAAAGTGAAAGAAACTGGCACCAAGTAGCACAAAACAGAGAAAAGTGGAGAACTCATGGGGAGGCCTTTAGACAGAAGTGGATGGAAGCATTCACGAAGAATAAGAAGACTTTACGAAGAACTTTAGATATTCCAAATCAATTGCTAATGAGATTCTAGCCAAACTGATACCCGGGTTATAAGTGATATTAAAAGCAGCTACATCCAATTTGTTTTTTAATAATACCCAACAAATAAACGGAAACTAGACCAATGTATTTATGGGATGATTTGTAGAGCTTTTTATTGCTCGTGATATTTGCAGTGAATTAATTTTTAACACTAAATAAAATCATGTGATTATTTTTATGAGTGTCCCTGAATTTATAGCCTTCAATGAACTGACATTAAAATTAAAATACACAAACTTGAACCAACACCAGAAACTATTCAAATTTATAATTTGGCTGGGTAAATACATCAATTTTTATGTTTAAAAAAATGAACGGAGACCATTATCACCAATAGATATAAAAGATCTCCTGTTCCTGTTTATATGGAGGTCAGATATTTAAAATTTACTGGACCAGCGTTCTTGGTCTATATCTGGAACTCCAATTTCTGGTTATTAATTATCATATTTATAGAGATATGTTGTACTTTTGTATTGGATGTTTGTTAAGTAAACTGGCAGATTAATTTTTTTCTAATAATTTTCATTTCAAGTACGTAGAAGGATACGACTTATTTTCTATAAAATTATTTATCTTCTTCTTTCTCTTTTTGTGTAGACACGGCCGTTTTTCCGTTGGGAAACCGTCTCTCGCCAAGTCTACTACTCTATTTGTTGTCTTTCGCCTTATGTAGTCGTTATATTGTACTCTTCTGTTGCTTATCCAGTTTTTATAGTTCTCCACCTTGCATCACTGTTGTATACCTTTTGTACTTCTAGCTCTGTCTCATAGTGTTATTTCATCGATTTTTAGAAAAGTTTTCATTGCTGCTGTTTCTAGCATTATTTTTATCCTCTCTTTGTCACTTTGTCAGGTTGTGTTTCTGCCGCGTATGTCATTATTGGTCTGATGACTGGGTTTTAAATTCTGTCTTTCATTTCTCTCTCGATATTTTTATTTCTTCATATTGCTTCATTCAGGCAAACTGCGGCTCTGTTTGCTCTATTCATTTGATCTTCCACTTCTGTTTCGAGCTTTCCATAGCTAGATAGTGTGAAGGCTAGATATTTAAACTCCATCACTTGTTCTATTATCTGACCTTCCATCTCTAATTAACTTTTAAATAGATTTGCTGTTATAACCATGCATTTTGTTTTTAATTGGTAAATTAATATGTTAAATTTTCTGGCGGTTATGTTAAAATGATGCAGCATACGTTGTAAATCATCTTCACTTTGAAAGATTAGTATTATATCGTTTGCATAACAGATTATTTTCAGTTATTTTTCTCCCATTTGTTATCCTTTTTGTTGGATGTTCTTCTTCCTTTTTGAGTTCATGCTTTTGTTATTATTTCATCCATGATCAGGTTGAACAATAGAGCACACAGAAAATCTCCCGCCTTATCCCATTGCCAGCTTCAAGTAAGTCAGTTAGTTCTTCTTCTACTTTAACTTTTATTGCATAGTACTTTATTGTGTTGTTCTGGTAGATATTTTCGATTATTTTAGTTATTTCTAAAGGTCTCTCTCTTGCGTAAAATAAAGAGATAGCGTCCTTTAATTTGACCTTGTCAAATACATTCATAAGGTCCACGAAACATAAAAATATGCAGATTTGTTAAATTCTAATGATTTCTCGTGAATTTGCCTTATTATAAATATAGGTAGGCATGATCTTCCAGACCTAAAATCTTGTTCTTCTGCTAATGTTATAATTTCTTTCAGTTTGATTGTTATAACTTTGGTTGTTAATTTCAATGTTATTGTTGTTCTGAAGCTATTTTTATATAACATTCAATGTTATGTGTAACAAAATAAATTCTCCGGGTCCGATTTGTTTTCCTCTTTTGAGTGGTTTAAGTTGCCTGATCTCCATTCTTGTGGTATTCTGTGTTGCTATAATATTGTTTGGGTTAGTTTTAATAGTTGTTTGGTCAGATCTTGTCCTTGGTATCTTATAAGTTCCTTCGATTTGCTGTCCTTTGCTGGTGAATTTATACTTTTTAATTTCCTTAATGCCTCCTTTACCTCTTCCTCATCAATCTTTATTTCTTCGTTTGTCGTCACTTCAGGTGTTGGTGGTTCATTATCGCCACCTTTAGCAAATAGAGATCGAAAGTAGTGGCCTGCACATTGCACATGTTTTCTTCTGAATGTGTATTCGTTTTTATTAGTTCGTTTATCTCTTTTCTTTGTCCTTTAATAATTCTCCATATTTATTTTTGTGTTCCGTAGAAGTGTTGTCCCATCTGTTTTTAGAAGCTCTGCCCAGTGTTACCTTGTTATTTGTCTAACTAAAGTATTAGTTTCGGTTCTGATTTGTTTATAGTGGTTGTCTTTGTTTTGTTCTGAATTGTAAAAATGCTCATTTATTTCTTCATCAATTATCTTTACTTCCTCTCTAAAAGATGGGACTTTCTTTTTTGATATGTTAGTGTTCGTTACTATCCTCTCCCCAAGTGATTCTGTTGCTGCATTAATTAGGAGTTTTTCTAAGCTTTCCTCGTTGATATCGTTTTCTAATATTTCCTTATCAGCTCTGATATGAAATGATTTATAAAATAATTAACTCACCACCTACATGCATTACTGGAAAGTGTTAAGTACTAATTTGATGAAACACATTACTCTAAAATTTAAAAATGAGCAGAAACAAGAAATAACTTACCTGAGGTTGTCGAACTGCTTTCATCAACGGAGTCAAACCAGACCTATCTCTGCTATCCGGATTAGCTCCAAAAGTTAAGAGCAATTGCAAAAAGTCTAGATCAGTCACCAAGTTAATCTCTGATCCAAAAAAGTATCTTTTATTGGGATCTGCTCCGTGTTCTAGTAACATTCTGGCGATCTCCATGTGCTTGTTACGAATTGCAAGTCTTAAGGGTTCGTCACATTTAGTAGTTCTGGGAAATTCTTCTTCGGTGTTTTCTCTATAGTCTACTTTAGAACCGGATGCTAAGAGAAGACGAACTACTTCAGTGTATCTGAAAATTTATATGGAATATCAATATGTAATATATAAAACACAACACTATTCTTAAATTCGGTGTAAGTGATCACGTTTCTGCTCCATATTTTAGCACTGATCTTATTAGTGTTTTATAAAGGGTCAGTTTAATTTTTCTGGGTAGTTTTGAGGCCATGTTTCTTCTCAAGCTATAGTAACGCTTATTGGCAAGCACTATTATTCTTTTAATTTCTTCGTTGACGAGAATATCTTTAGTCAACAACGAGCAAAAAACCTTGCTTACAAGGACCAAGAACTGTTTACTTAAACGTATCGAACTAAAAAACCTAAGACGAATATATGGAGGAATAAAAACAATGTTTGTGACGCAGGCAATGCAACTTTCAGTTGTTTAGAAGTTTCGGGAAACATGGCATGAGCGGGAAACCTTCATTAGGTTAGCATGCCTTAGGCTGATTTAAGCCGGATTTATGTTACAGCGGGGGCGTGGATGGGAGTTGGCACGTTGAAGGATCGTCCAATATGAAAAGTATTGGCTGATTTATTTTACGACGGAACCCTAACAACCCAAACGATTCCTGGAATGTACTATCAAAGTTCTATTAATGTTTGAATGTCCTGGACATTCAATGAACATTCGGTGAACATTGGGACTGATTAAATTATTGGTGGAATGTTACCACAATACATTTTATGAACATACTACGAATGTCCTATATTTTAAGTGAGGCCATTTACTATTCAATTTGCGTTCATTTTTAAATTTGCCGCGCGTGTTCTATGAAGTAGGGTCGCGTGCGGCGTGGTCATCACCATCAATGTCACCATCACATTGCATTTTCATGATAACCTAAAAATTTATGATTGGATGGAAAATGGAAATTAGAATATATAATTAGTGGCTTTTTTTGCTGTTCTGTATGTTAGTTTTGCTCTACCTGGATCTCTTTTGTTTAAACAATTATGTAAGTATTATAAAATCCGTTTTAAATTTTTTTTATTCTCTATGAAACGAGTTAGGTATTTATGCATATTATTACCTGTAAATAGTACCTATCTCTTTTGATTTTTAATTGTAAAGAATAAAAAAATTACCATTCATTTTAATTTTTTTTAGAATCAGCTGAAAGTGGTCTACAAAAAAACAAGGAAGGAAACGTAGGTATAGCCTTGTGGCTATGAAAGGCAAAAGAAAGATATATTATGTAAAAAGTGTATCGACTAATTGAAAGAAACTCCACATTGTCGATGCATAATAAGTTATTACTTTATAAATAAATATTAAGACCAGTATGGAGTTATGGATGCCCACTATGGGGGTGTACTTACTAGACCAAGTAATATAGAAATTATACAAAGATTCCAGAACAGAATACTGAGAAGTATTGTATATGCTTCTTTGTATGTGACAAACAGTGATCTCTATAAGGACCTAGAAATGGAACCTGGATATAATCATCAAGAAGATGACAGGAAGTCACGAGCAACAACTTCACAAGTACGAGAATATTGAGGAAATCCAGCTTCTTGATACTACTGGGCAAACTAGAAGATTGAAGAGGACAAAGCCTTTTGAACTAGTTTGAGTGATAGGTGATAGAGAAAAGGAGAGCATAGTGCTTGTGTGACTGTGTATGTTAGAATAGTGCAGGATCTTGTTAGACTAGTTAAGAGACGCTATGGGGTAAGCTCTTCATTTTAAGGAACAGTAGTAATTTAGGTTAAATTAAAATTGCTCATTGGTCACTTATGACCAGATTGTAATTGTAATGTACAATTCAATACAATGAATCATCATCGTAGTGATGATTATGGAAAAAAATATATGACAAGATTTTGTGCAATAAAAATGTTTATATTTATCAAGGATGTAATATTTGGTATGGCTACATATACCTACTTCTGGTACCTATATCGTCGGTGATGTGACAGACAATACCTCCTATCTGCTTTTTCATGAATTTTGTAGGAGACGAAAAACCATTTTTAGGGTCATCTCCTGTTTTCATATGTAAAATATGTAAATTTTGACATGTTTTGTAGTAAATAGATAGTTGAATTTACTACAAAACATGTCAAAAAATATCATATGAAAACAGGAGGTGACTGCAAAAAAAGTTTTTTTTTTTCTCTTCAAAAATTCATGAAAAAACAAATCGGAGGTATTATGTCACATCAGCGACTATATCCAGGAAATGTCTAAAAAATATACTGTGAATGTTCAAAGAACATTCGTAGACATTCATGGAATGTTCCAACAAGACATCCAAGGAATGTTTAAAATGCTGACACAGGACTTTCCTGTGACATTTAGGGGACGTTGTTGTGCTTTTGAAGATATTCCAAGAATGTTTTCAATGTCCTGTGTGTACATTATAGGAACATACATGGAATGTTTGGTGTTATTAGGGAACGAGCGAGACCGGGAAGTGGCCAGGACTTGCGATTTCTATTGTTCTGCTAACCGTGCCGTCCACGTCCCCGTTGTAACATAAATCCGGCTTTAGACGGATAGGGAACGTAATCAGACGAGAGGAAGATGCAACAATTTAAAAAAGGGTTTGACTGAAGAGGTCCTATTGGATAACGAGCCATAGGAAGACCGAGACTTAGGTATTAAGACAACTTAGAGAACGATTTAAAATCAATTGGGGTTGGAACACCAATACGAGTTTTCAGAGGCAGGGGTGAAGGGAGGATTGTTTTGAAGTAGTCATATCGAGTTGTAATGCCGCTGATCATGTTTTTAAATTTACGTAGGTATAATATAAAAAACTTGACGTGATTAGTCTACAGCTTGTTTCGTGTATTCCTTTTAGACAAATCGCCCTTTAGCATCGTAGGAGGTGTAATGGAATGTTCTAATAGCGAGCGAAAATTGGGTCCGTAAACACGTATAGCAATCAATAAAGAGTTATATCGAAAAGTGTCGTCGAATATTATTTTAATTTGCTAAAATAATATTTTATAGCAACGTATACTCACGGTAAACTAATCCTGGGTCAAACACCTAATAAGGTTTGAAACCGATTAGGATGCTTTTGATGCTCTATGAACAAACTGAAAAATAGGACGTCCCTTATTTCGTTTTACAGCGAAATGATTATTTAGTTATATTAGTTTTATTCCTATCTAAGTATGCTGGACCAATTTCATTTTTCGTTTTTTCGTTGGAATTTCGTAGGTGAGAAGTAAGATGCAACTCTTAGATCTCCCTCAACCTTCTTTGCTCCAGCAATCCGTTGGTTTGCAAATTCTAGAAACCACCAAGGTGTCACCAGAAAACTGGTCCCAATAAAGTTCTAAAGTTATACTATTTAATAATTTTACTAAAGCAAAACTTTCGCTCCACTTCTTTTCCTTCTGAGTTCCTTATTATATTCAGTGGGAGCTTTACGATAATAGACTGATTCACCTGATCTTTTGAAGAATCAAATGTATGTTAGACCTCTGTCCTGTGATTTGTAAGGTTGTCATTACATCAGGATCAGGATACTTTCCAGTTGGTGTTTCTCATTATATCCGGATAATCCTCTACGAACGCTGACATGACAACCTCTTGGAATGGCTCAGTGGTCATATCTAAACCCAACCTGTTATTTCAAAACAATGAAATTGATGACCAATCTCGTCCCCAATGAGCTAATAGAAATAGAAAAAATCGCCCAAGCTTGTGGAAATATATCTGAACTATTTAGAAGAATAAGTTTGAGTTGGACTATATTCGGAAAAATTAGAGACGTGTTTAAAACAAAAGTTCCAATCCATTTAAAAAGGAAAGCTTTCAGTGCATTATATTAATACTCACATACATAAACCTTAATCCTTACAAAAACATCACCGGAAAAATTGAGAAGAACACAACGTAAATTGGACACATCAATGTTTGGAATACAAAATATACTAAGAAACGAGGAAGTTCGTAGAGGACCTAGAGTGGAAGATAATATCGAACAAAGCAAAAATTGAGATGGGTGGAACATGTTATAAGAATGAAAGTACAGGTGAACAAAAAACATTGCTTAAATGGGACCACGATCAGACAAGAGAAGCCGAGGAAGAGCCCAACGCAATGGATCCTCAACCTCAAAAGAATTGTGGCCAATTGGATAGCAGAGGCGCATAATAGAAGAAACTGGACTGAACGAGAAAGCCACCTTATCTGACACAGCTACTTTAACAAAAAAATTATTGAAAATTCCCTTTAAAAGGTGACCATCATCATCATGCAACCTCTTCTGTCCACTGCTGGACATAGGTCTCTCTCATTCTTCGCCACTCTTCACGGTTCTGTGCTTCTTGTTGCCATATTCGGTTAATGTCGTCCATCCAGCGTGTTGGTGGTCGTCCTCTGCTGCGTTTGTCTTCTTTTGGGCGCCAGTCAATTAGTTTTCTGGTCCATATTGAGCCTTTCAGTCGCACTATGTGACCTGCCCAATTCCATTTCAGCTTGGCTAAACGTTCAACGACATCAGTGATACCTGTTCTTTTCCTTATGTCTTGGTTCCTTATTTTGTCTTTTTTGTCACGCCGAGAATCGATCTTTCCATGCGCCTTTGTGCCACTCGCATTTTTAGTGCTGTTGTTTTTGTGAGCGTGAGAGTTTCTGCTCCGTATGTCATAATAGGAGGAACGCATTGGTCAAATGTCTTCCGTTTCATAGCTGTCGGGATGTCACTCTTAAAGATGTCTCTTAGTGAAGCATACGCCGCTCAAGCAAGTGTTATTCGTCGTTGAAATTCGCAAGTCTGATTGTCCTTGCCTATTCTGATTTAATGACCGAGATATATGTACTTTTCTGTCAATTCTACCACTTGATTTTGGATGGTTAGGTGTTAGCTGGGAACTAAATTTGTCATACATTTGGTCTTACTGATGTTCATTTTTAGACCTATTGTTGAAGACACGTTTTCTAATTCTAGTAGCATTTGTTGTGCTTCGTCCAGATCTTCGGTAATAAGTACTATATCGTCAGCGAAACGCAGATGATTGAGCATTTCTCCATCTATTTTTACTCCTTTATTTTCCCACTTTAGCATTTTAAAGGCGTATTCGAGGACCGCTATAAATAATTTAGGTGAGAGAGTGTCGCCCTGTCTCACACCTCGCTTGATATGAATTTCTCTGGTAGTATTATGTAGTTTTACACGCATTGTGGCGTGTCGGTATAATGTTTGCACTAACTTTGTAAACCGGTAATCTCTTCTACTATTGTTCAGAGCAGTTATAATGCTGTCTAATTCCACAGTGTCGAAGGCTTTGTGAAAGTCTACGAAGATAAGTAACAGTGGTCTGTTCTATTTTATCGACTTTTTTATTAAGGTTTTTACTGTTTGTAGGTGATCGTTTGTTCCGAATTTTGAGCGGAATCCAGCTTGTTCTCGGGGTTGGTAGAAATCTAACCTGTTTTCTAGTCTTGTCGTAATTATTCGGGTAAACATTTTATAGATGTGGTTCAATAAGCTGATTGGTCTATAGTTTTCTCGGTGCGCCTTGTCTCCTTTCTTGTGTACTAAAATTGTTACTGCATTGTTCCATGTTTCCGGTATGCAACAGTCTGTTAGACAAAGGTTAAACAAAATTTTTATTTGGTTGAGAAGGGCACGTCCACCCATCTTTATAGCTTCTATTACGACTCCATCTTCTCCTGGCGCTTTGTTTTTCATCTTTTTCATCTTTTTTAATTGGCGTCAAAAGGTATACAATTTTATTAAATCACTTCAAGGGCTAAATCACACAACGTTTTCGATATAAATATATCATCCTCAGTGCTAGTACTTAATAATTTTTAACAATTCTAGCCACGTGAGTTTTGATTAACGCTATATTAAATACCTTTTTTAGTTTTGAAGATAATTTTGAAAATAATTTTACTTACCCATGTTCGGCTGATAAATGCAAAGGACTATATCCACATTCATCAGTGGCATTCACATCACCTCCCCGAGTCAATAATAACTGTGTTGCTTCGTAGTACCTTTGCCAAACGGCATAATGCAAGGGCATCAATCCTTGAGTCACAGGCTCGTTTACCTACATCATTTATAAAATATAAACAACAATTTTTTGTCATGTACAATCTATGAAATACCTTGGCTCCGCATGCTAGTAAAATTCTGATTTCGTCCAAAGGTACCATCCTTATTATAGAATCCGCCAGTTCCCTTTGTAAAGGGTTGGTTATGCACTCCGTTGGCATCTGAAAAAAAATCATAGTGTTAGTTTTACCTTAAATAATATTACTGCGACCCCTTAGACGTAGAAGAACTTCAGAAAAATAATCAATTATAGTTTGAAGGCAATACCCCCATCACTTTCTTTAACGTAGAAATTTAGTTTGGTATTCCTGGTAATATTATATTGAATATTTTGACTAATAAAGCAATTTTAAAAGGTTAAGATGTTTGATATCGTTGTTATCGTTGATATCGTGATGTTCAGATGCGTTTGATAAAGTAAAACATGATGGACTCATGGAAATTCTGAAAACTAAAAACCTAGATGAAAGAGATTTAAGACTAATAACACACCTCTATTACAATCAGCGAACAATAGTAAGAATTGAAAAAGGAACATCTGAAGAAATGGAAATAAAGAGAGGAGTCCAGCAAGGCTGCATACTATCACCTGTATTATTTAACGCATATTCTGAAGAGGTAATGTGAGAAACTCTGGAAGATGAAAGAGTCGGCATAAGAGTAAATGGAGTCTTAGTTAACAACATCAGAATGCAGATGATATAGTAATAATAGCCGATAGTTTACAAGACCTGCAAAGACTCATGAGTAAAATAGTAAGGTGTAGTAGGGAGTACGGACTCTCTCCAATATCAAAAAGACGAAGTTTATGAAAATTAGTAAAAACAACCATAGTACATGATAATACTAACGAAATCTTGATAGTAGAGGGTCAGCAGATCGAAAGAGTAAAAAAATTACACTTACCTAGGAACACTTATAATAGAAAATAATGACTACACTGCAGAAATTAAAGTCAGAATCGAAAAAGTACATTCTATTTTTATGAAAATGAAAAAGGTCCTATGCAGCAAAGATTTAACATTAGCTCTTAAAGTACGCCTAACAAAATGTTACGTATACAGTGTACTATACTATGGAGTGGAATCATGGACGTTAAATGCAAAGACAATGAGACGACTTAGCGCCTTTGAAATGTGGACCTATAGAAGAATTATGAGGGTTTCTTGGGTAGATATAGTTACGAACAACGAAGTACTAAGAAGAATAGGTAAAGAGAAGGAAGTTGAACTTACAATTAAAGAAAAAAAACTACAGTATCTCGGACATGTGATGCGGGGCGAGAAGTATGGCATCCTGCGACTCATAATGCAAAGAAAGATAGATGGCAGAAGAAGCATCGGAAGAAGACGAATTTCATGGCTGAAGAACCTGCGAGAATGGTTTGGATGCAGCTCAAAACAACTATTTAGAGCTACTGCCTGAAAAATTAAAATAGATACGATGATTGCCAACCTCCGTAGCGGAGATGGCACCTGAAGAAAAAGAAAAAGGTTCAGAAGTCATTTGGCTACATAAAAAAGCGCCGCTTATGTGAAAGACGATGACTGAGTAGTGAGTAGTATAGATCATACGTTTGCTCTGTGTTCGTTCAGAGAATGTATGTACGTTTTTTTGTGTGTATCAATATCTTCTTACAGTATCTTGGGTAATTTTTAGAGCAGGTCTCCATTATAGTATGCTGCTGAACAATACAACGAGATACGTGATATGATCGCTAAGGGAAAGTGAGTTTCTCCATACTCAAGTTCATTCCTTCTTCTGCTTTGGGTATTTTCGAGAATTCACAATATTGTATCAGGTGAGCGGATGTTGAACACCAGACAGATAATAGAAAAAGCGGGGGAACACAACATAACAATGCGGCTCTGTTTCGTAGGTTACACCGAGGCGTACGGTGAACGCTTTCCATTCAGTAAAATCGGATCCCCGTAGATCAAAATCAGAAATATGGGAGTACCTACTTAACCACCTAGTTCACCTAATAAGAAATTTGTATGATAAAAACTACGCTTACGTTAAGGTACACGGAATATATTCAAATGCGTTAAAAATAAATAAAGTAACTCGACAGGGCTACATACTCTCACCATTATTTTACAACTTATATACTGACTGAATATATTGTAATGAGGAAAGTACTAGACGAATAGGATGGAGAAAACATTAGACTACCATACGTAGATGACACACTTATTATCATTCTCTTTGCATTATCCCTAAGCGGGGTCGGCTTCCCTAATTGCATTTCTCTACACAATTCTATCTTGGGTCATATCAATGTTTATCCCCTATACCAACATGTCCTGCCTTATCGTCAACCCCCAGGTTTTTTGGGTCTTCCTCTCCTACTCCTTCCAGGAATCTGCACTTCAGCTATTCTTCGTATGGATGATTAACGTCTCGACGTTGAACATGACCAAACTATCTTAAGCTATGCTCTCTCATTTTGACATCAATCGGTGCCACACCTAGACTTCCCCTAATATACTCATTTCTAATTTTATCCTTCTTTGTCACTCCACTCATCCATCTAAGCATTCTCATTTCCGTCACATGCATTCGTTGTTCCTATTTCTTTTTTACTGCCCAACATTCAGTTCCGTACATCATAGCCGCTCTTATGGCTGTTTTATAGAATTTTCCCTTCAGCTTCATTGGTATTTTTCTGTCACACAACACACCACTCGCTTCTTTTCACTTCATCCATCTAGCCCTAATTCTACTGCACGCATCTTTATCTATTTCTCCATTTCTCTGTAATACCGATGCTAGGTACTTAAAACTATTGCTTTTCACAATCATTTCACCATCCAAAAATATCATTTTATTTGTAGTAATTCCATCTTTAAATGAACATTCCAAATACTCTGTTTTTGTCCTACTTAGTTTTAAACCTTTTTCCTTCAGAGCTTGTCTTTACTGTTCCAGTTTTTGTTCTAAGTCTCTTTCACTATTTCCTATAAACACTACATCATCAGCATAAATTAGGCACCATGGAATGCTACCCTGTAGTTTCGCTGTTATCTGGTCCAAAACTAATGAGAATAAATAAGGGCTAAGCACCGAGCCTTGGTGCAATCCTACTTTCACCTGAAATTTATCAGTCTCTCCCACACCTGTCCTAACACTAGTCGTTACTCCCTAATACATATGTCTCACAATCTTTACATATTCGCCAGGGACTGCTTTCTTGGATGACACATTTATACCAGCAGAAAATGACATATTTATACCACCTTAGATGACACACTTATACCAGCAGCAAATGAAGTCGAAATGATTACCGTCAACGAACGGCTAAGCCTGAGAGGCAAAGAATTCGGACTTTAGATTAACACCAGGAAACAAAAATACGTAGACAGAGCAAATAATAATCTACCGCATATGGACCAAGTGACGAATTTCAAAGTAATAAATAGATTTGTATTCTTAGGCTCCCTGATAACCAACAGTGCCTATAGCTTCTAAGCAATAAGGCAATGGCCTGAACTGCAACAACATGATAAATGTTGCAACAGCATTAATTAAAATATGGAAATATGGTTCATTCCACCAACATACGACTGTTTTGGATTATCGCGACAACGAATATTTCAGTGTGCAACATAAGAAGTACGAAAGTAAATGGCTCTAATAATTATTCCAATAAACAGCAATGTAATTTGCAATTTATTTTCGTTCTTCATATTTTGCAAAATAAAATAGTCGTTGAATAATAATCCAACACAGTCGTATATTCGTGGAATAGGGTATACTGAACAACAACAAGGAATACTAAGCTCAGATTGCTTAATGTCCTTATTTTTTCTATTAATAGAAACGCATAGACTTTCAAAAATCAATGGCAGTAAGATCGAAGTCTTCAAAATATGGGTCTACAGAAGAATACTATGCGTGTCCTGGACAGAACAAAGAACCAGCCTGTCTATTAAGGAAGAGCTTCCAATAAAAGACTAAAAGCTCCATTTTATTTGCGTAGCTGCATATACATGAAGCAACAGGTATGTATTATAGGTCAAGAGGGACAAACAGGTTGCTACAAATATCCTAGATGTAAAAAAGACACGGAATGGTATGGATCTGACTATTTGTTGGTACCTACATATAAAATAGAGGTGGTGAAATAAAGACGAACAGTAACAAATAATGTAATAGCATCTACATCTGAGGCAATATAGTGCTAAATAGAACCCTGACAAACGTTGGAAATAATTAACTGGAGAATAAACAAAAAAAGCAATGAAGTCTGATCGGCCTATGGGGGAGCAGTACGGCAAGGGATAAGGGCTTGCGGCTCAGTGATACCACCCATAGATCTCTACCGGAAGGGCGTTGACGCCTAATGCACCGGTGTGTACAAGGTTATTCACTATATTTTGACCCCCCTGTTAACTGCTTTATTTACAGAACTAGAAAAAAATGTAAATACAAAAGTGATTCGATTTTTAAAATATGATTTTTTGACATATATAACATACTAGTGACGTCATCCATCTGGGCGTGATGACGTAATCGACTATTTTTTTAAATGAGAGCAGGGGTCGTGTGCTAGTTCATTTGGAAGGTATTTCAATTCTCTATTCAGTAATATAAACATTAAGATAATTATTTATACAGGGTGTCCAATTTTTTTTTTAATTTAATTAATTGATACGAAAAGAAGAATATATATGTAATTTATTTAATTTAAAATACATTTTACTGCTGTTAGAAAACAGAAATATAAGTTTGTTGCACAAGTAAACATTGATTTTTGCTTAAATTCAATGTTCAAACTGCCAAGAGGCAGATGGGTGACAGCTTGAACATTAAATTTAAGTGAAAAGTAATATTTATCTGTTTAATATACATTTATTTCTGTTTTCTGACAACAGTAGAATGTATTTTGAATTAAATAAATTACATATATTCTTCTTTTTGTCAATTAATTTAATTAAAAAAGAATTTTTGGACACCCTGTATAAATAATTATCTTAAATGTTTATATTGCTGAATTTAGAATTGAATTACCTTTCAAATGAGCTAGCACTCGACCCCTACTCCCATTTAAAAAAATACTTGATTACGTCATCACGCCCAAATGGATGACGTCACTAGTACGATATAAATGTCAAAATATCATAATTTAAAAATCGAATAACTTTTGTATTTTACATTTTTTTCTAATTCTCTAAATAAAGCAGTTTACAGGGGGGTCAAAATATAGTGAATAACCCTGTACATACATACAGAAAGCTTTCCTGTAATCGCAATATAACGCTCCCGATAAGAATGTTTGGATGTTGTCTTTTCTCCACCATTTTGTATGAGGTTGAGGCTTGGACACTGGAAACAATACAACATTAAAAACCTAGAAGCATTCGAAATGTGGTGTTATCGACGTATTCGGAAAATATCACGGATGAATCGCTAAACGGACGCATAACTTCTCGAACAACTAGGAAAATAATGCGAAGTTTTAAATTCCATAAAAATTACGAAGTTGGAATGGTAGAAGAGCCCAAGCGGGGATTTTTGCAGTTACTCGAGCGCGTCAGGTTATCATATGGGGAGAAACCTGGTGAGCTGCAGATGTACCTCTACCATATATTAACTCTTAACACAGGGGAGTTCGTTAAGGGGGGCCCGAAAAAAAAAACAATCTATCCTTAAAAATACTCGAAATTGTCAGATTAAGATAAGGTAAGTTAAGGACATGCAAAACAGTGTATATTTAAAAAATATGACGATTCGAGCGAGGCGTAAGGAAATGGGTGAGTTAAAAAGTTTCACAAAAAAGCGAATAATTCGCGAAATGAACGTTAGATCGAAAAACTAAAAAATACGTGTTCAATATTTTTCAAAAATTTATCGAATGATATTAAACATGACCCCCCGCGGAGAAGGGTGGGGGGTAAATTTAAAATTTTAAATACAAATCCCGCGATATTTCGCAAAATAAACATTAGATCGAAAACCTGCAAAATACACTTAATCAATATGTTTGAAAAATATATCGAATGGTACCAAACACGACCCCCCACGGAGGTGGGGTGGGGGTTACTTTAAAATCTTAAATAGGAGCCCCAAATTTTTATTCCAGATTTGGATTCTTTACGTAAAAATAAGCAACTTATATTCGAAATCGTTTTTCGAATTATGGATAAATGGCGCTATAATCTAAAAAAAAACGATTGTTGGAAATGGAAAATTAAATTAAAAATGGAAAGTCCCCGCTAAAATGGAAAACTTTACTTAACTTTTTTTGGTTTTAGGATCTACTCTTCACAACCCAATAGGTCCTCAAAGCGTTCGAATGACTGCACATTTAGCAGACTTCGCTCCCCTACTAGAATACCTGGGGCACATTATGAGAGGAGAAAGATACGAACTATTAAGGAATATAATGCAGGGCAATATTAAAAGCAAAAGAAGCGTAGTAAGATGTAAAATCTCGTGGCTACTACGGAACCTTCATGAATGGTTTCGATGCAGTTCAATTGAACTATTCAGTCACGTAACCAACAAAATTATAATTGCCAGAATGACTTCCAATCTCCTTCTGCTGTGAAATCTGCAGAACTTGAAGAAGAAGACAGAGATTTTTTTTATTAACGCTATACATATCTGGAATAGGTCTTTTCAGAACCTGAATAGGTAACAAAGATACCTGGTCAGGATGAAGGAGAAATGGATAATACCCAATTAACCTTTCAGGTAGCAGTTTGGTTCAATGATCAAATCAGGGGTAACAAACAAATCAGGACAACTTACTGAGGACGAAAATGTTTGGAAGTTCAAAGCTGATTTACTGACGTAGTCGTCTAAATCGCTGAAATAAGCAGTATGTAGGTCACATATTTTTTGGTTCCAAAAAAATATTAAGTCCTTGACAAGTGGTGTTATTATGTGTATGTCTTTTAAATCAATCTTGTGAATTTGAATAACTAATTTTATGATGAAACATAATGTTAATGTATAGCGAAAATTTCAAATTAAGCGGCGAAACGAAAAAAAAAACACACGAGCCGCTACTCTGCGTTGACGTTATTTCTAACCTTCTAATTATACATCCATGCTAAAAGCAAACGCAACATAATATATTTCGTATACTCACATAATATTTCGTCAAATAGTAATTATTATTATGCAGTACCAAATTGAACAACATATTTCGGCTTCTTTGCATTATTGTCTATTCAATTCTAAATATTTTTTTAAATAAATGGGTTAGAGCTTTAAAACAGTAACAAAAGCACTGGGATAGAAACTAATTCATGATCCGAGTCCAAGTTTACGTGACGTTTTTGCTATTTTTAAAGTTATCATGACGTTTATCTACTTCTGCGTGATCTACTGGACACATTGTCATTTTTATTTTTTGATAAAGACATTTTATTCAAAAACAACTTCTTGTATTATTCCAAAACTTTTTATGTATCTATAATTTATAAGTTATAATTTTTATAAGTATTTTTTACAAAATATACAGTCCAACAGCACTCCTGAACATCATGTAAACGTTTATAAACTTTGACTCAATGACTTAACACATAACTACTCGCACTTTTCTTTATTTTATTCAAAAACAACTTTTTGTATTATTCCAAAACTTTTTAAATATAAAATAAGGGAATGGGTACGAACTTTCGGCTTCAATGCTATTTAAACGGGATTCATTTTTTTTAAATCCTGAGAAAACTAATAAATATTTTTGAAAAATTTAAACGCAGAAAGAAATATTACGTTATTACCGAGAGCCGAAAGTCCCTGAACTTCTGTAATGTTTATTTTAATAAGTTACAGGGGTGAAAAACTAAGATAAAATTTAGTGAAATTTTTAATTTTAAATATCTCATTCAAAAGAAACTTTTTATTTATCCTAAGGGACTTTTGGCCCTCGGTAATAAAGTAATCTTTCATTATGCGTTTAAATTTTTCAAAATTACTTATTAGTTTTTTCAGGATTCGAAAAAAATTATTACATTTAAAATACATTAAAAATTTTGACTAGCGTCAAAATTTTGCATTTTGTTCCTTTTCCCTTAATAGTACACTTTTCCTGTTGTAACTTAAATCAAAATTACCTAAAGTGTCTTGAATATACTCACTTTATAGGTGTGTTTAAATTGTAAGACATATAAGAGTACTGTCAGGTTTTTGAAATTTTTCCTGGGACGATTTTATTTAAATATTATATACCGGGTGGTGAATTGGGAAACGGGCCATAGGGAACTCAATGTAAAATTCTAAACTGTTGGATTCCTGCTTCCCTAATTATTTTACATCAAAAGACATGAGAAACTATTTGTAGAGGATTGAAATCTGTAGTGTAAACAACTATCAGAATTGTTCTACGAATTAAACATATTCCAAAATTTTGAAAAAATGTAGTACAATTTCAGATTATTACGCCAAAATTAGGCCACACACCGTGCAATAATGTGTCACAATGAAGTTTTATATTAAGCATATTTGAACTGTCAATATTTTTATATTATCATTTTTTGTTTAAAAAACAATAAAGTTGATAAGGTACCCTCAGTTGAGGAGAAAGTATTAATAATAAAGGTGTCTCATCCAGTGAATAGTGTGCTGAGTCAGTTATAGTCAGTTAAATATCTTTATCTAATTTACTTACCGTTGCACGTCATCTGCGTAATAGCCTATGACGTCACATGATACCAACATGAAATATTTAGGCGGTAGGTGTGTTCTTTTTTAGAATCATTTTGCCTAGTACACTGGAATTACAGCCACTAGACATATTTTATAATATACGCGTCGAAATAATATTTGAAGATTTCTATTAATGTTAACCTAAAGAAATACACAAAAATATGTTTCATTCAATTTGTATAAATGGATTATAAAGCGGTGTTATGAAGCACATTGGCTCGGAACGCACTGGAACTATAATCGAACGAAGGTGACATTTTAGAATAAATTGGTAACATTTATTTAACAGTTGCGGTGATGACACTTCATATTTGTTTATATTCTTTACTGTAAGTATTTGTTTTATTATATATGTTACCGGCAAAGTGTAAAATCAGGCATTGTATAGAATACCTAGGCATTCTATACATTGCCAAAAGTAAGCAGGCAAAGTGTGAAATTTTAAACATTTCATACTTTGCCTAGGCATTCTATAGAATGCCTGCTGGAGTTCAGGCAGAGTTAAAAATCTGTCTGTTCCATTGTTTTCGAGTTACAACGTGCTTGCCTCACCTACTCCCCCCGCCCATCCCCGCTATAACGCTGCTCTTAGTTCTGTTCCGTCACGCCACAGTATTGTGCTAGGCCTACGCTTCAGTTCTGTTCTGTCGTGCCACTGTATTGTTGCTTGAAAATGTCACAAGTGAACAGTAGTATCAGTAGTTCTAGTGATCGTTTATCGCTAATGAAACTTCGTTTTAGTGCCGAACTTGTAAAAATTCGGAATGCAAGTGCTAAAAATAGTGTTTTTTTGACTGAAGACGACTATAAGAAGCTGGTGTAGGAGGTCGAAGATGCCAAGGCCAAGCCCAGAAAGGAACCTCTTCACTACTGGCTACTCAACAGGTATGATGTAATGATCGTAGAAAATGTGCAAAAACTAATACACCCATTAAAACAAGGAGACAGTGTTGTAAAATTTTATGTCCACGATTCAGATTTATTTACTGTTCTCCATGAAGCTCATGTAGCTATTGGTCATGGTGGAAGAGATCGAATGTTAAAAGAGCTAGATATTAAGTACAAAAATGTTACAAGTCATGATGTTGAGCTATATATTAGTTTGTGTGAGCCATGTCAGAAGAAACAAAAGGGTTCGAAAAGAGGAGTGGTAGTAAAGCCCCTGATTTCATCAGAATTTAATTCTCGTTGTCAAGTAGATTTGATTGATTTCCAGTCACAGCCCGACAGGGAGTTTAAGTTCATAATGGTCTATCAGGATCATTTGACAAAATTTGTGATTCTTAAGCCTCTCAAAACTAAAACCGCTGAGGAAGTAGCATATCACCTAGTTGATATTTTTACTCTCATTGGAGCACCAAGTATATTGCAGTCAGACAATGGAAGGGAGTTTGCAAACAAAATAGTTTACAATTTAAAAGATTATTGGCCTACGTTAAAAATCGTTCATGGCAAACCACGTCATTCTCAAAGTCAGGGTAGTGTAGAACGTGCAAACCAAGATATTGAAAACATGATTTCGACTTGGATGCAAGATGAAAAAACTGACCGTTGGAGTGAGGGATTGAGATTTGTGCAACTTATGAAAAATAGAGCTTTACATTCAGGAATCAAAAGAACGCCCTATGAGGCTCTCTTCGGCTGTAAAGTAAAGGTCGGTCTTACAACATCTTCTCTGCCTCGAGACATTTTGGTTTCCATTAACAGCGAAGAAGATTTGGAAAGAGTGGTTAATAACATGCACACAACAGAAACACAAACAATGTCAAGTCTAGAACCTCCACTCCAAACCGATCATAACACTTCAGAAGTTAATGAGGCAACCGTTGATGTCTCGGTCAGTTCTAGCCTTCTACAAATGTGTAGCGTTTGTTTGCAGCAAACTAATGAGAAACAAAACTGCACAAAATGTTTAGCGGACATACATATTTCATGTGGCCATTCAATTCAGGGGTGTGATGATACTGAAAAAACCCTGTTGTGTGTCCCTTGTTTTAATTCGGAAAATATTGATAAAGAGAGGAAGAGGTCAAAAGCTTGTCTTGAAAAACAAGCTAAGAAAATGAAAGCTAATTCCGATAAAAAGTTTCCCCCCGTCACCAAAGGAGTCACTGTTCGTGTTCCAATTCCTGACGTTGACAAAGGAAAAGGTGACTTGAGAAATATTCTGGCAGTGGTCATGGATACGACAGAAGATGGGTTTTACAAATTAGGGACCGCCAACGGAGTTTTGAAACAACTGTACGCAAGGTCACAGTTTACAGTTTGCAAAAAAAGCCTAGTTCGAGTAGAAGACGTGCCTGATCAAGAAACAGGACTTCGTACCGTTGCAACAGCTCAGTCAACAGGAAGCGGCCAAGGATTTGTGAGATGCACTTGCAAAACTAAATGTCAAACCAAACAATGTGCTTGTGTTAAAAACAATCGAAAATGCAACTCGAAGTGCCATAGTTCTCTTCCCTGCTGTAACAAGTAATTTCTTAAATTAATATTTCACTTTTAAATTTTACTCTAGTAAAATATGAGGATTTTCAGATCCTATGTTTAATACATTTCATGTTTGTTATTTGCAATAAACAATTTTTAACAATGTTGTTCATTTTATACTTTGCCTGCAAAACTTTCGACATTCTATATAATGCCTAGGCATTATACACAATGCCTAGGCAAAGTTTGTACAATTGTTAAGAAATGAGTTTATTTCATACTTTGCCTGGATTCACTCGGCAATGTATACAATGCCTAGGTATTCCATACAATGCCTGAATTGTACACATTGCCGGTAACATATATACTGTTTTGATTATTTACTTTAACGTAAGATTATAACTTAATTCTTGTTTTCTATTTCTAAAGTTTTTATTTATTCATATTGAATATTAATTTCTTTTGTCGTATAATCCATGTTTACAATAATTATGTGATCTATTTGATTTAAAATGGATTCAGGATTTTTTTATACTTTGGCAACTATGTCAACTTAGATCTGTGGCGTATATAATGACGTGCAACGGTAAGTAAATTAGACGGACTGTAGTAACGTGTCGCCTAACTTTTACACACATACCTACTGTGGCAAATGTATTATATTTTTCAAAATTTTGGAATGCGTTTAAATCGTAGAACCATTTTAACTTCTGTTTTAATACAGATTTTAATTCTCTACAAATATTCTCTCATGACTTTTGATGTAAAATAATTAGGGAAGCAGGAATTCAACAGTTTATAATTTTACATTGAGTTTCCTATGGCCCGTTTTACGATTCACCACCCGGTATATAGAGACTGTTTTACAGCATCTTAGGCCGTTTATCGCAATTCGAATGCCATTATTTTCAGTTTTGCCATGAATCAATTTCTATATTTCTTCTGTTAATGGCTATATTGATCCCTTTTTCCCAAGACTTCTTTGGTCTTCTTTTTTTCCTTCTTCTTTTTGGGACCCATTTCCAGATATTAATCGGTAATCTCTCATCATTCATTCCTCTCATGTGTCAGTATTAGGAAAGTTGTTTTCTCTCTATCGTATCTGTTAATGTTGTCTCTACCATCACCTTTTTTATTCTATCTGTTCTTACATGATCGTGTAATCGTTTTCTACAGCATCTTCGCCAAAAATTGTTCTCTATATAAAATAAAACTCTGCCGGATAAGTAATGACAGTGAGTAATTGCGTCTTTATACAGGGTGGTTCTTTTGGAGTTCTAATTAGACGTTTTAGAGAAATTTGATATAATTCATATCTGAAAATTTAGGATATAAGGTTTTTGGATAAGCTTAATATTCTAAAATATTTAGAGACTCCCACTACCTCCAGTTATATCAGAAGGTGAGTAGAACTTCCTTATTTTAAATAAACTACTGTCCAAATTACTTTTACTGGGGGGATGACTTTCACTCTCGAAATCCGTAAGTAGTAACCGAAACTAGATAGTTATATTGGACAAAATTTCTCTAATATACGCCTTTGTATAGTGCTATTACTAATTTAAATATTATTAACATCTGCCACTTGTATCTGTAATTGTTTCATTGTAACAAAACTCCTTTTATTTGTCCAGTGCGTCTCGTGTGGTCGTTTATTTCTCGAACACGTTAAATGACTCCATTCCAATGTTTCACAAACCGATGCATACCCTGTTTAAAGAATTCTTATGGGTGTAGCTCGAAGAAACCTTATATGGCATTTTGTATTTCTTAGTCTAATTGAAAACGATTACCTTCTAACACCATTTTCAATGTACCAAATGGATGTACCAAATGTGGATGATCTAATATCTCCCGTTTCTTTCGTTGTAGATTTCCTTTCACTACTTTGGCAATATAAGGGTGAGCATGATCGTGTAGAATAATAACACCACGTGAGAGCTTCTCTGGATTTTTCGTCCATAATACCTACTTGATGGAACTTGTACAGGTTGGCTCCCATATGAATCACCGTTGATAAAGCAACTTCAGTCGCTGTTATACCGACATAAATTTGCGTAGACTTCTGTCTGGTACCAAGCACACTACGGCTATAACATTCTTCGATTGACAGGTGTCGTTCTGGATGAGTTAAATATGATACTGGGATAACTTTTAGGCGAGTTTTTACTTGAGAACCAAGGATTCACACGGTATATGAATGAACCAGAAGAGTGTAGTTTTAGTGTTTTGGTTAGTTTTTAGTTATTTCGTAGTGTAGGTAAGTGTATGTAGGTTATTTCCCAGTGTTTTTATTGCAAAATATGTACAAGTAGAACAAAAATTACTTCAATGGTAGATTGAACGTTCATTTTTAAGATTTTAAATCGCTTTTGGAAAAAATGACAAGAGACATTTCTTATAAAATAACTCAAAAAAAAAACGGAAAACAATATTTTCAGGAGCAAAAAGGCGATTGTTGGAATTTGTTTAAAAAATTGTTTGAACAATTTCTGCTCAAAAATTTCAGCCGGTACCTTTCTAATTTGTTTAAAGAGGACATTTTTTAACACAAATCCATAAAGAAACCGAATTAAAAAATGTTTCATACGGGGGCAGCCTTGTAGCATGGTTCCTTCACCCTTAACATTGAACAGATATCCTACGAAATAAATATGTTTAAAATTTACTTGTTGAACGTGAATAATTGATTAGGCGGGTTGTTGTGAGTTAACAATTATAATATAAATAAAACGACATAGTCCAGAAAGCCACTGCGCATCCGCTAGGAAAAATATTCTAATTCGGATTTTTTGCACAATCTTACTCAAAAAGGACCCCTTTTAACAAATTTGCATGTTTCCAGGACCAAAAGTTGGTCAAAAATTTTTTAAACGTTTTTTTTTTGTTTTTTTCCTAAAATTATTTTTTTTTATGGAAAATTATTTTTTTAAGTTTTTTGGATCATTCCAAACAGAAAAGGTCTTTAATGACTTTTCTCTAAAGTTGATAGTTTTTGACATATAAGCGATTAAAAATTGAAAAATTGCGAAATCGGCCATTTTTAACCCTCAAAAACTATGTGAAAAACTGAAAATTTGAATGTTGCTAAGGTAGGTAGATATTCTTTAAACATCGATTGATGAAATCCCGAAGAGTTTTTTGCAATACAATATCAAAAACCCCTTTGTTTTTTAATTGCGAATCAAGCGTGCGCGACACTATTTTCCACCGTTGCATGTGTATTTGTGTATGCAGTATGGTGCAAATGAAAGGAATAAATTCGTTATTTCGTAAACCGTCGACTTTAAGGAAAAATCCCGAAACAGGTCGATTTTTATTTTTAAGTTATGATATTGTGACATATATGGTATACTAGTGACGTCATCCATCTGGGCGTGATGACGTAATCGATGATTTTTTAAATGAGAATAGTAGTCGTGTGCTAGCTCATTTGAAAAGTTCTTCAATTCTCTATTCACTAATATAAACATTTATATAATTATTTATACAGGGTGTATAATAATTTCATTTTTTTGCCAATTTGCAAATGATTTAATTTAATAAAAATTTTTTGGACACCCTGTATAAATAATTATATACATGTTTTTAATACTGAATAGAGAATTGAAGAACCTTTCAAATGAGCCAGCACACGACCCGTATTCTCATTTAAAAAATCATCTATTACGTCATCAAGCCCAGATGGATGACGTCACTAGTATACTATATATGCCACAATATCATAACTTAAAAATAAAAACCGACCTGTTTTGGGATTTTTCCTTAAAGTCACCGGTTTACGAAATAACGAATTTATTCCTTTCATTTGCACCATACTGCATACACATGCAACGGTGGAAAATAGTGTCGCGCACGCTTGATTGGCAATTAAAAAACAAAGGGGTTTTTGATATTGTATTGCAAAAAACTCTTCGGGATTTCATCAATCGATGTTTAAAGAATATCTACCTACCTTGGCAACATTCAAATTTTCAGTTTTTCACATAGTTTTTGAGGGTCAAAAATGGCCGATTTCGCAATTTTTCAGTTTTTAATCGCTTATATGTCAAAAACTATCAACTTTAGAGAAAAGTCACTAAAGACCTTTTCTGGTTTTAATGATCCAAAAAACCTAAAAAAAATTTGTTCCATGCAAAAAAAATAATTTTAGTAAAAAAACAAAAAAAAAACGTTTAAAAAATTTTTGACCAACTTTTCGTCCTGGCAACATGCAAATTTGTTGAAAGGGGTCCTTTTTGAGTAAGATTGTACAAAAAATCCGAATTAGAATATTTTTCCTAGCGGATGCGCAGTGGCTTTCTGGACTAACAATAACACACAGGATTCATTATTATATTTTTCTTATATTCTCATTCTATAATATATCAATTATGATCTCACTACCTGTATCATAATGAACTTCAGTATGATACAGATTTTCATTAAGATATAGATTTTTAACCAATGGCGAGTCAAATACATACGCTTTGACAGTTCTCAATATGTAAACAAACCGTCAAACTGACAAACTACTGAATTTATTTGTGTTACAAAACTAATAAATTTGAATATATTTTTTGTCGTGAATGATCATAGAAAAAATAGTGTATACAACTTGCATTTAATTATCATTATGAAGCTCGTACTCTATACGAAACTCGCCGCATACGGCTCGTTTCGTAACTCTCATACTCGCTTCATAATGACCATCTAGGGGAGTGCAATTAGAACGAAAACATGCATTGTTTCGGAAAAATTCAAACAAGCTTATATTTTTCTAAAACTTTTTTTGTTAGTTTATATACATGTTAAAGTAAAAAGTTCTACTCGCGGATTTGGCCGCTAATTGTTTATTAATTGTTTAAACAATTTCATTTCGCCGCCTATGGATTGTAGTGAGTAGTCGGTTGTAATCTGAGCTCCCGAAAAAGTAACATTAACAGTAAGGAAATTCAGCGAAAAAATTCCTAATTTTTCAGTAGTGTGAATATAAAATAGTTTTGGTGCTGTGAGTTGAAAAAAAAAATTGGAACACTATGGTTATTACAAGAGAAGTAAAAGAAGCTATTGAAAATGCTGTAAGTCAAGCCATTATAAAAAGTCTCCAAAATAAAGATATTATAAAAAGTCTTACTGATAATGTCGCCGTAGCCATTATAAATACCATTGAAACCCGTCTAGGTAATTTAGAAGAAACAGTGGCGTCACTTAAAGTGGATATTAACTCCACTAAAACAAACTTGGAGCGCAAAATAGAAGAATTGAACGAGAAATTTGATCGACTAGATCAAGGGAACCGGCGCATGTGTCTACGAATTTTTAATCTAAAGGAAAAGGAGAAAGAAGACACCAGAAACGAAATAATTAACCTAATAAATTCTAAAATGGGTTTAAATTTAAAATATGAAGATATTAACTTATGTTATCGAATTGGTAAACAAAACAAGGATAAAGCTAGGGCTGTGTATCTTAAATTAAATACAATCGAGAATAAGCAAACAGTCTACGCTAAGAAGAAGCTACTAAAGGGTACTGGGGTAGTTATTAAGGAAGATCTCACTAACTTAAAATTGGAATTGGTAAATCAGCTAACCAGTCTTGTGGGTTTAAAAAATGTGTGGACTGACAATGGTAAAATCTACGTCTGTCGAAACGGTAACGTAAAAATAATAAAAAATTCTAAAGACTTTGATGAATACAGAACTCATTATAATTTGTAAATAATATGTGTTTTATCAATTGTATTATTGCTAATGCTCTCTAGGTTTTAAGGCTTTAAATTTTTGTTTTCGATACCATTTTTCTATTTCACTTTAATAAACGATTGATTAAATTTTGGGATATCAGGTACAATTTATGACTAAATGCTTGAATATCTAGAAATTTTAGATAATAGTCAGGAAATCGATACAAAAGAATATAATAATTTTCAAGATTACTTACTTGAACTGGAGAGGGTAAAATGGGAGAATGGAATTGGTGTGATTCACTTTAATATTCGAAGTTTACAAAAGCATTTTGATGAACTGCTCATATATTTAGAATCAGGTAAGGATCTTTTGGACATAATTATTTTATCCGAAACTAGGGAGGTAAATATAAATGATTTTCATATTCCGAATTACGGAATATATTATAATGAATCGTGTATAAATAAATGCGATGGTACGGTGATTTATATAAAAGATAGTATATCATCTACAATTAGTACTATAGAGATAAATGATAGTAAATTTCTCCGCGTGAAATTTTTAACGAAACATTTAAATACTTATTATTCAGTTGGGATAACTGCCTATTATCAACCACCTGCAACAAATACTCAAATATTCTTAAACGATCTGGAACAATATCTGCAGCAGTTGGATATGCAACATCTTGAAGTTTATGTAGGTGATATAAATATCGACTTGTTAAAATCCTATACACCCGATACAACTAGGTATCTAAACATATTAAATACATATGGTTTCATCTCTTATATAAATAAACCTACAAGAGTTACTTCTGATTCTAAGACAACAATAGATCATATATTTATTAGGAAAACTAATAATATAGAAAGTAAAATTGATATAGATTCGGTAGTTTTTCAAACCGATATGACAGATCATTTTTCGCCATTTGTTTTGATATCCTTTAAAAGCTGTGACAGTATAAATACAGAACATAAAGAAAAAAATTACAACAAAAAAATTGACTTTAAAAAAATAAATAATTATTTAAAAAATGAATCATGGTCTGAAGTAATTAATAATAATAATGTTCAAATTTCTTACAACAATTTCATTAATAAAATAAACACAATTACAAACTCTTTCACTAAAATTGTTGTCAACAAAAATAACAAATACAAAAAATTACAATCATGGATATCTACGGCAATAATAACATCCATTCATAAACGTCATATCCTCAAAAAACAACTAAATAAAACGCCTACACCCATTCTAGAAGCACAGTATAAGGAATATAGAAATAAACTTAATGTGTTAATAAAAAAACAGAAAAATGATTACTATAAACAAAAATTATACGGTACTCATGGGAATACTAAAAAATTATGGAATATTATTAATGAGGTTGCAGGAAGTAAAAATACACTAGATATTTCTAATATTGATATTGTTAATGAAAATGGGGACTGCGTTAAAAATAATACAGATAAGGCAAATGTGTTTAATAATTTTTTTATAAACTTAGGAATGAAAATGGCAAATAAAATAGAAAATTCAAATTTACCTGATAATTTGTTGAGAGATGTTTATATAGAATCGTCTATTTTCTTAAAACCGGTAACGCAGGCCGAAATAACTATTTTGATATCTAATTTAAAGAATAATTGTTCTCCTGGTCCCGATAAGATTAGTAGCAAATTAATAAAATATATTCATCTTAATATATTGGGCCCATTAACCCATATAATAAATCTCAGTCTCTCAACAGGACAAATACCTACGCAATGGAAGCAATCTATAGTTTCTCCCATTTTCAAAAGCGGTTCTAGAAATAAACTAACTAATTATCGACCGATATCTGTAATAAATAACTTTGCTAAATTATTTGAAAAAGTATTAACAAATAGATTGGTTAGCTTTCTGGATCAGCATAATGTTCTTTCTAAAATTCAATACGGTTTCAGAAAAAAATCCTGTACAGAAGATGCCGCATTGAATCTAGTTGAAACAATAATTAAAGCTCTCGATAATTCTAAAAAATGCCTAGCAGTCTTTCTGGATTTGGCTAAAGCCTTTGACACGGTATCTCATGCCAAACTGTTAGGTAAATTGAATAATTATGGTATTCGGGGTATTGCATTAGACCTTTTTAAAAATTATTTAACAAACAGAACGCAGCAAACTAAAATCGGTGACAAAATAAGCACTAATATTAATGTTCAGATGGGGATACCACAAGGAACGGTGTTAGGACCTATTTTATTTCTCGTATACATAAATAGTATTGCAACAATCCAGAATTTTGAGGGACAGTTGGTATGTTACGCAGATGATACTGCACTCATAATTACAGGAAATACTTGGGAAGAAGTGCATTTTGCGACAGAGGTTTGTCTTAAAAATATTAGAATTTGGCTAAATCATAATCTTTTAACTTTAAATGTCGAGAAAACAAAATATGTAACATTTTCCCCAACAGTTACGGACCAACCATCTTTAAAGATTAGACTGCATAATCCCAGATGTAAAGATAATATATGTGATTGCCCCATACTAGAACAAACCCCTGTAATAAAATATTTGGGTGTTATGATTGATCATCACACAAGGTGGTCACATCATATTACCTATGTCTCTAAACGTATAAGAGCTTTAATACATAAATTTTATAAAGTAAGGTTCATCCTATCTAAGTCCAATCTTATTATGATGTATAATTCATTAGTTGAATCAGTTCTAAGATATTGTATAACTATTTGGGGTGGTGCATTCTCTACTAATTAAAAAATTTGCAAACTACACAAAATATTTTACTTAGAATAATATTTAAAAAACCTAGATTACACTCAACATCTCTACTCTACCAAGAAACAAAATTATTCAAAATACGTCAAATTTATATACACCAATGTCTCCTAAGGACCCAATTTTCAAAAGTAAAAAACAATAAAAAAACTTCAATTACTAGAGCAGCTACTAATCTACATCTAAATACTAATTTATTTAAAAAAACTGTGACGCAGAGATCATTTTCCTATTATGGTCCTAAACTATTTAATATGTTACCAACGCATTTAAAAGAAATTAATATAAGACATAAATTTAGTAAAGAAGTAAAGAGTTTAATTATCAGTAACCCGGAAATGTTTAAAATATTTGAAAATGTTTGAATTTGATTTGCACAACCAATTCGTATTTTCTCCTTTTTTACTCTTTCATCTAATCATCTAATAATCATCTAATAAAAAAAAAACTAAATCACATAAACAGTTAAAATCTAAAAAGAAATGTATCGATTTGCTATTGTTATTGAATGTTTTGATTTATATTTTACTTTAATTTATACATATTATAGACAGTGTATTTAATAAATTATAATATGTACATTGTATATTATATTGACTGACATCAGTGGGAGGTATCCGACAAACAGATGCCTTGTGTCTAGGTCTGCCTCCGGATGAATCAGTCAGTATAAGTATATTAATTAGGTCTGTTATGTGTATATTGTATAATAACTAAGTGGTTGAATAAATTATTTGATTTGATTTGATTTGACAATAACAATTGCTTTGTATTAATAATTTTAAAAATATCGTTAAATTCATTATTTTACTTTGATCAAATATGTTTCTATTTTGTTTTTGATTATGCTGAATCCGAATATGGCATTTCAATTTGAAAATTCTTATACAGAAGCTCTTATACAGTATGTCTGCGTAGCTAGGAACCACATGGAAAACTTTTTTATTATCAATTTTACGAAAAAAAGTTATTCTTCATAAAATGCTCTGGATAGTTAAAAATCTAAAACTCAACAATCAGATATCAAATTTTATCAATTTTATACGAGTTATGTCAAAAATATAAATTTCGTTAAAGAGTTAAGTACCTTTATATTTCAGAATATCAAAAAATGCTATTATAAAAAGTTGTTTGAAATTAAAAACTATGTTTAAATATACAATTACATTATTCTAATCGAAAAAAATTTTCAATTTTTTCTCAAATTACGGATACTCATCATCATTTTTATTACAATTATGATAACTATTTTATTATCACTTTTACGAAAAAAAGTTGTTCTTCATAAAATTCTCTACCTGGTCTAAAATCTAAGACACAACCATCAGATATTCAATTTTTTAAATTTTATACGAGGTATGTAAAAAATATGAAATTATCTTAAGAGTTAATGACTTTATTATTCACAATATTTTAATTAGAAGGATGTAATTGAACACTCAAACAAAATTTTTTAATTCCAAACAACGTTTCTTAATAACAATTTTTGATATTCTGAAATTTAAAGATACTGTACTCTTGAGTGAAATTCATATTTTTTGACATACCTCGTATAAAATTCATTAAATTTGATATTTGATGATTGCATCTTAGATTATATACGATGCAGAGTATTTTATAGAGAATAACTTTTTTTCGTAAAACTGATAATAAAAAAGTTATCAATAGGTTCCAAGTTACGCAGACATACTGTATAAGAGCTAAAAAAAATTTTTTTGCTCAACATTTATTATTGTTGAAGTTTATTATTAAATGTATTTTGGGTAAGTTTTACAGAAAAAAGTTTTGATTACTCTATATAAACTGTTTAGTTTTTAGCTGGTAATTTTCGGTTTTTGTATTACATTTTTGTTATCTTTCTTAATTTTCTCAAAAAGAAATAGTCTATTTCATTTCTAAAGTAAAATAATTCAGTGCATTTTAAAGACTATATCCTAAGCTTTAAAAAAACACTTATAAAACGTTAATAGATCTGTTAAAACTTGAGTAATACCGTCTTAAAATGGTGGTAATTCTATAAAACTACGAAGATTTCAAAAATTACATTTTTAAGACCTCATATCATTTGAATTAAATTTTTGAGATTTTTTTTGAATGAAACATCATTTAGTACGATGCTTGAAAGGTAAGTTGTGCAAAATTGAGGGTTTTATAAGCAGAATTGTATTAGTTACACATTTTTAAATAATTTTTAAAGAAAATTCATGTAAGGCTCAATTTTCTCCCCCACTGTACTTATGCCTATACATTTTATTTCTTTTTATGATAACTATAAGATAGCTTAATTATTCTTCTTTTAGGTTCAATTTGTAAAATTTTATTTGATCCATTAGTTAAAGAATTACATTAAAATAACTCAACCGTGCACTTCGCCGTACGCTAGTTTACAGTGAGCCAATGTTTGTGAGAAGGGTGACTTTAGCGTTATAAATAAAAAATTATAGAAGAAACAGATTTAATTTTGAGAAAATTCTTTATATAAGGTTTTTTTTTTGTAAAATTTTCTGAATTTTTCAATGGTCAAGTCAGTTTTGTTCTAAAATTTATATTTTCGGAGTTATTTAAAAAAACATCAAACTTCGTAGTTCATTTGTTTAATAAAAAGTGAAGCACCCAATTCTCGAGTAGAAGTTTTTGATATGTTGTTTATTAAACATTTCTTAATGAAATTACAAAAAGTTTTATCTTGTTTGATTTTTTCCGAAGTCAAAATCTATATGCACTCCCCTAATCATTAAATGTTCGTTGCATACTATACTATTATTGTACGTAGTATTGCAACATGCCTTGGGGCAGGTTGATACATTGTTATTGTTTGTATAAATAGTTCGAAGACCAGATAAATAGGGTAAAACATAGTCAGATGGAGTAGTATTTATTATACATCTAATTAATTAAAGACTTAAAGGCACTGCACCTGACTATCAACATCTTTATTTACCATAGAATCACAACATGAATGTCAATTATTTCGAGTTTCGATTATTTCAAAAAAGACTAAGATAATATTTTTATCTGTCAAAATATATCTTTTCTTTTTCTGTAACTCTTTATAATAAAATATTCAGCAAGCATTGCGATATTGTTTTAATAACAGGAACTTTTTTCGTTAGATCTTGTTATTTTCTTATTAATTTTGTAACTTAACTAAGATGAATAACCCGTGATTCCCACTTGTCTGACATGCTATTAGGTTCACTTACATCCCACCGGCATACTCTGTTTGTCCGATTTTATATACCAAAAATGTTAATGGCCATTTAAACTATACTCTGCATGCTGTCACTTGTGATATAGAGCATGCCCCGCGCACTCTAATAAAAAAAATGTAATCGTATTTATTTTCTTTCCAATTTGTCAGAGGCGCTGATGTCGGCATCGTGATTGGTGGAACATGACTTTTGACGAATCCTGCGCTATCTCGCCAATCAGTGTTCTCAGACCTCCTGAAATTTCAGGAGACCTACTGATGGCGACCCTCGCCTACTGATCTACTGATGGCGTCCTTAAACCTCCTGATGAAGTGATGAAATTCTGAAAATCATCTGGTTTTGTTCCAACTCGATACAAAACCGTTCTTGAATGATTACGAGGATGCGCAGTAACGAAAAATGTGTTACTGCGCAGCATTACTCGTCATTGCGCATGCGCGTAACGATTCAAGAACGGTTTTGTATGGAGTTTTAATTTTTCAGAATTTTATCCTATTTTATTTTTTTTATTTTTATGCTTTAGCCGCCATATAGCGTTGCCACAGCCGTCCCTTACAGATTTTATAGAGTTGCATGCCTACCTATAAACGTAAAAATACTCCACCAACTGATTCTACTGATTTTTCGTGGCGACATCTAGTTGCCAATCTATAAACGTAAAGACTGAAACTACAGAATTCTACCAATTTTTGAGGCGAGCGAGTCTCCTGAAATCTCCTGATCGTTCGTGGCGACACCTCCTGATCCTCAAAAAAGTCATCTGGGAACACTGTCGCCAATAGTATTTGATCTCGCTAACTCGCGTGTCTGTGTTCAGTGCTCAGTCAATGGGTCTATTGAATAAAAAGAAGTATTTGCTTTTACTTATAAGTATTTAAGCATTTACTTAATAGTAATTGAATAAAGTCATTTCTTTAATGCTTTGTTCAATTACTATTAAGTAAATATTTAAATACGAAGAAGTAAAAGCAAATACTTATTTTTATTCAATAGACCCATTATATGGTCGGTTATGTGTTTCATGTGTTTGTGTCACCATAAAAAGCTGATATTTAGTCGTGTTTTTTGATATTTTTGTTATTTAGTAATCGAGTACTTTTTTATTTTAAAGGTAAGTTTTTCTGATTGTAAGGTAGAGATTTTCTGATTGTAGGTACTGTTTATCCAACAGTTTTAAAATACACATTTTATTTCGCGTTTTGTTGTTAGGTCTAATGGCTCCGATCAGGTGTTGTGTGCAGACGGTGGAAAAATTCAACAAGTAAACATATATTTAATCCAAATTAAATTCTCATATTTCTATGTAAAATGTCACATTTAATTATTGTATAAATAAATAATTAAGA
Organism: Diabrotica virgifera virgifera; assembly: GCF_917563875.1. Classification (NCBI taxonomy): domain Eukaryota; kingdom Metazoa; phylum Arthropoda; class Insecta; order Coleoptera; family Chrysomelidae; genus Diabrotica; species Diabrotica virgifera. Next base: position 192,779,962 of record NC_065445.1, read on the forward strand.
AACAAAAGTTGTTTGTGTTGTACCTTTATTGTCCACTTGAATAAAATATTAAATATTGGAAGTACCCTATGGAGGCTATAATGTACCTAGCATGGAGGCTAGATTACGCCACTCTTCCTATCCAATCAACAACAAGAACGTTTAAAATTTCACACCTATCATGTCGAAGCTACAGACTACTTATGTGGAGGCCAGATTTGTAGTATCCTTCCAATTAACCAGGTGCTGAAATCCGTGACATATTTTTGGAAGAGTAAGATCGCATTCTACCCAGTCACACAACACTTTTTTCTATGATACACAGTGTCCAGAAACAAACCAAGAAAGCTGATTACTGATGATATACATGGTATCACAACGCAGAATTATCACAGTATCATTGGTAGCTAACCTGTTAAAGTTTCAGTATACAAGTTTTCGTTGATATGCACTCTAGGTTCTGTAAACTATATGAGAAAAGGTCCTTCGGGGTTCATAGGCGTAACCAGGATGATCCTAAGGGGGGGTTACAACTACCTGAAAGGGGGGGTTACAACTACTGGAAGGTCTCTGAGGGCTATGGTGTTAAGCGTATACAGCTCAAAGTACATCCCAATGGGTGGGGGGGTTATAACCCCCAAAACCCCCCCCCTGGTTACGCCTGTCGTGGTTCAAGAATAATGTTAACATGACCTTACCCACAGAGTGTTAAACTTTAAATGACCACAAGCTGATTATATTTGGACGGATTTTTAACAACAGACCCCATTTTGAATCCACAATCCTTAAATCGCAGCCAAATACAAATAACGGTAGGAACTGATCAATGTGACATTTATAAACATAACTAACATTTCAGAACGTCATGCGTCAGTTGAGCGATTACAATTGTTTCCAAGGATAACCTGACCAAAGATTTGTTTAAATTGAACAAGCGTATATTTATGGGATTTATCACATAATATGGTTCGATATATCTTCATCCACAATTGGGTGGCTTAAGAAGTAATAGGTACATACACAAAAAAATAATGATCAAATTGTACGATAACTTGTACATATGTGAGAGTGTGAATATACTCTCAGAGGGTATGATTGTGGACGGGCCGCTCAAAATCCCGACAGAAAAAAAACCCGACGGCCAAAACACCGACACGCCAGAATCCCTACACGCCAGAATCCCGACAGGCCAAAATCCCGACATGCCACAATCCTCGCATAAGTAAAAATTCCGACTTTTGTTTAATATTTTTAATACAAAATACTTTTGTTTAATAACAAAAAATAAAAAACGGATGGCCATAAACAAAAAAAAACAAGAAATAAATGTAATTATATGTTAAAAAGAAACTTATCAAACCTGTCGGGATTCTGGCCTGTCGGGATTTTGGCCTGTCGGGATTCTGGCGTATCGGGATTTTGGCCGTCGGGATTGCGCCTGTCGGGATTTTGGCTGTCGGGATTTTGGCTGTCGGTATTTTGGGGTAGACCCGATTGTGGACTGTAGTTGGGATTTCTAGTTTACTGGTTTAAGTAGGAGTATAAAGGTTTTATATAGACAATATTGATATGTAGATAAAGAGTCTTACCAAGCTGTGAGACCTTGTCCCGAACACTGAAGCCGGTCACACACGAGTTGACTATTCCCGTTCCACGTGCCTCACGTTTTGATTGTTGCGAAATAGTGTATGGCGTCACTCCCGAATTAACCGTTCGTGCACGACTTTTGATTGATCGTTCCAGCTCAAAAGAAGAGCGGTACCCGAGATGACCCTTTCGAAAGGTCGTAGAGAAAAAAGGTTGCAACTTCACGTGTGGCGAGAGGTACGAGATAGAACCTCACCCTTCGACGGGTGTAGGAGAAGAGAATTTTTCTCAATCGCAAATTGTCTAAATATTGTCTATTGGAAGGGATGGCATTAGGAGGGGATGAACTAGTTGGTGCTGGACAGGATAGGATTGGCCTGGTACTTTTTTAAAGTTAAGGGGTGTAATTAGAAATTTAACACAGTAAAAAATATAATAATATTTTTGACATGTGAAAATTGAACACTTTCCTAAGGATTTCCCGATTGTAATTTATAAGAAGCGATGTGTAGCGCTGAATGTTGAACACAAATAAAGTTTTATAATTAAAATATTTTTAGACTGTTATTTTCAAAAAACAGAACAAAATATAAACCTACAAGATATAATAAATATAGTGGTGATTTTCCAGTAACACCAGTCTTGAAAACGCCAGTTGTTTCTCGCGAAAATTTTAAATAAGTGCCAGTTCCAGTTAATAAAAAATCCGACGTCAACGAGTTCAAGTTTAAGTTTTTCTTTTTAAAAATAAACAAAATCCCATTGGCTGAAAGTCAGCTGGAGTACGGGTGATGGATCAAAAATATTTATTTGGTCTAGAAGTCAGGTTGGAAAAGCCGAATCTGAATTTATAACTTCAAGGTCGCTTGGCCGTAAAATTTGCGATGTTTTTACATTTATATCTGCGTTGTTTCTTGCCAAAAGGTTGTTGGGGATAATGAACTGTGCGTTTTACCTTAGCTTTAGAACACGACATTGCTATTTTTGTCAGGTATATAATCTTTACCTTACTCAAAAATCACGTTTTTTTGTACAATATTGAAGTTGCTAAGATATCAATTAGTACAAGTGTACCTAATTGATGTAAACTACGTAATATGTTCAAAGGCAGAATAGAAAAGGCTACAGCAAATTTTAACTAAATAAGAAGAGGGCTATGCACAAGAGATTTGAAGTTGGAGCTAACAGTTAGGTTCACTAGGTGCTACGTTTTCTCGTCTTTGTTTTATGGAGTGGAAGCTTGGAGCTTGAATGCAGCATCAATGAAAGAACTGGAATTATTTGAGCTGTCAGTGTGTAGAAAATTTTGAAAATATCGTAGACAGAACACGTAACAAACAAAGAGGTTCTGAGAAAGATGAATAAAAAATGGAAATATTAAATACAATCAAAACAAGAAAATAAGAATATCTGGGACATATTACATGTGGAGAGAGGTAGGTACAACTGGCTCCATTTGATTATGCAGCGAAAAATTCAAGGAAAAAGAAGCATAGGGAGACTTAGAAAATCGTGGCTGTGCAACCTGAGAGAATGTTACGGATGTACATCATATTAATGAACTTTTCAAGAGTAGCCGTCTCTAAAGACCTAATAGCTATGATGATTGCCGATGTTCGTCGCGGAGATGGCACTTGAAGAAGAAGAATATGTTTACAAACAACTATATTAACTCCACTATAATATAATAAAAAAGAGGTACACCTTGTCGGAGAATGACTTTAACATTTAATTAGTTGTTGTGTGCTATCTACGACATTTACACCATCTGAATATTTCATCATTTTTGTACGCGCATGATTACTACTGTGCCCCTTGAATTTATGATGTAATACCTTAGGACGAATTTCCGAAGGACTTTTACCCTGCATTCTAAGTACCTACAAATCTTCCTGATATATTTAACATTACCTATTCAAAACTTTCATCGAACAAGTGTATACTATGACAACTGTGGATTAAACGTAATTCTTAAAAAACTAATACATGTGAATAGAGAGACAACAGACAGACTAAGAGCTAAATAATTGACAGATGATAAAATACTACACAGACTACAATAAAATTATGTAGGAATGAAGTTGCCACATTATAGGATATTGAAAGCAATTAAAAATATACCAGCAATGAACGCCATATCATTATTTAATGGAGTACTTAATATATGATCAGGCGTATATCATGTATAGCGCAGAGCTATAGCCATTAAATGACACATAACCTAACATAACAACAGAAATTTTAGTAGCTACTGAAATCTATTAAGTTCCCCATACACCAAGCCACCATCTCACCGTCTTGTGGTGGAGAAACTCGGGTACATTCATGGAATAAAGCGACTTATGTAGTTTGATTTACAAATAAATAATCCACAATCCATGGAGCTGAGCTATCGAGCCAATCTTTATGATACCACTAGTTCAAATCACAACAGGTCTTCATTAGTATCTTGATAAATAAAAAACGATACAGTGTTCACAGTGCATAAACAAAATTAAGTCAGGCTATTGTCCTGTCGCCAGTGGGAGTACAACGGCTTCCTTAATTCAGATGGACTTACCCAAGTTTTTTTATGTATGTTGACCCGTAGAACACGAATTTTTTGGGTAACAGTTGATCCGGATGTCGATAAGATTGTTATAAACAAAGAACTTGAGGAATCACATTACAGCGCTTTTTCGTAAAACAAAACATTTTTTTGTATTTTTTGGGTCATTCTAAGCAAAAAATGTTTTTACAAGTTTTTTCGTAGGATGCATAGTTTTCGACATAAACGCGGTTGAACTTTCCAAAAATCGAAAAATTGCAATTTTTGAACCCAAATGACTTTTGATTGAAAAATAAAATAGCAATTCTGCTTACCGCATTTGAAAGTTCAAGTCAAATTCTATCGGTTTTGATTATTTTCATTGCCAAATTTTTTTTTTATTGTTAAACAAAGCTATAAACAGATAGTGCTTGAATAATGTTTTCAATACATTTCTCATTATAAATCGAACGAGTAGGTGCGCATACAGACAATTTCTACGTAGATTACGTACATTAAAACGCATGCATTGGGCACGGGAAACACTATGTGTTTATAGCTTTGTTTAACAATAACAAAATTATTTTTTAGCAATGCAAATAATCAAAACCGATAGAACTTGACTTGAACTTTCAAATGCAGTAAGCAGAATTTCTATTTTGTTTTTTAATCAAAAGTTACTCGGGTTCAAAAATTGCACTTTTTCGATTTTTTGAAAGTTCAACCGCGTTTATCTCGAAAACTATGAATCCTACGAAAAAAGTTGTAAGAACATTTTTTGCTGAGAATCACCCAAGAAATACAAAAAAATGTATTGTTTTGCGAAAAATCGCTGTTATGTAATTCCTCAAGTTCTTTGTTTATAACAATCTTATCGACATCCGGATCAACTGTTACCCAAAAAATTCGTGTTCTATGGGTCAAAATACATAAAAAACTTGGGTAAGTCCATCTGAATTAAGGAGGCCGTTGTACCCCGCCTGGCGACAGGACTGTATCGGGCTATTCGTGATTAAATTTATAGAGAAATATGGGGCTCATGAATGCCTATGGAAATTCATAGAGATCAGGAATAGTGTATAAAGAAAACTGGTGCCATGCGTACTACTGCAAAAGCAGTTATGGAGGCTCTACTAGGCCTGTCTCCATTGTATTTGATAATACAAGGCGAGGTAGAATTGGAAACCTATAAAAAAAATAATAACTGAAACTTCGCAGTGGAGGGCCAGGGCACATGAGTATCACAAGAAATGGAATAAAGGATTTATTTAATCTGGAACTGGACCACATGACAAACGATACACTTTTAAGAACTCATACAGGTTTCTATTTCAGATAGAAATGTATAGAGAAATAAGGAGTTCCACAAACAAGATTGTAAGATCTGGTATACAACAGGATCCAAGACTAGAGAAGGTGTGAGGGCAGGAATATATGTACTCCAAAAATCCAATAATTCTTAAAAATTCTTCCTTACAGAGGAAGTGGACTGGTTTTTAAGCGGAGATTTATGCGATAAAAGAGCAGATTCATATATTGTCTGACAGTCAATATATGGAATTTGTCAGTGTCAGGAAGTAACGTCCAGCCTGGTGTTTGATTGAACCAAAATCCTGAATGAACTTGGAGACCGGAATAAGGTTGGGCTTGTCTGGGTACCAGGGTATCAGGGCATCGAAGGTAACGAAAGAATGCAGATCAACTTGCTAAAAAAGGACATAACAGATCAAACATGCTACGACTCAGGAAGTGCCAAAGGCTGCAGTACGTAGGGCCGTAGAGGACTGGATCCGCAAAAGTTATGGACAATATTTGAAGAAACACCAAAATAAACACCTGGAAAAATCTTCATTGGTACTCCATGTTCAAAAAGAACAGCAAAACTGCTGTATATGACAGGGAAAATCTGTGAACAGTAATAAAAATGCTGACCAGGTATGCATCAGTAAGAAAATTCCTAAATAAGATAGGCATTTACAATGGAGGTCTTAACTGAAAATCCTGAGGTAAGAAACTAACAACAGTAAAACATGTATTAAACGATTGCTAGGCGCTGGACCGCTAAAGACAAAAGCATGGGCAATTGGAACCACGGTATATATAGAACACCTCAAGAAAAATAAACTGTACAAACTTCTACAGGGTACAAACATTATAGACCCTGCTATAGGAAACTACAAGAGTAGCAATAAGCTTCAGCTTCAGGGATAACGGAGATTTTTTCAATCAGACGGGCCCAGGGAAAAAGGTTTGTATGTAAATCCAATAACTAAGTAACCAAATGTCGCTCTTTATCCTGAGGAGTGAGTAGTGATGGCTTCTCAGCTTCATTAGTGAGGGTGAATTATTCTAATCAACAAGCTCAAGCGCGAGTTACTCAATAAAATTAATTTACATTTTTTTTTCTATTTGTAAGCCATTCTTTTTGCCATCTGCCTCTTTGTTTTCTTTTTTTTATGTAAATACAATCTGTTATAAAAAAAGATATTGTACTGCCATAGAAGAAAACACTTAACATAAAAAATGACACAAGACACTCAAAATAGACTGGCTGACGAGAGATGTATGAACAGCTAAAGAAAACTTTTCTTTTTGAAAACCTATAAATTCCCAGTGATGAATTTGGCCAATAAGTAGACAAAGAAAGTTTCCATTCTAAAGAAAAATAAGTAGTAATCACAGACCATAAAAACAAAACCACGTGCCATTCTCTGTATTTACTGCAGGAGCCAAACACTGGCTTCACAGCAGCTGTTAATGTTCGTTCTACCGTGTTCATCTGTTATTATGTTCGCCAATATCTAGTTATTTATAGAACAAAAGTGATTATTAATATACGCAATAGATACACTAGGAAGCTGTTGAGGTCGATATTGTTTATTTACATGCGATATTTATTTGTTTTGAGACCCAAAATTATAGTTTTTAGGTTTTAATCAGGAAATTACTGTAAGAAATATTAATTTATGTACCATACCATGACGACATAAACAAGCGCTATAACGATTCTGAAAATAATTGAATTTTACTCACATCAGAAAAGTCTAGGATATTTTTATAATATACAGAGTGATTGATTAGTAGGGTAAAGCTCAATAGCTCCGCTATAGTAATAGATAGCAATAAAAGTTAATAAAAAAAATTTTAGCCACCTTTGAGCTTCACATTACAAAATTAGTTAGAATGTTACAGGGTGTTCGATAACACAGTGGCAGACCAAACTTATGTTTTTTTAAATGAAACACCCTATATTTTATTTTAAATTCGAAATCCTGTTAATTTCTCCATCACAAAAATATAAACTTAAAGGAGACTTATTTTATCATATACTATGATTTCTATCAAGCATGCGAGTAATAAATTCTCAATTGATTTTTTTTTATAATTTTAAATCGTGTTCTACGCTAGAAGATGATATACCGGAAACTAGCAACAGCACTATTGTAAATAACCGAACGTATAGTCATGAAATCAGAACATTTTGGTCATAAGATATATCCAAAATAACAAAAGTTAAACACGATACTATAACAGAACATATAGGGTGTCAAAATCTAAACATTTAGGAAATGCACTGATAGAGTCTTGATAAATACAAATATCTGGGAAGCTGGATTTTAGGAAATAATGATCAAACAATAGAAATGAGAGTAAGGATAGAAATAGTGAGAAATGAGAAATGCGTTTGTAAAAATGAAAAGAATTATCTGCCTTAAGATTAGAATACCTTAGAAGAAAAGACCTTAGATTAGAACTGAGACTAAGAACTCTGAGATGTTACGTGCTTTTGATACTAAAATATGGACTTGAAAGCTGGACACTGATGCAAGAATACATAAATAAGCTACAGCTATTTGGAATGTGATGTTTTACGCTACAGAAGGATGCTTAAAAGCAAGCGTCCACAGACCCGCATCGTACGCATCGCACGCATCGTACGCATCGGATGTCTTGCATCAATTTTACACCTCTATTAGTAACATTATTAACAACTCTATGTTTTTGTTCTCCTATAGTCTTTGTTCTCCTTTCATAGTTGTACTGGAGTTTTTGGCCTACTATTTTCCATTTCCATAAATGTGTAACAGCTTTGTGTCCTCCTTTATATTCAAATATATAATCAGTTAGAAAAATGTGTTGTTTTTTTAACGAGAATAATCTTCATAGTAAGATACTCGAAATATTTAGAGAAAGACCAATAAACATGAAAAATAAGTAATGGGTATGACATTTTAATCACCATAATCAACTTATCATGGCCTGTGATATTTTTCTGAATATACCTATATAAAATAAAAGTTAAAACTGAGTTTACTTGTCTAATTACTACAAAAAGTTATACATTAAAAATAATTATAAATATTAAATCCGCGCGGGGTGTGTCCACTAATCGGCATTCCGTATGATTCATCGGCACGCATCGTAAAAGTTGCCTCTCGAAGCAACCCTTCGGCGTTGCCGATAATGCGATCCGTACGATGCGGATCAGTAGACGCAGTTACATAAATTTCTGTACAAGGCAAACTAAAATCCGTTGTGTACGGTACAATGCGTCCGATGCGGGTCTGTGGACGCTTGCCTTTAAATAGCAAGGACACAGAAGAAAACGAACACGGAGGTATTGAAAGAAATGGCAAAGAATATCAAACAATCAGTATCTAGTACAATCAAAATAAGAAAGTTACAATATCTAGGACACGTGATGACGGAATAGCGATAACAATTCCAAGACTGATAAAACAGAGAAAAATAAGAGGAAGAACGAGTGTAGGAATAACGAGAGTGTTATGGTTGAAATTTTAAGGGACTAGTAAATGCAGTTCTATAACTTACCAGAGCAGCAGCGGTAGATAGAGTAAAGATAGTGATGATGATATCCAACCTCCCTTTAAGAGACGGCACTTAAAGAAGGAGATATTGAACCAAGATGATCCATTTGAATAATATCCAAACAAGGCAGCTTTGGAAATTCTAGGGACAATAAGTACGTCTCTAGAAGGACGTTTGGACAAAAACAATGTATATTTTGTTATTTGTTACTATTGTCAGTCCTTATTTAGTAGCATTTAAAAATAGTAAAAATATAGTAGTCCAGGAACCGAAGCTTTTCACCTCGCAATTTTTACAGAATATATCGATTTGCTTGAAAATTTGAGAATAAGTAGTGGATAGACCAAGCATCAAAATCTATGTGATTCCGAAAGGCGTTTTTACCATGGGGGTGGTTGACACCCCATCTAGGGGGTGAAATTTTTTTGTTATATTTTGATCGTAAAATTTGATAAAAATATTCATTCTAAGCAAAAACTGTTTTATACATTTTTTTGATAAAATTAATAGTTTTCGATTTATTCGCTATCGAAAGTGTTAGTTTTATATCGAAAAAATCAATGTTTTAATCAGTTTTCTGATAATAACTCAAAAAGTTTTCGTTTTATCAAAACAAGTTTATTTAACGAAAATGTACCTTTTGAAAGAATAAACAAAACCGCTTTTTTTAATTTCTTTAAGACCAATAGTAATCGAGCTATTATTTATTTTGTATAGAAAAAATCAATGTTTTTCGATATTACGATTCATTCAATTTTTGCCATAGAAATTATTTTTTCAGACCAAGTTCTTGGGAATTAAATAACCTACAATTTTATATCGAAACATTTTTTCGTATCTCTGACGCTAATCTTTCTATTCTGAAGAAAATGGCATTTTTTACCAAACTACACAAATTCGTTATTCGCTTTTAACTCCAGTTTTTTTAAAACTAATCATTCTAAGCCAGTCAAAATTCTAGAATCTATTTATAATACATAAATAAATAAGAATGAATAAGGCCAATGACCAAAAACACCTTCAACTTACATCATTATGCTTTCAATTGGATTTCTCCTTTTTTTTTCAAAAAATATATTGATTTTTAACCGTAGCTTTTTATTTTTATCTTAGAAAGTTTGATAAAGATATAATTTTGTAGGTTTTTACAAGGTCTATAAGTCTATTTATATTAAATCTTTTTAAAATCCTCAGTCGCAAAAAGAGGTGACTTTGAAAGGGTTAAAGGTGGTTTTTGCATGTTATTACAAGTTTTAATTGTCAATAGCTCACTCAATTTTTACCGTATAAAAATTTTTTTTTAAACCAAGTTCTTGGTAATTAAATAAGCTACAATTTCACATTTAAACATTTTTTTGTATCTCTGATGTTAATTTTGCTATTCTGAAGAAGAGGCCATTTTTTTCCAAACTACAAAAATTCGTTATTCGCTTTTAACTCCATTTTTTTTTCAAAACTAATCATTCTAAGCTTCTTCTAAGGTCAAACTTCTAGAACCTATTAATAATATAAGAAACAGCTTCAGAACAACACTATTAATAATACATAAGTAAAAAAGACCAAATAAGGTTAATGACTAATTTTAATTAGGGTGGTGATTACAGGGTTACTTGCGATCAATTTTTCGGTGAAAAAAATGGGGACTGACATTCTTTTCATTATAAGTCACTTAATTTTTGAGGTAGAGACTTTTTTTTTATTTTTGGTGATAGATATTTTAAGTGCTTTAAAGTAGTTTCAACAAGTTTTCCTCGAAAAATGCATAGTTTTTCCGTCTTTTGACTTTGGTAGTACAATATTTAGCATTTAACGAAGAAGAGCCAACATATAATAAAGTATAGCTCGATTACTATTGGTCCTAAAGAAAATTTAAAAAATTGGTTTTGTTTATTTTTTCAAAAATGTACATTTTTGTTAGGTAAAGTTGTTTTGATAAAACGAAAACTTTTGGAGTGTTAAAGTATAACAAAAAATTTCCACCCCCGAGATGGGGTGGCAACCACTCCCATGGTAAAAGCGCCTCTCGGCATGACATAGATTTTAATCCTTGGACTATCCACTACTTATTCTCAAATTTTTAAGCCAATCGATCCATTCTGTAAAAATTGCGAGATTTTGTCCGATTTTAAGCTTCATTACTTGGACTATAGTGATTTAAGATACAATTGTTAGCCCAACTTTCTCTAAATCATTATCACCGCCATCATACTCATGTGTTTCAGTTTTTTTTTATCAACTAGATGTGTTACATATTCACTTAGATCTCTTCACTACAATATGAAATCTTTGTTTCTGATTGCGATACTGGGGGATTTCTGATACTGATATCAGAAGGGGAAATAAGCTCCCTTAGATCTCAAGAAATAGAAGGCAAAATTCTTAGAGGATTATAATTTGTTATGCCACTACTATAACCTAAATATTTTTAGCAATTTATATAGAAAATATACCTATATTTAAAAATATGTAAGCAAAAATATTCAAAAAAATCAAGAATTCTATACAAAATAATGACAAAACAAACTATTTACGAACCTTGTTTTCCGATTGCACCAACTTTTTTCTCTTGATATATCACTACTTCTGCGAAAATAACAAACCTTTCTTTGTATAATCAAACTTTGAATTAAAAAATTAGCAACTGCACCACGAAATGTTTACGTCAAACTGCGCTGTCTATTTACAAATCATCTATTTATACCAGATTTTCTAAAATCATGCGCTAAAGGCGAACCTCTTTTCGAAATGTCAAGTCGCACTTCCTGAACAACGTCTTCGACTAAAATGCCTGCAAACTTTTAAATCATTTTTCTACGACGAAAAGCGATTGATGCTTAATTTTAGACTGTTTGGTTTTTTTAAGGAAACACTTGACTTTATTTTTGAGGCCCTTGTGAACAAAAGCCTGAACCGCGTCCAAACTGGCTGCCTGCCAAGTGTAAAGTTCTTTCTTTGTATGGTTCAGGATTTTCTGTTGCCATTTAGCGACAGGGTCGCCGTTTAAAATGAATCTGAAAAGGAATTCGTGATAATCCGCGACAAAGAAACTTTACAAACAATAAACATTGGCCATAAGCTTTGACAAAGACTTTCCTCAAATCTACGAGGCTTGTTCAATTGAAACATGACGTATTTGTTAAAGAAAAAATTTTGGTAATCCTTTGACGGCATTTTGTACTTCTTCGTTCGCCTGAAGACGATTACCTATTAATTAGCGTCTTTTTTAGTGGCCCAAAGATGTGAAAATCACATGGGGATAAATCTGGACTATAGGGAGCATACTTCATATCTTTCGTCGTTAATTTTCTTTCACAACTTTGGGGCGACACGCAAGATCGCAAGATAATACAAGATCGTAGTTACACATAGATTTGTCGCCTGTAATATTATTGACGCAAGAAGGTCATTACGTGAGGTGTTGCAAAGATAAACAGATACGCAGGCATTTTGGTCCTCTGACAAAAGACGAGGAACCCACTGCGTAGAAACTTTCTGTAACCCAGTTTGTGAAAAGCCCACTTTGTGTACGATACAATGGACGAATTCTATACTCACACCAATATTTTCTGAAATTGCTGTGATTGAAATTCGACGATTTTCTATCTTCTTCAGGTGCCACATTCCTGTCTGTTTATGCATTATTTAATGAACCTTATCATTTATCTCTTGTCTTCCAATATAAAATTTTCTACACTATTATTTGACAGTTGGATAAGCAAAACATAGGTGTCCATACATTACTTGCACTCGCCTATGAGCTTGCAGTGGCTGAAAATCCTTATGATAATTAATATTGAATGACGCACGCGGATTATAAATTTGGATGGATTTTTAACAAAAAACGCCATTTTAAAGTCACAGTACTTAAAATTACAGTAAAATACAAATAATGGGAACTAATCATTGTGATGTTTATAATAACTAACATTTCAGAATGTAAGTTGAGTGATTACAAAATTGTTTCCAAGGCTTACCTGACCAAAGATATTTTTCAATTGAACAATATTATATCTTTGGCTTGGAGCTAAAAGGGCCAATTAAATGTCAATTTTTTGCTGTTTTGAGTAAAGCAGTGCATTAAACATCATTTGATACATACTTTGATGTGCTAAAACGGCCAATGTCAAATTCAACTAGAAAGCCTATCAACTATTAGTGTAATGGTGGCCAATGTCATAATGAAATAATTCACATCAGCTTCGGTTAAAAGGGTCAAACTTGACATTGGCCCTTTTATTGATTAATGATATTGGTATTTAACGGAATATTCAGTCGGCCAATATATACATTGGCCCTTTTATCAATGACCGACATTATTATTTAGTGGAATATTCAGTGGGCCAATGTATACATTGGCGCTTCTAGCTTCAATTGACACATATCTACACCTGTGACATCAGCAATATCGGCGCCGTCAGTAAGTTTTGGAATTAGTAAAATAGATATTAATTTAAGGACAAGAAAGATTTGGTATTAGCGTTGTCAATATTTCAATCAACGGTATTAGATAGGTTACTGTATTGGTTTTTTTTTCATAAGTCATACAGAATCAGCATCAGTCAGAAATAATGGACTCACAGAAAACACAGATCCTAGCAATCCAGAACCGTTTGAAGATAGTGATGATGAATATGCAGAATATGTACCAACAGACGACCAGTATGTAGTTGAGCAGTTTGAAGGTATTGTTAATACAAATTTTGTAACAGAGGAAGATGAAAACAAGACAAAGAAGAAATTACAAGAAAATGAAAGCGCAATCTTTCCAATTGGACACGGAATGTGAGAAAATCACTAAAATCAGAAGGTAAAGAGTATAAATCGGTTTCGGGAAAAACAATACCAGTTAAGCAACCAAACGTTTGCAAATAGTGGAACTAGTGCTTTGAAAAATTTACTCAAGAGACGTGAAAAAAACATTTCACAAAGTTTTATCAGTTATCTAGCTCTGGACAAAACCAGTCGATAGCAAATTCTATAGAAGAAGAGGAAAATAGGTTCCAACGGTTGAGACATAATGAAGGGAACTAAAGCAGACTAAAAAATAATTGTAAATAATAATATTATACTGAAATAATTCCAGATGAAGCTCCGGAGGAAGAAAGTGATTTTTCAGGACAAGGAAACTTTCTTGAAACAATTTGTCCCATTATTTAATTTAATAACAATAATTTTATTTTTATGTATCTCTTACTACCATTTGTGTCTTCCTATTATTAATTTTTATTAATGTAATTTTGTCTACAATTAACTACGTTGCTACATAATTAACTATTAGTATAAAGCCACTATGTTTATTATTGTTCTAGTTATATTGGCCAATGTCTCAAAAGAAAATAAATACAAATAAAAAAATTTAGGCAATAAGGGCCAATGTCGTTTTTTTTTCGAAATTAAAAAAAAAATAAATAAAGACACAGTCTTATTTTGTTCAAATATATTATCCTCTGGGCAAAATTTGGTGAGTATATCCAGCATTACAATGAAACTATAAATAAAAGTATTTTTGGCAAAATTTTCAACTACAGTTTTCTCAAATGTAAAGATTTAGACATTGGCCCTTTTAGAAACCAAGCCACAGATATATGTAATCCAGTTTTGCTTACTTGATTTTTGTATAGTTACGCTAAACCAGTGAAAGATGCTACAGCATAGAAAACAAATAGATTACTGAATTCAGAAAAATGTATGACAAATAAATTATTCAAACAGTAAACATTGGCCATAAGCTTTAACAAACGCTTTACTTTCAAATTTTTAGCCAACATTATTGTTCTTCTGCTTTTGTATCCGAAATCAGTGGAAGCTACAAGGTAGCAAGGTAGAAAGGTTACAACCTGGCAAATAGGGAAGCAAAGCACGCTGTAGCTTCTACATACCATGATACTATAAATAACGAGTTAGTATCTTCCCGTAAAGCAAATACGTCCGAGTTTGCGCATGATGACGTAACTGGAGACTTGAATTTGAATTTTAATTCTTGTTAAAGTTAAACGGGATTTTTATGCATTCAGTGAGGAAATTATTCAATTAGCAAAATAATATTAAACTTCAAGGTATTCGAAAACAAATTATTGTCGAGATTCCTGTCAAAATAACTGTCAAAGATAAAATATAAATGAGTAAAAATAAATTTCGACCAAGAGTCAGTACACTCCAGCAATGCGTCTCAGATTACTTTAACGAAACGTGGTCATTTTTGTACTCTAAACCGAGTAAGGTATGAAAAAGAAAAGAAAATAATCGTTTTCGTTTTGATTCAATTCGAGTCTCTTGCCATCCTCTGACACCGTGTTTCGGGGTCTACCCCTTTTCAAAGAGGCTATGCAAGTAGACTGAATTGAATCATAACCAAACGAAGAAGAACTGCATATATTAAAATATTTGCAGCAGAGTGTGGTTAGAATGTCCTCTAACGGGGAATGACGAAATGAGTAAAAATAAATTTCGACCAAGAGTCAGTAATCTGTTAACCGAGATACAATAGTACCAAGCGGCGCCGCTAGGAGAACACTCCAACAATGAGTCTGAGATTACTTTAACGAAACGTGGTCTTTTTGTACTCTAAACCGAGTAAGATATGAAATATATATGTATAAAATATAAAATACACTATGCTTACAACCGCGAAACAATTCAAACTAATCGGACATTACGAACAATTACGAACTTCCAGGTCTCCTGCTACGTCACGACTTCAGGATGCGCAATATATTATCTTGTTATTTATAGTATCATGGCTACTACTAAGGTAAGATCGCCTGCACATGCTGTATGAAGAGTTGGAAACATCAGGGAATGAAAAGGTTATACAGCATTGCTTTAGCAAGGAACAAGTCATCAAAGGGTTGTAACGACGAAGTTCACTCAGTAGGAATAATGGAAAAAAAATTGACAGGATGTTGATAAGTCATACAAGGGGATGATAACCTGTTACAAAATTTAAAAAAACTTGTCCACGGTTGTTCAGTATGGAAAAGATATGGGGATGGGTCTTAGCGGGGTGTTACTGATATTCTCTTATTAGCTCAGAAATAGATAAAAATAGAAAAATCAAATAGAAATAAAATATTGGGCGCCACTGGTTTCCAAAATTGGGAACCAAACATATACAAAAACAGAAACATTAAAAAAGACAGCTCAAATCAAAAAATTAAAAAACATAGTCATTACAAAATCATATACTTTTACATAAATGCAAATATGGCGTGACTTACCTTATATACCCAGCCAATTCCTTGTTTTACTTAAGAAACAAGAGAAAGGGATAAAGACAATAATAAAATAGTATTTTGCAATGAATCAGACATTATTTATTGAAACAAAATAAAATTAAAAAGAACTGGGATCTCTTACAGATTTACAAAAATAAAAGATCCTGTTTACCAAAAAAAAAAAAAAAAAAAATAATAAAAATAAAAAGTTTAAAAAAGAAATACCTCGTACATAGTCCTGTATCTGTATCTTCTCATGGCTGGTTTTCAAAGTACAAGGCACAGCTACACTTCACTATAGTCACATTACAAAAAGAATAGATATATCAGGAGAGTACACAATATGCTATCCATAGTTTATATAAAGATTTAGCATTTATTTCTTAAAACATATTGGTACTGTTCACAACCAAATATTGAAAAAACACTTATAATTTCTTCAGTATGTTGAACTAAATTAAAAAAGGCAAAAACTGCTTCATGCTCTAAGGGCAACCTCAGAAACTGCTAACAAAAAAAAACTTCCAAACAACTTCTGACTGCGTGCGAAAACATTAGGTATACTGACTGGTATGAAATATCGCGTTTGCCTAAAATCGGCTAAAACGCGGTGGTCCACGACTTGGTTAGACCATGATGGCCCAGTACTCAGACCGTTGAAGAACACTTAACTCCACTATACTTAAACTCAATGGGAAACTAAATCCCTCAGGTACCGCAACCAGCGGACCTCCGAAGCTCTAAAAACTTGAACTGACTTCTCTGCTTGGATGCCAAAACTAGAATGAATCTACCGATCTCCCCAACTCAATCTCTTAGAAAAATCCTCTTCTCTTCTAAAAAAACATCCCACTTCCTACCGATATTTCTCGATCAACCAATAAATAAAGAAAATTTTAATCCTTCCCTTTTTTTCATCAACCAATAAAAAGAACAAACTGCATTCTGGGCCAAACCCCTTTCAACGCCATCGATGTTTCCCAGCGAATTAAAGATCTAACAACCACATGGGTTTAGCGTCACCTTGGATAAAATTCTCTAATGAAAATGTCAATTCAGCTCAAACAACATCTGGACTTGTTATTCAACTCAGAACCACTTCAGCTCTGCAAAAAAATGTATAACATAAACAAAGCTTGCGACATCCAGGCACCTTCTCACGAGTAGCTCTTTGAAGTAAAACCGCGTCCTCTGTAGAATATAAACAATTTGAGGTAATGTCGAAGCGAAGATCGATGGGATATGCGCATTTTATCAATGAAATTCGATATTTTTAAGACATTATAGAAGCCGCTACAGATAAAATGTTTTAACAACCCATTAATCATCCAGAATTAGTCGACGGATATTAGTACAGTTAAAATATTTAAGACGATAACTATACAATAATGATTTAATGAGTGAAATTTAAAGTTTTTTCTACTTTAATCACAAAAAAAGCAAACTCATAACAGAATCCAATTAAAAATTATTTTGCACATCATATTTGAAACATTACTTGGTTAAAAAATCTCATTTTTGTTGGGAAAACAATATATTAATTTGTCTGGACTAAATTACAGTTATGTTTATCTTAAAAGGGATATGTTACTATCGACATTCACACAGTGTTGCCAAACTGAATTTTGTTATTTTGAGTGTAAATTTTCCCAGCGATATCCGACGGTACAATACTTATGATATCTATTGATGCCAAATTCCAGAGAAAAAAAGTCAGATAAACAGTATACCATACGATGATCGACCTTATATTGTGAGAAACGAAAAAACTAAATAACTCTACGCAATACACAGTACAATCTCTGAAACGGATTTAGGATACAGGGTGAAGCGAAGATGTTAAATGCGGGATCGCAAATGAGAATGTAATACCGGGGAAAGCGAGAGACTGTTTGATCTTGTTATTAATATATAACTGACAGAGACAGTAAGAAGGGACTCCTTGGTCAATGCTGTTTACTGATAATTTTGTGTAGGTAGAGGAGAGTAGGGAAATGTTGGAGGATAATGTGAAAAGTTTAAGAAGGACTATTGAAGAGGGAAGACTTATTGTTTATCATATCGAAAACGGAATATATGTGGTTGGGAAGAACAGGAATAGTTTACGAAAAGCACGAGAATTTAAATATCTTGTATTCTACATAGTGTTGCCCAAGACCAAGAATGCAAGACCAAGACGAGACTTAGACAGTCTTGCTCTTGGTCTTGCGCCAATACACCTGGCCTTCGTCTTGGTCTTGGTCTTGCACTCTCGGTCTCGGTCTTGGTCTTGCAGCAAGAGTCTTGCAAGTCTCGCAGTTATCCATTAGCCTATTGCCATTTATTTATTAAGCGTTACTATAGATTTTAGAACAACGTACATTTCACATATTCTAAAAGTGCCGGTGGGGGATGGCGTCTATTCGTATTATTATAGTCGGTGTAAGAGAGAGAAAGTATTCGAAATCATGAAATAACAAATGTTATATTATTTGTTATTTCATTATTTCGAATACGTCCTCTCTTTACACCGACTATAACACTACGCATATACGCCATCCCCTACCGGCACCTTTAGAATCTATGCAATGTAACAGAGTAGGTACATTTTAATCTCGAATTAACTTAATCATAGTAATGACCAATAAAATTAATAAATGTCTAAACTGACATTGGGTACAAGAATTAATACAAAATACATAATACAATTCTTTATACTCGTTACTATCCAAAGTATCCAATACCCTAAGTAGGATATTGTTACTTTCCCTAGTCCAATAGTCCAATACCCTATGCCCTATACCGTTACTTCGTTACTTTAAATTTGTCGGTATTTTGTTTATAGGGCAACCGGAATTATCTGTTAATTTGTCTGGTTACTTTTGAATAACAATCATACTACAATGATTAATGTAATTTAAAAAAGCATGAAAATAGAGACTTCATCTTTAAGTTTAAAATGCGAAAGTGTCGATGAAATTGAAACTGTTAATTTTTTGTTTGTAATCTGCTGCGCGATTAAAAAGAATGATCAGTTTAAATTTCTTTATCAAAGATAAGCATACCGAAGACTGAAAAGGTAACATAATCTGTTTCGCGATTAACAACGCGATATTGTGTCGGTGTCATACACTCCAAAAGAATTGCATATCAATGAAAGAAGTTTATTGTTCATTATGTTAAAACAAAATAGAAATAGTTGATTCGAAACTGGTTTCTTAACTAGTAAACAGTGTTTCCGATTAGCTCTTAGTTTTTTATCAAAATTAAGGTGGTTTTACTTGTTAGAAAATTATCAAAGTTGGTATAATAGTGTATTATATAGTGCTTAATCCGATTTTGGGATCAAACTGTAAGTTAGATCATCTTTATTACTATTTTTTAATCAACAAACAGTAAACAACGGTTATAAATACCAGTAACGAGGTAATTAAGTAGCTTAATTACTAATGAACCTGTCCAAGCACAAGGGCCGTAATCAGGCAACATAGGCCCAATATGCAGGAAATTTCAGAGGAGAGATCTTCTGAACTTCAAAATTCTCAAGATGTCATTAATCCATCCAATCAATCAAAATTATATTCAACCGCTCTGACTCAACCTAACAAAAAATTCGCAAGCAAAAACCAAGCCATTTTATTCAATTCACTTCCAAATACAAAAATTGAAGATTATTTAAATGCCATAGCAACTAAAGTCGATCCCAATAAAATTCTCGCCATTTCCAGGATTGTAAACGATCGTATTTGCGTATATTTTACTACTGAAGAAACAGTCACCGAATTTTTAAGAACAGATAATGGAACAATAGTAATCAATCAGGAACGTATCCAAGCCAGGAAGTTAGTCACACCAAGCGAAAAACTGATAATTTCTAATGTCCCCCCATCAATACCTCACAGTATTATAGAGACTCAACTACAAAATTTTGCAATTCATCAAATAACTCCATTGGATTTTCTAAGAATAGGTACAACTAACTCTTTATTTAAGCATATCTTGAGTTTCCGACGCTATACTTACATTTCTCCTAAAAATCTGGAAAATATTCCTGAGTCTATATTAATTAACTATGAACAAATCAATTATCGAATTTATTTTTCACTTGAAAAACAGTCTTGTTACATTTGTAAAGAACAAGGTCATCTAGCCTCTCAGTGCAAAAAAAATACAAACACTCAAGCATCTATCGAAAATTCATCACCTACTGCTCAACCAAATTATATCCAAAATTGCCACCCTATCATAACAGATGCTCAGCCAACTATCCATCCTTCACAATCTTCGCAACAATCCACCAGTCCACAATCAAAAGAAACAACCAATACTTCTCTATTTGATTCAAATCCCATTCAAACACCTATCCAGCCAGATAATGTTGAAATGAATAATCACAGCCAAAATCAACCTCCTACACCCTCTGACACTCAATCGTCTAAACGAGCGGTGTCAGAAATAACGTCTCCTTCAACATCAGTAGACCAGAACCCATTTAAAGAACCTCTGCGTAAATCTAAGAAAGCAAAAACTATTCCTGAAGATAATAAGACTTTAGCAGAAGATCTTATTAAATGCACTAGTTCTTTTTTCCAAGATAATTCTGACAACGGATATTTAACCCAGGAAGAACTAATTGATTTCTTTGAAAATGCATACGGCTCTGCAGATCCTCTCAGCATTGCAAAAACGTATACAGAAGATATCGAAGGACTACTCAATTTTTTAACTAAAATCCATCCAGCATTAACTCCCAAGTATCTGAAAAGTCGCTGTACAAGATTAAAAACTAAGATTAATAAACAGCTATTATTATCCGCTTTCTCTACTGATCACAGTGAATACAGCAGCGACGCCTCTGCTGAAATTTAATACAACATTCAACTGTATACTGCAATGGAACCTAAATGGGTATTACACCCATTTAGAAGAACTTAAATTAATTATAGCTAAGTTTAAACCATCTGTAATATGCCTACAAGAAACCCACTTCAAAGAAGATAACTGTCATAATTTAAGAAACTATACTCCGTACTATAAGAACAGAATAACTGCTAGCCATGCTAGTGGGGGAGTAGTAATATATGTCCATAACTCATTTAATACCGAAGTAATACGTTTAAGAACTGAGTTGGAGGCAACAGCAGTATCTATAAGAGGCCCCCACAAAGTCAATATATGTAATATTTATTTTCCTCCGAACTTAGACCCGTCCATAAAAGAAATAACTGAACTCTTCAATCAAATTCCAGAACCGCGTATTGTATTAGGCGATTTTAATGCCCACAATATACTTTGGGGAGGTAAAAAAACAGATTCCTTGGGACGTAAAATCGAACAAATTGTTACAGATTCTAATATGAATATCCTTAACGATGGAAGAATCACAAGGTTCAATATTTCCACCGGCAATGGATCCCCAATAGATTTATCCCTCTGTGACCCTGTCTTACAACTAACTCTGTCGTGGGATGTGACATCCCATTTGCATGGAAGCGATCATTTTCCTATCCTAATTACGAACAATAACCATATCTCCTCATCAATTCCATCCAATAAATGGTGTCTGAAAAATGCAGATTGGTCTCTATATTCCTCTTTAATTTCACAAAAAATTTCTCAGTTGGTTCAGCCCTTTGATACAGACATTGATATTAACTCCAAAGTACTCCATCTCGTACAGTTTTTAACGTCAATAGCTCACGAGTCCATAGGTTATTCAAAATTTCCAAAAAAACGTGCTCCAGTCCCGTGGTGGAATTCCCACTGCGAAGCAGCAATTAAAGAGTCAAAAAAGGCGTTTTATAAATTAAGAAGGCACCCAACTTTAAATAACCAGCTAGAATTCAAAAGATTAAGGGCGTATTGTAGATACACCTTAAAGAAGAGTAAGAGAGAAGCCTGGAAAAATTATGTATCATCTTTAAATTCATCTACCCCGACTTCTGAGGTTTGGCAAATGATAAGCAGAATGTACGGGAAAAAATCATTTAACACCATTCATTACCTAGAACATCATAACCATATTTATTCAACTAAGCAAGAAATAGCCTCCGTACTAGCAAACGTATACCAACAACATAGCAGTGACGAAAATCTATCTACAAGTTTCCTAGCCCATAAAAATAAATTTAATAATGCATGTATAAATCTTGATGACCACAATAATTTACCTCTAAATGCCATATTTACGATGGATGAACTGTTAGAAACTTTAAACAAAGTTAAAGACACTAGCCCAGGGCCTGACAACATCCCTACGACATTTTTAAAAGCTATGCCAACGGAAGGAAAACAATATCTTTTGGATCTTTATAATTTCATTTGGACAAATAATGTTTTCCCCATTGATTGGTACGATTCCATTATTGTACCAGTTCTTAAACAGGGCAAGAATAAATCGGACCCAGAGTCTTACCGACCAATCTCCCTAACATCTAATATGTGCAAAGTACTTGAAAAAATGGCAAGCAACCGACTAATGTGGTACCTAGAAGATCGACAGCTACTTAGCCCTATACAAAGTGGATTTAGAAAGTCCAGATCTACATTAGACAACATAGTGGATATTGAATCTGTAATTCATGAGTCATTTGGATGTGGTCAAGAATGTCTGGCTGTATTTTTTGATATAACGCGTGCATATGATACAATCTGGAGATCAGATATCATAAGAATCCTGTCAAGTTGGTCGATTAAAGGAAATATTATCAAGTTTATTAATAATTTTTTATATAGGCGAAACTTCAAAGTTCGAATAGACAACTTTCTTTCAGACTCTAAAATCCAATTAAACGGTATTCCTCAAGGGTCTACTCTTAGTGTTGCACTTTTCCTTATTGCCATCAATGACATCGCTAAGTCACTTAGCCCATTAGTCAAAGCCCGTCTATTTGCTGATGATCTTGTTATATTCTGTCGTGGTAAAAATATATCAACAATGACGACCCATATACAGCAAGCCATTTACAAACTAGAGAATTGGTCGAATACTACTGGCCTAGAATTTTCACCCACTAAAACGAAAGCAATGATCTTCAGTAAAACTCCAAAGAAACAAGTAAATCCACCGAAACTCTTCCTAAAAAATTTACCAATAAAGTATTCAGAATCGATCAACTTCTTGGGAGTAAAACTGGATAGCCGACTATCTTGGCAACACCACATCCACTCTCTCCGTCTGTCAGTTCAAAACGGCCTTAACTTAATGAAAAGTATCTCTCATAAACAATGGGGTGCCGATTTCCAAACTCTTATGACTGTATACAAAACCCTAATTCGTTCAAAACTAGATTATGCTGCTGTTGCCTACAACTCAGCCAAAGGTTCACTATTGAAAGTGCTAGACACAGTTCATAATTCAGCAATTAGAATTGCACTGGGAGCACACTACACAAGCTCAGTTGAATGTATGTATGTTGAATCAGGCGAACCATCCCTTCAACTCAGGAGAGAATACCTTAGCCTCATGTATGCCTTAAGAGTATCAACTAACCCACATGTACCTGTTTATAAAAACACATTTACAGATAGATTTCCATCGACATTTAATTGTGGGAAAAGATTGGATCCTCCGTTTTATCATCGAGTGAGAGCAACGTTACAGAGCTTAGACACAATAATTCCACACACTTACAATACTTTTAAAGTCAGCCAACACATATTACCATGGACAATTGCTCTCCCTGCTTGTAATACAAACCTATCTGCATTCAAGAAAGGTGACACACCAGCAAAAATCTTCAATCAGAGATTATTAGAGATATTAAATGGTTTTAATGATCACATCCATATTTATACCGATGCATCCAGATCTGCAAATGGAGTAGGAGCGGCTTTCACAACAGATAACTATAACAGTTCCTACCAGCTCCCTCCCCAAACCTCCATATTCTCAGCTGAACTCTTTGCTATCCTCCAGTCATTAAAGTTTGTTAACACACATGACATCAAATTCTCAATAATCATTAGCGATTCCCTAAGTGCATTAACGGCCTTGAGGCGGGTATACCCCAAACATCCTATCCTCCTCTTAATTAAGGCGGAACTCTTGATATGCCAACAAAATCAAAGATTAGTTCAGTTCCTCTGGGTACCATCACATTGCGAGATAAGTGGAAATGATAAAGCTGACACATTAGCAAAAAATGCGAGTGAGAATCCCTTAACAGACATCATAACTACTTGCGTTCATACTGATCTAAAGCAATATTTTAAAAACAAGATCATGACAAAATGGCAAACAAATTGGAACGAATCAAACTCTACATTAAGAACAATCAAACAAAGTATATCACCGTCGAAACATCCTACAAAGAGAAGAGACCAAGTGCTCATGTCCAGATTGCGACTTGGTCATACGAAGATCACCCACGACTTTTTATTAAAGAAGGAAGCCCCTCCGATGTGTTATGTGTGTGATAGTGAACTAACAGTGCAACATATAATAATAGACTGTCCCCTCTACGTTATAGAACGGCAACATCAACAGTTACCAACCACAATTAAAGATTGTTTAAGTGAAAGTAATTCATGTAAGACTCTTAATTTTTTACGTACTATAGGACTCATTAACCAAATTTAATATACCTAAATTTTGTAATTTGATGTAAATACAGTTCATTGCTAATAACCCTTGTGGTTGAAGCAAATTGTAAATAAAAAAAAAAAAAAAAAAAAAATAGAAATAGACTGTTGTTTGATAGTTAGTCGAAAATAGCCGCACATTTTCAGCAAATTTCGGTTTGTTTAACTGATATCGCACACTCGGCACAAATAATGTTTAGTCTAATAACTTAGGCCGATAAAATTTGTAATATTATATTTCTTATCAGCTAAGCTGAGATGACATATTTTTAAAATGTTGTGGCGGCTATTATCAAAATCTGGATAATTAATTTCAGAGCGAAGAATTTGCTGGGAAAGCATGTTCACAATGTTTTATTTTTACATTGTACTTTGACCCCCCGAGTTCGTATCAAATGTGGCAAATTTTCTTTTAATCGATATTTTGATTCGCTATGTATGCTTATGATATTGTTCGTAATGCGCATAAATCCAATTTTACAAATTTTTGTTTTACATATTTTTTTGCGTCTCATAGAGTCTCTATACATCTAAGCATATACCTGAAATATTATACTACTTAAATGGCACTCGGTTCTAACTGCAAGACGCAAGAGTCTCGCAGGGTTAGTCTTGTTCTTGCTCAAATCTTGCAGGCTCAGTCTTGGTCTTGCTAAAATTAGGCAGTCTTGGTCTTGGTCTTGGTCTTGCGAAAATGCAAGAACAAGACCAAGACTGCAAGACCAAGACCCATTTTGGGCAACACTAATTCTACATAACGGAAAATGGAACGATACGTTGAGGATATTGTTCTGACGCTATTTTATTGTGGCATCTTAGAAAATTTACTATTTTAGTTGGGAATAAGTCACAATTTTGGTTTGAAATTAAGTTTATTAAATTTGATGTTTCGATTTCCACTTCGGAAATTGTTCTCAAAATATAAAACATTAATAAATCAAACAAATTTTATTTTTGTTGCTTGGTAAAAAAATATTCTAATAATTTAATTTTATTTGACTCATTCATGTTGGCAATTCAGTTCAATTTTAAATAGATGAACTTAAAATGGTATTGCCAATATTATTTTTATTTATGAGTTACGTTCCTGGGACCACCGTATTGGAAGATTGCATGTAATAGTAATTTGATTACATGAAATCAACTAGGTACAACTTAAAAATATCCGTCAGAAAAATTGTAGCATGTGGTTTGATCTGAAAAAGACAACGACATGCAATGATTACAGTTAAATTTTCGTGTTAGTGATCCCATAGTAAATCACGAGGAAAAAATTAGAAAAAAACCTCATGATATTATCCCGACATGGTAAGTATTTCGTTTTACATTTAGTTTACTCTCGAAATTGGCACCAATCTCTGATTTTATAATATATTATGTATGTTATTTTATAATATAAATGATGTATCCTCGATATGATATCGACTTACTAATCGCGGTATTTTCTTTCTATTGATTTGCTCTAATAATATTGATAACCACATCCTACTAAACCGCTCCTTTGATATTTCTCTTTTTATCATCTGTTTATTTTTGGACTATACTTGAATCTTTCCACTGAACTTCATTTTCCCATGTACGTTTTTATATTTTTGAGATCTATCAGATCCTCTATTTTTAATATAAGATTGATGTTCAGTTATTCTAACGTTTAATGGTCTTGAGGTTTTACCTAAATAAAAATGTTCGCATTCACAAAGTATTTTATAAATACACTCAATTATTTTTTCTTTTTTGTTCCTTATTAGGTTTATTTTTAGATACAATTGATATTAATACCTTTGTTGTTTTGAATGTTGTTGAATTTATATCCTATCGTTTTAAGGGGATGGGTACGTATTTTCGGCTCAAATGGTATTTAAATTGAGATTCATTTTTTTCGAATCCGGAGAAAACTAATAAGTATTTTTGAAAAATTTAAACGGACAATAAAATATTACGTTCTTACCGAGGGCCGAAAGTCCCTGAAAATTTTATATTGTTTATTTTAATAAGTTACAGGGGTGAAAATCTAAGAGAAAATGTAGTGTGATTTTTAGTTTCAAATATATCATTCAAAAGAAACTTTTTATTTTTTCTAAGAGACTTCCGGCCCTCGGTAATAAAGTAATGTTTCATTCTGCATTTAAATTTTTCAAAAATACTTATTAGTTTTCTCAGGATTCGAAAAAAAAGATTACATTTAAAATATGCTGAAAATTTTGACAGACGTCAAAATGTTCCTTTCCTCTTAAGTTTTTCGGATAATTCTTTTGTGTATGGTATTGTTATTTTCTTCATGTTCTTTCTTGTGCATGTTATAAGATCCGTTTCTAAGTTGTTCTGTTCCATTTATGTTCCATTGTTTGTAACTTAGGAATTTTCATTAGAATGTACCGAATGGAACAGAACAACTTAGAAAGGGATCCTATAACATTCTCAAGTGGAAATCGAAACATCAAATAAACCTACTCTAGCTGTAACGGTCCACCCGTTATAATATCATTTTTAGCTCTTTAATTATTTTTATAATTATTTTCTCTCGATCTCTCATTTAAATTCTCTAATTTCTCGTAAAGGACTAATGACGTGACGTCATACTTCGGTGATGGAACGTACTATATACGCCACCTATCGAGCAATAGTCTTTCGTGTTCTGAGGTCGTCCTTGTGACAGACGAAAAGAACCTCAGCTCAGCTTTCACTTTTAGTTGGGAATTGTTCGGAGTGGCATGGGACAAAATTTAAGTCAAGTCCGGGTTAATACCTAGTTTCATAAAATGTGAATTCCAAACTATGGATCACCAAAACTATTAGGAGTATTTCCATCCAATGGGGTTTTCTATATAACATCATCGAGTCTCATGGTAACTACAATTTTTATATTAATTTTTTTTTATAACAATCTGTTGTCACTCTTTCATGGTGAAATATATAATTTTTCCAATTAAATCTTAAATCTTATGTGTAAATTTATTCACTGAGATTAGTAGTTATCTTTAATTATTCCAAAATCTTTCAGAGAAAATCCTAACCCTAATTTTTAGCTATGTATCTGTATCTTTTATCTTTGAATTATTACATTATTCAGCAATATCCTATAATTATTTTAAAGAAATCATATTTATTCTGTACTTAAAGCCCAAATCCACGTGGCTGTAATTAGAAATTCTCACATAAAGTTGTCAAGGTTAAGTATTCAGTAATTTCTTGTGCCTAACTAATGAGTTTTTTTACATTACTATCTATAAAAAAAAACACTTTCTTGGTTTTTCTTCTATCTTTCCTTAGATTCTTTTTTTCATACACTTAAGAAACTGAAGTAAACGGAAATTTTGTGTTTTTAGCCACTCCCGTGAAAACTTAGACCTCCCAATACCATCGGAGAGGTAGGACAATTTCCAACCACTAGTCACTATTGGGTAGTCATTTTGGGAAATAAGTTTTTGGGGGCATTCCAGCTCCTTTTCATCCTGCCACCTGGGCCTACGGAGGGCATGGGGCGCATTATCCTGATGCTCATTTTCGAGGATGCAACAGCAACCTGTTAGGAGTCGTTTAGGATTGGTTTGGGAACATTTAAAGTTTTTGGTTTGAGTAACTATTGTGCTTATATTTCAGACATTTGGTTGATGTATTATGTTATTAATTATTTGGTTTCAGATCTAGTTACCTTTGTTTTTTTATTTGACATATTTTTAGATTAGAGTATTAGGTTCCCAAACTGTTGTATCTATGGTGAGTTACTTTTGTGCACAAGGTAATCAGGCCTAGAAAATTAGGGTTTTATACCTTATTATTGGTTTGATATTTATTGTGTAATATTACTTGCTTGTTTCCCAAATATTTTATTGTTTATTCGCTTTATTCCATTTGTTCGGTTAATTTAGGTCATCGTTCGGTATTTATCTTAGCTTCATTTCTATAACTTTTATTAATTAATTTTGCTTAATTCATCATTGTATTTTGTCTTCGTCAGGCTTGTGCCTATTTATGTATATATTTTTCATATTTGTCGGTTTTAATTTAGTTGTACGTAGCAAGCGTAATATAACCATTTGGTAGAAGTCTCATGTGAGTTGTACCCTACATGTAAGTAAGAGGTACTTATATAATTTTGTAACAGGTAACATTATTGTTCTTATCTTAGATAGATATAACTTTTGTATAACTTTGTCATTTTAGAGTCACATTATATTCACTTTAATCTAACTCAGAGATTGTTAAAAATCTGGTAGTTAAATTTAATAAATGTTTATTTATTTTGTACCTCATTTATTCTTATTCCCTTTACATTTACATTTACTTATATATTTAATATATTTAATATTTGACAGCAGTGTACGATATCTGGGAGAGTGATCGAAGATCATTTTCTTGGCGCCCATGATTTGTTAGTTTTATTTAATTGGTTCTTCTTTAGTACTTATTCGTCTTTATATATTTTCAGTGCATTATTCTTATCTTAGTATATACCTTTCCTAGTCATCAGCATCTACTTTGAGCTACTGTTCTTCAACAGGCATGCAAACGAGAAACGAGCCGTATCCATCCTTGAGTGTCAAGTTGTTCTCTTGCATCTCTTGCTAGCCAACTCTATTCAGTTTGCCTCTGTCTCTTCATACTTCTACTTCTACACCTATTTTCTTTCTATCCTCAATTTTTATTACTTCGGCTTCTTCAACAGAGAAGCCCTCTTCATTATTACGTCCCATTAGCTTACATACAGTTTCTTTTTCCTTTTTCCTTACTTCTGTTGGAGTTTATCTTTGTCTTTACTTCCACTCCAACAGAAGTTCTTTTTTTTTGTTTCATAGCTGGGTAATGAAACTAGTCGAGCTAAGAAATTTAGCGATATTAACGTATGAATTTACATTATATCGATTGTTTCCCACCTTTACACGTACCAGATGAGTATGTCAACTAAAACTGTCACTGTGACAGTGGCAGTTGCCAAACTCATCCGATACGTTTAAAGGTGGAAAACAATCAACATAATGTAAATTCATAGGTTAATATCGCTCAATTTCCCAGCTCGAGTAGTTTCATTTCTTTATATCTCACAACTTAATACGTTTTCCATCTTTTGTGCTATTTTGCCGGTTATTAGCACGCTCATCACTGTATATAATTAATATTACATTACATAGTTTTCCACCTTTAGACGTCTGTGGCAGGAGTATGTATTTTATTAAATTCTACTGTCACAGTGACATTTGTCATACTCCTCTGATTCGTCTAAAGGTGGGAAACTATGAAATGTAATGTTAATGTATACTTTTATAACGATAATTTCCTCCTCCACTAGTGTCTTCTCTCTTTGCTTCGCAATGTATTATATTTTCCATCTTTTGCGTTATTTTGCTGGTTATTAGCGCGCTCATCACTGTATAGAGAAGAGTATCCTGTAAATAGAATTCAGGAAAAGAAGGTGCAGGTATCTGAAATGAAAATGTTACAGTGGATGTTGGGTAAGACTAGAAGGGACAGGATCAGGAACGACTTGATTAGGGAGAGAGCCGGGATGAGTATAATCTCAAAAAAGATTGAGTTACAAGGACTACAATGGTTGCGACACGTCAGACGTCAAATAAAAGGGGTACCCCGTCAAAATAGCCTCGTCTAAAAAGCTCCGACAAAATAGCCCCGACATAATATCCGCACATAAAACAGCTCCGACAAAATAGCCTGCAGACAAAATAGCCCCGAAACAATAATAGCTCGCCCTTAAAATAGCCCTGACAAAATAGTTCCGACAAAAAAGCTTCCTTCGGAATTCATCATGAAGTAATACCTTCAAAATGCATTTTTATGGTCTTTTCAGAGAATTTAAACCCTGCATCTTCTGTTAGGAAAAAACAGGAAAAATCCTGGTTTTTCCTTGTGATTTACTATCCCAGGTAACCAAATAACGTTTACAAAACGTTGAAAAAACGTCATAATTACCACCAAACGACGTCAGTTTATCACGTTTTTTCGACGTCGAAAATCACGTGAATATGTCCCAGCATAATTGACGTCATTTTTATCACGTTTTAAATACGTGATATGAAAATCGTAGTTTTTACGTCGATTTGTCCCACCATAATTCACGTTTTAAATACGTGATATGAAAAACGTAGTTTTTACGTCGATTTTGCGTCGTTTTTAGATTTATTTTTCATTTTATGGTTTTAGAAATACACAGTAATTGAATGGGTCCGCCGAATAACGTAAGCGCCACTTGGTTTGCTTTTGAGAAGTCAAAGAAAAAGTTTTAATATTGTGAGTTTATACATTTTAAAGGTGAGTAATACAGTTTGTATTTTGTATTTAAATACTTTATTACTAACCCTTAAAATGTATAAACTCACCATTATCACAATATTAAAACTTTTTCTTTGACTTCTCAAAAACAAACCATGTGGCACTTACAACGTTATTCGGCAGACCCATTCAATCATTGTATGGGCATTGTTAGTATTGCAATTTTTCCATTTAAATAAAACCAAATGGAAGGCTCGTTAAAATGCATAGAATTACAATATCCTCAATGCAACATAATATGTTATATTATATAACATACATAGAATGTTCACTTTTTATATTATATTTACTGTGTCAAAACTGAAACAACATATAAACCAATAAATCATTTATTAACAAATTAAACATTTAAGTCACAATTTAATAACAAACTTAAGTTTAAACCATTTAAGTTATATATTATCATTATTATAATTATACCACACACTTTAAAGGTACGATTCCGACAACGACTGCAGACGGCAGCTACAGTTGTCACCATGACACACGTCATTATTTTGCATTATTAATTTGCATAATTATTATCAACTGACGTTCTACCGGACAGCAGTTGCAGTCAGATGTCGGAATCAGTCTCATACAAATAAATAGTGCAAAGTAGTAACGTCCGTGACGCCGACAACTGCAACTGCAGATGTTTGCAGTTGCCGTCTGATAATCACTTTCCATTGTCGGAATCGTACATTTAGTCAGAAATGAATACAGACAAATAAGACCCAATATATTGAATTTCAATGAAAACTATCTGCTTCATATTTATAAATATTAAGGAAGACGATTGAATGATAAAAAATAGGACAAAAACTATAATAGTCTGTGTTCTCACATATATTTCCATACTCTTATAATCCTCAAATTGATTTTAAATAATTATTACACATTTTTGCATACAAAAAGATCTACAGATACCTGAAAAATATATTTTTTGATATTAAAACTGCCCGAGACATTTCCGACTATCATACCGTTACTTCTGGTTTCAATGGATATGCATTTTTTTTTCTTCTTCATGTGCCGTACTCGATTATTGAGCGTTGGTTATCAAATTGTCTATAGTAATTTTGTTGTAGGCAGCTCAGAAAAGGGATGTAGAGGATTTGTTAAACCATTCTCTCAGGTTTCTAAGCCATGACGTTCTTCTTCGACCGGGCCCACTTCTTCCGTCTACCTTGCCTTGTATTATTAAATGGAGTATATTATATCGGTCGGAGAAGTTACTTCCGTAATTTTTCCCATCCGATGCAAAACAACTTCGTTACGAATTCTATCCACCCTACTTATTCGTAGGATTCTCCGATACACCCAGATTTCAAAGGCTTCCAGTTTTTTGAGAGGTGTATCCGTTAAAGTCCAAAGTATATATATTTAGTTAATCTTACTATTTTTATGGAAATTCAAAATATTCTACTACATTTTTCACCGCTTCTGTAGCTCCTTTAATCGATAATCATTTTAGACCGGGAGATATTATACAGAAGTTCAGCCACGATTTTCTCAGTCCTGCCTTTTGCAACACTGGAAGGGTAGACGAAGTACTTACAATCTGTGGAAACATCCACAAATTTCCTGTGACATTTTCCTGTAAAAACTAGATTTTCCCAAAAAATAAAAATAGGGTTTTG
This sequence comes from Diabrotica virgifera virgifera, assembly GCF_917563875.1. Taxonomy (NCBI): domain Eukaryota; kingdom Metazoa; phylum Arthropoda; class Insecta; order Coleoptera; family Chrysomelidae; genus Diabrotica; species Diabrotica virgifera. The sequence goes on from NC_065445.1 coordinate 192,812,568, forward strand.
CGATGAATTTCTGAGTCCTGTCATATCCGTAGAATGACAGGATACTATCTATTTTATGAAGAACATTTTTTGGACAGGAGGGATGCAAACGGGCTAACGGAGTATATATGTATACAAACATGTAAGGAAAATAATGAAATTTTCATGATTTTCTGGGTCCTGCCAACTGAATAAATTAAACATATTTATTTCAAAATGATCAAAAAAGATATTGGCATGACGTCTCCTAATGTTTAAGTATACTTGTCGCTTGGAAAATTCTGCGAAAAATTTTCACCCTGATTCCGTGACTTTCTGAGTCCTGCCTTTAAAAAGTTTTAATACTCAAATGCAATCAATACTTTTTCGGTACTTGGCAGGAAGGTTAAACGGTTCTAGTAAGACGGCAGGAGTCCTAGATTTGTAAGAAGTTTCGTACAAAATTTGACGATGTTCTGAGTCATGCCATTTTGCATATGTTTCAAGAATCTTAATATGTCTATTTAGGAAGAGGCAGGATGGTTTTTTAGTTATTTCGTATAGAGGGTGGGGCATTAGTGTGACAAAGTCCAATTAGTCGTTTGTCGTAAGAGATACGAAAGAAAGTTATTTATTAGGTAAAACGTGGGGCAAAGATAGGATCATAATTTAAAAATATTTTCTAATATACACGGCTACCCGTATTGACAGGGCGACACAAAATTATGTTTTTTTTTAATGGAACACCCTGTATATAAATTTAAGATTATTAAGATCATTTTAAGACAATTTAACACAATTCACCTAATCCAAAAATGTTTCCTAAGGGAGCTAGAGCTCTTTGAAAATGGCGCCTTGTAATTAGTTTTTTTTATATCTCCAGAACGCTTCCATTTCGATAAACAAAAACTGGTCCGCCTTTTTATCTTCTAGAGATAAATCGATTCCATCAATTGCGAATCTCTAGTACCGGTCATAGGAGTCCGTTTTGGGTAGGACAACGGGTATTTTATCGCATAACTTTTTTGTTTTTAACTTTTAAGCATTTTTGACACTATATTTTTAAATTGTGAGGAATTCTAGTACTAAAAGGTACTCTTTCTTTAAGTCGGTAGGATGCACCGTTTTCTAGAAAAATCAATTTTAAAATTTTTCGTATTTTGAATTTAAGAAAAATTTGAATAAAAAAATAAAAAAAAATGGTGTATTTATCGACTTAAAGCAAAAGTAACTTTTATGGTAGGGGAGCCCAAGCGGGGTTTTTTGCAGTTACTCGAGCGCGTAAGATTATCATATGGGAGAAACGTGGTACCCTCCAGATGTACCTCTACCATATATTGGCTCTTAACACAGGGAGGTTCGTTAATTGGGGCCCGAAAAAAAATATCTAGTGTTAAAAATACTCGAAATTGTCAGATTAAGATAAGGTAAGTTAAGTACATGCAAGAGAGTGTATATTTCAAAAATCTGACGATTTGAGCGAGGCGTAAGGAAATGGGTGAGTCAAAAAGTTTCACAAAAGAAAAGTGCATATTTCGCGAAATGAACATCATATCGAAAAACTAAAAAATACGTCTTCAATATTTTTCAAAAATCTATCGAATGGTACTAAACATGACCCCCACGGAGAGAGGTGGGGGGTACATTTAAAATTTTAAATACAAACCCCGCGATATTTTTCAAAATGAACATCAGATCGAAAAACTGCAAAATACACTTTCAAAATGTTTTTGAAAAATTTATCGAATGGTACCAAACCACGGGGGCAATGTGGGGGGTTACTTTAAAATCTTAAATGGGAACCCCAAATTTTTATTACAGATTTGGATTCTTTACGTAAAAATAAGCAACTTTTGTTCGAGACATTTTTTCGAATTATTGATAGATGGCGCTATAATCGGAAAAAACAAGTATTGCAAATGGAAAATTAAATTAAAAAATGACAAGCGCCCGCTAAAATGGAAAATTTTACTTAACTTTTTTTGATTTTAGGACCTAATAATCACAACCCAATAGGTCCCCAAAGCGCTCGAGTGACTGCACATTTAGCATACTTTGCTCCCCTACCATTAGTACTAGAATACCTCATAATTTAATACTCTACTGTCAAAAATGCTTAAAAATTAAAGCAAGTTATGAGATTTCGTTGATCTACCCAAGACGGACGCCTATGACCGATACTAGAAATTCACAATTATTGATAAACTCGATTCATCTCTGGAAGAGAAATAAACGTACCATTTTTCCTTTTTCTAAATAGTTTTTTTTATTTTTTTTTTCAAATTCAAAAACCGCAAAATTTTTCAAATCGATGTTTCTAGAACCTGGCGTGTCCTACCGACTTAAAGCAAGAGTAGTTTTTAGTACAAGAATACCCCATAGTTTAATAATCCAGTGTCAAAAATGCTAAAGTTAAACACAGAAATAAAGTTAAACACAGAAAAGTTATGCGATAAAATATCCGTTTCCCTACCCTAAACGGACGCCTCTGACAGGTACTAAAAATTGACAATTGATGGAATCGATTTATCTCTGAAAGATAAATAGATGTACCAATTTTCGTTTTTCTTAATAGAAGTGTTCTGGAGCTATTGTAAAAAAACTAATTACAATATGCTTTAAAGACAATCTTTAAAGAGCTTTAGCTTCCTTAGGAAGCATTATCGGACTAGGTAAATTGAGTTAAATTTTCTTAAAATTATCTGAGGAATCTCCGGGCTTCGTTAGTTAGAAGAGTTTCTGGACACCCTGTATAATAGGTACAATCCCTACTATAAACAATTAATTGTAAAATTATTGATTTTCTTTCTATTACTTTTATTACGTTTACTTAGATACAAATATGATCTAATCGCTTAAAATAAAGATCTTACAGTTTGGTATTAGATTTGAAAGGTGTGTAAAAATCCGAGACATTACTCAGGAAAATAATATTTAATACCGTACGATTGTTTTAACGATATAAAAATTAATTTTTATGTATTAAATATCTTTGCGATTATCCTGCCACGTTGTAAACGGTTTTAGATTAGTGTTTTTTAAGCATACTTGACATGCCATGACTCAGAAAATTGTGGTGATATGAATATGTTTGTATAACAACCAGCAATAATTTTACAGACTTAAAATTTTATTTTTGTATACGAAATAACTATACAACCATCCTGCCTCTTTGTAAAGAGCTTTACATTAACATTCTTGAGATATGTGCAAAATGGCATGACTCAGAAAATCGTGTAACTTTCCACGAATTTTCTTACACATTTTTTAACTATGTATAGGAAAAAATGTGTAACTAAACATCCTGCCATTTTAAATAATGTCTACTTAAATTATTTATTTTATAATAAAATTTATTTTATGACTCAGAAAAGCACGGAACCAGGTGAAAATTTTTCACAGAATTTTAAAAGTGCAGTTAAACATTAGGAGATGTCATGCCAACATTTTTTTCGATAATTTTCAAATAATTATGTTTAATTGATGAAGTTGGCAGGAAATTATGAAATTTTCATTATTTTCATACATGTTTGTATATCTATATACACCCTTAGTCCTTTTGCAACCCTCCTGTCCAAAAAATTGTCTTCATAAAATTGATAGTATCCTGTCATTCTATGGATATTGCAGGACTCAGAAATTCATCGCATCTTCCCATTTTTTCCTCATGAAAAATCTAATTTTCACAGGAAAATGTCACAGGAAACCCGTGGATTTTTCCATAAATTGTAAGTATTTTTTCTAACCTTCCAGTATTGCAAAGGGCAGGACTTAGAAAATCGTGGTTGAAGTTCTGTTAACATCTCCCGGCTTATTTTGCGAAGATTGAATTCATAAATAAATCAGTTCGATTTACGATTTCAAAAAAAATAATAGTGATTAATAAAGACTGGCAGCGAAGATTGCCTTACTGCTTGGAAAATTACTACAAAATTTATATAAAAATAGCACATTTTGTGTTTGTATACATTTTGATTCAAGAAAAATATCCCATGAATAAAATACCTTGTCAGTGAATATATATGAGAGCATTTGTAACTGTAAAAGACAAAACAAATAAACAAAAATAATAATATTGTTTAACGTATGCATCCAGATAATCAACATTTTTATAGCCTAAAATTTTGAACTAGTAAATAAACTTTATTTATATTAATAATTAACAATAAAATATAACGAGAATCTAGTTTGTTTAAAGGATGGCTTCATCTGCAGGTAGTCCTTTGACATTCAGCCCTGTTACCCGAAAGATAGATCCTGGACTTTGTCCGCCGGGTCTATCAGAAAGATTGCCAGAAGTAACATATAACTCATCCAGATTTGGACCCCCAAATGCTACGGAAGTTATCTACAAATAAACACAAGTAATTAGACATTTAAAAAGTTTAAACAAAATACAGATTTATTATTGTGATTATGTCTTCATCACTTTGAAAAAATGTAAAATCCTTGAATTATTATTCATGTATGCCTGTCCCAGAGACTTTGTAAACACAACTCGTCTGTCATTAAAACAGATACTAAGACAAAGGAGGTATAGAATGAAAGCTTATAAACCACGGATGGTATTACAGATTAGAAATGTGACCTAGGACTGTCAGTTTTAGAGTAGCAAACCGGAAGTACTGTTTTAAAGTCGCCGAAATAGTACAAGCGATATATTATTCGACGCGCCTTATCAATACGAGTACAAATATATACTGATTTGATTTTTTATTTTTAATGATTTTCTTTCTATACGTCTAAGATAACTAATCCGTTATTAAAATAGATAGAATGACAAATCAGGCGTCACTGGTTTTAAAGTTACAACCGGAATTACTGTTTAAAGTCACCGAAATAGTACATGCGCTATATTATTCGAAGCTCCTTCTTCTTCTTGATGTGCCTATCCGTGACGAATGTTGGCGATCATCTTGGCAATCTTCACCTTATCTGCAGCAACGCGGAAAAGCTGCACAGACGTTGCGTTGAAACAGGTTCTGAGGTTCTTTAACCAGGATGTTCTTCTTCTTCCTGGACCTCGCTTTCCAAATATTTTTCCTTGCAGGATGGCTTGTAGGAGGGCATATCTGGATTCATGTCACATAATGTGTCCAAATTATTCCAACTTTCGAGATTTGATGGTGGTCATTACCACTCGGTTCTTCCCCATCCTTCTAAGGACCTCCTCATTTGTGACCCGGTCAGTCCATGAGATTTTAAGAATTATCCGATATAGCCACATCTCAAATGCTTCCAACTTTCGGCATATATCCTTTTTCAAAGTCCATGATTCAACACCATAAAAAAGGACAGAGAAGAGGTAACATCTCAACATTCTTACTTTTATACCAAGAGAATGGTTGTGGCCAGTGATATGGGAGAGAGGGGATACGACATAAGGGATGATTTTGTATTTACTAAATGGGACCACTTGATTTGACACTTTTGTGCTACATCCAATATGGTGACGGGCAGGTTTTTATATGTTATATATGGAATATGTTATTAATTAGTTATTAAAATTATTAATTATTTATTACGCATATTACGCATTACTTCAAAATATAATGCAAGGAAAAATAGAAGGAAAACGGAATCCAGGCCGTAGAAGAATGTCGTGGATGCGGAATTTGAGAGAGTGGTTTGGCTGCACCACTAATGAACTTTTTAGGTCAGCTGTAAACAAAGTCAGGGTAGCCTTGATGATTTCCAATCTCCGGTAGGAGTGGCACAAGAAGAAGAAGAAGAATTATTTATATATTTATATGATGTAATATAATTTTATAATTACATATTTTATATAGAGCAGAATATACTACGAAAGAGTTGTTCCGCCATATTGGATGGAGCGTTTTTGCGAGTGAAACCGAGCCCATCTACTTCTTCGTATGCCGCATCCCCTCCCTCCCACATCACTGGTTGTGGCTCTTGAGAAACGCGCCCAGACGGTTGAAGATTGATCTAGCTTTTCCGATGCATGCTCTTATCCCTTGGTTGTTGGTCCATTCTTCATTTATTATGGTGCCGAGGTAGTTGTAGTGCCTCACTCTTTCTACAGGGGTTTGGTTGATGTAGAGTTGACCTTCTGTTATCTTTTTCTTGCTGACGATCATAAGATTTGCTTTCTTTACGTTTATGTTGTCCATATTGTTGACTATGATACGTGATTTTGTTCATGAGTACTTGTAGGTCTTCTGCATGTAGGTGTCATCTGCATTCCTGATGTTATTTAGCCGGTACCCGTTTAGTAGAATACCTTTTCCAGTGTCGTGCAAAGCTTCGATAAATATTCTTTCAGAGTAAAGATTGAAAATTAGGGGGCAAAAAATGCAGCGCTCCCTCACTTTACGCATGATTTTCACATATTCGGTGTGTTCACCGTCAACTCTGAGGTTTGCAGTCTGATTCCAGTAAAAGTTTCTAAGTATTTTCAGACATTGGTTGTTAATTCCTGCTTCTTTTAGTATTTGCATCATCTTGGCGTGTTGTACTTGATCAAACGCCTTCTCGTAATCAACCAGACATGCGTATACGTCGCAATTGACGTCTCTGCATCTCTGGAATAAGACTTATATTGAAAACAAAGCCTCTCTCGCACCAACAGCATTTAGGAACCCGAACTGGTTGGGCGAAATTTGATTCTCACAGAGCTTTTAAATTCTCGTATGGATTACCTTTAGGAACAATTTTAGGAGATGACTCATCATGCTTATCGTACGGTATTCTTCGCATTTTTTGACTCCTGGTTTTTTCGGAAGTGCAATAAACTCAGACTCCAACCATCCTATTGGTATTTCTTCAGAGTTGTATATGTTCTTGAATATCTTTGTGATTATCTCTATTGATTCTCTGTCCATAAGTTTAAGTAGTTCTGCTTGTATATTATCGGGGCCTGCTGCTTTGCCATCCTTTAGCTGTGTTATGGCATAATAAACTTCCTGCTGTAATATTCTTGCTTCTAACTCAAAGGTGTTATCTCTTTGGTCTTCAAATAGTTTTTTTAGATATTCTTTCCACGTTCTAATTTTACTCTATTATAAGATGACGTTTCTGATAAAATCAGTTAGATTTCCTCTCCGTATCCGTCTTAGTCCACCTGTGAGTTCTTTAACTTTCCTATGTACATTGTAACTATCGTACTTTGACTGTAGAGTCTTAATTTCGTGGCATCTCCCCATTGCTTCTTTTCCTTTCGCTTCTCTAATTTTGCTTCTTATTGATATATTTATTGTTTTATACGTGTCGTGGTCATTTTTGACATTTCATCTTTGTCCTTTAGTTTCAGGATCTCATCTGCCATCCATGATTTCTTCTTTCTTCTTGGTTAATTTATCTGCCTTTAAGTGTTTATCCTTTACATTTTGAACTATTTCGGTCATCTGTTTGATCATTTGTTCTTCGTTCGATTCGTGTCTAATTGTAGTCACTTGCTCGTTTAACGGGTGGACCCTCATTTTCGTGTCAGGGTCTTTTAGCATACATAGGCTGTATGGTTGTGATTTCTTTTTCTGCACTATTTTGAGTTTGACGCGAAATACTCCCACCAGTGGAACGTGGTCCGTCTCTAAGTCTGCTCCAGGATAAGTCTTGACAGATGTAAAGCTGTTTCGGAATCTTTTGTTTACTAAAATGTAATCTATTTGATTTCTAATAATTCTCTCGGGTTCGTCCTAAGGGGATTTCCATGTGTACAGCTTTCGAGGTGGTAATTGGGAAAATGTGTTGGTGACAACGAGTTCTGAGTTTTCTGCTCTTAGCGCAGACTTCGCTTAGCGAAGCTCCTTAGCAAGACCAAAACAAAAATATACTTCCAGTTTCGTGGTTATCTATCATTCTGTCTGTCTATCCGAGAATATAACTCCTACGTTATTAGGACTGATATAATGACAAATGAGGAGTCGAGTGAGAGCTTATAACTCAAGGATGGTTTAAAGATGAAAAATTTGACCGCGAACTTCCGGTTGCAGAGTTGCAACTGGAAGTACTGTTTTAAAATCACCGAAATAGTACAAGCGATATATTTCTCGACGCGCTTTAGCAAGATGAGAATAAATAATATAATTCCGATTTTTATGTCTCTCTCTCTCTCTCTCTCTCTCTCTCTCTCTCTCTCTCTCCTGTCGTTTCCCCATTACTGAGGATCATGATTTCTTCCAATATTCCTAACAATGTTTCTCCATTGGTCTCTACCTTCAGCTGCTCTAAGAGCTTCGCAGAAAGAGTTTCCAGCTGAATGCTTTATTTGGTCAGACCATCTAGTCGGTGATCGTCCTCTTGGTCTTCTCCCCGGAACGTCTCCAGAAACAATTAATCTCTCCAAACTGTCGTCACCTCTTCGAACCACGTGACCAAAGAATTGCAGAATTCGTTGCAGACATAATGTGGACAGCCTTTTTTAATATTGAGTTGGTTTAGAATGGAAACGTTTGTCCTATGAGCTGTCCAAGGTATGCGGAGCATTCTTCTCCAGCACCACATCTCAAAGGAATCAACTTTTTGGCGCTCGCATGCGCGAAGAGTCCAAGTCTCTGCTCCGTATAGAAATATTGAGAATACAAGGGCATTCACCAGTCTCATCTTGATATTTTGAGAGATAGATCTGTCTTTCCAAACTTTAGTTAGGCGACTCATCGCATTTTTTGCCATACCAATACGTCTCCGAACTTCTGTTTCACAGTTACCATCGTTAGTTATACTAGACCCGAGATAGACAAAGGTGTTTACTATCTGGTATTCCTGTAATATGTTAGTCAGTTGAATAGTGTCAAATCTGTCGACCACCATTATTCTTGTCTTAGCTTTATTGATTTTCAGACCAATTTTATTGCTTTCGTACTCAACTCTTCGCAGAAGATCTAACATTTTGCTTTTATATCATTTCTTGTTTTTATATCATTTCCGATTAAAAAAGTGTAAACGATAGTGCCACATTATTGTCACAGAAATAATACATGTGATAGGTCCATCATCGCATATTGAAAAGTCGAGCTCGAATAGCTAGTTTCGGTTTTTATGCCATTTCTGGTTAAATAGTTTTGATCGGAAGTTTGTCAAAAATGACTCAAAATTAGTGAAATCGTATATCAATCGACGTAAACTTACACGAATAGTTCGAATATCGACTTCCAGTTTTACTTCCGATCACGTTAGGGAAAATCTAGGACCTACACGATCCAATTGCTTATTTTTATAGACTTTAGTAAAAAAAAAACTAAATACCTGTGCAGCTGGAAGTTCCACAAACCTTAGAACTGTCTCTGGTTTGGAAGGATCTATTTGATAAACCTTGGAAGAATTAAACAATGCTAACCATATATTTCCATCGGAATCCAACGTCATGCCATCGCAAAATGTTTCTTCAGCCAGTTCGCTTTGATTCTTAATTGAAAAGATGGTTTTCATATTTGCTGAAATCAAACATCTACGTGAGTAAAATAAAGGATTAATTATAAACGCTTGTTTTCTATACTTCTACAAAATTTATTATAACTATATGACTACAGTTGTTTCAGCAGAGTGCCTATCTCAGTGATTTAGTTTACTATGTGTTTGCCTTTTTAAAGTCTAACTGAAGAGGTTGAGGAGTGGGGAGTTGTTTGTCTCGAGTTAGTCATTCAGAATTATATCTGTATTTTTTATTTTATTAATTTCCATAGATTATGATATAGAATTAACTCTTCATCAAAAGAATGATTATGATATAGAAGGTGAAGTGCGTATGTAGAAGTGTATGTTTTTCTATTGTTGAAAGCCCTTTTGTGTTCTGCTATCTGTTTGTCAAAGGTTCTGCCATTTTGACCCATGTAAGTTTTCGGACAGTCACCACAAGTTAGTTTGTAGACACCACTCTGTAGTTGTTTTCTCTTTCGGCTGGTATTGTTCTTAATATATTTGCTTAAGTTGTTGTTAGTTCTGAAAGCTGGTGTTATTCCTTTCTTTTTATGTAGGTATCTGGCTATTTTTGTTGTTATTTTGCCAGTATATGTGATAGAGCAGAAGGTACTGGGTTCTTTCTGTGGTGATGTATAGACTAATTTCAGGGCTTTCTTATGGAGTTTTTGGTTTACAATATTATTAATTGTTTGTTCGTTATAGCCATTGTTTACTGCTATTTGTTTAATGATGTTCAGTTCTATTTCGAAGTTTTTTTTGACATGGGAATTTCTGCAGTCTATGTATCATGCTATGGTAGACGGCTAATTTGTGTTGTGTAGGATGGGATGATGAATTGTGTATTCATAGTTGTGTCAGAATGGCTAAGTTTATGATATAAGGGGAACTCATGTTTGTTGTGTAGTCAGGTAATTGATACATCTAGAAAGTTTATGGACTTATTCGGTTCTGTTTCTACTGTAAACTCAATATTACTATGAAATGAATGAATGTATGATAGAAATTGGTCAAGCTGCCTGTTTGTTCCTCTAAAGCATACTAGTATATCATCCACGTATCTGCACCAATATAAGAACTGTTTAAATACGGTGGAGATACGTGGATGATATACTAGTATGCTTTAGAGGAACAAACATGCAACTTGACCAATTCCTATCATACATTAATTCACTTCATAGTAATATTGAGTTTACAATAGAAACAGAACAGAATAAGTCCATAAACTTTCTAGATGTAACAACTACCAGACTACACAACAAACATGAGTTCTCCGTATATCATAAACCTACCCATACTGACACAACTACACACAATTCATCATCCCATCCTACACAACACAAATTAGCAGCCTACCATAGTATGATACATGGACTGACGGAAATTACCATGTCAAAAAAAAACTTCGAAATAGAACTGAACATCATTAAACAAATAGCAGTAAACAATGGCTATAACAAACAAACAATAAAATTTTAAACCAAAAACTCCATAAGAAAGCCCTGAAATTAGTCTATCCACCACCACAGAAAGAACCCAGTACCTTCTCCTCTATCACATACTGACAAGATAACAACAAAAATAGCCAGATACATAAAAAAGAAAGGAATAACACCAGCTTTCAGAACTAACAACAGCAAATATATTAAGAGCAATAGAGCAGAAATGCCGAAAGAGAAAACAACTACAGAGTGGTGTCTACAAAATAACTTGTGGTGACTGTCTGAAAACTTACATCGGTCAAACTGGCAGAACCTTTGACAAACGGATAGCAGAACACAAATGGGCTTTCAACAATAGAAAAACAGACACTTCTACACACGCACTTCACCTTCTAGATCATAATCATTATTTTAATGAAGAGTTTCAAATTCTACATATCCAAAATAAAGGCTTTAAGCTAAAAAAAAAAGAAAATTATATGCCATTAGAGTGAAAACTTAGTGTTTTTGCTAGCAGTTGCCGCTAGGGCATCTATGCCATTTCGTTCGTTGCAATCCGGGACTGCACGCTGGGGTTTGTTTTGGTTGGATCGGGGAGAGCAGCATATGTGCCTCCTGATGAGAGACTAATAAGTTTCGAAACCGGTAGGGGTGCTTGCAGCACTCTCTGATTGGACTAGAATATGGTTCGGCTGTGTTTTCGTTTTGCAACGAAATTGAAAATGGTTATTTATTCTTTGATTTACATTTACTCTGTGTGGAGTATGAAGGGAACCATTCTCGTCGGAACTTTACCGCGCTGAGCAGAGGGGACGTGAATTGTAAATCATAGAATTCTCTCATCTTCCTTAGTCTCAGCATCCGTATGGTTTGCAAATTGTAGAAGCCTCGGAGGTGTAACCAGAGAAGGTTCTCATTGTTTTCATTCTAGTGGGGTGTAGAATAGCATTGTGTTGTTTTATATGCCATTAGAGTGAAAACTTAGTCGTTTTGCTAGCAGTTGCGCTAGGGCATCTATGCCATTTCGTTCGTTGCAATCCGGGACTGCACGCTGGGGTTTGTTTTGGTTGGATCGGGGAGAGCAGCATATGTGATTTACATTTACTCTGTGAGGAGTATGAAGGGAACCATTCTCGTCGGAACTTTACCGCGCTGAGCAGAGGGGACGTGAATTGTAAATCATAGAATTCTCTCATCTTCCTTAGTCTCAGCATCCGTATGGATTGCAAATTGTAGAAGCCTCGGAGGTGTAACTAGAGAAGGTTCTCATTGTTTTCATTCTGGTGGGGTGTAGAATAGCATTGTGTTGTTTTTTATGCCATTAGAGTGAAAACTTAATCTTCTTGTCGCTTTAAACTATCTTTATTAGAATCTATGGAAATTAATAAAATAAAATATACAGATATAATTCTGAATGAACCACTCGAGACAAACAGCTCCCCACTCCTCAACTTCTTCAGTTAAAGACTTTAAAAAGGCAAACACACAGTAAACTAAATCACTTGAGAAAGGCACTCTGCCGAAACGGCTGTAGTCACATAGTTATAATAAATTTTGTGAAAGTATAGAAAACAAACGTTTTCAGTGTTTTATTGTTAGATAAAATGAACTTCCATCAAGTAACGGTCGAATCCATCAATTGATTAAGTATATTGTACAGTTTTTTTTAGTGTGCCATTAGGGTGACGCGTATTCATTATTTCTTATGCCATATTCATTACTCGCCAGTTGTTAGTAATTATTGTTTATTTGCAACTTATTATTTTTTAGCTAATTGTGTGACAATTTATTACCTTTTTACCTATGTTTTTTTAGCTCTGTCTATAAACTGTTAAAACGCTTAATCTACAACAGAATTAGTAAAAACAGTATTTGGGTTGATACCTATTGAGTAAGCAGGGTTCAGACCTAACCGCAGCTGCACAGATCAGATTCTATCCGTAGCATCACATATTGAAGTATGTTTTCAAAGAAAGCAAAAAGCATTCGTTGCATTCATTGACCTATCAGCTGCATACCATACCGTCTGGAGACAAGGGCTATTCTACAAACTAATCCGGGCCATCCCGTGCCAAGAGGTAACCAAACTCATTGATAGCATGCTCACCGACATACCTTTTCAGGTCACAATGGACAACTTAAAAAGTGTTCAAATGAAGCTCAGCAATGGACTGCCGCAGGGATCTGTTTTGGCACCCTTACTGTTTAATTTATAGATCGCGGAACTACCTAGGAAAACTTCGCAAAAATTTGGCTACGCTGACGATCGGGCCATTGCCGCAAGACATAATAACGTGGGTGTTACAGAAACAATACTGATGAGTGACCTTGATGTTATGGGTGAATACTTTCTCAAATGGAGGCTACTGCCCAATGCAACGAAAACCAATGCTACGAAGGGAACCATTTTCGTTGGAACTTTACCGCGATGAGCAGATGGGACGTGAATTATAAATTGTAAAATTCCCTCATCTTTCTTAGTCTCAGCATCCGTTATGGCTTGCAAATTGTAGAAGCCTCGGAGGTGTTACCAGAGAAGGTTCCCATTGTTTTCAGTATGGTAGGATGTGGAATAACATTTTTGGATGTTGTTTTATGTGCTATTAGATTGAAAACTTAGTTTTTTGAAAACCAAAGTGTGCTGTTTCCATCTGAATAATTCCCAATACGACAAAAAACTCTTCGTTCACTTTGAAAACAGACTACTCACTCATAACTCAACACCAAAATATCTTGGAGTGACTCTTGACAGAACTTTAAGTTTTAAGGAGCACCTACAAAGAACTGCAGAAAAACTGAAAAAGCGAAATAATGTAATTCAAAAGCTACGTGGCACCACATGGGGGTCCTCAGCTTCCGTACTCAGATCATCCGCTCTCGGACTCATATACTCGGCGGCTGAATATACTTCCCCGGTATGGCTCAATAGCAAACACACGAAGATTATTGACACTCACTTATAATAGACAATTCGAATGATCTCAGGTACAATTCGACCAACACCGAAATATTGGCTTCCCATTCTGAGTCACATTCCACCACCGAAACTAAGAAGTCATTATCTTTTCAAAAAATACCGAAAAATCGAGGCTATCAACTACCCATCCAGCATGATAAGCTTGATATCGAAATGAACAAACTGCGCTCCAGATATCCTCCATTGTTAAGGGCCACCTCCTTATATTAGGAACATTTCGACCTCACCAACGCCTGGAGAAAACAATGGGAGAGCGACTCACCACAGGAAGCACACGAAACGACCTGTATCGATCAGAAACCGCCAGGATTTGGACTACCCCGCAATATATGGACTATGTTGAACAGAATAAGAACGGGTAGCGGTATTATAACGATCGGATGGACAAGAGGTCATGAAGGCCGAACCAGAAGGATCAGGACGATATTATCCTTAGATGGAATAAAGAAATGACCGAAGATGGAAAGGTCCAATCGCCTACATTGACGAAACAATGGCCACGTTGCTCAGTCGGAAGAGATGTGAGCATGGTTCTTTGTGTTGGGCTTCTGTTACAATGAAAGGTGTTAAATGAATAAACCATGGTATGCGAATAGAGCTAATGAAACGAAGATAGACAAAAGGTAAGTAGATAACATTAACTGATGGTTTGACACTTGGACTCTAAGGAAACGGAAATACTTAATGCTCAGAAAAATATCTACATAATGTAAATGTTTATAGTTTAAATGATCACCCATTTAAAAATAAAAAGATAATCATCAACTTCATACTAAAAGTATGACCTACTTTTCAGAATGTCACTATCACAAACTGGGCGAAAACTTTAGGTCATTGAACTTATTTCACGAAAGAACACAAAATTGTCCTTGCCCTGGACATAACAAAGGCGTCTCTACTAACTTCTTCAATAAGTAAAAGATGAGTGACTTACTTAAAATATCTGTTAGAGGGTAGGATGGCCCTTTGTAAGCCGGCAGGCTCTCAAGGTGTGGAAGATGGCCATGAAGAAATTCAACTTTACGACACAGTCAAAAGAATAATAGTATTTAACAGTGTTCATAAAATAGCAGCTGGACAACATAATGCATAGGTGGAAGGTGGAAGGTGAAAGGTGGACCCTTTAAAAAATAGAAAACGCAATTGTACAATTATTGTACATACCAATAAACAATCATTAATACTCTTACCTGCCTAATCGGCGGGGCCCACAATACACGAACAAACTTGATCTCACATAATGACTATATTAACTCAACTCACAAATGATGCAGAATTTTAAGAATTTGTGGTTTTTATGAATCTTTGGCGTCCTTTGAGAGTGGTGGGGTTTTAACCAATCACAATTATGGGAAACTGTGAGAGATATTCAAGAACAGATTTCCTTACCACTCGTAAAAGGGCTTAGCGAACCTAATACTTAAGATGACTTATGGGATGCAAGGCCCATATCATTCACCAGAAAGCTATTAAAGTCTAACGGTCGACTCTATCGATAGCACATATGTGTTTCTAAGAAAAACACGGCGCTAGAGATTCTGGAATCTACAGGGAAATAAGTTAAAATCCATGTAGCAATGAAAACTGAAATAAATTCTACACTGGGAAAACTTAAACGTTATAGTATATGTGCTGACAGCTTGCATAGATGGGGAAAAGCCCTTACTCCTGAATGTGACTGTGGTGCGCAACGACAGACCATCCGTCACATTGCTGAAGAATGCCCCCGAAGGCGGTTTCCTCGAGTTTTCGATGAGTTCCTGAATGCGACCGAAAATGTTTTAGATTATATTAATGACCTACACGATCGACTGACGACGTAAAAAGAATCACTGGAAATTGGCCTCCGGAAATTTAGTCCTGTCGCAAGGGGGGGTACAACGGCCTCCTTAATTCAGATGGACTTACCCAAGTTTTTTTTATATATTTTGACCCGTAGAATACGAATTTTTTGGGTAACAGTTGATCCGGATGTCGATAAGATTGTTATAGACAAAGAACTTGAGGAATTACATAACAGCGATTTCTCGCAAAACAAAATATCTTTTTGTATTTTTTTGGGTCATTTTAAGCAAAAAATATTCCTGCAAGTTTTTTCGTAGAATGCATAGTTTTCAAGATAACCGCGGTTGAACTTTAAAAAAATCGAAAAATTGCAATTTTTGAACCCGAATAACTTTGGATTAAAAAATAAAGTAGCAATTCTGCTTACCGCATTTGAAAGTTTAAGTCAAATTATACCGGTTTTGATTATTTGCATTGCTAAAAATTAATTTTTTTATTGTTAAACTAATCTATAAACACATAGTGTTTCCCGTGCCTAATACATGCGTTTTAACGTATGCTACGTAGAAATTGCCTCGCTTGCACTTGTAGCTACTCTACCTACTCGTTCGATTTTAAATGGGAGATCATTGAAAACATCACTCACATACTAGGTGTTTATAGCTTTGTTTAACAATAGAATAATAAATTTTTAGCAATGCAAATAATCAAAACCGATATAATTTGACTTAAACTTTCAAATGCGGTAAGCAAAATTGCTACTTTATTTTTTAATCAAAAGTTATTC
Source organism: Diabrotica virgifera virgifera (assembly GCF_917563875.1). Taxonomy (NCBI): domain Eukaryota; kingdom Metazoa; phylum Arthropoda; class Insecta; order Coleoptera; family Chrysomelidae; genus Diabrotica; species Diabrotica virgifera. The sequence goes on from NC_065445.1 coordinate 192,828,892, forward strand.
GGGTTGAAAAATTACAATTTTTCGATTTTTTGAAAGTTCAACCGCGGTTATCTCGAAAACTTTGCATTCTACGAAAAAACTTGTAGGAATATTTTTTGCTTAAAATGACCCAAAAATTACAAAAATATGTTTTGTTTTGCGAGAAATCGCTGTTATGTAATTCCTCAAGTTCTTTGTCTATAACAATCTTATCGACATCTGGATCAACTGTTACCCAAAAAATTCGTATTCTGCGGGTCAAAATATATAAAAAAAACTTGGGTAAGTCCATCTGAATTAAGGAGGGGGGGGGGGCTATGTTTAACTTTACCCGCATGAGGCTGGATGATAATGGCAAGATACTGTAACGAAACTTGCAAACAAACATTTTTAGGTGTGGATTTTTTAAAAACGAACTGGTTAAAACTACCCACAAATATTTCGTTATCAGTACTGGTACGGCTTTACCACGAACCAAGACCCCTGCACGAACCAAAGGTCGCTGCATATTATCATGCACCTAGCGTTTCCAGCACGCAGCGTTTAGTTTCCGTAAATATGATTTAATGGTTTTAAATAAGAACAATTCGCACTGTCTAAAATGTATCGTATCAGACACCTTTCAGTAAAGTCATATTTTTCGAAAACGCTACGTGCTGGAAACGCTACGTGCATGATATTTTATGTAATATGCAGCGACCATAAGTTTCGGAATAGGACGATATGATGGGACTCCTTAGCTGACTACCTGGACGAAGGTCCTATTTCAGAGTTGGGAGAACACGAATAAGATGTTTCGAATTATGATTTAATTTTCACACTAATTAAGTGGTATTAGTACATTAAATGGTATATATTGTACTGTTTTGTTAGAAATGTAAAGCCGCAAAATGGTGTCCTATTTTTAATTCGAAATCATACAACTCTTTACGTAAAAAATTGAATCATTATCCATCCTATGGAGTTTTATTTAAGTATGCACCTTTAATGCAATTATATAATATTTAAAAGGTTTTTACACTAATATTTCTTTGGTGGCTCAGCTGGCATTCAATCTATTTTAACACTGAAGAGGATTTTTAATAAGATCGAAAACGTTGTTTGATGTAGCCCTTAAAGGGATTTTTAATAAAAAAAATTTATACCTTTTGCAAGGATTTTTTTTTCAATATCTTTGGATTATTTTTATTATTTATTATAATTCGGTTAGTGTCCTATTCAAAAACGTTAAATGTTTAATAACTTATAATAATAATAACTATTTTCTAAAAGATAGCAATTCGAACATAACATTGTCTGAAAATCACTTTTAGTCCAGGGCGCATCTGTTTTGAGATGGACGTTGAGAGGTGACTTAAATTTTTTTGCAGAAATTGCTTGAAAATCACTCAAATAATAATATTTGAGTTATCCTCCCACTCAAAAAGGTCCGGAACATTGTTTAAATAATCAAAATGTCAAAATATGAAGGAAAAATTCGATTTTTTTATTGGTTTTTTGATTATAACTTTAAAACTATTTATTTCTGAGAAAAGTTGTACTGACATAAAAGTTGCGTAATTAAATTTCCTACAATACAGAATTATTTAAAAATTTAGAAAATAGTGACCCTTGTTGCAAAATAGCAATAATTGCGAAAAAAAAACTATACAAAAACAAGTATTGGCATTTTACGTTTTTCGACCATTTACGCTAGACTTAGGACCTTCATATTTTACCCAGAAAAACTTTATGATATAGTAAAACAAAATTGTAAATTTCATTAGGATCGGTTTAATAGATTTTGCATAATAAATTTTGCAATCCAGCTTTCGCAAAAAAAATTCATTTTTTTAAATGTTGCAGGACTGAAATAAAGCAGATAGTAAGTTGATTTTTTTTTGCTTATAGAAGTGTACTGTACCTTTCATTTGCAGTTTGCGAAATTAAAATCGATTAATTACCACGGCGTCAGGAATTTTTTAATTAAACATTAATTTTTGGTCCTACGCGCAGGACAGCGGTGTTCGATTCACACAAGTTGATTTCCACCAAAATTTCTTCCAATCTTTATCTAATATATTATTTTTTCTTACTCTATATTTTGTTGTATTTTAATATTTTAATTCCACAAAAATCAAACTAATTTTATTATTGTTTGTGAAATATTGTTTAAAAATAATAAACTTTTATTCTCTAAGTTAAAATATATGAACAAAGAAAGTTTTTGCTAAAAAAGTGTTTTTTCAAAAGATAGAGTATGTGTTTTTATTTTGTAATAACCAAATTTATTTATTTATATCGAAATGTAATAAAAATTAAAATGTATCAATCATTATCAAAGGTCATTGGAATGCCCAATCAGAGCAAACTATCCGCTGTCCTGCGCTTAGCACCAATAATTAATGTTAATTTAAAAAAAATTCTGACGCAGTGGTAGTTAATCGATTTTAATTTTGCAAATTGCAAATGATAGGTACAGTCTACTTCTATACGCAAAAAAATTTCAACTTTCTATCTACTTTATTTTCAGTCCTGTAATATTTTGAAAAAATGAATTTTTTTTGCGAAAGCTGGATTGCAAAATTTATTTTGCAAAATCTATTAAACCGATCTTAATGAAATTTACAGTACTGTTTTACTGTATCATAAAGTTTTTCTGGGTGAAATATGAAGGTCCTAAGTGTAGCATAAATGGTGGTTTAAAAGCGTAAAATGTGAATACTTGTTTTTGTATGTTTTTTTCGCAATTATTGCTATTTTGCAACAAGGGTGACTATTTTTTAAATTTTTAACCAATTCCATATTGTAGGAAATTTAATTACGCAACTTTTATGTCACTACAACTTTTCTCGGAAATGAATACTTTTTAAAGTTATAATCAAAAAACCAAGAAAAAAATCGAATTTTTCCTTCATTTTTTGACATTTTGATTATTTAAACAATGTTCCGGACCTTTTTGAGAGGGAGGATAACTCTAATATTATTATTTGAGTTATTTTCAAGCAATTTCTGCAAAAAAATTTGAGTCACCTCTCAACGTCCAAATGTACTAATATTTTTACAGATGCGCCCTGGTCTGTTTAGCATGACTGGTTCTGAGTCACCCTAAATTCTATAATTTATATTCCGCATTATACATGGACATGGACATCTAGATAGGACATGAAAACATTTTAGTATTTACTATTTACTGTAGATACTTACATATTTTGCCTTGGCTGAAGTCAATATCATATTGGTCAACTCTAAAGCTAAATGAATCTGTATAATACATTTTTCCCCGTTTGTAGTCAAATGCAATGCCATTCGATATACCAATCCCATCTCTATGGGGTGTTGCCTTGTTATTAAAGAAGTTGTATAATGTTCCTTTTCCTTTAACAAGTTCTCCAATCGATGTGGGCGATGCACCCATAGTACCTATAGCAGTAATAAAATTTGAAAACTACCATAAAAACAATTGAACATATTTATATCTTAAAGCAGAATAAAAACTAGATGACTAATGATATCTATGGAACAGAAAAACTATTCCTTCTGATAACATTTTATTCTTTAGGTATTTTATTATAGGATTTTGACCTTTTAAGTATTTTTCTTTATTTCGTTTCCATTTTTAGGATTTTTGGTTAAGTTACGAGGCGGAGATACATATCCGCGCCGTGAACTCCGCGCCGTGTGAGCGCCGCGCGTTCGTGGCGCGGTTTGTTCGTTAAAATTTTTCATTTTGACGAACCTTCCGCGATCCAGAGGAAACTTACGAACCTTTAGTAATTGTAGATAATTAGTATTAAATGTGGGTGCCTACATTGGATCCGTTTTTCTCCGATCAGATCAGATCCGATATCGGCCGACGTCGGGAGTAGCTTCTCCTATTCTCATCGAGAAGTGTTTGGTTTCATTCCGATTGGTTGCAAGTTGAGTTGCAAGTTGGTTGCAAGTTGGTTGCAAGTTGGTTGCAAGTTGGTTGTAAGTTGGTTGCAAGATGGTTGCAAGTTGGTTGCAAGTTGGGGGTTGCAAGCTAACATGTTTAAATATATTCAATGCCATCATCTCATTTTCATTTTCCACGGTAAACATCAATAAGTTTGATATTTCCTTCCGACCACTCCATTACTAACAAATATTCAACTCAGGCGCCCCGAAACCAACAAACCATTCGCAAACCTGTCCAAATACGTATTGCGAACCATCAAAGCATTTGTTGAAAAGCCGACAGAAGTTAGATCGTGGTGCGCCGTGTGCGAGCCGTTTGTGTGCCACTTGAAAGCACGTACTAATCTAACAAATATGCTGCGCGCGAGCGGCTCGCACACCGAGCAGAGCGCATATGTATACCCGCCTTTAAGTTAGCTAAGGTTAGATAATAGCAATACACAGAGAAGAAAAGAAATAAAACAATTTAAATATAAGGCTAAAGTCTTACAAAATGAAGAGATTCGGAACAATTTCCAGGTAAAAGTGGGGAGTAAGATGAGCTGCAAATAAAGTAATAGAAGTAAAAGATACAGCCGCTAGAGGAAGAAGAGAAAATTGGTAGTATGAGGAAGGTTCACACACAGTTCATATGAAGAATGGCAAAAAATGCAGGTCAGATGCTCTAGAATCTAGAATAACAACTGAGGAATATAGAAGATGTCGCAGAAAATCAAACAAGTACCAAAAGAAAAGAAATCAATTGAGAAAGAAAATATTCAAAATTTAAAACATAGTCTAGTAAAACATAAACTAGTAATCTAGTTAGCGATTTTCACGAATAAGTAAAAAATGAACGGACATGCTTCCAATCAAATGCAGTTTTCTGGAAAAGGTAGATAAATAGATAAGAAAACCTAATGGGAATAAAACCGCTATCCTTGAAACATAAACAGAATATTTAAGTGAGCTACTGAACCATAGGGGAGAAAAAGAGGTGAAAGAAATAACATGAATAAACCAAGAAAAGGAAACAATAAAAAGTCGATCTTTCAGAAATGTATTACCAGTGCCAACAAAGTTCTGAAAACCAGAAGGGCTCAGGAATATATTATGACATACCGAGCTTTTAAGACAAAGAGGAGAAGAGATATGGGTAACAATGGGTAGCAGAGATATACCAGGAAATTGGGGGAGGGGATCGTTGATTCTATCCATAAAAAGAGAGCTAAGCTTATATGTACAAATACAGAGAAATCTTCCTATTGAGCCCATCGTAATAAAGTTTTACAAAAGTGTTCAGTAAGTAGTTGACACCACTACCAGAGGCATAACTTGAGGAGTATAAAAATGTCGTTTTCGAACTATAACTTCACTACCACCTACCAAATAAACTGCTCGTCAAAAGTAGGGATATAGAAAATTATGCTGATTTTCATAGTTGATTTTTCCGCGAACAGACGGATACCGCTATTTTTTTTTATTTTAGTTTTTTCTTAAGTATTTACACAATTGTGAAAAGGTGTACTCAAACTTATTTTTTGTACTTATACCGAGTGGAAGAAAAGAAATGTTTTTCTTATGTTAAGTTTGAGACACCCTCTGGGAGAACGAGGTACAAATGTGAGTATACATCACAATCGTATTGTAGTCTTATGTTTTGTGAACATGTGGTTGTTTGAATGTCCCTGATATCTTTATAAACAAAAAAATAGACGGTTTTGTAATTTAACATGTGTTTTAACCGAAACAAAAGTTTGAGACACCTTGTAGAGAGAAAAAGGCACAAAGGTGAGTATACCTCGATATTATGTTGTAGTCTCGTATTTTGTGAATATTTTATTTTGTAATTTCTCTGATATCTTTAATAACAAAGAAACTAGACAATATTACTCTTTAATATGTGTTTCTATGTTTCACATGTGTGATGTGATTCATGTCGTCAGTTAAAACACATATTAAAGAGTAATACCGTCTAGTTTCTTTGTTATTCAAGATATTAGAGAAATTAAAAAAATTAAATATTCACAAAATATGGGACTACAACATAATATCGAGGTACCTTTGTGCCTTTTTCTCCCTACAAGGTGTCTCAAACTTTTGTTTCGATTAAAATACATGTTAAATTACAAAACCGTCGATTTTTTTGGTTTCTAAAGATATCAGGGACATTTAAAAAACAAAATGTTCACAAAACATAACCATTTGTACTTCGTCCTCCCTACAGGGCGTGTCAAACTTAACATAAGAAAAACATTTTTTTCTTCCACCCGGTATAAGTACAAAAAAAAGTTTGAGTAAACCTTTGCATAACTGTGTAAATACTAAAGAAAAATCTAAAATAATAAAAAAAAAATAGCGGAATCCGTTAATCTGTTCACGAAAAAATCTACTATGAAAATTCGGCAGAATTTTTTATATCCCTAACTTTTGACGAGCAGTTTATTTACGTTGAGGCAGAAACTAGAAATTTGATACGGGCGTAATGTTGATATGTATAAGCATTATATATGTCATCTAGACTCCTAGCTGAGTAATTGCCGCCCTCTTTGGGCATTTCCAATTATTTTTTCGCGGGGAATCAGTCGGGGAATCAATTGGTTGTGTGACTTATCATCTCGTTTACAATATTTCTCTATTCGTCCCTGTTTTTGCTGACGGTTACCCATTTTCTAATTCTGCCTGATACTGGTCTCAATTTAGTGATGTTCTTGATAACTATTTCTGAATTTCTTCTTTCTATATGTCGAACAATTTGTTTAGATTGTTATCTAAACCTGCGGTGATTGCTATATAATTAAAGAGATCGATTATTGACTGGATATTCAACTTGACTCTTGAAAGAATTATGAGAAGGTTACCAGGTAACCAAATGAAACTCTCTTTAACAGAAATTCTTAAAACTTAGTTGATTCAGGTGATACAGATAAATTTGTAAGATCTATCTATACAATACATTAAAGTGTCTTATATAGCTCTAGAACAGTTGTCCGGAGTTGTAAGTGGGAAGTGGTCAGTTGCCAGTCCAGTAGTAATGTATGCAGTGGTGTCGTGGTGCCGGAAGGTGCCGAAACGCCGTTCCGGCACTGGTTAAGATAAGAAAATAAATAAATAGAGAATTTAGGTTTTCTAACTAAAGCACATTTTAAAATATGCAGACGTAACTTGTATTAAAAAACATAGAGTAATATTTTACTTGTAAAAAGTTAAGGGAAGTGCGTTCTGGCACTACTAATTTTGTCATGACACCACTGAATGTATGGAAACGAGACACGAACTTTGTGCAGGAAGGACGAAGAAAAAATCATCAGAATAATTCATGCAGCAGTTAGCGAAGGTGAAGTCTGGAGGTTAAGGGGGTTAAGGAACTGCAGTGGCTGTTTCTGGTTGCTAGAACGCCTGAGACCCTTCACGTGCCGTAGCGCTACTGGGTAAGGTAGAGGTATTACTATAGGCGCCAAATAGAGGCCACCGTGTTCTTTTCAATTCTGATGGACAAACTCAACGGTTTCTTATGGATTTTTGGCTGCTGATTACGAATTTCAAGGGTGGATTTCAATCCGAGTGGTCAGAGTTATAAACAGTTTAATTATTGATTATAACAATTATTTGGCTACTCGGATCGAAATCCACCCTCGAAATTCGTAATAAACAGCCAAAAATCCATAAGAAACCGTTGAGTTTGTCCATCGAAATTGAAAAGGACGACACGGTGACCCCTCCGGCGCCTAGACTAATTTATTTGTTACCTGTTATTCGGCATCCACTAATTGTTATGTACTTTTCATTTTACCTTGTTTTTAACTTGTTATTCCTCCATTTTAAACTATTACCCTAATAGCACAAAACATTCCAGGAATGTTCCTAGAAGGTACACACAGGACATTGAAAACATTCCTGGAATGTCCCTAAAAGCACATGAACGTCCCTGGAAAGTCCCAGGAAAGTGCTGTGTCAGCATTTTAAACATTCCTTGAATGTCTTGTTGGAACATTCCATGAATGTCTACGAATGTTCTTTGAACATTCACAGTACATTTTTTAGACTGAATGTCTTTGAAACATTCCATGAATGTCTACGAATGTTCTTAGGACATTCAAAGTATATTTTTAGACATTTTTTGAAATATATCGTCAGTGATGTGACAATACCTCCTATATGTTTTTTCATGAGTTTTGCAGGAGACGAAAAACATTTTTTAAGGTCATCTCCTGTTTTCATACGTAAGTTTTGACTTGTTTTGTAGTAAATAGATAGTTTAATTTACTACAAAACAAGTCAAAAAATATATGAAAACAGGAAGTGGTCCAAACTTTCATCTCCTACAAAATTCATGAAAAAGCAGATAGGAGGTATTGTCACATCACCGACGATATACCAGAAGTATATGTGGCCGTACCAAATAATACATCCTTGATAAATATAAACATTTTTATTGCACAAAATCTTGTCATATATTTTTTTCCATAATCATCACTTCGATGACGATTCATTGTATTGAATTGTACATTACAATTACAATCTGGTCATAACTCTGACCAATGAGCAATTTTAATTTAACCTAAATTACTACTATTCCTTAAAATGAAGAGCTTACCCCATAGCATCTCTTATCTAATCTAACGGCCACACAAGCACTATGCTCTGCTTTCTAACCGCACTAGTCTAACATACACAGGCACACAAGCATAATGCTCTGCTTTTCACTATCACTTTTCAAACTAGTTCAAAAGGCTTTGTCCTCTGCAATCTTCTAGTTTGCCCAGTAGTATCGAGGAGCTGGATTTCCTCAATATTCTTGTAGGTACTTACGAAGTTGTTGCTTGTGACTTGCAACTTTGCTCCAACTTTAAAAACAAATCCAGTTGTAAAATATTTATGTGCCTGAAGGCTTTTGTATGCTTTCATCTGCTGCTTAGAGTAGTAACTGCAAGACTCCACCAGATATGTATAAATATCTATAATAGTAATTTGGTGGAATGCACTTTATGGTAAAATCCAATTCTGACTGAATTGTATATGGATCTAAATCCCCAATTATTTTCAGCTTCAATAAATATCTAAAATAATAAAAGAAAGAATGTTATTGCTTACAAAATTCTTCAATATTGATAAATATCAGAGAAAAATAAACAGTAAATAAAAATTGTTTCCCCTACCTTTCTCCAAACATCTGGGGTTTGCAATAATTTCCTTAAATAATCACTTTGAAGTGTGGTAAAGTTTAAAAAGTTCACAAAATACAGCAAACAAAATCCAAATGAATCCAAAATAGACAAAATACGAGGATAAACAATGAAATGAAATGATATTACATACATAACCTCTGTAACCTGTAACTTATGCCAACCAGAATCAGAAGTCACGTAGTTTGGATTGCCTAAATACATAATATACACGCGCGGCAAATTTGACCATGAATGTAAATTGAATACTAAATGGCCTCTCTTAAAATATAGGACATTGGTAGTATGTTCATAGAATGTCTTGTGGTAACATTCCACGAATAACTTAATCAGATGTTCACCGAATGTTCCTTGAATGTTCAGGACATTCAAACATTAATAGAACTTTGATAGTACATTACTGGAATGTTTTGTGTTGTTAGGGTACTATGGGAGGTCCCATTGTTTATTGATACTTATTACAAACCCGCCCATAAGTTTGTTATCATCTAATTAAATTATTGTTCGTAAATTTTTACAGTAATGTATGAAAACACGTACCTGCCCAAATTCTTCCAGTTTTATCACATTTGCCATCGTTGAATACATTGCTGGTTCCAGCATCCACTTCATAGATTTGTTTCACTGAATTTATATTTGTACTTTCTCCATCCCATTCAATTAAAGCTATAGAATTGTTCAAAGTTACTATGAACTCGTTATTTCTGTATTTGAGAGGTATTATAATTGAAACGTTGTGGTTACCTAAAAATGCAGAGATTCAGAGAATAAGTAAGTATACATTTTGCTTTTAACGTTTGGATGAAATAAGAGATATAATATGTAGGTATCTATGAAGAAACAAATATTGAGTATTAGCATAACGCAGACATGTTTTAAGACAATTCGCTAAACTATTAGCAGCTGCATAAAAGAAGAATTTTATTTCAGCAGAGTGCTTTTCTCACTATGCCGAAACAGCTGTAGTTACATTAAGTTGTAATAAAATATGTGGAATTGCTTTTAGTGTAAAAGGAGGTAGGGAAGTACATATACCTTTATTCCCAAATAAAATAGTAAATTACATAAGATGCCACAAGGAAAAAGCTTCAAACAATAGTATAATATAACTTATGGTATAGTCGGTTAGCTAAGCTCAGACACAACTGGCTAGTGATTTTAGTAGGTATTTTTTTTATTTTTGGTCAATTTTGACAAAATTGGCAAAATTACTAACTATTTAGTAATTATTAAATATTTAGTAATTAATTTTTTCCCAATTTTACCAAATTGGCAAAATTACTTACTAAAATTACTAGAAAGTTGTGTCTGAGTTTAGCGAACAGACTATAACATGAATTCGTTCAAAGAGTGAAACGAAAAATCAAATACACCTTATTGTATTGAATAAGATAATCCACATAATATATCCTAGTAGATTTGTGATTAGTAAACACGACGTCAGCCCTATGCAACTAATTAGCAGTAGTGAACCGATAAGAAAAGTTAATCATTTTAAATACGTAGGATGTTGGATAAACGAGACAATAAATCCGGATGAAGAAATTAAAACTCATATAGAAATTGCAAGAGGGGCATTTATGAAACTTAGATCTATTCTGAGAAATTCTGAGCTGAATTTACAACTATGAATCAAGTTCCTAAAATGTAATTTGTATCCTGTATTACTTTATGGTTGTGAAACCTGGATCATCAAGGTTAACATGATGAACAAATTAAAAGCCTTCGAGATGTGGTCATTTCGTAGAATGCTTAGAATATCTTGGGTTCAACGCATTTCAAACAGAGAAGTCTTAAACAGAGTAGGTCAAGGCGAAGGTGACTTAATGAAGATGATACAAAAGAGAAAACTTGAATATCTGGGGTATATAATGAGAGGTAGCAGATACAGGATATAGACTAAGAGCCGCTATAGGTGAAAATTCTTAATCATTTTAGGCACGACGGGACCCTATAACTTAAATAGTAGAACCTAGAAGAAAACGTTTGAGCACTGTGCCGTCACTTTTCAGTTGCACATGCGTCTACAGTGGCGCATCAAACTTTCCACTTATGGACGGGATACATAAATTAAAAAATACCTTCCCTCATTACCAGAATTTAATTTTTTTCATTTTTTTAAGTTTTATGTGATTAAGACATAAGATTCATCGTAATTTTAACTCACCACCCCCTTCTCCCTGCCCCCACCATCAAAAATTTTATTTTTCGATTTTATTTTTTTTGGGGGGATGCAATCAATTTTAAAATTTCAAAAAAATTACACGCATAGTTAAGGCTTTTATAAAACACTTCTATTTTTTATAGACCTGTAGGTTGAATGTACGTAACCTCAAAAAAAATTTAAAATTTTTTTTTTGAAAAAAAGTATATAACTTTTTTTTGGGGATAGCTGCAGATCTAATTTTTTCTTGGTCTTGTGTATTTTATCAAACACTATATTTCTAATTTTTTTCAGATTTTTATGTAACGTTACTCACCTTCAAAAATCCAAAAAACTGTTTTTTAAGGGGGTTTTGGGGGTTTGAACGTGTTTTTCTGATTTTTAAATATTCTAATGAACTCAGTTACTTCAAGTTACATATATAACCTATAAAAACAAAATTGATTTGATATATTATGAAGTCTATAAAATAGGGAAAATCCCCCAAAACCCCCCAAAAAACAGTATTTCGGATTTTTGAAGGTGGGGAGACTTACGGAAAAATCTGAAAAAATTAAAAATATAGTGTTTGATAAAATACACAAGATTAAGAAAAAATTAGACCTGCAGCTATTCCTCAAAAAAAGTTATATGCTTTTTTGAAAAAAAAAAAATTCTTTTAATTTTTTGAGGTTATGTACACTCTACCTATGGGTCTATAAAAAATAGGCATGTTTTATAAAAGCCTCAACTATGCGCGTGAATTTTTTGAAATTTTAAAATTTATTGCATCCCACCAAAAAAAAAAAAATAAAAACGAAAAATGAAGTTTTTGATGGTGGGGGCAGGGGGAAGGGGGTGGTGGGTTAAAATCACGATAAATCCTATGTGTTAATCACATAGAACTTAAAAAAATAAAAAAAAATTAATTCTGTTAGTAAGTTCTGTTAACTTTTAATTTATTTATCCCGTCCATAAGTGGAAAGTTTGATGCGCCACTGTCGACGCATGTGCCACTGAAAAGTGACGGCACAGTGTTCAAACGTTTTCTTTTAGGTTCTACTATTTAAGTTATAGGGTCCCATCGTGCCTAAAATGATTAAGAAATTTCACCTATAGCGGCTCTCAGTCTAATACTGCAGCACTTAACGGAAAGATCGACGGAAAAAGAGGAATTGGCAGAAGAAATATTCATGGCTCCGAAACCTTCGTCGATAGACTGGTTTATCATCAGATGAATTATTACATACTGCGCAAGATCGAGAACGATATCGGCAAATTGTCATGGAAGTTACCCACGCCTAAAATTTGGGCACGGTACTTAAAGAAGAAGAAAATCCTAGTAGATAGGGTCAGGGGGAAGAACGATGAATGTCTATCTGGAAGAATTTTCGGTAAAATGAGGAAAAAATTACATATTAATTGTTTTCCCCCTTGCGTCCAATCTTGTGACGTGTTTTTAAGACGATTCTCATCGTTATTTCTACTTGGCCATTCACAGGTTGATAGTACTCTTTCTAAGCTAACAGATTGCACAAAAATCGTAAAATGACCAAAAAGTTACATTCATCATTTTTCACTCTGACCCTTCAGATCATAATGCTTTTAGAACTACTTACACAGAAGCAGACATCGACAATGGTAAATGATCGCATTAGTAATAGTCAAATTTAAAAGAAATGCAAGTTTTTGTGTACACCTCCGAGAGCCGTGAGATCTTGTCATTGTGCAGCTCTTCAGCTCAATAGTTGTCATAAGAGTGAATGCCAATGATGGATTATTAGTTTCGAATACCAGGTACAGTGGCGGCTGGTCAGAGGAGGCAAGGGAGGCTTAGCCTCCCCATAAATTTTTACACATGCTACACTGTCTTGTTTACTTTGCTATTTTGCTTCGCGTTAGAGATATCGGAAAAAGTTATTTGAACAAGTTGTTCCAAATAATGTTTTAACCCCACATACCAAATTTCATCACAAAATTCGCACTTTTAGTTTTTTCATTATTTGTAGTCAGGATCCTAAAACTGGACCGGAGGCTACTGGCCGGAAAATCTCACTTGCTAATACTCCGCGCAGCCCAGCATCGTTTACGGAGATCCGGTCTCCTTAGCTGCATTATAGTTTAACGCACACGCTGCCCGGAGATTGGGCAAGGGCGGCTGATCGGCCAGCAGCCTCCTCTGCAATTTTAGGATCCTGATTACAAATAATGAAAAAACTAAAAGTGCGAATTTTGTGATGAAATTTGGTATGTGGTGTTAGACTAATATTTGGAACAACTTGTTCAAATCACTTTTTCCGATATCTGCAATGCAAAGCAAAATATGGGTAATTTACCATGTTTTTGGATTCGCAGTAGGCCGCTTTTAGAATTAAAAAACTTCAGTTGAGTATCTTAAAAAAGATGCGAATCTTCAACCTGTATGGACTGCAAAACTTCAAATCTGTATTTATTTTTGATATGCATATCTACTTACAGAGATATAATTGTTAACAAATAAACGACACAGACTTTGGTAATACACTTTTACAATTTGACTAACTATTTTTAAAATGATATGATATGAAATTATGAATTATGATGATATTATAAAATGTAAATAAAAAGTGGTCAAAAAAATGGGTATTTAAATTAGATTTTTTTGGCGGATTTTTTTTGCTAGTGTGTAAATTTTTCTAGATATTTTACAGTTAGGTATAGCCTCCCCTATTGTAAAAATACCGAGCTGCCACTGCCAGGTAATATTAAAATTTCATTACCCTTCTCTCGGTCAGTGGAAATTTATGAGGAATCACCCACGTTTACCTTCTTGCGAACAAAAATGGATCAAAAACAAAAAACAAACCCGCGATGAAGCTCAGCAAAAACTGAACAAGGTGATGGATACGATCGTTACTTGATGGAAGAAAAACGAAGAAAACTTTTGTTTTTAACACTTATTAATACACAAAATTATATATATAGTTTAGCTCTCTAGGCCTAGAAGGCCCATGGCTTGGTTTACTATTCCTTTCCAATCTCTCCTATTTGCTGCTTTATTTTTCCAATTTGTGATTTTCAGTTCTTCTATGTCTTTTTCAACACCTTTCTTCCATTTGGTTTTCGGTCTACCTTTCTTCTTCTTTCATCCTATTCCTCCCGTTAGTATTCTTTTGGAAAGTCTCGTGTTTGGCATCCTTTGGATATGTCCCAACCGTCTCAGTCTTTGTGATTTTATGATCCCTACTATATTTGGTTCATCATACATCCTCTCCAGTTCTACATTTGGTCTTCTTATCCACATTCCATTCCATATCTTTCCGCCAAATATTTTTCTTAGGACTTTTCTTTCCCACACTTTAAGCATGACTTGCTCGGATTTGTTCATCGTCCATGTTTCACTAGCATACAATACTATAGGTCTTATCACTGTCTTGTATATTCTTATCTTAGCCCCTCTAGATATGTTCTTATTTCTTAATAAGTTGTTTAGAGCAAAGATACAACGATTACCAGCCATAAATTCTCGCTTGGATTTCTTCTTTTATATTTGCTCTCCTAGTGAATGTCGCTCCTAGATATTGGAATCTCTCTACTTCTTCGAATGTATATATGTTTGCCTCTGTGTTTATTGTCAGACATTGTCCTTGTGTGTATTCTCGTTCTGTCTATTCCATATATTTAGTCTTTTCTTCGTTTATGTATATCCCTTTCTTCTTTCTTTCTTCCTATCGCCTCTAGTCTTTTTAGTATTTCTTTTAATTCTTGTTTACGTCTGGCTATCAGTACTAGTCTAAGAGCTAGTGAACCCTCCGACTAACGGTCTTCCTGTAAGGCTAGAAATTTGTATAGTGATAATTCATGGCACTCAGGCAATCGCTCTGCACGTGTATCTACCAGGTGAATCGAAAAGTGCATAGTTTAGTGGAAAAATAAACTTTCTCCTCTAAGGTTTAAATTTAAGTATGTATTTGAGTAAGTCATTTAGAAGAAATGTGTACAATGCCAGGCGATTCTGAACAGCATAAGACCTTGCCAGGCGAGGGGAAGGATTAGGGGCTTTTCCTAAAATTATTTTTTTTGCATCGAACAAAGTTTTTTTTAGGTTTTTTGAATCATTCCAAACCGAAAAGGTCTTTAGTGATTTTTCTCTTAGGTTAATAGTTTTTTTAATAAAAGTCGGAAATTTAACTAAAAATTTCAATGTTTCCAAGGTAGGTAGATATTCTTTAAACATTGATTTATCAAATTCCGAAGAGTTTTTTGCAATACAATATCGAAAACCCCTTTGGTTTTTAATTGCTAATCAAGCGGGCGCGACACAGTAATATAAGTGAGGACGTTTGAGTTTGTATAAATTTATTATCCCGAGAATGGGCAAATTTAAAGAGAAATCCTCAGACAGGTCAAATTTTATTCTTAAATTAGGACTTTTTGGCATATATATATAATACTAGTGACGTCATCCATCTGGGCGTAATGACTTAATCGATGATGTTTTTAAATGAGAGTAGGGGTTGTGTGATAGCTCATTTGAAAGGTTATTTAATTCTCTATTCAGTAATATAAACATTAATAAAATTATTTATACAGGGTGTACAAAATTTTTTTTTAATTAAATTAATTTAGAGAAAAAGAAGAAACATTTTTTTTGTACACTCTGTATAAATAATTATGTTCATGTTTATATTACTGAATAGAGAATTAAGTAGCCTTTCAAATGAGCTAGACACACGACCCCTGCCCTTATTTAAAAAAAATCATCGATTACGTCATCACGCCCAGATGGATGACGTCACTAGTATCATATATATGCCAAAAAGTCCTAATTTAAGAATAAATTCAGTTGATTATACAGGGGACAATCCAGGACAAGAGAAGTGTAGGAAGGAGACGAATCTCGTGGTTGCGTAACTTGCGGGAATGGTACGGATGCACATCAACCGAACTATTCAGAGCAGCAGCATCTAAGATCAGAATAGCCATGATGATTGCCAACCTCCGTCGCGGAGATGGCACGTGAAGAACAAGAAGAATAAAAATTGACCTGTCTGAGGATTTCTCTTCAAATTTGCCCATTCTCGAGATAATGAATTTATGCAAACTCAAACGTCCTCACTTATACTACAGTGCGCGCCCGCTTGATTAGCAATTAAAAAACAAAGGGGTTTTCGACATTGTATTGCAAAAAACTCTTCGGGATTTCATCAATCAATGTTTAAAGAATATCTACTTACCTTGGCAACATTGAAATTTTTAGTTAAATGTCCGATTTAAGGTTAAAAATGGCCGATTTCGCAATTTTCAAAATTTTTAATCGCTTATATAACAAAAACTATTAATCTAAGAGAAAAATTACTAAAGACCTTTTCTGTTTGGAATGATTCAAAAAACCTAAAGAAACTTTTTTCGATGCAAAAAAAATAATTTTAGGAAAAAACCCTAATCTTTCCCCTCGCCTGACAAGGTCTTATGCTGTTCAGAATCGCCTGGCATTGTGCACATTTTTTCTAAATGACCTACTCAAACACATACTTAAATTTAACCTTTAACTACCCGCGCATCAAGTTATAACATAACTACAAGCGTGGCGTACTTTGTACGCCACAAGAAAATACACTTAAAAACAGCGGATTTGTTTATTTTTTTTGTTGAAAAATACACTTAGTTGTTTGTTATAAACCTTATTCGGCATCAGTGAATACTTGGAGTTCCTTTTCAGTAAGCCAATTGGGATTTATAACTGGAATCATGGAATAACTGGATTCCATGATAAATAAAATAACTAATAAAAAATTTTTTTAAATGTGATTTTTTACAGGAGAAAAGTATTGTTTACAAAGAAAAATATATTTTTTGCCATAATGACTAAAAAATAATTAAAATATGTACTTATATTACGACTTATAGTAATATAATCCTGGGGTATATTGTCCACCACCGGAAACAACAAATAATAAAATGTAAATTACGATCTTTCCAGAACGCCGATTATAACGAAACTAAAACCAAATTGTAAAGCACATTCCAGTGATAGGTTAGAAAAATAAGCAAGGTCAAAAATTAAATTTTTAAATATATTTCCAGTAGAATTCTTATATCTGGCGTACAAAGTACGCCAGCGCGTGTAGTTAAAGGTTAAACCTTACAGGAGAAAGTTTATTTTTCCCCTAAACTATGCACTTTTCGATTCACCTGATAGATACACGTGCCAGGTCATGGTTTTTAGCCTTGGTGTGCTATGAATTATCACTATACAAATTTCTAGCCTTACAGGAAGACCGTTAGTCGGAGGGTTTACTAGCTCTTATACTATACTATGTCATCAGCGAATGCCAAGCATTGGTGTTTTCGTTGGTATACAAGTCCTGTCCTGTGTAGAAGATTGAAGAAAAAGATCTTCTGTGTAAAAGGTATATTACTTTGAAAACCCCAATAAAGGGCTGCATTAAAATACAGAACGTTTTCGCTCTAAAGAGAGCATCATCAGTGTTCTAAGCAAGCTCTACATGCTAAGCCACTAAAAATATGTACATGGGTTAAAACCCTTAAAATGCCGACCAAAGGTCTTATATTGGCATATTATTTATGAAACCCTGGCGATGGATGAAATTTAAAGGGTATACCTCAAGGCACCATATGACTATACCACAAACATGTGGGTGGTTGAGTTGATTTCTCTGTCTTCACAAAGAGAAAGGTAAAAGCCAACATACCAACAACAGTTGGCTTTTAACTTTCTCTTTGTGAAGACAGAGAAATCAACTCAACCACCCACATGTTTGTGGTATAGTCATATGGTGCCTTGAGGTATACCATTTAAAATTCACCCATCGCCAGGGTTTCATAAATAATATGCCAATGTAAGACCTTTGGTCGGCATTTTAAGGGTTTTAACCCATGTATTTTTGGTGGCTTAGCATGTAGAGCTTGCTTAGAACACTGATGATGCTCTCTTTAGAGCGAAAACGTTCTGTATTTTAATGTAGCCCTTTATTGGAGTTTTCAAACTAATATACCTTTTACACAGAAGATCTTTTTCTTCAATTTTTTGTAATTAATGGTTTACAGCCAAACACAGAAAAATTTTTCCTTATGGATTTTAAAATTAACAAAGGCGTCAAAAATATATTATTTGATATTAATTTTTTTTTTATTTATTTACTTACCAATCTTGGCTTTAGTGAGTTTCTTCGTGGATGGCACATATTTGAAAATGGTACCTTCAACAATATCCACAAAATACAAACACTGCTTTTTAGTATCCCAATGAGGACCTTCTGCAAGCTTAAAGCCATCTAATACTTTCTCTATTATAGGCGCCATATCTTTTTCAGTCGTGCCTCGATCTGCAATATCTGAAGTTCCTTACAATCAGTAGGGGACAGTCGATTGCTATTGTTTAAATAATTATATATTCAATCCCCATAGGCATTTATATGTCTAAAAACAGAAGTGGTTTCAGACAGGTTCTTATCAAATTACTATTTTCAATTAATAATTACATCTCAAATAAAACATTACATTACGTAAATTTATTTATATGTATTTATTTATATGTACTTGAATACGTAGATATTATTTTATGTATATAAGTACCACATACACATCACCTTGAATTAAGTAAACAATTATTGATGAAATGTTAATGAGATACGACAAGTTGATTGTATTATTTGCAAGCAAAAATGCACCTCCTTGTTCTTGCCCTCTTATATTAAGAGTATACAGTAGCGCGTCATCAATATAATTTCGGGAGATAGCATCATACCGTTTTTCGAAAGTTCTGCGAAACTTTGGCAACAGTGGTAATCTTTGACATTATCTAAGATCAATATTTTGACAATTTCATAGACGCGCTAAATGGAAGAAATGAATACAATTTTGTTATTAGCAGGGCCGCCGAGAGGGACGAGCGGGCCCCGGCAAGAAGTGACGAACGGGCCCCCGGCAAAAAGTGAAGAGCGAAAAAATTGTTCAACTTTAATGGAAATAAAATTATTAATAGTAAAAATATGTAATAAGAAACATTTCAAATATAAATTTTATTAAATTTTGATTATATTTATAACAGTGACTATTTCACTAGACTGTTTTTAACTGATAAAACGTCATAGCAACGCATCGTTTCCTACTGACAAAACTCCTTAGCGACGTGATTTCTCAGCGACAAAATTGACATGACAGATCCGTCACGAAAGTGTCTGGTAATAACAAATAAATAAAGATTATATTTCGTTGATATGGTGCATTAATTGTCTCGTGAAATAGTCTTGTCGAATATCATTCGAGAGAAAATTATTTACCGGCAAAATTTTCTCCTGGTTTCATTCAAGTTCGTTGCCTTTTCAGTCGAGTGATTTTATCAAAATTTCATAAGCGAAAATTACCAGGCAACAAACATTCATACCAGTCGATAATATTGCCGGCAAAATTTTCTCTCTTGTGATATTATATACGAAAATATTTATAATACAAGTGCTTTTCGAGTTTTCTGATTGGAAAATATGTCTATAACTTTCGAAAAATCGCATGATTTTCATTCCAAATCATTCTCAATACACAAAGTTGATAGGCGAGTTAACCAATCCTGTTTCATTGTAGATATCACAGCCTTTATGCGGGAAAGAAAACTAAATGATCTATTCGCTTCTGCAACTGTCACCGGCAATGTGCAAAATATTCTTAACGCAGTAACGACGTTTTTTTTTTTTTTTTTTTTTTTTTTTTCTTCCGGAAGCCGTCCGTGCATGCACCCCGGTGGCACTGCAGCTTTTCAGCTTATTGTATTTCCTTCCATTTGTTCTCATGACACCCAATCCAATAATGCAGTGCCCTTTACTAGCCTGTAAAGGTCCATTGGGTTAGTGCCATACACTGTCGGACTTGGTTTGCAGTCTCCATATATTGCTTGTCTCTTACGATCCAGCGCCTCGCAATCGCACAATAAATGTCTGACTGTCTCGGTCTCTCTATTGCATAGTCTGCAGCTGAGATCTCCGTTATATAGTCCTATCGTGTGTAGGTGTCCTTTTACTGGAAAGTGTCCAGTTAAGAAACCTGTAATAATTTTGAGCTGATTCCTGTTCATTTTGAACAGTTCTTCAGCTCTTTTTGCGCATGTCTGAGGTATAAATCTCTTCGCATGCTTTTGCGTGGGAATTTCTTCCCAGTATTCTTTGTGCTGTCTTCGTATCCAGCCTCTTAATCGGTCTCTGATTGTGCTTTTGGGCACTCCCAGTGCCGGTTCTGGACCGAAGTATCCTGTTGCTGATCCTCGTCTAGCAAGTTCTTCAGCTTTTTCATTACCAGCGATCCCTTGATGTCCAGGCACCCAAATGAGTTTTACCTCATTATGTTCCGCCAGGGTGTCAAGTTCTTCGCGGCATTCCCATACAAGCCTTGAGGTTATCCTTGGGTTCTTTAAAGCCCTCAAGGCCGCTTGGCTGTCTGAACAGATATTGATTCTCTTATTACTATAAGTCCTCAATCTGTTTATCCGTGCACAGTGCAGGATTGCATATACCTCCGCCTGAAATACAGAGGTATATTCTCCTAGTGGGATGGAACCGTTATAGTTCCTATCCTCACTATATACTCCTGATCCCGAACCATCTTCTGTCTTGGACCCATCTGTATACCAGGTGTGGCCCTCATACTTCAGATATCTGCCAGGATCTTCCCATACCTCTCTGGAGTGTATTTCCACCTGAAAAGGTATTTCCATTTTATATTTGGGGATACAATGGTCTGTTATCATCTCCCATATTGGATCCCCGCATATATCATTGATGCTGCAGTGTCCCAGTAACGACGTTAGGAAATAATGAATCTAATTTGAGATATTTAATTTTATTAAGTAAATCTATTGGATAAATTGCAGGGAAAGATTCAAGGAAGGCGCAGCATAGGTAGAAGAAAAATGACCTGGCAGAGAAATCTCAGATAATGGTTTGGATCCAGCTCAACTGAACTCTCTCGAGCTGTAGTGTAAAAAGTTAGAATAGCAATGATGATTGCCAATCATCGTCGCGGAAATGGCACGTAAAGAAAAAGATTGGAGAAAGTTGAGATTTACCAATATTATCCTTCTATATCGCTCTCAAATGAAAAATTTCATCTATCACTTCTTCACTGATGTCTTCTTTATAAAACTCGCGCAATATATCAATTTTTTTCTTAATATTCTCGTCATCGTCATCCCGGAATGTCCACAAAATGTTAAATAGCGAATGAATTTCATTTGCCGCATTAAATATTCTGGTTAAATTGCTTATTCTTTGACAATATTAAATAGTTCACAGCGAAATATTGCTCCGGGCTCAAAATTATCAGTCACATCACTACTAGGCCCAGGCAATCATCAAAAAATCTCACAGAATTCTTGAGCCGCTTTTCTTTATTTGATATAAATTCTGGATTTATTCCATACCCTTTATATCCTTCAATCAATTTTTGTTTTTTTGTAAATCTTCTAGAAGCCCTATATATTTTTAATCTCCATATCCATAGTTATCTGACTGCACTGCAGCATTTGACTTCTGTGAGTTATTGCTGTTAAAATTTTACACCAAATCAACTAAAGGTTATGTTAAATATAGCCGAGGAACTAAACGTATTATGGACATAAAGTGAAGAGCAAAAAAAACGGAAAAAATTAGGTCTTTGGTCTGGTCGACGCCGGGCCACTTACAATGCCGGGCCCTGGTAAAATGTACCGGCTGTACCGCCCTCTCGACGGCCCTGGTTATTAGTAAATACATGTTTATAAAAATAAACCAAAATGGGTTAACATAGGTACCTATTTGCACGAAATAATAATAATAAATAATCATTTCATTGTGAAACGAAACAAGAGCCGTCTTATTTTATTTAGTCCATAGAGCGCAAAAGGCACTCTAAGTTTAAATACTCGCGTTAGAATTCGAAATATTTTTAAGTAAAATATACTTACCTACCTAAATATAACTAAAATTCATAATTAACAATAATCTATTTTTTCAAATAGGCCAACAAATTAGTTCTATTACACAAAAATATCATACTTAATACATTAACAGAGGCATTAATCAGTATTTTTTCTTTAACCTAATTTCCCTAAAAAATGTTTGTAAACTAGATGTCACCTGGTCCATCCTAGCTTTTTTTTTTACATGAAATGTCCACTTCTTTGTTGTGGCTGCACAGCACAGCACTGACTCTGCTTTTCACTAATTGCTCACGTATTTGTTGTGGCTACAATACAATGCACAACACTAACTAAGCCCGGCACAACTTCACACATTACACGAGCTCGAACGGTTTAGTCCTCTTGAGCCTTCGCATCTGGGGTTCGTTGACAAGAAGCTGAAGTGCTTCATGGTTGGGATGCTTATGGAGCCTGTCTTCATGTCTCCTGGCGACTTTCTTAATTTCATTTGGAATAGATTCGATTTTAAGATCTCTACGCAAATCGTCATTCCGAACATACCAAGGAGCACATACAATATTCCTTAATATTCGGTTCTGGAGCGTTCCTAAATTTCGGTAATTCCTTTTTTTTGGTACAGCCCCATAATTGTAGGCCATAGGTCTACACCGGTTTCAATATCTGTTTGTAAATTAGTACTTTGTTCTGGATGGAAAGTTGAGAGTACCTACCTATTAGCCAATACATATTTTTGTACTTTATCTTCATCTGTTCAGTTTTCTTTTTAACGTGCTCCTTCCATTTTAGTTTGACGTCGAGATTTAAACCCAGGTATTTCGCTGTTTTTTTATTAGGAACAACGTTGTTGTTTAGGATAATTGGAAGATTATTGATTTTCTTGTTAGTGAAGTTAATATGAACTGACTTCTGTTCATTAAACTTTATACGCCATTTTTTGGACCAGCCTTCTATGCCATTAATTGCATTTTGTAAGTTAATCGTAGATTCCTCTATAGTTGCTCCTATTGTCATGACTGCTGTATCATCAGCAAATGTGGCCAGTTGGATATTTTCCCTCTCCGGAATGTCAGATGTGTACAAAAGGTATAGTATTGGTCCAAGAACGCTATCTTGTGGAACCCCTGCATTTATTTGCTTTAACTCAGAGTACTCGTTTTCCATTTTAACTCTAAATGTTCGCTGGTGTAGGTATGACTTCAATATTTCAACGAGTTGCATAGGAAATATTTTCTTTAGCTTCATTAACAGACCGTCGTGCCATACTTTGTCAAATGCTTTTGCGATATCCAGGAATACTGCCGAACAAATTTTGTCCCCTTCCAGTGCTTTTTCTATTTCAGTTACTATTCGATGGATCTGGTCAATTGTGGAGTGTTTATCACGAAATCCAAATTGATGAGTTGGAATAATATTTTTTTGTTCAATTATATGGTTCATTCTTCGTAGTAGTAATTTTTCAAATACCTTTGAGATTATGGATAGTAAGGAGATTGGCCTGTATGATGTTAATTCATGGTTATCTTGTCCTACTTTTGGTATCATTATAACCTCTGCAGTTTTCCAAAGGATGGGAACATATCTAAGCCTAAAGGATGCATTTATTAGTGTAGTAAGCTTTACTATGGCTTTTCTAGGTAATTTTTTTAGTATCACACCATTGATCAGGTCAAACCCAGGCGCTTTTTTTGTATTGATGTTTTTGATTAATTTTTGAACTTCTTTTGTAGTAGTCAGTTGTATGTTAACAGAATCAAAAGCTACTGGTTCATCGTCTACATGAGTTTCCCCAGGGTTTGGCTGAAATATGTTTTCTAAATAATCATCGAACGCATCCACTTTCTCTTTGGGATTTCTTGCCCATGTTCTGTTTTCTTTTCGTAGAGGAGGTACATGCTGAACTGGCTTATTTATCTTTTTGGCTGCCTTCCAAAGTGCATTCGGTGCATTCATCATCAGTTAGTTCTCTCAGGTACTTATTGATTGATTCGTTTTTAATTTTCGAGATTTACCTTTGCAGCTGTTGTGTGAGCCTATTAAGCTTATTTTTATTTTCTGTAATTCGAGTTCTTTGTATATCTTCCGAGCATTTCTTTTTTCCTGTATCAAGTCTCTAATTTCTTTGGGGTAATTGTTTCCTACTGTTTTTCTTTGGATTATAGGTGTGTTATTCCACGCTGCCTGCTGGATGTTTATCATAAATAGCTCGGTTTCTTGTTCCAATTGTTCTGTCGTTTGAATAAATCCATTGAACTCAATTTTCTCATTAATTTCGGTAATTACTTTTTTTTTGGTACAGCCCCATAATTGTAGGCCATAGGTCCACACCGGTTTCAATATCTGTTTGTAAATTAGTACTTTGTTCTGGATGGAAAGTTGAGAGTACCTACCTATTAGCCAATACATATTTTTGTACTTTATCTTCATCTGTTCAGTTTTCTTTTTAACGTGCTCCTTCCATTTTAGTTTGACGTCGAGATTTAAACCCAGGCATTTCGCTGTTTTTTTATTAAGAACAACGTTGTTGTTTAGGATAATTGGAAGATTATTGATTTTCTTGTTAGTGAAGTTAATATGAACTGACTTCTGTTCATTAAACTTTATACGCCATTTTTTGGACCAGCCTTCTATGCCATTAATTGCATTTTGTAAGTTAATCGTAGATTCCTCTATAGTTGCTCCTATTGTCATGACTGCTGTACCATCAGCAAATGTGGCCAGTTGGATGTTTTCCCTCTCCGGAATGTCAGATGTGTACAAAAGGTATAGTATTGGTCCAAGAACGCTATCTTGTGGAACCCCTGCATTTATTTGCTTTAACTCAGAGTACTCGTTTTCCATTTTAACTCTAAATGTTCGCTGGTGTAGGTATGACTTCAATATTTCAACGAGTTGCATAGGAAATATTTTCTTTAGCTTCATTAACAGACCGTCGTGCCATACTTTGTCAAATGCTTTTGCGATATCCAGGAATACTGCCGAACAAATTTTGTCCCCTTCCAGTGCTTTTTCTATTTCAGTTACTATTCGATGGATCTGGTCAATTGTGGAGTGTTTATCACGAAATCCAAATTGATGAGTTGGAATAATATGTATTTTTTTGTTCAATTATATGGTTCATTCTTCGTAGTAGTAATTTTTCAAATACCTTTGAGATTATGGATAGTAAGGAGATTGGCCTGTATGATGTTAATTCATGGTTATCTTGTCCTACTTTTGGTATCATTATAACCTCTGCAGTTTTCCAAAGGATGGGAACATATCTAAGCCTAAAGGATGCATTTATTAGTGTAGTAAGCTTTACTATGGCTTTTCTAGGTAATTTTTTTAGTATCTCACCATTGATCAGGTCAAACCCAGGCGCTTTTTTTGTATTGATGTTTTTGATTAATTTTTGAACTTCTTTTGTAGTAGTCAGTTGTATGTTAACAGAATCAAAAGCTACTGGTTCATCGTCTACATGAGTTTCCCCAGGGTTTGGCTGAAATATGTTTTCTAAATAATCAGCGAACGCATCCACTTTCTCTTTGGGATTTCTTGCCCATGTTCTGTTTTCTTTTCGTAGAGGAGGTACATGCTGAACTGGCTTATTTATCTTTTTGGCTGCCTTCCAAAGGGAGTAATCGGTGCATTCATCATCAGTTAGTTCTCTCAGGTACTTATTGATTGATTCGTTTTTAATTTTCGAGATTTACCTTTGCAGCTGTTGTGTGAGCCTATTAAGCTTATTTTTATTTTCTGTAATTCGAGTTCTTTGCCATATCTTCCGAGCCTTTCTTTTTTCCTGTATCAAGTCTCTAATTTCTTTGGGGTAATTGTTTCCTACTGTTTTTCTTTGGATTATAGGTGTGTTATTCCACGCTGCCTGCTGGATGTTTATCATAAATAGCTCGGTTTCTTGTTCCAATTGTTCTGTCGTTTAAATAAATCCATTGAACTCAATTTTCTCATTAATTTCTGATTGGAAGTTTACCCAGTCCGTAAACTTATTGGTCAACGCGGGTTTCATTTCAGTGGTAACAATTTGCTCACTAATTGTTAGTAGAATTGGAGAGTGGTCAGATATAAGCTCCTCTACATCCTCTACTTTTATAAAATTTGTTGCTACACCTCTGGATATGAAAAAATCTAGGAGGTCTGGGATTCTGTTTGCATCACTTGCCAGTAAGTGGGTTTCCCAGTAGAGTGCCATCTACAATTGTGTCCGGTCACAACATGCTGCAATTCTTTACCTTTAGGTGTTGAGAGTCTGGAGTCCCAACGGGTATTTTTTGCATTAAAGTCTGCGCCAATTAGGTATTTTTCACCCAAGGTTGACAAGAAGTTAGCATAGTCTTCTCTTTTGAGATTATGTCTAGGAGGGAAATATGCAGCTGCAATGTTAAGTGTGTATTTCTTAGTTTTAACACTGATAGAGGCACATTGTATTTCTTTGGTTTCAATTTTTTCACGTTCCCAGTGGAGAATACTATTTTTAACAGCGACAGCAGCTCCGCCTCTGGCTGAATTTTGTGGATGTATGGCATGATAGATTTGATAACCTTGCAGCTTAATAAATGATTGTCTAGTTAGATGTGTTTCTGCAATTAGGCATATGTCTATTTTTTGTGTTTGTAGGGTTACTAATAACTCTTGCTGGTATTGTAAGAGTCCATTTGTATTCCATTGGAGTATCCTAAGGTCCGGGGGCATTATAGTCTTATTATGATCGGCTTCTGATATTTTCAAGTCTGTCCAGCCTTTCAAGTACTTTTTTGTTAAATTCTTCTTGTTTGCTCATTTTCTTCATTATTTTTTGAAGCATTTCAGTTACTGTGTCTGTATTATTTTCAGTTTCTGGTTGTGCTACTTGAGCATAAGATACTCCAGCTCTTCTTAAAGTTTGGTGTCTATCTTCCATATTTTCTATATTTAATCTGCTCTCAGGAGCCTTGTTATTTATATTTTTATTTCTTAGTGTTTGCAGAGCTTTTGCAGTGCTACATCCTCTATAATTAGCTGGATGGTCATTGCCGCAGTGAACACATTTTGGAGCTATATTTTTGGGTTTTTTACAGTCTTTTGTTAGATGTTTTCCAATGCATTTGACACATCTTGGTTCCCTTTTGCAGTAATTCTGTGTGTGTCCATATTCCTGGCAGCGCTTGCATTGGGGCAGTAATTTAGGTTTTCTGAAAGCCTCTATTTGTACTCTCATATTTAATATTTCATGAATGGCATATATTTTTTTTATATCTTCATCTTTATCAAAGGATAAAGTAAAAAGCGGAAGTGGCGTTTTATCTTTCCCGGTTAGTATTTGATTTACCTCCAGTATTTTGAAGCCTTTGTTCTTTAGGTTTTTTACAATTTGTGCAGCTTTGCATGACTAGTGTAAATTTCTTGCAACTACCTTGACAGGTCTTGACTGTTTGTTTTCAAATGAAAACCATTCCATTTCCGTATTGTTTAAGACTTCAGTTAGACTCCTGTATGCATCTGAGTCAGTGACATTGATTTTCATATTCCCTCCAGCCAACATGGTTGCCTGGAATTGTATCTTGTTTTTATGTAGATAATCTGACAATTCGTCATATTTTTGTACTTTATTAATTATAATTGGTGGAGGTTTTATATTAACCGGTTGCAGTTTGTTACTTTTGGTACTCGTTTCAGGGGATTGTACCTGCGGTGAGTTGCTAGCTTTTCTTTTTTTTTGAGTTTCTAACCCTAATCCATTCTGTCTCTCTGCTTAGTTCTTCACCATCTGTATGATATTCGGTTTGGTCTTTTTTAGTGTTCTCCTCAACTGGTTCTATTTTATTTTGAATTATCTCAACTTGTATTTGAAGCTGTTTAATAGTGACTTCTAATTTTGCTCTTAATTGTTTTTCACTCATCCAAGCATTATACAACGCCTGCTCATTTTGACTGCGGGCTTGATTTTCGTTGAACAAAGCTTGGTTTTGTTGAACTAGCAGCGCCTCGTTCGAGGTAGACTGCTGCGTGTACCCATCCATTTGACTATTCTGATTATCATTCTCAGTAGAATAAAAAATAATGATTTAACAAATATTTATTAAATAAAAGTTAACTACTTACTCAGTTTATCACTAATCACTTTCGATATTATTAATTACTCGATAAAAAAACATCCTTCACTTCAACGGTTTGGAAAAGATGTATTTTTAATTGTTTATAATTGTTTATTAATAGCCTTTAATTACAGAACTGAAAAACTGAGTGTAAACACGTCCAGTTCGTTTCGCTTCTCGATTAGGATCTTTGTAGATTAGGTGTATTTATATTGTTTAAATAAAAAAAAAATTAACAGAGGAATTAGACAAAACCTAAAACTGGAACCAATCAATGAAAAAATAGTGGAGGGACAACTAAGATGGTTCGGGCACGTGTGTAGAATGTCGAACGAGAGGCTTACAAAACGAGTGTTCGAAACGAGAGCGCAGGGGAAAAACAAAAGAGGAAGACCAAGAGTTATGTGGGTAGATGAAATCAGGAAAGAAGTCGAGAAGAAGGGATTGACATTGAAAAGTGCAAGAAACTTAACGCAAGATCGGAAAGCATGGAGACTACAATGCCAAACTCAACTCCACCAGCCTTACACCTAAAGGTAGAAAGGCTTAGAACTAAGTAAGTAAGTAACAGAGGAGCTCCTCTGCTTCTTAAGTTTGACTTAAATTATTTTAATAACTTAATTATAACAAATTTTGCTCGGAATTTGTTGTTCTATCGATTTACGGAGTTATATTTAATCAAATACCTTTCACCCCGTAGAAGGGGTGACATCCACCCCAGCGTAAAAAAGCAAATTGGCACCATGTCACTTTTGTTTCTTGAGGTATCTTCTAACTACTCACACTATCTAACATATTTCTAACTACCTACTAACAATTTTACCAGTAGTAAAATTTTTATTCTATAGTTAAAGTATATCTAATGATTAATGTTTACTCTAGATTAAAATTTAAGGTTAAATTTTTACTCTGTCTGTTCAAATTTTAGTGTCCGATACGAAGTCAGTACCACATTGGAAAAGTTTATCTATGCTATAAAGAAATTAGGTGCTTGTTCACTTTCTCACCTGATTTGTGGAAATGACCAATAGTAAAACAAATTTTTGGAGCTTTAAGGCACCTCCACCTATCTTCCTTATCACTGAGACTGAAAACCATTTGATGATTATTTGCGAATCTACTCTCATTTTTATAATGTTTTTTTCTTTATAATATACACATTAATATTTACTTTTGTTATCATTATACTTTTATATTAGGATCTAATGGTATTCCAAAGATTTCATAGCTAATCAGCAGATTATGATACTGGTAATTATGATGTTGACAGTATCAGTAATATCCAAAACAAATAAGAGCATAATGCTCATATTTGTTTTGTTGAACTTATTTCAACTCATTCGCACTTGACAATGCGGGGAAAATCTAATAATTTAGTACTTTACCATTAACCTGCATAATATCAGGGTGTCTATCATATCTCGGGTTGGGGAGGTACCTGAGGGATTATGGAATTAAGCTAGTTATTAACAAATAAATATTTATTGAAGATGTTGTTAGTTATTTGAATTAATAATAGGATATATGAAAGCAGATCTTTTATAATGCGTTCTCTTTTTTGAACAATTCTATTCCTGCAATGTCGCATTTAAAAATATTGCTGTATTCCATATAAAGACTCTTTCCTAAAGAGAAGACAATCATACAAATATTCAAAACACCGACTGCAACTTACTTATAATATAAAAATATCTATATCGACGGCTGAAAGGCAAAAATGACCAAGCGACATTTGGCTAACTTTACACTACAGAGGTTTAAAGTTTGAAATTTTGAAAAAAAAATTCATAAAACATGATTTAGTGGTTTTATTGTCATAATTCCAACGAACTTTAAGTGCAGTTTAGATACTTAATAAACTACCCTTGTAGACTATGTATTTTTTTAATAGTTTATGAAATAGTGTCGGTTAGTAATATTTTCTGCTAAATCGCAACCAGGAAAAAGTTACCAACCGACTATATTTTTTTACCTTCAACTGGAAAAAAATACTGAAGGTGACTGATTTTTATTATCGGAACTGGTAAAATTGACTAAACCTGATACATTTTTGACTGTATTTTAAGAAATATAACCTATCCGAAAACCATTCATGGTTTGTAACAGGTAAAATAGTTGAACTAGAAAACTAAAAAATATAATTTACAGTAATTATCATATTAATAACGGGCCTTACTTTGAATCGTTTCGTCTTTATCCATACGACATGCATGATCAGTTGTATAAATTTCTTATTTGAAATATGTACTAATTTCTTGGTATACTGCTACACTACTTACCAAAAGTAAATCTTTGGTAGATGCCCCTGCGCTTGCCAAAGCTAGGTTTAGGATATTATGTATTCGTTTTCTACTATCCATTATATTAATAAAATAATTCGATTACGTTGATCCAAAAATGAGTTATAATAATAAGTAATACCCAACACTAAGAAATATATATTTCAATTATTCCACAATTAGGAGCACACTGACCGATATTCTGTTATTAACTACAAATTAAACTATGATTTAGAGGCGTTCTAAACGGCGGAACAGGTTACGGAAATTAATGTTTGAAAGAAATATATCTAAGCAACAAAAACATTAAAAAACGGCAGGTAAATTATTACCAAGCGACAAATTTCACCTATTTTAGGTAGAAAGAACGAACTATTTATCTTGTTTAAGAAAGTTACATCTAGATATAATGAACTAAACAAAAAAAAATAATGTGTGTGTACTTTGTACGCACGTAAGAAGTTATACTTCTACTACATATTATGTGATTCTTAAGACAATACCAAAAATTTTAAAAAATAAAAGAATAAAACGCACACAAACACATTGAAAAATGCCACAAAGAAAAAATGATTTCTGAATGATAATAATTGTTGGCAAAAATTTTAAATACGCATTTTCTGAAAAAAAAAATTATATAACAAATATACTTACAATCATAAAATGCATAAAAAAATAAAAAAATAAAAACTTGCATCGGGAATCGAACCCGTGAATTTCGTGGCGCTTTGATTCGTAATCGAAGCCTAGACTCACTCGTCCAATTCCACATTATTTGTCATGTGGAAAAATAGGGTAACTGAACGTTTTACTGTTTGGCAGTTGTTTTGAATATAATTAAATTATGTAGTTTAAATTTTGTGGAAGAAAATATTAAAATATAACAAAACAGTAAGAAAACAATAAATTAGACGAAGATTGGTAGAACTTTTGTTGGTAATCAAATTAATTATGTAAATCAAAGCATTACCTACCTACTAGATAAATAAATCTACGCCAAAAAAGCATAATTGAAAAATAAAAATCGGACCTAATTTGGGATTTCTCTCTAAAATCCCCATTCTTGAGAAAATAAGTGTACAGTAGAGCGTCGATTATCCGAACGTCGATCAACCGAACGACCGCTTATTCGAACTATCGACTCCCGCGTCCCACCTATGTCCCCCAATTAGTTCGGATAATCGACGCTCTGCTGTATTTCAACCTAATCCAAATGTATAATTACAATATGATTATAATAAAAACTACTTACCAAATTAGAATGAGTTTTCCTTGTCCAAAATAGTCCAAAAGTCCAAAAATATAGGTATATGAAAACTATTTAAAAAGGCAGTATAACTATTAACTAACTTTTGTTTGTTGTTTCTTTTCACACAAATTTTAAAACGCAACAACCATAAATAATCCAACTGCAGCTGTGCCACAGCCGCCATATTGAATAATTTTTGACATGTCATTTGAACATCCAATCAGAACAAAGTTATAATGCGCATGCGCCGGGATCATAGGTTTTAACATGTAAAAATTCACCCTCATATCGCCGGTAAAGAAGTCTAACTTAAAAAATGGTATTTAATTAATGTGCGAAAAAAAGTAATATATGATAAATAAAATATTTTTGGATAGGGTAAAAAATGTCAATTATTTTAAATTACCAAGCGACAAAAAATTCATCGTAGCCACAGGAGGATACAACCAATCGACGCAGAAAAATTTTCTGATTTCAGTGATATATACATAACTCAATATCGCCCAAATTGGCGTTTGGTAACTTTTGCCTTTCAGCCGTCGATATCTAAGACGAACTCTTTAGTGACAGTACAACTCAAACGATACAAAATAGTAATGAAGGACAATATATTCAAACTAGTCTCAAGATTTAAGTATGTAGGTACCTGACAGTAGAAATGTCCAGCTATAGAAAATATAAAGACAGTGTCAGAAAACTATCAAATAAAATAACTTGTATCAGGATGTCCATTGTCCATGTTATGCCATCTGACAGAATAAGGATATAACAGTGATGAGCGTGCTAATAACAGAGACATGTTAACAATAGATCAGGCTAGGCATATTCCACTCAATGCATCGGGGTATAAAGCCAATATCAAGTACAGTGGTCTAGCTATCTTTGTCGTGCGAGTGTGAGCGTATCTACCAAGAGGTGGGAGTAATGGAGCGACACAGACACAGAGGCAGCGGCCATCATATGCTAGAGAGAAAAAGCTAAGCGCCGGTAGAGAGAGAGATAGATAGACCACTGACCCGACCTGCTCCGCGTTACGCTATTTTTCGGACCTGGCCTAATCTATGTGTTATTATATCTATGGCTAATAACCGACAAAATAACGCAAAAGTTGGAAAACACATTAAGTTTGTGAGATAAAAAAGAATGAACCTAGTGGAGGTGGGAGATTTAGCGATAAAACCCTATAAATTTGCATTTTACTTATTGTTTCCCACCTTTAGACGTATCCGACGAGTTTAGCAACTGCCATTGTCACAGTGGCAGTCTTAGTTGACATATTTCTTTGATACGTCTAAAGGTGGGAAACAATAAATATAATGTAAGTTTATAGGTTTTTATCGCTAAATCTCCCATCTTCACCAGTTTCACTTCTTTTTATCCTACAACTTAATATCTAAATAAAAAGGGCTACATCACAAATACATAACTAGTTTTCGACTGGTTTACCAGTCATCATCAGTGCTTACGTAAAGTTGATACATCCTAACCACCAAAATATAGTTTTACAAAGATATGAGGGTCAGAGCCCTATAAACATGGTCCGTTAAGGAAACATCAGTTTAAATGCCAAATAAAGCATGGATGTTTTAAATATTCTCAAAGTGCCCCAGGTAACATCTGAGCTGTAGTGTGACTTGATTACATGGTGGAAGGCAGGCAGCAAGTCCTCCACCATGTAATCAAGTTACAGCTCAGATGTTACCTGGGGCACTTTGAGAATATTTAAAACATCCATGCTTTATTTGGCATTTTAAACTGATGTTTCCTTAACGGACCATGTTTATAGGGCTCTGACCCTCATATTTTTGTAAAACTATATTTTGGTGGTTAGGATGTATCAACTTTACGTAAGCACTGATGATGACTGGTAAACCAGTCGAAAACTAGTTATGTATTTGTGATGTAGCCCTTTTTAGGGATTTTAAATATACCTTTTATACAGGATTTGCTGTTTTTGTATTACATGGTATACAGCCAACTGCAGGAAAACTTTTTCCTTGTGGATTTTTAATATGTTTTCTTAATATATATGTTACGGTCAATGATGTAAATTGGACATTAACGTTAATGACCGGGCATTGTCGTGAATGTCCATTTTCCTTAGTTATTAACGACAATGCCCGGCCATTAACGACAATAACCTTAAATATTGGCCAATGTTGTAAAAACTTAACGTAAAATTAGATTTTTCATCAATAACCGGTCAATAACGACAGTGGCCTGAAGCAAATGGCCAATGTTGATAAATCGATGAGATACTAAGATGTTTCTGAAAGTAGTCCCAAAAATATAAGTAGTTATTAAAAACAAATAAAACGTCTTTATTTATCATAATATGGGTAGCATATTCATAAATACAAACAAGGAAATAATAATATTTTTATATACAGTATGGTGCAAATGAAAGCAATAAATTCGTTATTTCGTAAACCGGCGAATTTAAGGAAAAATCCCGAAAGAGGTCGATTTTTATTTTCAAATTATGATATTTTGGCATATATGGCGTACTAGTGACGTCATCCATCTGGGTGTGATGACGTAATCGATGAATTTTTAAACGACAATAGGGGTCGTGTGCTACCTCATTTGAAAAGTTATTCAATTCTCTATTCAGTAACATAAACACTTACATAATTAATTATAAAGGGTGTCAAAAAAATTTTTTTTAATTAAATTATTTAGGTAGCAAAAAAAAAAGAAGAATATATGTAATTTATTTAATTCAAAATACATTTTGCTGCTGTCATGAATCAGAAAAAAATGTTTATTTCACAAATAAACACTGGTTTTTCGCTTAAATTAATGTTTAAACTTCCAAGAGGCAGGTGGCTGGCGAGAGCTGGCTTGATAATTGAATTTCAAGTAAAATTTAATAAAAAATTTTGGTCTTGGTAAAAGGTATATTATTTTAAAAAGCCCTATAGGGCTACAAACATCGAACAGAACGTTTTCGCTCTAAAAAGAGCATCATCAGTGTTGCCTAAAATAAGTATAACCATATTAATTATCAAAATGTTGAACTTAAAGTGATGACCAAGGTAGAATCAAAGTTTGGTTATACTTACAAGAACATGGTGAGCCAACCAAAAAATACGAAGGTCAAAGCCTTTCAAAAATGGACTAAAAGTCACATCAAAATGCTAACATAGCAAATTCCAAAGGATGGATATAATCCCTAAGGATATGGCCCTAGGATAACATATGACTCCCACACGTTGTAAGTGGGTCAAAGGTAACAAATTAGGTCATTATGTTACAAGAGCTGACAGGCAACTAAGATGTGAGATATCAAAAGCGAATCTGTCTGATGTCAAGACAACAATTGTCAATGGAACTTGAAGTATCATGAAAAATTGGTTACACAGCTACTAAATTTATAGTTGTTTATAGTACAAGCAATGATAACAGCTAACATCAGTGTGTTGGAATTATAAAAATAAAGAGTTAGTGATAATAGATTATCTAGATGTAAAATAGAAGGGGGGAATTTGAGTACCCACAATCATCAATGAAGTGTACGTAAATTGATGAAGAAAGGTAGGCAAAACAACATACAGATAATGTAATATATGGTTTATGTTTTGAAATTAGATAATTTATATTTGTGAACCAACACAAATGATGGCTGAGAGACTGGCTGAAAAACTAGAGACAAAATAGGGGTCGTGATATCAAATGCTGAAAAAGTTGTAAATGCAAAATCTTATTTATAAATTAATAAAATATAGTGGGTTCATCAACACAAATTTACAAGAATGAAAAGGTTGTATTACAAGCTTAGTCCAAATTTCTTTATTATGTCCTTTTATGTTAAATAACATCTAGGGCAAAGAAAAATTAATAACTTGGATAAAAGTGTCTAAGCTACAACTAAAGTGGGGTCAGATGAAGATAAGTGTTGAGTAAGATTATTGAGTATATGAGAAAATTAAAAATTGTGTTTATTTGAGATAGATGAGTTTGTGGTATATAAAGTAAATTTGACATCACTATTGAGACTAATGAACATTATTGAGAGACTGGGGACTCCAGAGACCAGGCAACTAAACAAACCAAATGATGAATGAAAGGTTGGCTGAATGGAATAACTACTAGATGTGTGAAACTTGAAAGATATATTGTACAGTATTATTGGTTGATTTAGTTTAGAATGAAATAGTTATGATTGGACACTAAACGAAAAACGGTTTGAAAAGATGATGTGGAGAGAATGGGATATATATTGAATAGATATAGTTGTGTACAAGTTGTGACAAATGGATGTTGCGGATATAGTTGAAATTGCTTTGTTTGGGAGAAGAAAAATTTTTTTGAAGAAAGGATTAGAAGATTATCGAAAATTGAGTGAACATGTGGATGTGTGTGAATAAGAAGAGAAAAGAAAGAAATAGAACAATATTGGTAGATGCGAATAATTAGGAGAAATAAAGTAATATAAGAAACAGATTTATAATGTAATTTATGAGAAAAGTTGACGATGTAACGGTTGAAAGTCACGATTGAAAGACACATGGCGATTAACACAATTTGGACTTCTCTGTTTCTCTTTGACTATTTCAAGATCCTCGTATAGGTCCAATCTCAGAAAGTTTTTATCGGGAATGTTATGTATTAGGGATACGTTATCAGGGATATTGAGAGTATGGTTGTTTTGTTTAAGATGTTGAGAGAAGGTTGATGTATTCTCTCTTTTAGTATGTTCAAGTGAACGGGAGGCAAGTGACCTACAAGTTCTCCCTATATATGTGGCATCACAATCAGAGCATTGCAATTTATAGACACCGCTACGATTCATGTAGTTAATAGGGTCTTTGGAGTTGGAAAGGCACTGTCCTAAATTACTTGATACCTTAAATGAAATTTGAATGTTATCAACTGATCTTTTAATAATATCTCTAATATCTCCAGACAAACGTTCATGATGATATGGTAAGGAAGTGTAAATGGGTTTGGTGGTCGAATCTCTGGGGAACGCAGCCTCTCTCAAGACTCTCAGTTGTCTCTTATGGATAAACTTGTCTATGATGTTAGGTTCGTAACCATTATTGAAGGCTATTTGTTTGAGAATGTTCAATTCTTTGTTGTAATTGGATTGTGATAGAGGGGTAGTTTCTAAACGGTGTATGAAACTGTGAAATGCTGAATATTTGTGTGAAATGGGGTGATTAGATGATAGGGGTATGACATGGTCCGTCTGTGTTAGTTTCCTATAGATACTGAAATCGAAATGGTCATTTAATCTGGTGATAGTGAGGTCAAGAAAGTTAATGGATTGGGATGATTCTAGTTCCATGGTGAACTTAATATTAGGATGGATTTGGTTGATTTTAGAAAGAAGTGAATCAGCTAAATTAGAATTCCCGGCTATGAATAACAAACAGTCATCCACATAACGAAACCATCATCCATATCGGCCAGGAGTTCGAGTTTGGCAAGCGAGGCGAGAGGTCGTGTGGCAGGTGTATTGGCGATAAGGTAATTTCGAATTCGAAACCTATCACAATAAAAACACCGGTTTTTAAAAGACCTATCGTTATCGATAATCGTTAAACTTAAAAAGCGTTCTTGTGCGAAATAAAAATAAACTTCTAAGTGTATAATAATAATATTTATATTAGTGCTGAGGTTAACATTTAATTTAAAATGGCCAGTGGCGGAACAGGAACAATCCGAAAGGAAACCTATAGAAAGAATGAAGAAATATCTGATAGTGGCGACGAAGAATCTAAGAAGAAAAAATATAAAGAAGATAAATTATATTTTGAAAAGAGTAACCTGACGAGACGAACACCGAATAAAAGCAACGACACAAATGAAGAGATGATAAAAATGATGCGGGAAGTTATGTGGAAAAATGATGAAATGATGGCAGAAATAAGAACCATACGGAAAGACCAAAAAGAAACGATGGAATATATTAAGGAGCTGAAAGAAAAAAACGAAAAATTGGAAGAAGGTTTAAAAATGGCAAACAATAGAATAGAACAATTGGAAAAAGATAGACGGAGAAATAATATAGTATTAAAAGGCCTAACACTAGATGCTACCGACGGAAAGCCTGTAAAGGAGTCAGTAGAACACTTCATAGGAAGAAATCTGAAATTAGAGGTCAGACTGAGAGGAGCGGTGAAGATCGGCGACCAAATCTTTGTAGCAGAAATGGAAAACCTAACGGATAAGATGAGTGTACTAAAAAACAAAGGAAAACTGAAAAATCTACAGGGACAAAAGGTGTATATAGAATCAGATTTAACAAGAAAGGAAAGGGAAATACAAGCAAAAATTAGGAAAATGGCAAAAGAAGAAAAAGACAAAGGTAATACTACGAAGATAGGATATATGAAACTGGAGATTAATGGAAAGGAGTGGAAATGGGACCATAATAAAGAGAAACTTATACTAACTCACAGAAATATCGGGGAAGGGACTTCAAAAAACTAAAAGAAAATAATGAGACCGGACCCACAACAATGACAACCAAGGCAATGAATGGGAAAAGCGATAGGGAAAAAGATGATGCAAAGGTAAACAAGGATGAAAATAGGAAAAAGGGGAAAGCTAGATTGCAGAAAAAAGGAGAGATAAAAATGGGAACATGGAATGTGAGAAGCATCAATGGAAAAGAGGAAGAACTGGTAGAAGATATGATAAGACAAAAAATAGAAATACTAGGAATAACAGAAACGAAGATGAAAGGAAAAGGTCTTAAGAAAATACACAAAGGATATTGGTTACTTTGGGTAGGAGCGGATACAAAAGAGAGAGCAAAAGAAGGAGTCGGGATAATAATTGCACCGAATAGACTACGACACGTTATAGAAGAAACATATGTTAACCAGAGAATATTATCGGTGAAAATTAAACTGATGGACGAAGAAATATGGACAATAATAACAGCCTACGGAGTAAATGAAGATGCAAGAAAGGAAGAGAAAGATAAATTTTTTGAGGAGCTCCAAATGCAAATTGATAATGGGGAAGAAAACATAATTGTAATGGGAGATCTAAACGGTAGAGTCGGAAACAACAACAGCGGAATAGAGGAGTGCATGGGAAAAGAAGGAGAAGAAATGCTAAACAGAAATGGTGAAAGAATAATAGAAATATGTATAGAGAATAAACTAGTTATAACAAATACAAAATTTAAACATAAAGAAGTACACAAATACACGAGAGTACAAGACAGCAGAAACGAAAAATCAATCATAGATTACTTTTTGGTAAGCAGCAACAAATGGAAAAGAGTACAGGATACGAAAGTGAAAAGAGGCTCGGAGATTGGCAGTGACCACCATCTAGTAATAATGAGAATGAGAACAACAGAGGAAAAAGAAGAAAAGAGAAGAAAGGTAGTAAATGAAAAAATAAAAAGTTACAAATTAAAAGAGGAAATATATAAGAA
This sequence comes from Diabrotica virgifera virgifera, assembly GCF_917563875.1. Classification (NCBI taxonomy): domain Eukaryota; kingdom Metazoa; phylum Arthropoda; class Insecta; order Coleoptera; family Chrysomelidae; genus Diabrotica; species Diabrotica virgifera. Next base: position 192,868,007 of record NC_065445.1, read on the forward strand.
GAAATTCCAAGAAAAATTAGATAATACTTTGAAAGGTAGGGCAAAAAATACAAATATAGAAAAAAAATGGGAATATCTAAAAACCAGCATAATCAAAGCAGCTGAGGAAACTTGCGGGAAAGCAAAAATAGCAAACACTAACATGAGGAGAACAGAATGGTGGACGGAAGAAATACGAGAGAAAATAAAGAACAAAAAAGACAAATGGAAAAGATACCTAAGCACAAAACACCCGGAAGATTACGAAGCATATAAAGAAAAAAGGAAAGAGGTTAAAATAGCGGTGAAAGCAGGAAAGGAAAGGTCATGGGAGATATTTGGACAAAAAATGACAAAAAATTATAGGGAAAACCAAAAACTCTTCTACGGCGCATTAAAACAACTCAGACAAAAGAAAGAGCACACGATGCCGAATATAAAAGACAAGAATGGAAACGTACTAACAGAAGAAAAACAAATAATGGAAAGATGGAGAGAACATTTCAAAGAGCTAACTCATGTAGACAAGGACAACATAGGGGAGATACAAGAAAGGAATGAAGAACAACAAGTGGAATCCATAACAAGAGAGGAATTAGAGAAAGCAATAGAAAGAGTAAAACTGGGCAAAGCACCAGGCAAGGATCATATCACCCCGGAAATGATAAAATTCATGGGGACAGAGGGAATGGATAGCATGAAAGAACTAATGAATGATATCATAAATAGAGCAGAATTACCAAAGGACTGGAAGAAAGACATTATATTACCAATACACAAAAAGGGAGACAAGAGAAACTGTAATAATTACCGAGGTATCACCATATCAAGTATCCCTGGGAAGGTATTAGCAAGAATACTAGAGACAAGAATAAAAACACAAATAGAAACAACTATGGAAGACACACAGTGTGGATTCAGGAAGGACAGAAGCACGCAAGACCTAATATTCACATTAAGACAAGTAAGTGAGAAGGTAATCAAGAAAAATAGAGAGATACATATGTGCTTCATTGACCTGGAAAAGGCGTTTGACAGAATCCGAAGAAAGGACGTTTGGAAGACACTAACAGAAAGGGGAGTCGACAGACACATAATAGAAGTAATAAAGGATATGTACAAAAATAATACAAATACAGTAAGAACCAATAACGAGGAATCCAGAGAATTTTCTACAAGTCAAGGCGTCAAACAGGGATGCGTGCTGAGTCCACTGCTATTCTCAGTGGTACTGGATGAAGCGATAAAGAAAGCCAAGAGAAGAATGAGAAAACTAACATTAGGATACTGGCAAATGAAACAGACTCAACTATCGGAGCTACTATTTGCAGACGACATGGTATTGATAGCAGAAAACAGAGAAGACTTACAGAACAATCTTGAAATCCTAGAAGAAGAACTATCAAACATAAATATGAAAATTAATACAGAGAAAACAAAAACAATGATAATTTCAAATACGAGGAAGACACACGCAATAGAATTAGACGGGAAACAACTAGAGCAAGTGGAATATTTTAAATACCTAGGAGTAATAATCGAATCAAATGGTAAACAAGACATGGAAATAAACGAGAGAATGGGACGAACAGGAAGCTTATTTAACACTATGAAAACAACATTTTTTGGGAAAAAAGGGATACTGGAAAAAGTAAAAACGGCAGTCGTTAAATCAGTAGTTAGACCAACAATCATGTATAGCAGCGAGACATGGACATTGACGGGGAGACAAAAATCCAGAGTCAATGCTATGGAAATGAGGTTCCTGAGGAAAATAGCAAACAGAAAAAGGACAGACAAAATACGAAACGAAACAATTAGACAAAACCTAAAACTAGAACCAATCAATGAAAAAATAGTAGAAGGACAACTTAGATGGTTCGGGCACGTGTGTAGAATGTCGAACGAGAGGCTAACAAAACGAGTGTTCGAAACGAGAGTGCAGGGGAAAAACAAAAGAGGGAGACCAAGAGTTATGTGGGTAGATGAAATCAGGAAAGAAGTCGAGAAGAAGGGATTGACATTGGAAAGTGCAAGAAACCTAGCGCAAGATCGGAAAGCATGGAGACTACAATGCCAAACTCAACTCCACCAGCCTTACACCTAAAGGTAGAAAGGCTTAGGACTAAGTAAGTAAGTATTAGATACTATTGGTTTTGACAATTTAAGTAGCTTTTTGAATGATGTTCAGGACAAATTGGACAATGTAACTTCTATTAAATTTAACAGACTCAAATCAAAACTTAATAATCTCATCAGAAATAAAGTCATTTTACACAATAATAACAGTAACACCACTTTTTCTAACTTTGTTTTTCACCCTAGACTAAAAAACCTATCTTCAGTTGTATTTAACAAGAAAGAAATTGATCTCTTAAATCTAGGCCTCAAATACTCCATCCCTAAGAAGGTTTCTGTAAAGGACCTTCAGAGTCTCTCCATTGAGCTAGATATCATAATACAAAACCTTTCTGTCCCTCTGAATCAAAAAACTTCTATCAGAACTTCATGTTTTAATACCATTAATAAATTCAAAAATAAACACAACTCATCATCTTCTTCAATTAACCTTTCCAATTCCCAATTTTCACTAAATCTATCTAACGGTATATCTTCTATTAATCTCCCATCTTCTTCTCAAAATACATCATCTACAATTTCTTTCCCTAATTTTTCAGACAAGAAACGTTCTGATCATCTTAACACACTCAAATCCATTAAAAACAAAATTAAATCCAACAATCTGATCATCAGCAAGGCAGATAAAGGAAACTGCTTGGTCATTATGGACCACACACTCTATAATGACAAAGTCATTACCTTCCTCTCTAACAACAACTTCACACTGCTGTCTGAAGATCCCACTAAAAAGTTCATCAATAAACTTAAAGACAACTTGAAGCCTTTTACAGAATTTTTTTCAGAACAGTTTGCTCCTTATTATAAAATACCAAGTAACCCGTTGACACCTAGACTGTATGGTTTACCTAAGATACATAAAGAGGGCATTCCTATTCGTCCAGTTGTGAGCTTCATTAACACTCCTGTTTCTATTCTTTCCAAATTTATATTGAACCTCATTAATACTTTGACGAACTTCACCCCTCGTTTTTCAGTCAAAAACACTAGTCATCTAGTCAATAAACTCCAACAAATAAATCTTCGTCCTAACATTACTATGCTTTCATTTGATGTTAGCAATCTTTTCACTTCTGTCCCTAAACAAGAAACTATTAATCTGGTACACTCTCTTCTTAGAGCCAGTTCAATCACCATGTCTACTACAGATTCCATCATCCAATTATTACAATTTTGTCTAGCTCAAGACTTTTTTGTTTTCAATAACAAATTTTACAGACAACCTGATGGCTTAGCCATGGGTAGTTGCCTATCCCCTCTCTTAGCTGATATTTTCATGGATCATCTAGAATCCACACAGATCATGAAAAATCCGGAGATTTTACACTGGTTTCGTTATGTGGATGACTGTTTGTTATTCATAGCCGGGAATTCTAATTTAGCTGATTCACTTCTTTCTAAAATCAACCAAATCCATCCTAATATTAAGTTCACCATGGAACTAGAATCATCCCAATCCATTAACTTTCTTGACCTCACTATCACCAGATTAAATGACCATTTCGATTTCAGTATCTATAGGAAACCAACACAGACGGACCATGTCATACCCCTATCATCTAATTACCCCATTTCACACAAATATTCAGCATTTCACAGTTTCATACACAGTTTAGAAACTACCCCTCTATCAAAATCCAATTACAACAAAGAATTGAACATTCTCAAACAAATAGCCTTCAATAATGGTTACCAACCTAACATCATAGACAAGTTTATCCATAAGAGACAACTGAGAGTCTTGAGAGAGGCTGCGTTCCCCAGAGATTCGACCACCAAACCCATTTACACTTCCTTACCATATCATCATGAACGTTTGTCTGGAGATATTAGAGATATTATTAAAAGATCAGTTGATAACATTCAAATGTCATTTAAGGTATCAAGTAATTTAGGACAGTGCCTTTCCAACTCCAAAGACCCTATTAACTACATGAATCGTAGCGGTGTCTATAAATTGCAATGCTCTGATTGTGATGCCACATATATAGGGAGAACTTGTAGGTCACTTGCCTCCCGTTCACTTGAACATACTAAAAGAGAGAATACATCAACCTTCTCTCAACATCTTAAACAAAACAACCATACTCTCAATATCCCTGATAACGTATCCCTAATACATAACATTCCCGATAAAAACTTTCTGAGATTGGACCTATACGAGGATCTTGAAATAGTCAAAGAGAAACAGAGAAGTCCAAATTGTGTTAATCGCCATGTGTCTTTCAATCGTGACTTTCAACCGTTACATCGTCAACTTTTCTCATAAATTACATTATAAATCTGTTTCTTATATTACTTTATTTCTCCTAATTATTCGCATCTACCAATATTGTTCTATTTCTTTCTTTTCTCTTCTTATTCACACACATCCACATGTTCACTCAATTTTCGATAATCTTCTAATCCTTTCTTCAAAAAAATTTTTCTTCTCCCAAACAAAGCAATTTCAACTATATCCGCAACATCCATTTGTCACAACTTGTACACAACTATATCTATTCAATATATATCCCATTCTCTCCACATCATCTTTTCAAACCGTTTTTCGTTTAGTGTCCAATCATAACTATTTCATTCTAAACTAAATCAACCAATAATACTGTACAATATATCTTTCAAGTTTCACACATCTAGTAGTTATTCCATTCAGCCAACCTTTCATTCATCATTTGGTTTGTTTGGTTGCCTGGTCTCTGGAGTCCCCAGTCTCTCAATAATGTTCATTAGTCTCAATAGTGATGTCAAATTTACTTTATATACCACAAACTCATCTATCTCAAATAAACACAATTTTTAATTTTCTCATATACTCAATAATCTTACTCAACACTTATCTTCATCTGACCCCACTTTAGTTGTAGCTTAGACACTTTTATCCAAGTTATTAATTTTTCTTTGCCCTAGATGTTATTTAACATAAAAGGACATAATAAAGAAATTTGGACTAAGCTTGTAATACAACCTTTTCATTCTTGTAAATTTGTGTTGATGAACCCACTATATTTTATTAATTTATAAATAAGATTTTTCATTTACAACTTTTTCAGCATTTGATATCACGACCCCTATTTTGTCTCTAGTTTTTCAGCCAGTCTCTCAGCCATCATTTGTGTTGGTTCACAAATATAAGGTCTGTTCGTACAGGAATCACTGACTATCAGTAACTGCACGACGCATGCGTGTTTCAATTGTGCGAACGCTAATATTGAAACACGCATGCGTCGTGCAGTTGCTGATAGTCAGTGATAGTTTCTGATTCCTGTACGAACAGACCTATAAATTATCTAATTTCAAAACATAAACCATATATTACATTATCTGTATGTTGTTTTGCCTACCTTTCTTCATCAATTTACGTACACTTCATTGATGATTGTGGGTACTCAAATTCCCCCCTTCTATTTTACATCTAGATAATCTATTATCACTAACTCTTTATTTTTATAATTCCAACACACTGATGTTAGCTGTTATCATTGCTTGTACTATAAACAACTATAAATTTAGTAGCTGTGTAACCAATTTTTCATGATACTTCAAGTTCCATTGACAATTGTTGTCTTGACATCAGACAGATTCGCTTTTGATATCTCACATCTTAGTTGCCTGTCAGCTCTTGTAACATAATGACCTAATTTGTTACCTTTGACCCACTTACAACGTGTGGGAGTCATATGTTATCCTAGGGCCATATCCTTAGGGATTATATCCATCCTTTGGAATTTGCTATGTTAGCATTTTGATGTGACTTTTAGTCCATTTTTGAAAGGCTTTGACCTTCGTATTTTTTGGTTGGCTCACCATGTTCTTGTAAGTATAACCAAACTTTGATTCTACCTTGGTCATCACTTTAAGTTCAACATTTTGATAATTAATATGGTTATACTTATTTTAGGCAACACTGATGATGCTCTTTTTAGAGCGAAAACGTTCTGTTCGATGTTTGTAGCCCTATAGGGCTTTTTAAAATAATATACCTTTTACCAAGACCAAAATTTTTTTTTTTTTTTTTTTTTTTTTTTATTAAATTTTACTTGTAATTAATGGTATACAGCCAGCTACAGGAAATTCTTCCTAGTGAATTGAATTTCATTCTATAGTGCTTTGTTGTTTTTTTAGCATCCGGTGTTCTCAAAATATTTTTCGCTTCTTTAATTTTACTTATTTGGCTACCGTATTCGTCACAGTTTAAAAATGATTTATTGTCATCACGTTTTGACTTGACTATTAAGTTTATATAATTATTAAAACGAGTGCGTACATCGTTGATATCCATGATAACACTTATCTTATTAAATAAATTTACGAGTAATTTCAGCACGAAAACAATACACAATATACACACATGAAGTAAACAATAGTTAACATACACTAACCTATCTTTTAGTCAAAATTTCAACATTGACCGATTAACAACGGGCATTGTCGACACTGGCCAGGCAATGATAGAAATGTTATCAAGAATTTAAAATTATCATCAATGTCCAGTTTCTATGGACAACAACGTTAATATCCGGCCATTGTCGACAATGACCAATTCAACCGGCCATTGTCGATATTGGCCGGCCATTAACGTTATTGGCCGGATTTACGTCACTGTTAACATATATATTATTTCCTGTTACTCCGTAAAGGAGCCTAGGGCATCCACGAAGGTTCTCCATTGGACTCTGTCTCTGGCCATAGCTGCTATCTCTCCTCAGCTCCTTCTTATAGCTTTGTAGTCAGCTTCAATTGTTTTTCTCCAGGTCGTTGCGGGTCGTCCTTGGTTTATTCGTCCTGCTACTGTCCATTTTAGAGCTTTCTTTGTTATATCTGCGTTGTCGTTCCTCAGGGTGTGTCCAAGCCAATTCCATCTTCTCCTTTTAATTGCAACTTCAATTGGCTCTTGTTTGGTTTTCTTCCAGAGTTCTTGATTTGTTATGATGTTGCGCCAATATACTTTCAACATTTTTCGGAGGCACCTGTTTACAAAACTTGGCGTTTTTTGACAGTTCCGTCTGTTATTGCCCAGGTCTTGCATCCATACAGTAATATTGTTTTAACATTACTATTAAAATAGTTTTATTTTGGTGTTTTGACTAATTTGTGTTGACCTCCATATGTTTGAGAGTGTTCCAAATGCTTGTTGTGCTTTTCTAAGTCGATGTTTAATGTCCGCAACGATTCCTCCATATACGCCAACTATACTTCTTAGGTAGCAAAATTCTTGTACCTGTTTTACTTCTTCTTGATTGATATATAATTTTTCCTGTCGGAATTGACCTATTCTCATTTTAACTGTGTTATTGACATTTATTCGGAGACCTATGTCTGCCGCCTCTTTCTCCAGTTTACTTAGCATGTTCTTCATTTCATCTATTGTATGTGATACCAGGCATATATCATCTGCATATTCCATATCGGCCAGTTTCTTACCATCTAAGTAGTTCCAAGGGATTCCGTTTTTTCTGTCTATGGTTTTTTGTAAAATGTAGTTGAGACATATATTGAAGAGTAGTGGTGAGAGTATACAGCCTTGCTTTACCCCCTTCTCTATTTCTATTTTGTCCATCATTTGACCGTTATGCAATACCTGGAATGATGTTCGGTTATACATCATTTGTATTATTCTCTTAGGTGGAATTTTCGCGTGGCTTAAAATATTCCAAAAAGCTTTCTTTAATTTCTTCTCCACATCTAGCAATCTGGTCAATACAGGATCTTCCTCTTCTAAAACCCGCTTGTTCATTGCGAAGATTTTTATCGATTTCGACGTTAATTCTTTTATGTACAATATAGGCTAGTATTTTATTTATAGAACATAATAGATACCTCTCCAGTTTTCGCATAGCTGCGCGTCACCTTTTTTGGGAGATTTATTATGATTCCATTATTCCACCATGTATTGTTCTTCATTCCATATCTCTGTCAGCAATGGTGCCAGTAACTCCACTGTTCACTCAATGTCAGCTTTCCACAATTCGGATGGGATATTGTCAATTCCCGCTGCTGTGTAATTCCTCAGGTGGCGGATTGCTTCACCTAATTCTTTCTTCGTTGGACTCTCTACATTTATTTTTAAACAGTTTTTAATTGGTCCGGCTGCATGGTCTGCTTGCGCGAACGGTTCGTTTTCTTGCTCTGCTATGAGTTCTTTGTAATACTGTTGCCATCTATGAATCTGTTCTTCTGTCGTTGTGAGAAGTTGCCCCCTTTTGTCTTTTAGTGGTCTGTTACTGTTTGTGTTCCTGTTTGCCAAGCGCTTGGTGTTTCTATGTAGCCATGTTTGTGTTCCTGTTTGCCAAGCTGCTGCTTCTTCTGCTGCTCGAGCCATTCCCTCTGCCCATTTTCTCTTGTCTCCTCTAGCACTCTTTTTTACCTGTTTATTTGCAGCTTCATATCCTTGGGCTATTTTATTTTGTCGTCACCTCTTTGTGCTGTATTTAATATGGCTTTGAGGTCCTTTCTTTTTCTAATAAGTTGCCAGGTATTTTCACTTATTCACTCTTTCCGTTCTTCTTCTTGAAGATTTACTGCTGATTTTGATGTACGGCAAGTTTAATCGATTCCCATTGCTCTTCTACACTTATCTGCATGTTGTTTATGGTTTCTGCATTCAGTTTTATTCTATTACTCCATTCATTATGAGTTTCGCTATATTTCAATTATTGTATGTTGTATTTCTTGCGTCTGTTGAGTTGCTTATTGCTGTTTTTCGCCTTAATTTTTACTTTTATTTCCCTAATAGTAGGTTGTGGTCACTCCCTACATCGCTTATTCCTTACATCCAGTAAACTGCTTCTCCATTTGTTACTAATCAGAATGGTGGTCTATTTGATTTTCTGTTTTTTTATCAGGTGATACCCAGGTTATCTTGTGACACTTTTATGTGGAAATATCGTTCCTCCAATTAACATATTTTTTTATAAACTAAATTCTATAAGTTTTTCTCCATTTTTATTTCTTTCCCCCAATCCGTGTACTCCCATACTTGTTTCTGCCCCATTAATATTCTGACCTACTTTCGCATTCAAATCCCCTATAACTATGATAATATCTCCTTTATTTATCTTCCTCATAAGTTCATTTATTTCTTGATAAAACTTTTCTTTATCCTCTTCTTCACTTATTCTGTAGGTGCATAGCATTGCACGATGGTTACCATCCTTATAAGCGAGTGGAACTGGGCCACTATTATTCTATCTACACTGGATACCATTAAATTAGGCCTCTTTTGGCCTCCTTGCTTACAAGTATTCGGACTCCATTTCTTCTATCATTGGTTATGTCATTTCCTGAGAATAGTAGTACACTGCCATTTGATGTTGTCTTCTCTCCTTGTCCAGGCCATCGTATTTCAGATAAGCCCAATATATGTAAATTTAACTCTATTATTTTTTTTTTCTACTTGAGCCAGTCTGGACGCTTCGAGCATTGTCCTGATATTCCAGGCTCCAATTCTACAGCGGTTTTTGGGATGGAAAGTTTTTGTGGTTTGCTTCGTTTCAGTTTCTTTGATTTTAAGATTTAAGGTGAGCTAGTTATCAACTCTCTGCACCCAAGAGTCCGTTTCATCGTCTTCTTCTTCTGCTTCTTCTTCCTCTTCTGTTTCTTGCTTTTCTTTATCATTGTTTTCTTTTCGTTGCATTTCGTTCAAGTCTATTTTATGCATGTTGACTTTCTGTTAATTTTCCTTCTCATTTGTCCGTTTGCTTTGCTTAATCATCATCTTGGTTCCAGTTTCATGTCCTGCTGTTAGTTTTTTGCATTTCTATCTTTCTCCTTTATTTCTACTAGCTTGTGCTGCATGTGATCCCATTTTAGTTGTCGCATTTACATTCATTTTCTGATAACCCACTTTCACTATATTTCCTTTTTTCTTCTCTTCTCTAGCAACATCTCTCATATGTTTCTGGATTTTTTGTTCCTTCTTTGTAAGGTCTGCCTCTATGAATATGTTTTTCCCCCTTTACTTTGCTTTCTCTTTTAGTATCTTCACTTTGTCCCCCCATTCAGCCATTTCAACTAAGCATCTTTTATGGGCCTTCTTTATCTTGGTTTTCAGCATCAGTTCTTGTTTCATCATTTTTTCCATAGCTTTCTTAAGCATACTCTCATTTTCAGCATCCATGGCAATTCCAGTTATTAATAAGCTGTTCGAATTTTTTGTTTTTCTATTTTTTCAATTTTGTCTTCAGCTTCTTTGATTCTGCTATATAATGCTTTTTTCTCTTTATCCCATTTCGCCTTTACTTGGGTGATCACTTCCACCATAGTTCCCATTTCTTCTTTGCTTTTCTGTAGGTATCATTTTTTTCATGTCCTTTATACATATCCTCTCGAATTTCCTTAATATCATTTTTAATTTCTCGTTTTATTTCGGCCATATCCTCTTTAAACCTAGAATGACCAAGGAGGGTTAAAAAGTATCCACGACATTGCATTACATCCAATTCTCTAAATACTTTTGTTCCTAAAAATCTCAAATAATTAGTAGTTGTCGGCGTACTACTGCCCTATTAGATTGCATAATTAGCTTTTCTATAATTTAATTCATTTCCTCATACTTTTATAAAAACTTGACAGTGCACTATAAATAATCCCCTTGAATACCTTCAACACCATCCCAAAATGGAAAGGGACGATATCATTCATGTGTCAAATTAGCAAAATCTAAAAGAAAAACGGCCAAAAAGTGGGCAAAAACAACCATAGTTTGTTCAAAATGCAAGTATGTATGCGGTAAGCACAGCAAGAAGTCAAAAATATTACTGTATCCTACGATGATTCCAATTACACCGAAGCCGAAGACTGCGGGAAAATTATAAATTCGCATCTTTTAACTGTTCCATTAACGTCTAGGAATATTATAAAAGTGTTACTTTTAAATTAGTTTAAATAAAGAAACACGTTTTTGATTAGTTTATGTGTGGACATTTATTGACCCTCCTTGGTCTTCGCTGTTTCTACTAAGAGGTTAGTCCTGCGAGGGTTAAGAGATTTATTAAATTGGCGCAACATTTCCTTTATTTCTTCCATATTAATTTCGGTTTGGTTATGTGTTCTCTCTCCTTGGGGTGATCTAGCAATTATTTTACTTTTTTGAAATATATACATGTTGTTCCCCCGGAGATGTACTGTCGCCGGTTCTTTCCCTCTTGCTTCCCCTTGGTGTCTGGGGTTGGGTATTATTCATGTGTCAGAACTCTCAGATCATTTATTTGTATGTAAAGCGGGCACCTTTGAATTCACTCCGGTCTTCCGTCTTGAGCAGGTAGTTATTTTATTAGTCGAGTTCACTCCCGCGCGGTATTACAATAAAGGATGATTAAAGGATATTATTTGTCTGAAATTTAAACATTGTCGCCAAATAAAACTTTTAATAGTAATAAATATATTTTAATAACCTTCAACCTATATATTTCTACATATCCATATCTAAAATAGGGCAGTGATATAGATATTTTTTACAAATTATTTTTACTCTTTGACTAATTTGTTTTTTTAATATTATCTATTATATTCTTTCTTATGAAATAATTTCAACTCTTCCTTTTCGAAATATACATATTTATATTCTGTTCTTCCATCCGTTCCATTTTCGTAAATCTATTTCATTTTAGATTATTATTTTTTAAATATTTATGTCATATTTTTATCATTTTCCATTAATATTTTTATATAAATTTTTTTAGAATTTCTTAAAATAAAAATATTCACGAGTAACTACTCTTTTATTTTAGAAATTAAGATAAAGCTATTTGATGAAAAAATAATATCAAATAGGTTGTAAAAAAAGTAAGCGGGGCAGTTATAGCAATTTTATCTTTACTCTAATGTATGTATTCAATGAAACTTGTGACCAAATATTAACAAGAACATAACAATGAAACTTTAATTTCTTGAATTATCACAAAGTTGCATTTTTAAAGATCATCCGAATTAGAGATGTAGATCTGCAAGAACGTCCAAAAAGAAATATACTTTTAAACGTATGATTTGTCAACAGTGTCCAGATTTTAAGGCATAATAATTACTTATACTAATGACGGCTTAAAATCGACTAGGAGTGAATTCAAACATTACTTTTACGGAGTCAGGTAATATTCATATTTTGGGAGTGAACTCAACTCGTCCCTGTAAAGCCGGACCTGCGTCTGTTTATTGGGAGAAATTAACTGTTAACGCAAGGTATAAGGTCGCCAGTACCGGTCCAGCCATCAGATACCGGTCCAGCCGTCAGATACCGGCGGCCTTCTTTTGCATAGTTATTTTAATAAAAATAAAAAATAAAAATGTACTTACAGTTAATGATTTTTACATCTGCAATCACCCTTGCACTTTTTATAGCACTACTTAAATATATGTAGTTATTATTATTTATAGGTAGTCACTAAAAATGCCGTTAATTTTCACTTTCTTCTATGTCATTAAGGTATAATTAGGTTTTAATGGTAATAAAATAATTATATAGTATAAATAGTACTAGTAGTGCAGTCACTGAAGGTTTTGACCTCCTATTTCGTTGAACCTCCATCGATTTTCATGAAAATTGGTGAGTAGTTAGAGGATACTTCAAGGAACAAAGGTGACATGATGCCAACTTGCGCTTTTACCCTGGGAGTGGATGCCACCCCTTCTCGGGGATTAAAATTATTTCATTAAAAATAATAGCACAAATCGATAGAGGGACAAATTCTACGCAAAATTTGTTATATAAAGTTATTAATATAAATTAATACTTTTTGAGTTATAAAGATCAAAGATTTTATTTTTTCGTAAAAAATGCATGTTTTAAAGCTGTTATTCACGTATAACTCAAAAACTATAAGCTTTTGCAAAAAAGTTATTATTACCAAAATTAAAGACAATAAAAAACTGAATACAACTAATATTTAAAGAACTACACTAATGTTAAATCAAAGTGAGTTATGGGTAATTGAAAGTATATTTTTTTCGACGAGTGCGCAAATCTAAGTATTCAAGCTTAATAACGGGAAAACGATGCAGTTTATAAAATATACCTGCAAAACACTTGTCAAAGTGCTTTGGAATACCTATCAAATGAGTGCCAGAAGAAGTTAATATCATTAAAATTAAGCAAGTTATGATGAAAATAAAAGAACCCTTTCGATTTTTTTGAAAAAAGTGAAAAATAAAACATACGCTATTTCCACAAATATTAAAATTTATAGAAATCCTTACAAGAATTTCTTTATATTAGCATAAATAATAATTTCAACAATTTTGACCGGTTTAGAATGCATATTTTTGAAAAAAGTATATAATTTTAAAAAATCAGAATTTTTCAAATTATCGTAAGTTTTATTTTCTTCTAATAATAACTCCAAAAATACTCAATATAAGAAAAAAATTACATATAACCAAATTTTTGTTTTTTTGAATCAAATATTTTACCTTTTTTACTATTTCTGTACGGTACAAAATAACCGAGAGGTAGAAACGTTTAAAGCTCAAATTTTGTTGCGAGAACCATGTAACCGGGGCCATTTAACCTTTTATTTTTTAAAAAAGTAAGGGGTTTAAAAGATTAAATTCAACGTAGTTTAAAAGCGCTTAGTTTTAGATTTCAAATAGTTTTAAGGTGAATCTAATATCTCAAAATTAACGGAGTTTTGAATTAACTTTTGAACAATTTTTGGAGCATAAATTTTAATGCTATCAACTTGTTCGGGGCTCATTTGGTAGATATTTTTAAATACTTTGATAAATGTTTAATAAGTTTATGTTATAAAATCAATTGAATACTTAGATTTGGGTAGTCGCCGAAAGAAATATGCATTCAATTACCTATAACTCAATTTTAGTTAAAACTAAAAGGTTTTTCTGGTAAGGAATTTATTTAATGTTTTATTAGCTTCAATTTTGGTAATTATAACTTTAAAAAAAAAAAACTTATAGTTTTTGAGTTATTTATAAAAAATCGGTTAAAAACATGCATTTTTCTCACGAAAAATTAAAATTTTTAATCTTTAATAACTCAAAAAGTTTTGATTTATTTCAATAACTTTATATAACAACTTTTGCTTAGAGTTATTCCCTCTAACGAATTACGAGGTTATTTTTAATAAAATAATTTTCACCCCCGAGAAGGGGTGGCATCGTGGCATCCACCCCCAGGGTAAAAGCGCAAGTTGGCACCATGTCATCTTTGTGCCTTGAGATATCCTCTAACCGCTCACCAATTTTCTTCATGCAAATCGATGAACATTCAACGAAATCGGAGGTAATAGCTCATATCGACCTTCAGTGACTGCACTATAGCACATACAAATTGTTTTTACACCCAACCGTCCTCGATCAAGTCTGAACGACGCGCGACGGCTCCGTTTTCTTAATTATGTTTCAACATAATTATGTTTTCCACCTTTTGCGTTATTTGGCTGGTTATTAGCGTTCTCATCATTGTATAAATCAAGTGTAACGCCAATAATGAAATATGAGGTAAAATAAGAGCCTGTGCCGGTATAGCAAAAAAAAACACTTAGAATATTATTCAAAAACGAGAACCTTTAGTATTAATTGTTGTGAAATAATTCTAAAAACAGAAATAAATAATAGAATTCGTAATAAGAATTACGGTCATAATTAAAAACACATAGTGATAAAATTTTGAACGTTTTTACTACAAAATTAAATTGCTATTGTGATAAGTTATAAAAGTTTTATATTAACAAAAAATAGTAGTTAAACTGTAAGTCTAAAATAGTCCAGGCACTCTCGAATCATAGTGTGAGGTAGGTGTGCGAAATATAGAAAAGACTAGTACATTGTGTTGTGTACCTAGTAGGAAAAGCTTAACATTGCTCGACGCATATTTACAGATGCTAGCGTGTGTAGACACCAGGGTGTTGAAATCGGTTAGGGTTTGGAAAACAGTACATTTACAGATGCTAGCTAGTCCAGAAAGCCACTGCGCATCCGCTAGGAAAAATATTCCGATTCGGATTTTTTGCACAATCTCACTCAAAAAGGACCCCTTTTAACAAATTTGCATGTTGCCAGGACCAAAAGTGGGTTAAAAATTTTTTAAACTTTTTGTTTTTTTTCCTAAAATTATTTTTTTTGCAAGGAACGAACTTTTTTTTAGGTTTTTTGGATCATTGTAAACAGAAAATGTCTTTAGTGACATTTCTCTAAAGTTGGCTTTTGACATATATATAAGCGATTAAAAATTGGAAAATTGCGAAATTGGCCATTTTAACCCTCAAAAACTATGTGAAAAACTGAAAATTTGAATGTTGCCAATGTAGGTATATATTCTTTAAACATCGATTGATGAAATCCCGAGGAGTTTTTTGCAATACAATATTCAAAACTCCTTTGTGTTTTAATTGCTAATTAAGCGTGCGCGACACTATTTTCCACCGACAGTATGGTGCAAATGAAAGGAATAAATTCGTTATTTCGTAAACCGGCGACTTTATGGAAAAATCCCGAAACAGGTCGATTTTTGTTTTAAAGTTATGATATTGTCGCATATATGGTATACTAGTGACGTCATCCATCTGGGCGTGATGGCATAATCGATGATTTTTTTTAAATAAGAGTAGGAGTCGTGTGCTAGCTCATTTGAAAGGTTCTTCAATTCTCTATTCAGTAATATAATAATCTATATAATTATTTATACAGGGTGTCCTTCTACTTCTTTTTTTGTCAAATAATTTAATTTAATACCATTTTTTTGGACACCCTGTATAAATAATTATGTAAGTGTTTACATTACTAGTGATGTGAGTCGAGAATATTTCCAAGCGAATATTCGCGAACATTGGAAAGTTTCCGAGAATATTCCGCCTATAAAAAATGGAAATATTCTCCTGACTGCGAAGGTTCCCGGAAACTTTCAATGGAAAATTCTTGAGAATATTTCCTAGAACTTTGGAGAATATTTCCGAGAACTCTCCATAATATTTCCGAGAACTTTCCATAATATTTCAGAGAACTTTTGAGAATATTTCCAAGAGCCTTTTGGACATAAGAGTCAGTGGCATGACGTGTGACGTGAATTTACGTGGAACTAGTGCTATTTAATTCACACGACCGGTAACCTACACCACTGCCAATTGTTTTTAGTTTCTTTTCGTGGTTGAATGATTTGTTGATTTTAATTTAAATTTAATTGAAAATTAAAATATTAGCTTCATTATTTGTATAATAAAAATGTAACTAGTTCCCAAATATCTCTTGCCCGATTTAATACAATCCAGCTTCAAACCTACAATAAGGTTATATCATTAAAACTTCCTGTAAAAACTAGGTAGGGTTCAATCATTAACTGTATAAATAGCCTTATTGCGTCTAAAAGTGCTTTACAAATGCTTATGGTCATAGAGGGAGAACATTAAAAATGTTCACGGAATATTAAACGAAACTGTCTGGATGAAATATTTTGGATAAAGTTGCAAAAAGTAGCAGTTGTGCTAACACCAATTGTGAAATGGATTACTTTATTGGAAGGCAATATGTTTAAAATATCCCAGGTTGTCGAGACATTTAAGGATATAGAAAATATTTTTTTGCACGATTGATCATTTTTGACTGTTTACCGTGACAGATTTTACGTCAGTAGGTGACATTTACTAGCAACTCGACGGTAAGTAATCCAACTCAACGGTAAGTACTCCAACTCGACGGTAAGCAATTCACTTACCGTCGAGTTAAAAAATCTCTTAATTTTAATTTATTTTTTGAAAGAATAAAGAAAACTAACCAATTATTTATTAATATTGAAACTTATGGTACAATTTGTTAAATTATTTAATGAAATCCCACTTGTTTGGGCTGTGGTTTCACTTCTAACAGAAACTCCTGCAGAATCGAATACATTAGTAGTATTACTAGTATTGCACAATATTTTTTTGGCAAAATCTATTTTATTTTGAAGAGAATCTTCTACATAGCTTTCTGCCACTGTCGATGAACGCCAACCTCCATGACGCTTTAATCCGAGGACATCAACACCTTTATTAGTCAAAAGCGTTGCTGATGTCCTCCTGAACGAATGGCCAGTATAGTTCTCGGGATTAGGTAAATTTAAGAATTTGGTAATTTGAGAAGGCCAGCCCCCGATTGTCCCTTTCCCTATTACTTGAGCACAACAATTTCCTTTGGCGCATCTTAAGAACAAATGATTTGATTTTACTTGTAATGGACGAAGTTTTATATACTTTTGGTAGGTATTTTGATAACGGATTTTGGATTTTTCGGGAATAATTGCGGAACACCCTTCTTCCCAAGCCCGTTCCATTTCTTCAAATTCACTTTCGCTCATATTTTAATTTATAATAATCAAAATTGTACTTAAAATTATTGACGACTAAATAAAAACTCAATTCTCCATTGTTGTTATGCACCATAGTTACTACCTAACAACCAAAGTATCTTTCTTGATAAAATGAATGAAACTAGTCAATATGACGAAAATGTTTAATTTTATAATTTATAATGGTGTCAATCGTGCAAAAAACGTTATAAGCATGTCGAACGTTAAGGGTAACCGATCTCAGACAATAATTGGAGTCGTCGCTCCGCTCCTCCTGCAAACAATTGTCTTCGATCGGTATAAAACCCTTACCGTTTTCCATACTTAATATACTATTACCGAAAATATTCCATTACTTCCAATTAGTAAGTCTGAGGAAACGAATGCTTATCTAAATTAGAAAAAAGAAAATATCTTTTTTATTTTAAAATATTTTTAAATAAAATAACTTTTTTATTTTTAATTATAATGACTAATAACAAATCTTCAGAGTATTTTTTAAATTAAGTTAATTAAATTTTAAATAAGGACGGAAGTTTGGATGTTTAATTTTTAACAGATTTTTTTCTGTAGTCGGAATACTACAACAATGAATAAAGATAACTACTGATTTGTATGGTTTATTATAAGAATTTAAATAAAAATACAATATTTCCATAAGTTTCAGAAAGTTTCCAATATTCCCAGAAAGTTTCCGAAAAATTTCCGGCGTTTGAATCTTTCCGGAAATTTTACATCACTATACATTACTAAATAGAGAATTGAAGAACATTTCAAATGAGCTACCACACGACCCCTATTTTCGTTTAAAAAAATTTTAGACTTAATCTTTTCTAATTGTAACGAGTTGAGTGTTGTAAATGCTGCTGATTTAATTTTTCCTAACTCCCTTAACCACAATGGTGTAACATTTGATGTTAATATAATAAATTACAGTGATCCTTTAAAGTACGCAGAGTCATATTATGATTTTAAAAACGGTGATTATATTGGTATGAACTTTTTCTTGTCGGAAATAAATTGGGATTCACTAAAGGCTTTGAATATTGAAGACGCTGTGTCTAAATTTTACGATATTGTCAATCATGCAATAAATCCTTATGTTCCTAAAAAAGTATGTAAGACAAGTACATTTCCAATTTGGTTTAGCCCGGAGTTAAAACGACTAATAATAGAAAAGAAAAAATATCATAAAAAGTATAAGATGTTCAACAATTATGATGATTTTATTATTTTTCATAACTTACGATCTGAATGTAGTACACTGAGTAAAGATTGTTATAATTTATATGTTAGAGATTCTGAATTTAGAATTAATAATGACCCAGGCACTTTTTGGAAATATATAGACAGTCGCAAAAAAAATTATGATGTACCTTGCCATTTATATTTAGGAGATGATCAAAGTAGTTCTGGGGAGGAAGCTGTGAATTTATTTGCCAAATTTTTTTCTACAGTGTTCACTGACCATAATACTACCCCCCCACAATATCAATTTGAAACTGCTGGTAACATGAGTTCATGCTCTTTTAACATAAATACTATTTTTGAGAGTATTCACAATTTGGCTCCTAAACTAAATTTTGGCCCTGATGGCATTCCTAACTATCTATTAAAACAATGTATTTGTACTATATCTAAGCCATTGTGTATACTCTTTAATAAATCTTTCCAAGAAGGGGTTTTCCCTGATTGCTGGAAACGAAGTTACGTAAAACCTATATTTAAATCTGGTTCAAAGTCAAATGTGGAAAACTACAGAGCAGTTTGTACTATATCAGCAATTCCAAAATTATTAGATTATTTAGTTACTAAGCAGCTTACTTGTGAATTCAGCAGTATTCTGGTGAATGAACAACACGGTTTTTTTACAGGGTAAATCTACAGTAACTAATTTACTTCTTTATCAGAATGACATTGTCATTGCTTTGGAGAACAAATTACAAGTAGATTCCATCTATACTGATTTTTCTAAAGCATTCGATAAGGTCAATCATAATATCTTACTTGCAAAACTTACAGCATACGGTGTTTCTGGAAGTCTCTTTGATTGGATGCAAAGTTACCTGACTAATCGAAGTTTAAGTGTAAAAATAGGATGTTTTCTTTCTAATGCTTTTACAGCTACATCTGGAGTACCGCAAGGTTCCCATTGTGGCCCCCTTCTATTTAATCTGTTCTTGAATGATGTTCACGCTATTTTTAAGGAAGTTAACTTTTTAATGTTTTCTGATGATGTTAAAATATATAAGACTGTCAATAATGAGGATAACATTTTTCAGCTTCAGTCACAAGTAAATGATTTTTATGAGTGGTGTGGTAGAAATGATATGGAACTTAATATTAATAAATGCTTTTTAATAACTTTTGCTAGATCCCATTCGCCTATTCACCATCAATATTTTATTAATAATACTCCTGTCACACGTGTGAACGAAATTCGGGATTTGGGTATAATATTTGATTGTAAATTAACATTTTACTCTCACATTGACCATACTGTTTCGAAAGCATTTAAGATGTTGGGTTTTGTATTGCGTTCATCAAAAGATTTGTCAATTCACACAATAAAAATCTTATATTGCAGTATCGTGAGATCAATTATTGAATATGGTTCTATTATCTGGTCACCTAGTTATGCATATCAAATCCTAAATATTGAAAAGGTTCAAAACAAATTTTTACGTTTCGCAGCTTTTAAGATGGGTTTAACAGTTAGAAATTATACTTATGATAATATATTAAAGAGATTAAATTTACAAACTCTTGAACGCAGAAGAGTCATGTTGGATATTTGTTGTCTTCGCAAAATTATCTCTGGTGTTATTAACTCCGAAGAATTGATAAGTCTTGTATACTTTAATATACCTGCTAGATTGACACGAAATCCACAAATATTCAAGGAACAACGACATGCTACAAATTATGGTCAATATGCACCATTTAGTAGATTGGCCCTGTATGGAAACAAGTTTAGTCATGTAATAGATCTGTTTGGTTCTTCAGTTTCCTCTATTAAACAAGAACTCGGGCGTCTTGAATTTTGAATTTAAAAAATTAAATAGATTTAACTGTTATAGTTAATTCAGTTGTTTTCATCATTTACAAATAATTTATATTCTTTTTTATTTTTTATGTTTGTGTTTTATAGTTGTAGTTTTACATGTATCTAAATTTTATATTTTCATTATTATGACAAAAGCTCTGCTTTATTGTATTTTGTATGTATTGGGTTTATCCCGTTAATAAATAAATAAATAAAATTATCGATTACGTCATCTCGCCCAGACGGATGACGTCACTAGTATACCATATATGCCACAATATGATAACTTAAAAATAAAAATCGCCCTGTTTCGGGTGTTTTCACTAGTAATACCACTAGAGGTCAAATTATTTCCGGAAATTTTTTTGAGATCATGAATATTTTGAAAATTTCCCGAGTCGCAGACGAGGGAAAATTTCTAAAAATATTCATGATCAAAAAAAAATTTCCGGATATTAATTTGACTTCGCGTGGTATTCGGTAAGAAAATTCCACACCAAATTTGCATTTGAAAATCCAAAGCTGCATGAACAGATTAATAGCGCGCCATAGCTTTGTCAGCAATTTATTTAGGCTTTCAAATTCGTAATTTCTACTCATTGTAGTTGCATGGGAATACCATTTCAAGATAGAAAATAGTATATTCTTCAATTTTACATAAGTTTTGAGTAACTACAAGTGATAGAAAATGAATCAAAACTAAATTATGTAAACAAATAAAAACCAGTCTGTCAAAAATGTTCTGTTATTGTAAACGTCAAAAAATTTCCACTATAATTCGCTGTTGGGTACCCCACGAGCAAAAAATTTCCGATAAAATACCTCCGTTGCCATGGTGATCTGTCAAAATAACGTATTTTGATTGGTTCAAAATTACAGGTGTGGAATTTTCCTTAAAGTCGCCGGTTTACGAAATAACGAATTTATTCTTTTCATTTGCACCATACTCATACTTAGTTCAGAGAAATAAGGAAAAAAAATAGCCTGTTGGTGACACAACCCCCTCCAGGCCGAAACCAAATTTTTTGAGTAATATGGACATCTATAATAATAACCTATATATTTCCTGCAGCCGATTTTGATGATATACATAGTTATAAACAAATGAAGATCAAAAAACGGTAAATTTTCGCTTTTTTCGTCTATTACTAAGAAAATAGTCATTTTAAACAAATTTGAGAGTAATAAACTCATAAACGGTATAAAAAACTTCAATACGGCGTTTGCTTAATATGTCTATCCTTATTGGTTGCTTAGAAAATTGCAAAATAAATCATACATTTTGAGTTTTTATAAATATTTATAACTTATGTAAAAATTAACTTAGAACCTTCTTATTACACGGAATTCTGAGACTTATGGTGCTTAATTCATACCCTAAATCTCGAAGAAATTGGTCAAATAGTTTAAAAGTTATTTAATTTGTTTATCCCAAATTTATTTTTTTGCAACACTGTAAGTCAGAAGATGATGAAGCTACAGTAATACTTTGGATAGTTTATGGAAGAAGGAAATTTACAGTATTAATTTAATTAAAAAAAATACAAAAAATAATTATAAATATTACAAAATTATTTTGCAAAAACATATGAATTAAATAAATGGGGGGGCTAATTTTGTCCCTAATTCTCCTAGGACAGTTGTTTTTCTTTCTAAATGTGTATAAAAATTCAATCTTTCTAAATATGAAAAAATAATTTTTCTACAGGTAACGGTTAAAAAGTTATTCTAATTGTTTATAAGTAAGCAAAAAATCGACATTTTCTTCAAAATAATTTTACACTGTTTAAAATTATTTTTTGTCATTTATTTTTAATAATGGTAATAGTATAAATGTTCTTCTTTCATAAATTGTCCGAAGTATGATTGTAGCCTCATAATTTTTTGACTTGTAGTGTTGCAAAAAAAATGAATTTGGGATAAACAAATTAAATAACTTTTAAACTATTTGACCAATTGCTTTGAAATTTAAAATATAATTTAAGTACAAGAAGTATCAGCATTCCGTGTAATAAGAAGGTTCTAAGTTAATTTTTACATAAGTTATGAATATTTTTAAAAACTCAAAATTTATGATTTATTTTGCAATTTTCTAAGCAACCAATAAGGATGGACATATTTAGCGAACGCCATATTGAAGTTTTTTTATAGGATTTATGAGTTTCTTACACTCAAATTTGTTGAAAGTGCTTAACTTTTTGGTAATAGACGAAAAAAGCGAAAATTTAGCGTTTTTTGATCTTCATTTGTTTATAACTATGTATATCATCAAAATCGTCTGCAGGAAACATATAGGTTAATAATATAGATGTCCATACTACTCAAAAAATTTGGTTTCGGCCTGGAGGGGGATGTGTCGCGAGAAAAATCTTATTTCTCTGGACTAACTGTATACACTTGCAACTTTGCAACGGTGGAAAATAGTGTCGCGCACGCGTGATTAGAAATTAAAAAACAAAGGAGTTTTGAATACTGTATTGCAAAAAACTCTTCGGGATTTCATCAATCGATGTTTAAAGAATAGCTACCTACCTTGGCAACATTCAAATTTTAAGTTTTCACATAGTTTCTGAAGGTTAAAAATGGCCGATTTCGCAATTTTTCAATTTTTAATCGCTTATATGTCAAAACCTATAAACTTTAGAGAAAAGACCTTTTCTGTTTGGAATGATCCATGCAAAAAAAATAATTTTAGGAAAAAAACAAAAAAAAAAACGTTTAAAAAATTTTTTACCCACTTTTGGTCCTGGCAACATGCAAATTTGTTAAAAGCTTTTTGAGTAAGATTGTGCAAAAATCCGAATCCGAATATTTTTTCTAGCGGATGCGTAGTGGCTTTGTGGACTAAGCGTGTGTAGACACTAGGGTGTTGAAATCGGTTAGGGTTTGGAAAAACAGTACATTTACAGATGCTAGCGTGTGTAGACACCAGGGTGTTGAAATAAGTTAGGGTTTGGAAAAACACTAGTGCCCAGGGTACCTACTGTTTGCCTTTTCTGGTGAAGTTTCCTGAAAATTCGTTAAAAAATTAGTCAAAAATCATTCCTCGTGAGTTTTTGGGGTTACTAACGACGAATATGACATCGGAAGTGATCTCCGGAGTACCTCGTGCCCAGGATACCTACTGTTTACCTCGTCTTGTGGAGTTTTCTCGGCAAATTCATTAAACAATTAGTCAAAAATCATTACTCAAGTGTTTTTGGAGTCTGTATGGAGTTACCTATGTGCGGCAGATTCGTGCAAATATAAGAATTATTGTGCATTTAATGGTAGAAGCATATAATTTGGACCACGTATACTACACATATAAAGGTTCAAATTCAGATATGAGGCTGTCTCAGTTTTTGTTCTTTTTACAAAAATGGTGGGCATTCAAAATGGCGACTATACATATGTGACTAATAGCACGATAACTTTTGAGCGAAACGTCAGATTTCAACCAAATTTAGTATATAGGTTCTTTCTTTTTTTGATGAATAATATCGAGGTCTTGAAGCGGAGGGATCGGTTTACGAAAAGTTGTGTTTTTACTGTTTTTTTTATGTAAAAATATGTTGTTTCTTTTTCAGTTCTTTCAACCTGTATATATAAATTTTTTAAAAAGGTAATAACGCCATTGAAAAGTGTGTAAAAATATTTTTTAGGAAATGTTTTGAACTTTTTAGTTATGTTAATTATCATTTAATAAATGCATAACGTATATTCACATGTACCTATGGGCGGCAGATTAATTTTGAATGACCAGCATTTTTGTAAAAGACAAAATCTGAGATACCCTCATATCTAAATTTAAATCTGTGTATGTGTAGTATGTTTGGTCCAAATTATATGCTTTTTCCAAATGCTTCTCGTCCAAATTATATGCTTCTATATTATTATTTGCACGAATCTGCCGCACATGGGTACCTACATATGAAGATACGTTATGCATTTATTAAATGGTAATTAATATACCTAAAGTGTTCAAAATATTTTATACTCTTTTCAATGGCGGTATTACCTTTTTGAAAAATTTATATATACAGAGTGAAAAAATTAAAAAAGGAACAACATATTTTTACATAAAAAAAAACAGTAAAAACACAACTTCTGGTAAATCGATTCTTTCCGTTCAAGACCACGATCTTATTCATCAAAAAGAACCTATATACCAAATTTGGTTGAAATGTGACGTCTCGTCCAAAAGTTATCGTGCTATGAGTCACATATGTGTAGTCGCCATTTTTAATGCCCATTTTTGTAAAAGAAACAGAAAACTCAGATGGCCTCATATCTAACTTTGAATCTTTATATGTGAAGTATATGTGGTCCAAGTTATATGCTTCTACCATTAAATGCACAATAATTCTTATAATATTATTTGCACGAATCTGTCGCACATGGGTACCTACATGTGAAGATACGTTATGCATTTATTAAATGGTAATTAATATAACTAGAGAGTTCAAAATATTTCATAAAAAATATTTTACACTCTTTTCAATGGCGGTATTACCTTTTTGAAAAATTTATATATACAGGGCGAAAGAATCGAAAAAGCAACAACATATTTTTACACAAAAAAAAACAGTAAAAATACAACTTCTGGTAAACCGATTCTTCCGGTTCAAGACCTCGATCTTATTCATCAAAAAAAGAACCTATATACCAAATTTAGTTGAAATCTGACGTCTCGTCCAAAAGTTATCGTGCTATTAGTCACATATGTATAGTCGCCATATTGAATGGCCATTTTTGTAAAAGGAGCAGAAAACTGTGAACGGATTAGCTCAAAAATTTAAACTTTATCACTTCAAAAGCTCATAAATAGCTCGTAATTCTGCCGCAAAGATCGATTCAATATCCAATATCTATTTTTATGTAGTGGGGGGCTGACTCAGCTCCCCCACTAAAATATGAAATTCATGCTCATTGTAACGAGCTCAAAAGTTTTAATTCGCGGAATATGAAAGCTCATAAATAGCTCATAAATCAGCGCTATTTGTTTTTAAATTTTTGCAAGGGGGGGGGGCAGCTCAACACGGGTGCCAACTTCTGAATATGGAAAGGACACATAAAGAAAAAATAAGTACTGTTTTTTAATGGCCCCAAATATATTTTTCCCAAAAAATAATTAGAAAACTAATGGGACTAGAAAACTAATAGAAAACACTCTAGAGAGAAATCCTAAAAATTGCACATATTCTACACCGTTGGTCTGCATATTACTGCTGGAAATCTCGGGTTCAAACAGCCGACAACGGATACATAAATAACTTTTCGCTCATTTGTGCGTAAAATTTTATTTCTAATTTTCGCATGTTGAAAAATATCTCTAACGGACTGATTTGAAATTAATCACAAACAGCTGAATATGCATGTTGTATTTTGGCATGCACACAAATAGTCCTGTCGCCAGGGGGGGTACAACGGCCTCGTTAATTCAGATGGACTTACTCAAGTTTTTTTTATGTATTTTGACCCGTAGAACACGAATTTTTTGGGTAACAGTTGATCCGGATGTCGATAAGATTGTTATAGACCAAGAACTTGAGGAATCAAATAACAGCGATTTTTGGCAAAACAAAACAATATTTTGTATTTTTTGGGCCATTTTAAGTAAAAAATATTTCTACAAGTTTTTTCGTAGGATGCACAGTTTTCGAGATAAACGCGGTTGAACTTTAAAAAAATCGAAAAATTGCAATTTTTGAACCCGAATAACTTTTGATTAAAAAATAAAATAGCAAGTCTGCTTACCGCATTTGAAAGTTTAAGTCAAATTATATCGGTTTTGATTATTTGCATTGGTAAAAATTTATTTTTTTATTGTTTAACAAAGCTATAAACACGTAGGGTTTCCCGTGCTTTTACATGCGTTTTAACGCATGTAACGTAGAAATAGTCTTGATTGCACTAGTACCTATTCTACCTACTCGTTCGATTTTAAATGAGAAATCATAGAAACATCACTCACGCACTAGTTGTTTGTAGCTTTGTTTAGCAATAACACAATAAATTTTTAGCAATGCAAATAATCAAAACCGACATAATTTGACTTGAACTTTCAAAGGCGCTAAGCAGAATTGCTATTTTATTTTTTAATCAAAAGTTATTCGGGTTTAAAAATTGCAGTTTTTCGATTTTTTGAAAGTTCAACCGCGTTTATCTCGAAAACTGTGCATCCTACTAAAAAACTTGTAGAAATATTTTTTGCTTAAAATGACCCAAAAAATACAAAATATTGTTTTGTTTTGCCAAAAATCGCTGTTATTTGATTCCTCAAGTTCTTGGTCTATAACAATCTTATCGACATCCGGATCAACTGTTACCCAAAAAATTCGTGTTCTACGGGTCAAAATACATAAAAAAAATTTGGGTAAGTCCATCTGAATTAACGAGGCCGTTGTACCCCCCCTGGCGACAGGACTAAAATTAGTAGCATTAATTTTTTTATCAATATTAACGTTAGATTCAGTGGACTTGCGTAATATTGAAATTTGTAAAATTTTATCTAATTTTCCCAAGTTCCCGACTTTAAGATTCCTAATTTGAACAGCTATACTTATATAGCTTAAGCCTATATTTTTTTGGAGATTTGAGGAAAGAATTGAGAGATTTTGACAAGGAATTAAAGACATTATACTTTGGACGATGTACTTTACCATTGGAACAAAACTTATATAAAAATAATGTTTAAATATTTCGTGTGCTACAAATTTTGTTAAGGGGATGG
Source organism: Diabrotica virgifera virgifera (assembly GCF_917563875.1). Classification (NCBI taxonomy): domain Eukaryota; kingdom Metazoa; phylum Arthropoda; class Insecta; order Coleoptera; family Chrysomelidae; genus Diabrotica; species Diabrotica virgifera. The sequence goes on from NC_065445.1 coordinate 192,895,157, forward strand.
GTACGTATTTTCGGCAGCAATGCTATTTAAATGGGGATTCATTTTTTCGAATCCTGAGAAAACTAATAAATATTTTTAAAAATTTAAACGCAGAATGAAAGATTACGTTTTTACCGAGGGCCAAAAGTCCCTGAAATCTTCTATAATGTTTATTTTAATAAGTTACAGGGGTGAAAAACTAAGAGAACATGTAGTGTGATTTTTAGTTTCAAATATCTCATTCAAAAAAAGCTATTTATTTATTCTAAGGGAATTTCGGCCCTTGATAATAATTTATTCTTTCATTCTGCGTTTAAATTTATTAAAAATATTTATAGTGCAGTCACTGAAGGTTTTCACCTCCGATTTCGTTGAACCTCCATCGATTTGCATGAAAATTGGTGAGTAATTAGAGGATACCTCAAGGAACAAAGGTGACATGATGCCAACTTGCGCTTTTACTCTGGGGGTGGATGCCACCCCTTCTCGGGGGTAAAAATTATTTTATTAAAAATAATACCATAAGTCGATAGAGGGACAAATTATAAGCAAAATTTGTTATATAAAGTTATTAAAATAAATCAACACTTTTTGAGTTATTAAAGACCAAAAATTTTATTTTTTCATAAAAAAATTCATGTTTTAAATCGGTTTTTCACGTATACATCAAAAACTATAAGCTTTTACAAAAAAGTTATTATTACTGAAATTGAAGATAATAAAATACTGAATACATTCCTTACATAAACAACTAAACTTATGTTAGTTCAAAGTGAGTTATTGGCAATTGAATGTGTATATTTTTCGAGGAGTACTCAAATCTAAGTATTCAAGCTTAAATAACGGGAAAACGATGCAATATATAAAATATTCCTGTTAAACATTTGTCAAAGTACTTCGGAATATCTATCAAATGAGCTTCAGAACAAGGTAATAGCGTCAAAATTAAGCAAGTTATAATGAAAATAAAAGAACCGTCTCGAATTTTTTAGGAAAAAGTGAAAAATAAAACATACGCCATTTCCACAAAAATTAAAATTTATAGTAATCCTTACAAGAGCTTCTTTATATTAGCATAAGTAATGTTTTTGATAATTTTGACCGGTTTAGAGTGCATATTTTTGAAAAAAAGATGTAATTTAAAAAAATCATAATTTTTAAAATTATTGTAATTCTCATATTCTTTTGATAATAATTCCAAAAATACTTAATATACGTAAAAAATTGTATATAACCAAATTTTAGTTTTTTCTGTGCTAAATATTTGACCTCTTCTACTATTTCTATAGGGTAAAAAATACCCGAGATAGAAACGTTTAAATCTTAAATTTTGTTGTGGGAACCATGCAACCGGAGATATTTAACCTTTTATTTTTAAAAAAGTAAGGGGTTTAAAAGATTAGGTTCAACGTAATTAAATAGCACTTATAATTAGCTTTCAAACAGTTTTTAGATGAACCTGATATCATAAACACGAACGGAGTTATTAAAAAAAAGCAATAACATTTTTTGGAAAAATTTTTAAAAGATAAATTTTGAAAAAATTTTGGAGCATAAATTTTAACGCTATCAACATATTCGGGGGCTCATTTAATAGATATTTTTAAGTACTTTGCAAATGTTAAGTAAGTTTATGTTATAAAATGCATCAATTTCCCGTTATCTCAGCTTGAATACTTAAGAGTTTTTTACTCGCCGAAAAAAATATACATTCAATTACCTATAACTCACTTTTAGTTAACACTAAGAGGTTTTTCTAGTAAGGGGTTTATTTCATTTTTTATTAGCTTCAATTTTAATAATAATAACTGTTTTGTAAAAACTTACACTTTTTGAGTTATTGATGAAAAATTGGTTAAAAACATGCATTTTTCTCAAGAAAAATTAAAATCTTTGATCTTTAATAACTCAAAAAGTTTTGATTTATTTTAATAACTTTATATAACAAATTTTGCTTGAAATTTGTCCCTCTATCGAATTATGGGGTTATTTTTAATAAAATTGTTTTCACCCCCGAGAAGGGGTGGCATCCACCCCTAGGGTAAAAGCGCAAGTTGACACCATGTCACCTTTGTTCCTTGAGATATCCTCTAACCACTCACCAATTTTCATGCAAATCGATGGAGGTTCAACGAAATCGGAGGTAATAGCTGATATCCACCTTCAGTGACTCCACTATTATTAGTTTTTTCACGATTCGAAAAAAATTGACAACATGTCCGTGGTGATATTTTTCAAATCGAACATTCGCTATTTTTGCCATACAACGCACTGAGTCAAATAGAATATAATGACAAGACAGTGACAGTTTTAAATATTTGACATGGCATCGGGAATATTTTGAGTTGTTGATTAAATAATATTGATAGTGTTTTTGATAAATAATTGATTTAAGACGTGAACTTAATAAAAAGTTATTTATTGTTTATTATTTATGGAAGATCCAAGCAGATAATACATCAGGATATATTCTGTGTTCCAAGTATTTTGTTGTTAAAGATGTTCAAAATTGTAAGCGTTCCATAGTAACAATATATTATTAAAAAATCACTTTAACAATTTTTCTCTTTTCTTGAATGAGTATTAGTTTTTGTTGTACATATAAATTATTACAATCACTGAATACAGAGTTAGTGAAAACATTATCACATCTACTAACTGAATTAATAATTTGCCAATTATACAGATAACAGTTATCCAAAAACATTCGAAAGCCATCTCTTTAAAGTTAATGATGACATTATCAAGTAGATTGACATTCTAGTAATGTTTACATATCCATACCAGTGTGTTTTACACATAATTTACCGTGTAAAGACAGAAAAAGTAGGGATAGCCGTAAAATATTTTGCGAATTATGTACCGATGGCCTTAAATGAAAAATATGTAATATTCTATTTATTTCCTGCCCTTTTTAATTTTTCTGATAAGCTTTTTACACATCGTATACATATTATCGTAGATATTGCTGTTCTCTTCACTTACCATATTTTGAATGCTTCAGGATCTTTTTGATGTTTTGTTGTTTGCCCTCTTCGATCTTATGGAATTTCTTATTTATGAATAACAATGATTAATCACATTTTATGCAAAATCTTCTATAAAGGACACAGACTTTAAAGCCAATTTTATAGAAACCAGAAAAACTAGATCTAGATATTAGACTATCTAGATAGTAGTAGACTAACATTAATTACCTGGGGTTCCTATATCTTCCTCTTTTTATGGTATCTATCGATTACGGAAGTTAGACACTAACATGGCTAATTGACTTTGTTGATTGCTACCCTAAAACCTCCGGTGGTAGTCTAGTTAAACCATATTCGTAGATTGCGAAGCCAGTATATTCTTCTTCTTCCTGGACCTCTTTTTCACGCAACTTAACTTGAAGTAGGTAATATAATTTTTCATTACGCATTATATATGACCAGCTATTCTAGTTTTCTATGTTTTATGTTTCGGATTAGTTCGCGCTCTTTATCCATTCTGTGTAGAACTTGTTTGTCGATAACTTTATGTTACCAAAAAATCCTCACCATACATATATAGCACCACACTTCAAATGCTTCGAGTCTCATTAGTAATGTTTCAGTTAAGGTCCATGACTCCACTCCATATAGAAGAACGGAGAATACGTAGCATTTTAGTAAACTAACTTTTATTTGCAATTTTATAACGTTACTCTTAAATATTATTTTCATTTTGAGGAAAGCTAATCTTGCCTTCTCGATTTTTATCTTAATTTGAACCGAGTATTTCACTGTTAGTGGACCCAAATAGCAAAAGTTAGTGATTTGTGATATTGGTTCTTGGTTAATTAATAATTGTGCCGATGTTATCATATTATTGTATGTCTTTTTTATGTTTAATTCAAGCCCTGCATTTATGTGCTTTATAGATCTGACTAAGGCCTTCGATTGTGTAAGATTGGAATATGTGCTAAGATTGCTAAAGGACAAAAATCAGCCCAACAAGATGATAAGGATAATTAAAGACATTAATACGAAGAACAAAACCAGAATAAAAGTCGAGAATGAACTAACATCGGAAGTAGAAATCAACTCGGAAGTCAGACAAGAGGATAGCTTTTTAATTTAGTAATGAACAAAATCATAGAAAATATTAAAGGTACTGGAAAACGATATAAGATGGCAGAAAAACAAATAAAAATCCTCTGTTATGCTGACGACGCAATCTTAATCTCCGATAACGAGGATAACCTACAGCGAATGGCACAAATTTTCAATACAGTGGCGAAGAACTACAACATGAAAATATCAACAGCTAAGACAAAATCCCTGGTAGTGTCAAGGGAACCCATGAGATGCAAATTAGTAATTAACAACGAACTAATTGAAGAAGTCTCGAGATTCCAGTATTTGGGAGTCTAAATATATATTTATGGAAATGTTAAAGAGAGCGCCCGAAAGCAAGCAAATAAAGCCAATTACGTGTCAGGATGTCTGAGGGATGTCATCTGGAGAAACAAAGATATAAGGCTGGAAGAGAAAGTACGCATATACAAATCATGTGTAAGACCTGATACTGAGAACATCCGAAATGAGAACGTTGAGGTCAATAGCTGGGAAAGCACTGAGAGACAGAATACCGAACGACAGAATAAGAGATCTCTGCAACATACAAGATATAGTACGGTGGGGAAGACAGAGACGACGAGAGTGGAATCAGCATGTGACGAGAATGGACAGCGAGAGAATAGCCCGTGTAGCCAGGGATTCGAATCCAACAGGCAAGAGACCAATAGGAAGGCCCTTTAAAAGGTGGCGAGATAGCTGGCAGTCAACATCACAGCTACGAATACAAGCTCAAAATTGGTGAAGAACAGGCCAAGAGGCCTAATATAAGAAGAAGAAGAAAAAGAAGAAGAAAAAAAAGAAGAAGAAGAAGAAGAATTCAAGCCCAAACCTTCTACTTATTTTGCTAACCCGAAAACAAGCATCTGTGACCTTCCAGACTGTCTGCAAAATGACATTGTGATCAGCGTATCTTATTTTGTGCAATCGTTTTTAGTTTATAAGTAACCCCTTTTCCGTATCAGCTAGTGCTATAATTGGGCAGTATACATCCCTGTAGCACACCTCTTGTAATTTTTATCTCGTCTGTTAAAATGATCTCCAACTAGAGTGTACTTTGCACTTTTTATATAATATTTTATGTATACGTATACTTATTAAGAGTTAGTCTTGACATTTTTTCGCATTGGGTTTACTAGGCATTATTATGAAAGTTGATCTAAGCCATAGTTGGGGTATTTTTCGTTTTTGGTACTTTTTACTGCGTATTTGTTAATAATTTTTAGAAAATCTGGGTAGAAGTCGTGTACCTATTCCTGCGGTTTTTCCCTTCTTAATGGTATATAGCAGCTTCTACCTCCGCTTAGAGAATTTCACTTGATCCGGTATCGTCATTTCTAGTCTGTACGATAGTGATACTCCTATTATCTTCAAATAGTTCATCCATGTTGTTTTTATTTCTTCAATATTATCTTCTATTTAATTGAAACATGAGCGTCAGTTAAATAGGACAGTCAATGAGGATATTTGGCTCCGAATTCCATCCTACTACATCGATTTACTTGATATTTTCACAGTAAGTAGGGAATAGCTCAAGAAACAGAGTCTACTCTATGCCGATGTGCGCTTTTATCTTGGGGGTGGTTCCCACCCCATCTCGGGGGTGAAAAATGTTTTGGTTAAAATAGCCACGAAAGAGGCTAGAGAACCCAATTTTAAGCAAAAACTTTTTACAATTACAAAAGATTATTAATTTACAAAAGATGAATAACAACAACAATCTAATATTATCTCAATCTATAATTCCAATGATCTAATATCTCCTAGAATATTGAATTGGAGAATTCACCATTAAAAACTGATCTTCCTCATTACTTCCTGTTTTTACTTTTTATCTGACAAGGTGTGTATGTATGTTGGGCCAATTAGTCTTAAAATCAATCATGTTATCAATTAATTTATTAGTTGATTAGTACAAACATCTAAGGTACATATCCTTATCAATTTAATTTTTAAAAAAATTTTAATTTTTCTTTCAAAAATGTTAAAAATATTCAGAATTTAATGTCAGCTGTCATACGTCAACGCAGAACAGATAAAAGCAGATTTGAATATCCGACTTTGTCAGTCAGCTGTTTCTACTAGGCTAACAATGGATGGGTGATACCTATACCATGAAAAAAGTTTTTTTGTGTTTGTGTAACGTGTAATGTGGCCGTTTTTCTGTTTTTACTGTTTGGGGTTGTACGGAGGACATAGCATATCCAACCAAAATTTATTTTCACAAGATGCAAATGTTAACACCTCAATTTTGTAGCGGTACTTTCTTAACAATTGACGTAAGTAAAAAAAGAGTTTTGTACTTCTTTTTCTTACAAGGCCTCTTTTTTTATTTTAGCATTAGCTCCGATGATGACATTTATGTCGAAAGCGCTCAGCTAAAGAATTTAATGATTTACACACTTTGATACACTACATTTTTTATTTCCTCTATTCATTCAAGTGTGTACAAACTTATCAGTCTTTCAACTATTTTTTATCTTTAAGTTTATTATTTTTATCAAGTTTAATGGTGTGTCCTTATCTACATACATCACTTATTTTAATTAAAAAAATGTTTTTGAACACCCTGCATAAAAAATTATGTTAATGTTTATATTATTGGATCTATCTAATTAGCCTTCTTCGGTCCATCTTTAAACATAGGCCTCCCCAATCCTTTTCCATTCTTCTCTGTCTGTCGCTACAGTTATCCACCTAGAGCCCACGTGCTTCTTGACATCATCTGCCCATCTCATTTGTGGTCTTCCTCTGCTTCGTTTATATTGCCACGGTCTCCAATTTATGAGAATTTTATTCCATCGGTCTTCCTTTTGTCTTATAGTGTGTCCGGCAAATCTCCATTTCAACTTTGCAACTTCTTGTCTAACATCCCTAACTTTGGTTTTCTCTCTTATCCACTCGTTTCTCTTTTTATCCAATAGTTTTATGTGCAACATTTGCCTTTCCATTGCTCTTTGCGTCTTTATGATCTTGTCCATGTTTGCTTTTGTAAACGTCCACGTTTGGGAACCGTAAGTGAGAACAGGGAGTACGCATTGATTGTATACCTTGGTCTTAAGATGTTGTGGATATCTTTTGTTTTTAAGGATGTAGCTTAGTTTTCCAAATGCCGCCCATGCCAGTCTAACTCGTCTTTTGATCTCTGCTGTTTGGTTTTCCTTGTTAAGTTTTATAATCTGACCCAGATATATATAATCATGAACTTATTCTATTTCATCTTGTCCGATCCTCATTGTGATGTCCTCATCTGTATTTGTTATGATTTTGGTCTTGCTGTAATTCATATTAAGGCCTATCTTTCCGGCTTCTATGTCCAGTTCTTTCATCATTTCAAACAATTCTTCTTTTTTATCGGTTATCAATACGATGTCATCGGCGTACCTTAGATGGTTCAAGCGTTGTCCACAAATTTTTATACCTTTTTCTTCCCATTCTAATCTTTTAAAGATATCTTCCAGAACCTGATTGAAAAGTTTCGGTGATATTGTGTCACCCTGTCTTACGCCTCTATTTATTTGAATTGATTGTGTTCCTTCGTATACTTTAATTATTGTTGTGGCATCTTTATATATATTGGCTATTAGGTCTGTATATCTGTGGTCAATTCTGCTGTTAATCAAAGAACTTTTCACTGCCCAATGTTCGACACTGCCAAAAGCCTTTTCGAAATCTATGAACGCTACATATAGAGGGATGTTGTATTCATTTGCTCGTTCTATAAGGATTTTCATACTTAATAAATGATCACTTGTGCTAAATCCCTTTCTAAAACCAGCTTGTTCTTTCGATTGGTATCCGTCGAATTTTGTCGTCAATCTGTTGGTTAAAATTTTTGTTAGGAGTTTATACATTACATTGAGGAGTGTTATAGGACGGTAGTTTGTTATATCTGCTTTGTCCCCTTTCTTGTGTAAGATAATGGTTACGGATTCCTTCCAGTTGTTTGGGATTCTTTTTTCTTTTAATATTTTGTTAAAAAGGGAATAGAGAGTATTAATTACCACTTTTCCACCATATTTCAGCATCTCTGTAGTTATTCCATCTTTTCCAGGCGATTTGTTGTTTTTCATTTCTTTCAATGCCTTCTTTATTTCTGATTTGCTTATTTCTGGCTGTAATTCTGAATTGACATTTTTTATTTTCGAGTTAAGTTGGGTTTTTATTTCTTCTGATGGTTCCTTTTTTTATATAACTCTGAGTAGAAATGTTGGATTATATTTATGATGTCGTCTTTAATGTTTGTTTCTACTCCGTTTACGTCTTTTATTTTGTTTATTTCAAATCTGCCGAGTTTCGGTCTTAAGCATTTCATATTCTTGTTGTTCTGTATTACTTCTTCTATTTTTATTTCTTGTTCTTTTCTCTTAGTTTCTTTTATCATTTTGCTTATTGTCTTATTGATTTCTACATATTCTATAGATTTCCTTTTGCCTTCTTCGACAAGCTTTCTTCTTTTATCCATAAGCTTCTTTGTTTCTTCTGATACATAGTTGTCCTTTTTAACATCCTTTTTTGCTATTTCTTTTCCTGATGTAACCATCGTTGCTGTAAGTATGTTGTTTATTTCGTCTATATCTTTATCATCACTGTCTAATTTTTCGGTGAATTGTTCTTTTAACAGGTCTTTGTATTTCTCTTTATATTGCCCTAGTTTGTTTCTATCTACTATATCCGAGTTTCTTATTATTTTTCTTTTCATCTCATAGTTACCGTCGATATTAATTTTTGCTCTGACCATCCTGTGATCGTTACCTGTTGTGAATTTGTTAAGAACTGTTACATCTTTAATGATATATCGTTCCGTGGACAGTATGTAGTCGATCTCATTTTTTGTGGACCCATTAGGGCTGATCCATGTCCGTTTTCTTTGGGACTTTTTTTTGTAGAAGGAGTTCATTGCGTATAGACGCTTTTCTTCTAGGTAGTTCATCAAAGTAGCACCTCTATCATTTCTCTGGCCGTATCCGAAATTTCCTATTTTAGTTTCTTCTTTGTTTAGTTTCTTACCCAGTTTAGCATTGAAATCTCCTATTACTAGTGTGAGACGATTTTTATGTTCTTCCATAGCCTTTGAAATATCTTCATAAAATATTTCGATGTCTTCGTCATCATAAGCTGTCGTGGGGGCATATACCTGGATAATTTTAATTGATGTTCTTCTTATTTTGAGTATGACATAGGCGACACGATCTGATATACCTTTGATTATTTGAACATGCTTACTTATGGTTTTATTTATTATAAATCCTACTCCAAAATTACTATTCTTTTCATTTCCTTTATAATACAGTAGATTCCCGGAGTTTAGCTATATTCGGTTTTCTTCTTTCCTTCGAGTTTCCGATAGGCCTATGATATCCCATTTGATATTTTTTAGTTCTTCCTCCAGTTCATGTACTTTTTCATCCGTGGACATTGATTTAATATTGTATGTCCCTATTGACAGATTGATAGATTTTCTTGGTTTCTGTTTTGTTCGTCTTAGTGGGTTTTTGTTTTTATCTATCAAGAGCGAATTATTGCCTCCCCCAGAATCCGTGAGGCAGACCTTTGAGGTGTGGGATTCAGAAATTTCCTTACCCACCTGGGGACCATTTCCGTTTGTTTTATTATTCGCCATGATAAAAAGAGGGGGGTAATGGCAGTTAAAACACCACGCTTGCCATGCGGGTTGGTGAGTTCTTATTCAGCCGCCCACTCTGGGTCAGACGCTGTTTGTAGCCGCTCACTCTGAGACAGACGATACTGGTTTGTGAGATTATACTATCCCTAAAATCAAGGGTTGCCAGCTCCGCCATCTTCGCCGTACCGGAAGTATTCTTCGTCGCCTTGGATGCCGTTCTGGACTTCATCCGTGACCCTGGACAAGGGACCCTTAGCAGGTGCTAGCTTCCCGGGTCAGGAAGCTCGCAACGGATATTATTGGATAGAGATTCCCGGATATTATTGGATAGAGAATTGAATACCCTTTCAAATGAGCTATCACATGACCCCTGTTCCCATTTAAAAAATCATCGATTACCTCATCACGCCCAGATGGATGACGTCACTAGTATGATATATATGCCAAAAAATCTTAATTTAAAAATAAAAATCGACCTGTTTCGGGATTTTTCCTTAAAGTCGCCGGTTTACGAAATAACGAATTTGCGTTACTTTATGGACGCACTGTATATGCAGATGACCCAGTAGTAATAGCAGACGGTAAAGAGAAAATGCAAAAATGAATCGATATCTGGGTGGAAGAAATAGAAAATTTGAAAATGGAGGTAAATGTAAAGAAAACGAAGACCATGATAGTAGCCCAAAAGAAAAGCGAAGAAATAAACCAAACGATATTTAGGTGCAAAAACGAAATAATAGAAACAGTCTCGACGTTTGAATACCTGGAGTAATAATATCAGAGGATGGAAAGCTAGATCAAGAAATCTCATACAGCGCAAAAAAGTAAATAAGATCTACTATGCACTAAATAAAACAATAGAGCACTAAACAAATATAGAAATAAAACTGAAGGTATACAATGCAATATCTCATATACGTCAAATAAACGTCAATACTTAAATATAATTTTTCAAACTTCTCTGAAAAATTGTTGGTTTTTAGCATTGATTGGGGATTTGAAAGCTAAATATTTTGCAAAGAAGAATGTAACAACTGAAGATATTGCTAATAGTTGTATTCCTGTCTGTATTGGTGTAATTAAGATAAAACCAGTGAAAATCCGGAGAAGTCAGGTGAGATCCTTTGAGATCCTTTTTTTCCTTTCCAATTTGCGAAAGGGTCTGTGGGTACTTTCACATATTGTGTTGTGGTCTTGGTAACCAGGACTTCACACATTATGAACAACACACAACCAACTACATCTACACAAAACACCCCTAATTCCACCCCAAAATCTTATGTTGCTGCCACACTCTCCAGGCCTCCTCCCCCTTCGTTTCCTAAAAGGGAACAAGCTGTTGTCATGCATTCCATTTGAAATACCATTTTATTTGAATATATTAAAGCCATTGGTGAAATAGTTCAGCCAAAAAATATTACTTTTGCGTCTCGCATTCCGAACAATAGAATTTCCTCATTTTCCTCACGTCGACCGACATCGTTGATAAACTATTGAAAAATACACCACATATCACAATTAATTCCACCATCGTCCCTATCCGTAGGCTAATTTCTCCAGCCAAAAGAATCCTTATTTCTAATGTATGTCCTTCCATCCCGCATTCACTGATAGAACAGTCTCTAAAAGATATTGGCTTACAGCTAGCAGCACCTGTTACTTTTGTTAAATGTGGAACATCGGATGATCAATATGCTCATATCATGATTTTTCGTAGGGTAACATTTGTTTTCCCTGGCAAGGAGGACTTCGAAGTGCAAACTTCTCTGCTAATCAATCATGAAAATACTTCCTCAAGAATATTTGTATCCACTAACAGGCTAGAGTGTTTTCATTGTAAAGTTACGGGACACACCGCGGATTCTTGCCCTAAAGTCCCCAGTGGACCAGACCACACACTTATTTCGGCTAATGCTCCTCCCTTATCTTCACTTTCAGCTGACTCTTTAACTACATCAAAAAAACTTCCTTCTTCAGAAATTGAATCCATCCCCGTTAACGACACACCTTCCTCGGCTGCCATTACGGACCTATTCATCCCTCCATCAACTAATACAAAACCCATATTGACTGTAGGACAAAAAAGAGGACACTCTATACCAATGATAGTTCTCTTGATACTCCTACCATTCTCTCTCCCTCCATTGCTCTTTCCCAATCAACTTCTTTAACCCCTCCGTTATTCACGATGCCAGCCAAACCAGCCAATAAAAAGTCCAAATCTAATCATCGATCAGATTATTCAATGAGGCCTGATTGTATTTCTTGTATAGAAACAGTTACAAAGAGAGTCCGGCTAATTTTACACTTAATTCAACTCAACTTATTGCTTTTCTTGAGAATTCTTTTGGATGTCCGACGCCACTACAAGAAGCTCAAAAATTTTCCTCTGACATAGATGGCATTCAAAACGACTTATCTCAGCTCTACACAGCTACAAAGGAACGATCACTAAAAAACCGTATCACCAGAATCTTGAAAAAATTAAGACAACATTCTTCCTTCGCTGAATTACAAGACTGTATAAGTGCCTCTTCCGATAATCTTTCTGATGTTGAATCTAATTACAGCACTCATAATGAACAGTTATCCTTTCAAGCTAATTCAATGGAATTGTGATGGGTTCTTCCTTAGGCTGGAGAGAATCCAACACCTAACATCACAATTTAAACCTAACATTATATGTCTGCAAGAAACCAATGCTAAGAATTCCAAACTTGCTCATTTAAAACACTTCTAGGGGTACCACTATATAAGGACTAATTGCATAAGAGCCAGTGGAGGCACTTCTATCTTTATTTCTTCTGATATTTTCTCATCACATCTTCCACTCTCTTCTAAATTAGAAGCCATAGCTGTAACTATCTGGTGTCCGAATAAACTTACAATCTGTAATTTATACATTCCTCCCAACTACCCTCTCAAAGAGGAAGAGCTGGTAAACTTAATCTTTGAACTTCCTAGCCCCTACATACTTGTTGGGGACTTCAATGCTCATAATGTGCTGTGGGGTTCCAACCACACATTTGCTAGAGGTAAAATTGTTGAAAATGTTATTAATTGCTCGGGTACATGTCTGTTAAACACGGGCTCTCATACTCACTTTAATATTTCTACTGGTACCTTCTCCAACATTGATCTAAGCTTTAATGACCCAAAATTAGCTCCTACATTAACATGGCATACATCTGATGATCTCCACGACAGCAATCATTTCCCAATCTTTATAACCAACTCAGATACATCAAATTCTCAAATATTGACTTTTGGCGCTCTCAAACGTTTTTGGCGCTTAAATAATTGTAATTGGTCTGATTATATTAGTGAAACTGATTATTGCCTACCTAAACTCACTCTAACTGATAACATTGATATGGACGTCACCCAATTCGCAAACACAATTCGCCTTGCTGCTGAAGCACATATTGGAAAATCAGTCATTTCAGCTGAACGAAAAAGTGTCCCATGGTGGAATTCCCCTTGCGAAAACGCTGTGGAGCAGCAAAAATCTGCTCTAAAAATTTACAGCAGAAACAAATGTCAGGAGAACATTATTGCACTTAAAAAAACAAGAGCGAAATCTAGATACATTATTAAATTAAGTAAGAAAACTTCTTGGAGAAAATATATCTCCTCCATAAATGAAAATAGTAGCCCAAGCCAAGTTTGGAAAAAAATTGGACAAATACAGGGCAAAAAAACTAACCTTAAGATCTCCAATCTCCTTTTTAATCAAAAGGTTATCATTGATAATCAGGGGATAGCCAAAGTTCTGGCAGAAAACTTTAAAAAAAAGTTTCACAACAAATCTGGGCCTAACCCTGTATCGTCTACTCTTCCTTCACCCTTTCCTTATTCTTCTCCAGTTTCACAAGATATCAATTATCTGAATTCTCCTATAACCTATTCCGAATTAAAATCTGCACTCAAATCCTGTAAAAACACAGCTGCTGGCCCTGATGACCTTCCATACATATTCTTAAAGAAATTGTCGTCTTCATGTCTATACAAACTTCTCGAGATATATAATAAAATATGGATTTTCCGCAAATTCCCGAATGAATGGCGAACGTCAATAATATTACCAATCAAAAAAAAAAAGATCTACCTGCCTCTGTCCCTGATTCTTATAGGCCTATATCCTTTACCTGTACCATGTGTAAAATACTTGAAAAAATTATCAATAAACGTCTTATGTGGTATCTCGACAAACACAAAATTATTCCTAAAGAACAATCTGGCTTTAGACGACACAGATCCACTCGTGACAATCTTGTCCTTCTACAAAGTGACATCGCCAGCTCAATAAATGAAAAGTATGAAGTAACGGCTGTCGTTTTTGACATAAAAGGAGCATTTGACACGATTAATCGACAAGCTATAATCGCCAAGTTAAAGCAGCATAATATCACCGGAAATATATTTTATTTTATACAAAATTTTTTGTCTCAAAGGACGTTCAAAGTTTCTGTAAATGGTGTATTCTCTTCTGTTTATACTCAAACCAATGGCACCCCTCAAGGTTCAGTGTTAAGCCCTACCTTATTTAACCTCGGCATAAGTGATCTTTGTTTTAATTTACCTTCTCCTACCAAATATGTAGCTTATGCAAATGATTTAATATTATATTGTCACGGTCGTTCAGCTTCCACTAGTTCTAAAATTTTGCAAGCGGCCATAAACATAGTAATCTCTCGGACCCACTCTTTGGGACTAACTTTATCCCTCACAAAATCCAAAGTTATTAAATTTAGTAGACGGCCTCCAATGCCCCCTACACCTCTATTTATAAATGATTCATTTCTTCCCGTAGTTGATCATTGTAAAATATTGGGATTGACGTTTGACTCTCGCCTCTCTTGGAAGCAACATATTCTCAATTTAAAAAGTGCATGCCACAAAAGATTAAACATTCTTAAAACACTGTCTCACTATCACTATGGTGCGGATGAAAAGTAGCTCCTTAAAGTATATAAAGCACTAATTCGCTCTAAATTAGATTATGGTAGTATTGCTTATATGTCTGCTTCAAAGAGAGATCTGGATTCCTTAAACTCTATCCATAATACAGCCCTTCGACTATGTCTAGGTGTATTTCGTTCCAGTCCATCTGAAAGTGTCTACTGTGAAGCCGGTATTAGACGACAATATCTTCTCCTTTCCTATGCTGCATCTGTCTCTTCTATCCCCCTTAATCCTGTATACCGTTTATTCACAACAACCTATACCACCCCCTCACCAATAATAAAACCTATATTTTCTATATTGTCCACAATAACAAGCGACATCAATTTTAGACTGACAAATCCCATCCCCTTTCATCGAATTCCTCCTTGGATTATGCAGACCCCTCAAACTAACACAAATTTAACAAAATTCAATAAATATGAAACATCTAAAGAACTCATGATAAAAGCTTTTTTTGAAATTATACACAATAACCACTTTGATCAAGTAATATACACCGATGCTTTCAAAAGTGATTTAGGGGTTGGCTGTTCAGTCACCTCTCAAAACAATCTCATTTGTGCTTCTTTTATTCCTCTTCTGTGCAGCGTACATACTGGAGAATTATATAGTATCTTACAGGCTGTTAAGAATATTAACCTCCCGAACATAAATGTTGCCATTTGTACAGACTCTCTAGCTTCAATTTTATGCATTCAGGAATTATTTACCGATCATCCTCTTGTCCAAAATATCCATCATTTTTACCACCACCTTTCTACCTTAAACACTAAGATTACATTTATATGGATTCCGTCTCACATTGGTATACCTGGCAATGAACTTGCAGATCAGCATGCTAAAACGGCTTCAACAGATATCACGTCAACAACCCACATCCAAATTTGTAAAGATTTGAAAACAGAAGCATACAGATTCACATGGAGATTATGGCAAACCCACTGGAGCTCCTTAAATACATCTTTACGTGCAATCCAGCCCTCAGTATATCAGCCACTTTACACTGGCCCCACAGGACTCTCTAGACAAGACCTTAGAATTATAAGAAGAATCCGTATAGGCCACACCAAACTTACTCACGGCTTCCTGATGTCATCAGATATCCGGCCTATCTGTTTAACATGCCAGTGCCAACTTACCGTGAACCACATTATTACCGAATGTCATCAGTTCAGTGTAGTAAGACAACAGCTCAAACTCAAACCGCAGCTATGTGACATTCTAAGTGATACCAACCAGTTAGACAGAGTTCTTCAGTTTTTAAAAAAAATATCATTGTATCATAAACTATAATTTTTTTTTATGACATAACTTGTTAATGCTCTTTAATTATAACTCTTGTAATCTTGTTTGTAATCGTCCCGTGCGAGTGGCCATAGTTGCCGAGCACGTTAATGTAAATAAAAAAAAATGCAATATCTGTACCAACTTTAATATATGCAAGTGAGACATGGGTAAACAATGCAAAAATATTAAGTACAATAAACGCAGCGGAGATGAAGCAGCTGAGAATAGTAGCAGGAAAAACGAAATTGGACAGAATAAGAAATGAAGATATGAGACAAAGACTGAAACAGGAATCGACAATAACCAAGATCCAAAAAAGAAAATTAAAATGGTATGGACACATTAACAAAATGGACCAATGAAGACTACCAAAGCAGGTGATGGAATCAAAAAGATATGGTAAAAGAAGGAAAGGGAGGCCAAGGAAGAGATGGATCGATCAGATTATAGAAATTGGACAGGAAAAAAGAAAAACACATCAACAATGAAAGAGTTAGCAAAGGACCGCAAGAAATGGAAGATATGGATAGAGGATGAATAAAACCTTCGACGCTCCTGAGGGGCATAACGAGTTTCGAGAAAGAAGTAGAAGAAGAATACTTGTGCATTGGAGGAGAACAAAATAATCTCATATTTTAGACAATAACACCACGGTAAAGCACTGCTGTGACTACAAGTATCCCGGTATCACTCTTTCTCACGATGGAACATTAGACAAAGACATAAGAGAGAGAAATACCTCAGGGAGGAAAGCCATCACAAAGAAAATAAAAAAGAGGTTATATGAGACTATAGCGAACAGTATCACTTTATACAGCTGTGTAGTATGGCCACTGAAAAAAAGAACATTGGTAGCGCTGAGAGCAATAGAAATGGATTTTTGGAGAAAAGCCGCAGAAAAGTCTAGAAGAGAAAGGATTACCAACGAACGCATTAGAGAAATAATGGGAATCAAACGAACAATCATAGATGACCTAACAATAAAACTACTTATCTGGTTCGGACATATACATAGAATGGATGAACAATGAGTTCCAAAGAAAATTTTAAAATGGCAAGAAGAAGGAAAGAGAAAACGAGGTAGACCGAGAGAAAGTTGGGGCGAAGGAAAAAATAAAGAGCTGAGATAACAGGCCATTTTTGAAAAATCCTAATGCATGTAGAGTAAATCAATATTGTTTGTGAATTTTTTTAAGTTATATTAAATTTACTTTGGAATAAACTTATTAGATGCAACAAATATATAACTTCAGTTTCTCAGTAGGTACATCCCTTTTAATCCGTTACACTCATTGGTACTCTCTGGAGACTCCAAACAAGATTTTAAAACGTGTGGGTAATTATTCAACTACCTCCTGCTACAAAATAATATATGTACTACTATTATTACTATCGGTTTACAGAGTTCTCCGACGCCTTCCGGCTCCTATCCACCATTCGTCTCTGTTTAACCATATTATACCTGGATGGATTTCTCTTTCCTCTAGTTCTTTTTCAATTCCCTCCCTCCAGTTTCTTCTCGACCTTCCTCTTTTCCTTCTCCCTTGTGGAGTTTACACCAAAATCTGTTTAAGGATCCTGTTATATGGCATTTTCTGTACATGACCGTACCATATTAGTTGTTTTGTTTTTATATCATCAAGTATTGTATGTTTGACTTCCATCATTTCTCGTATTCTCTCATTTAATATCCGATCTCTTCTTGATTTGGCTGCTGCTCTTCTCCAGAAGTCCATTTTCTCTGTTCTTTGTTTCAGTGGCTAAACTTATTGCATATGTGGTTACACTTTTAAGTATGGTATTGTATATGAGCTGTTTGTTCGCTTTATATATTGTTTGATCCCACAGAAAGCACTTCATCATGGATATGGCTTTTCTACCCTGTATATTTTTGTCTTTTATATAGCACCATCGAGTGTTCAATATTGAGTTATCTTCATGTCCAGGTACTTGTATTCATCACAGTGTTTAATTTCTACCCCATCATCTATTGTAATGGACTGCTTTGTTCCTCCAATGCACTTGGCTTCAGTTTTAATGTTGACTGCGAGGACCCATTGGTTATACTCTTCCATTAGTTTCCGCGTCATGTAACTCGAGTCGTCATGATACTGAGCAATCAGAATTTGGTCATCGGCGAACCATAAAGTGTATAATGTTGTCTCGTCATTGAGAGGGATTCCCATGCCATTACATTTTCTTTTCCACGGCTTGAGAGCTTGTTCCAGATAAATTTTAAGAATGGTAGGCGAAATAGTGCAACCCTGCTTCAATCCTCTCATGACCTTAAATGCCTCAGACATCCTTGATCCAGTTGTGATCCAAAAAGCGTCCGAAGATCTTCGAGAGCGCCACGCGTCCTATCTACGCTACTAACACAAAACTCTGGGTGCCATTTTCGAGCTATTTATGCTGGCCTTTGATCATCTGATACCTGATACGAGTTGTATTTTATTGCTTTCACTGGCTTCGTTATGTAGGATTCTGGGGCGCAACAATCCTGCATACGTATATACATCTTATATATGCTTATATACGACTTATCTCGTATGATTTAAATGATAACGAACGGGTAAAGATTCCGGGACTCAACTGTAATGTAGTTAGGGAGCGCAGAAAACTGCACTTGTATATTTTAAGCCAATTGTGGAATGTAACACTCTTATAACAGAAACGGCGGATATTGATACCTATGAAAGGCGCCTAAGCCGCAAAACTGGTCTTCGAGAGCGCAGCGTGTCGCATCTAAGCTATTAACTTAATACCCAGGGTATTCGAGCTATGCTATGCTATTTTCGAGCTATGTCTGCTGGCCTTTGATTATCCGATACCTGATACGAGTTGTATTTTATGGTACCACTGGCTTCGTTATGTATGGTTCTGGAGCGTAACAATCCTGTATGTATAATATATTCAGGCGAAAGATGCCCGAAGGTCTTCGAGGATGCCGCATCTAAGCTATTAACACAAAACCCTGGATGTCATTTGCGAGCTATGTATGCTAGAATTTGATTATCTGATACCTGATAAGAGTTGTATTTTGCAACCACATTATGCTGAATTGATCTTTGCTTCAACGAATCTCGAAAAATCTTGTGTAAAGTTTTAAAAAATTTTAAGAGTTTAATTTTTTATTGGAATATGAACGAAAGCAAAAGGCGCACCAGCCCGCGGGCCGGTGTTCACATGAGTGCCTTAAAAATGTACTTTATCTACTCTATGTCATATTATGTGAAGGTTTTTAGTTTGCGAAAACTGTCATTATAGATAGCAGTGCGTGAAGTGTTTAAAGTGTGCGTGAAGTAACAACGTATTTTAAATGGGACTTACTTTTTCGCACGTTTCTTAACACACTTTCATATAATCAAATATCCGTAACTTTCGCGTTGTCATGGAGATGACATAATGAGCCATAAATTACGACAAAAGTTTTGACAGTTTTGTGGTTTGAAAGAAGTTAGAATTTTTAAATGTCAAAGTTCTATAAATTGCAGGATAAAAATAAATTCCAGTGACAAAGAGTTACAGTTTTTTTATTTGTTTATGGTAGGGTAGATAAAATATTGTATGAAACTTTGCGTGAAGTACTTTTTACGAACTTACGCGATGTACAGCACTCGCGCCGCTGTCGCTCGTGCTCTAAACATCGCGTGCGTTCGCAAAAAGCATACTTCACGAACTGTTTCATAAATAACTATTTTAACACGCACATCATACAATATTTTTTCTACAAACGTAATTACAGGACAATATCTACAAAAACTTTTACTTGAACTTGACTGACATTCCATTTTTATATTTTTTTTGAGATTACATCAAAATTGCCTATACGTTCAATACGAACTGCAGTGCCTTAAAATTTTTTAAAGCACTAGTGCCTTAAATAGCATTTTTAACGCTCGTATGGAGTGCTAAAAATTGCATTTTTATCACGGTTGTAGAAAAATAATAATAATAGTTGGTATTTAAAAGTGATCATCTTTAAATATCCGCTTCATCTGCAGGAACTCCTTTCACATTTAGTCCTGTTACCCGGAAAACAGATCCCGGACTTTCTCCAGTTGGCCTATCAGTAAAATGGGCAGAAGTGACGTATAGTTCATCCAAATTTAGTCCTCCAAATGCTACAGAAGTTATCTATAAATGAATATAAAAAAGATTAAACTATTACGAAACTAAAAAATTATTTTATTGAGACTTCATTTCACACCGTTTTTTGAATAACATGCAAAAAAATCTAACCCGAAAAAAATATTTGTGGTAATTTATAAACGACATGATGTGTTGTGTGTAGAGACACTGAAAGAAATGAATATAAACGGACTAGCCAACAAAATAAAAGAAACCGTAACAACAACGGTTAAGAAAATGTGCTCAAAGTTGAGAATAGCCTAAACCTCTAAATTACAACTCTTAATACAATACAGTCAAACCCGCTTATTAGAATACCGGTTATAGGAATATTCCGCTATAAGGAATAAAAATTTGAGGTCCCGAAACGTTACCACTAGCCTATAATGATCGGTTATTAGAATATCTCGGTTATAGGAATACTTTTCCTTGGCACGAAGGCTATTCCAATAAGTGGGTTCGACTGTATAATTTTAAACTATTTCAAGAAAGTCGAGACAGAGCAGACTGAAATTCAAACAGTTTAAAAGGCTTAAATAAGAACATGAAAAACGAAATTTAGCCTACTAAAATAAAAAAATGTCAATATGTAAATTCGTACAGGTTAAAACAAATTTTATATCAAAGTTTAGGTGGGTACAAAAGATATTTTCAAGAAAGTATCCAAATCATACAAGGGGATCATTGTTTAAATAATTAAAAAGGGGTAATTTTTGCAAAAAAATTACTTTTTTAACTGCTGAGGTCACTCAATTACTAATGAAGGTCTACAGGATTGTTTTCTGTCAAGTTGAAGGGTAAATTTTTAACATAAGTCTTACTAAATTAAATTTGACCCTCTATTTATTTAAATAATTATACATAAAACTTTAAAAACAAACTTGCAAAAAATTATTTTTAGCGTTTTAAATAAGCACTATAAAATATCTTATTTTACAGATTAAGTTGCGCTATGTTACCAGTATTAAGCAAAAAAAATTTATCGAAAATATTTAACAGTTTTTGAGGTATTGAATTTGTTTTTTAAATGTTACTATATTTTCAATGGCAAAAACGCGGTTGTTGCCAAAGAAATATTCACCTGCTTAAGATCTCAATATTTTTATTTTTATGTATTTTTTCGATAAATGTATTGATAAATTCAAATGTCAGTTAAACTCCCCCCTAAAATGACATTTTAAAATTATTCAAATTTGTTTATAATTTGTTTTTTTAATAACGTCGCGGGGATTAAGTATTTTGAAATGCGGTTTTGATCATTGGGTTTCTGGGATTTTTTTTACTAATTAACAAAATTTTTTTGTCGTTTTTTCTTCTTCTTTTTCTTCTTGGAGTTATATTACTACGGGCCCTTTTAGGGTTAATTTTATTAAGAATGTCGAATCTCTGAGTTGTAGATTCTAGACCTAAAAATATTAAGAATTAACTAAAATCTTTTAAATAAAATGTGGCTACTTACTGAGTTACAGGGTGTTTTATTTAAAAATTTAAAAATTATTGTTACCAAGTACTTTAAAACTATTTGAGGTATCCTTATCATACTTGGCAGAAAGTGTGGCTATTATACGCCCTATTAAATTGTGATTAATAAACGTTTCTAGCTAGTGCCAGATACGTACGACAGGGGATAGTGAATGATTGACCCTTCCCAAATTCTACGCCACTGAGTGAATTACTGTTGTAGCGAAATTTTTCGATTATCCAATACTTTGTATGTAAATAACTTTATTAGTATTGATAAAGTCATCAGTTTGAGAGATATTGGAAGTTTAAAATGAATGAATGAATGAATCAAAATAACTTATGCCGTTTCATTTTTAACGTCCAATATCTCGAAAACTAATGACTTAATCATTACCAGTAAAGAGTATATTATTTACATAGGAAGTATTGGAGAATCGAAAAATTTCGCTAAAATAGTAATTCCCTCAGTGGCGTAGAATTTGGGAAGGGTCAACCATTAACTGGCCCCTGCCGTACGCCTCTGGTGGTAGCTAGAAACTTTTATTTATCACAATTTAGTAGACTGTATAGTACCCACACTTTCTGTAAAGTATGATAAGGATACATCAAATAGTTTGAAAGTACTTGGTGAAAATAATTTTTAAATTTTTAAATAAAACACCCTGTAACTCAGTAAGTAGCCACATTTTATTTCAGTGATTTTAGACCAATCTTTATATTTTTAGGTTTAGAATCTACAACTTAGAGATTCGACATTCTTAATGAAACTTAACCCAAAAAGGGCCCGTAGTAATACAATGCCAAGAAAAAAAAAGAAGAGGAAAAAACACAAAAAAAATTGTTAATTAGTGAAAAATTCCCAGGAACCCAATTATTGAAACGGCATTTTAAAATATTTAATCACCGCGACGTTATTAAAACAACAAATTATAAACAAATTTGAATTATTTTCAAATGCAAATTTAGGGGGCAGTTTAATTGAAATTTAAATTTATCAATACATTTATCGAAAACATACACAAAAATAAAAATAATAAGATTTAATACAGGTGTATATTTCTTTGGCAACAACCGCGTTTTTGCAATTGAAAAAATAGTAACATTTAATAAACAAATTCAATATCTCAAAAAATATTAAATATTTTTCGACCAATTTTCTTTTTGCTTAATACTGATAACATAGCACTTATTCTGTAAAATAAGATATCTTATAGTGCTTATTTAAAACGCTAAAAATAATTTTTTGCAAATTTGTTTTTAAAGATTTATGTATAATTATTTAAGTAAATAGGGGGTTAAATTTAATTTAGTAAGACTTATGTGAAAGATTGACCCTTCAACATTACAGAAAATAATCCTATAGACCTTCATTAGTAACTGAATGACCTCAGCAGTTAAAAAAGTAATTTTTTTGCAAAAATGACCCCTTTTTAATTATTTAAACAATGATCCCCTTGTATGATTTGGATACTTTCTTGAAAATATTTTTTGTACCCACCTAAACTTTGATATAAAATTTGTTTCAACCTGTACGAATTTACATTTTGATTTACATGTAGTGTAATTTTATTTTACTAGACTAATTAGGAAAAATCATGGGCACTATAATAACAATCTAATAAATGGTTCAATATAAACTGCAACATGAAAGTACCGAAAGCAAAAAACTCATGGTTCTCTATACAGTGAGGCCGTTTGAGTTGGAATAAATTCATTTTCTCAAAAATAGGCGACTTTTGAGATAAATCCCGAATCAAGTCGATTTTTATTTTTAAATTATAGTATGGTATAACTAGACCCAAACCCAGACATCCAAAGTGAAAGTTATCCTCCAACACCAAATTGTTCTATATAGTCCACATAATGTTCAGAAAAAAGTCACACCATTTTGAGCGTCGGGTTTGGAGGGAGAGGGGGGTGAAATCGGTAAATTCGTAGTTTTTTACTTTTTTCGTAAATATTTCTAAAACTTTTCGATTTAGCATAAACAACCTTCTATACAAAAATGTTCTACATCAAATTTGAAATAAAAAAGTCTCTATGCATAATCCTTCTAACGTGAACCACAAACCATACATACTCATAGACGGTTCACGGCCATGTTAATCTTTCGGATCGAATTAACGCCATCTCTTGATTGGAATGGGAACTAAATTGACAAATTTTAGTTACGTGGGAATTTCAAATTATAAATTTTTCGGGATTTTTGATGAAATTTCGCAGGAAATTAAAACAACAGAAAGACAATTCAATGTTTTATTCAATATTTTACTGAAAACTTCAAATATTCCAATTTGTTTTCAAAATGCTAAAGCTAAACACTATCTGCCATGTGTCACGTGAAAGCACTGATGTGTAATATTGAGTTCAATGAAAATTTTTGAAAGAATCTTGTAGGATGATTGTTTAGATACATATTACCTTATAATCTTTTATACACTTCCAAAAAAATATATAGGCCCGAAATGTTGATGACACACTTGTCAAATAAACTGTTTCAGGATCTATTTATATTGTTTTTTTAAACGTGGAAAAACACAACACGGGATGATCAATGTAAACTAAAAATTCTACTCATAAAAACAGAGAGGAGGTTAATAAAATTGATTAAAATTGTGAAAAAATCTAATTAAAAACGTAACACTACTATAATAAAATAATTAAGCCACAAACTGTAAAATAAAAAGTAAATAACAAATTAATTTAATTGTCAACTGTCAGTTGTTAAATATGACAAGAGAATTGACTGACAGCGACATCTCTGGATTGGAATGGTAACTAATTTGCTGTCTTGACCTTGACAATTCACGTGAAACGTCTATGAGTATGTGTGGTTTGTGACATGAACGGTTTCAAAGTTACTGAGGTAGTATAGTATAATTGGTCCAAAAAAAGGTCTAACCTAAACATCCAAAGTAGAAGTTTTCCTCCAACGCCAAATTGTTCTATATGGTCCACATATTGTTCAGTAAAAAGTTACATCCTTTTGAGCGTCCGGTTTGGGGGGGGGGGGGAGATGGGGAAGAAGTCGGTAAATTAGTAGTTTTTTTACGTTTTTCGTCAATATTTCTAAAACCATGCTTTAGCGTAAATAGTGTTCTATACAAAAATGTTCTACATAAAATTTAAAACAAAAAAGGTCGTGTACATAACTGTTATAAAATCAACAGTTCCAGAGTTACGGAGGGTGAAAAGTGGAGGTTTTCGATACTTTTTTGGGCAATTTCAGTGGCCGATGGTATATTAGTGATAAGCCCTTGAAAAAACGTGACCCTCACCACCCAAAATCATCATCAATTGCCCAAAAAAATATAAAAAGTATCGAAAACCTCCACTTTTCACCCTCCGTAACTCTGGAGCCGTTGATTTTATAACAATTACGTATAGGACCTTTTTTGTTTTAAATTTTATGTAGAACATTTTTGTATAGAACATTGTTTACGCTAAAGTGTAGTTTTAGAAATATTGACGAAAAACTTA
Organism: Diabrotica virgifera virgifera; assembly: GCF_917563875.1. Taxonomy (NCBI): domain Eukaryota; kingdom Metazoa; phylum Arthropoda; class Insecta; order Coleoptera; family Chrysomelidae; genus Diabrotica; species Diabrotica virgifera. Next base: position 192,920,186 of record NC_065445.1, read on the forward strand.
AAAAAAAACTACTAATTTACCGACTTCTCCCCCATCTCCCCCCCAAACCGGATGCTCAAAATGGTGTAATTTTTTACTGAACCATATGTGGACCATATAGAACAATTTGGTGTAGGAGGAAAACTTTTATTTTGGATGTCTGGATTAGGCCTTTTTTTGAACCAATTATACTATACTACCTCCGTAACTTTGGAACCGTTCATTTTAGAAGGATTATGCGTAGGACCTTTTTTATTTCAAATTTAATGTAGAACATTTTTGTATAAAAGGTTGTTCATGCTAAACCGCACAGTTTTAGAAATATTGTCGAAAAACCTAAAAAACTACGAATTTACAGATTTCTCCCCCCTCTCCCTCCCCCCAACCCGACTCTCAAAATGGTGTGACTTTTTTCTAAACATTATGTGGACCATATAGAACAATTTGGTGTTGGAGGATAACTTTCACTTTGGATATCTGGGTTATGCCATCTTTTGGATCAATTCTATCATACTATTATAATATTTTGGAATATATATCATACTTATTGTGACCAACTAGCCCGAAAAATCCGGGACATGGCCCGAATTACCGTCGGCCAGTCGTCTCCCGGCGTCCCGGACAAAGCTTCCGGGTCATCCGAATTTTCAACGATTTGGTAAAATTCTATTTTGAAATTTTGAATACGTTATTCTTTTAAGAATTCACATCAACTTCAATTGGTGGGACACAGAAAAGTCGACAGTTTCTAGAATGTAATACTAATTTTTTTTCTTCTACGGTACTACAGGCCAAATTGAGCCTTGGCCTCCTTTAGTTTTTGCCTCCACCCTTGTTTGTCTGTGGCTGCTCTTCTCCATACACGGACTCATAAAAGTGCTTGTGCGTCGCTGTTTACTGTGTCTTTCCAGCACTTTCTTGGCTTTCCAACCGGTCATTTTCTCAGCATTCTTGCGTTCAGTGCTCTTTGTAATACTAGTACCACATCAAAAATTTCCTTTTTTGAGAATGATTTCTGGATTGGGAGTCAAAACGTCAAAAACTAAGAAAAATGTATTTATCATTACAAACAATTGTCACTTAATCCCAACAAAAATATTGTCAACATAAAACTGTTAAACAGTCAATGAAATGATGATATTAAAGTTCTATATTTAAAAAAAATGCCCGATTTTCATTGAAAAGTCCCGGATTTCAGGTATTGTTTTCAGCTTTGTCCCGAGTTTGACTGAATTTGAGTTGGTCAAACTAATCATACTAGTGGCCTCATTCAGCTGGGCGTGATGACATAATCGATGATTTTTTTTAAATGAGAATAGGGATCGTGTGATAGCTCATTCGAAACGTTATTCAATACTCTATTCACTAATATAAACATTAACATAATTGTTTATACAGGGTGCACAAAAAATTTTTTTGAATTAAATTAATTGGGACAAAAAGAAGAATGTACATAATTTATTTAATTCGAAATACAGTTTACTGTTGTCCTAAAACAGGAAAAAAATGTTTATTTGATAAATATATATTGTTTTTCGCATAAATTCAATATTAAAGCTGCCACCCACCTGCCTCTTAGCAGTTTGAACATTTAATTTTAGCGAAAAGCAATGTTTATTTTTCAAATTAACATTTTTTCTGTTTTCTGACAGTAGGAAAATGTATTTTGCATTAAATAAATTACATACATTATTTTTTTGTCTCAATTAATTTAATTCAAAAAAAAATTTTTGGGCACCCTGCATAAATAATTATATTATTATTTATATTAGTGAATAGAGAATTGAATAACCTTTCGGATGTGCTATCACTTAAAATCCATCACTATCATTTAGTGATGTCGTGATGCCCAGATGGATGGCGTCGCTAGTATGATATATACACGAAAAAATTATAATTTAAAAATAAAAACAAACCTGTTTCGGGATTTATCTCCAGAGTCGCCCATTCTCGAGAAAATAAATGTATTCCAACTCAAACGTCCTCAGTGTATTAATAATATAGGCATGCAAAGTCCGCAGATAGTGTGCTACTTTTTTTTATAAACAAAATGGCGCCACCAAATCGGGTTTATTTTTCAATTATTGCTCTATAACTCCAAATATTTAAACTTTACATCAAATAACCTCAAATAAAAATTCACCATAATTAAATTCTGCATAGAGACATGTTTTTCCGATTTACTTCGACGAAAATTTTCCTCGAAAAATGCGGATTTTTCCAACAAAATCTTTAATGTTCAACTAAAATTTTCGGTAAGTAATTATTTATTAATAATTAAATAACTTGGTGGCATAAGGCCCTTTAATATAGATTATATTTCCAGAAGTCGACGGAAATTTAATGAAGAGTTTAGCAACATTTAAATTGTTAATTAACAATTTACGGTCGCTATAACAAACCATAATAATTATGATACATATGAAAAACTATGATTTTTATGTAAACAATCACTATACCTATGTAATGTATTTTACAGAATTGAAATTAGACTATTTAAGCGGCCTCAGGAATATTTTAAAATTATAATCAATTTTTTGGCTTATAAACAAATGGAGTATCTCGGCAACTGTTAAATTAAATTAAATTATAAAAACGGTATTGGAAAGAATGCGACAGGACGCTTCCTTTAAAAGAAAAAACGTTTAATTAGGGTTGTGTGGTTCCTGAGATACAACCAGTCAAAGTTGACCGGCATGTACGGTGAAGATATAAACAATCGGATGGTGATTTTCATCACCTTTTTATTTCGGTCCCCTTTCTCCACACACATTTTTATATATTTAATGTCCGACTGGTCTATTATTTGACAAATAATGACATTATTTAGAAGTCTATTAAGTACGATATAACTCCCAAGGGCGTGTTATTGAAAAATAACGCCCTAGGGCCTATTAAATTTAAATGAGTTAAATACTGTCAAGTTGACAAATAAAACTCTAAGTAAAACTATGGTTACCACAATTACGTTACAACTATTTCTGGTAAATGTACTTAGTTGAAAACTAATTAATTCAAAATTCATTGAAATTTTTTGCATATAAAGGATAATTTAGTCGGACATTAAACGTTGAAGGCACCACGGGTATTATAATAATAACGCTTTCGGTCAACGTATATACATTGGGCCGAAGGCCCTAGGTATATTATACACCATTGACCTCAAGCGTTATGATCCTTATAATAGCCTTGGTACCTTAATAACTATAAAAGCTCATAAATAATAATAAAAACTATCGGTATTACGAGTGAAAAATACCAAAAATACCAAAATTCCAATCAAAAATTAGGTTGGAGAAAATGGAATTTTAAAGTTCAAAATCGGTGTACGAAAAAAAAAAAATGCATTTTCTCGGCTTCCCGTTAAGCAATTTTCTTAATTTTTGTTTGTTCCCAAGTAACTCAAGTAGAGCCACCTAACTAACGTATTAGTGAATGTCAAAGTTGGTTTTGTTTTGTTATAATAAATTAATATATTTGTAAGAAAATAAAACTACATATTTTTCCAGTTGTAGACTTTTTTTAGAAAAACTTACCACAAGTGTATTTTTAAAGTCCAAAATACAAATATTCTCATTTGAAAGCTGTATATTAATTTAAACAATGTTTATTTAAACAAATTAAAAATTTTTGTTGTAGTAAATAAATTAATTAATTTGACACAATTAATTTATTTCAGCAAATTTGACATTTAATAATACGTTAGTTAGGTGGCTCTACTTGAGTTACTTGGAAACAAAACCAAAATGAAGAAAATTGCTCGATGGGAAGCCGAGAAAATGCATTGTTTAACGTTTACAGATTTTGAACTTTGAGATTCCATTTTCTCCAACCTAATTTTTGATTGTAATATTGGTATTTTTAGTATTTTTCACTCATAATACCGATAGTTTTTATTATTATAATATATGTTATTGAGTCTTTTAAAGATATGAAAATTTGTGTGGAGAAAGAGGACCGAAATAAAAAGGTGATGGTTGGAAAATTACCATTAGATTGCTTATATCTTCGGCGTAGATGCCGGTCAACTTTGACCGGTTGTATCTCAGGAATCACTCAACCCAATTAAACGTTTTTATATTTATATAATGTAATTTAATTTTATAGTTGCCAAGATATTCTATTTGTTTATAAGCCAAAAAATTGTTTATAATTTCAAAATATTCGTGAGGCCGCTTAAATAGTAAAATTTCAATTCTGTAAAGTACATTAGATAGGTATAGTACCTTTTTATATAAAAATCATAGTTATTCCTATTTAAAGCGACCGTAAAATGTTAGTTAACAATTTAATTGTTGCTAAACTGTTTATTAAATTTTTATCGGCTGCTGGTAATATAATCTATACGAAAAGGGTTTTTATGTCGTCGAGTTATATAATTATTGATAAATAATTACTTACTTAAATTTTAGTTGAAAATTAAAGATTTTGTTGGAAAAACCCTCATTTTTCGAGGAAATTTTTCGGCGAAATAAATTGGAAAAAACATGTATCTATGAAGTATTTAATTATGGTGAATTTTTGGGCAGTGCCTATCTCGGCCCAATAAATAGGTAGATCTTTTAAAAATGTCCCAAGTCGGCGCAAAGATTAAAACTGCCTGAAATAAAATATACCAGCTCAGCTCATGGGATATTAATTGTTACTATCAAATAATTTTATATCTCAATGAAAAAAAAATACATTTATAGAATAACTTTATTAAATAGATATGTTATACAATAACATATTCAAGTTCTTGCATTTTAACATACTCAAGACTTGTCTTTCTAATAGGTTTTCTGATTCTGGATCATGATTATGATTATTGTTTATACTAGTTGTAATTCGATTCTTATTTTTTCTAATTGTGTTGATGAAATCTTTGCAATTATCCTCTACACATCTCCACTTTGTTTCACCTGAAGCTAATTTTCGTATTTGTTTGTTAAATTTATAATGTTTACACACTAATTAATAACAATTTTCCTCTTTTACTAAACATTTCACTTATACTGGGCTTTAAAGATGTCAATATACTCTATTTTGTCTTGATACTGAACTAGTAGTTAATTGAAAGATAAATTGCCCAAGTAGCAATTTTTCGACGCATTGGTTGTCAGTACAAACAAATGCACTGTCTACAACGTTGCCCGAGAGCATTTTCAGTTGTTTCGGCCAACGTCCCCTACCCCGACTGACATTACGATGTTAGAACCTGTAGTTATACCACAGTTATACGGGCAACTAATTTATTACCATTGTGACAACTACATACCACAGTTCAGTTTTTTCAACAATCGCAACGACTTAAAAATGTTATAATGCTAAACTAATTTACGCCCTGGCCGACTCTGTAGTTGAGTTGAGTAGTTGTCTGTCACGTCACGACCCTGTGTTGTTCTAGAGGTGTGACACGTTTGCAGCAACTTCCAGAGGAGGAAAAGAATTTACTTTATAACCTTATTTTTTTCTTATTATTATATATTTTATTTTGATGGAAATTTTCGATTTATTTAACAACCTGTCTATTTGTTTTTTTTAATAGCTGGTTTCCATTCCATTGTTTTATCAGTAGATTTGAGATTTGATAACCTTAATCTTTGTATCTGCCATCTGCTTTGGTAGACATGGTTGCCAGGTCAGTTTTTACTCTTTCAGTAGTTTTGTTATCACAAAATCAGTAGATTCTTTTTAGGCCATGTAAATACAGTAATACAGTGATATGCACATCCGTCCTAAATGTCCCAAGAGGAATTCCACAAAATTGGAAACCTATTTATTCCAAACCACCAACTGGTAATTACCATTTTTTAGCTAAAATCTACTAAATCAAAAACTAAAATATACTTAAGGATTTTTGGGATATATTTGGGATTTTTTATAATAAAAACAACAGCTAACTTAAGAGGATAGGCGCAAAATGTCGTCTGTTAAAATGTTCAATGTATTTTAAAAGTTTTCATTTTTTGCGAATCCTTAGAAAACTAATCAGTATTTTTAAAAAACTTTAACGCACAAAGAAAGATTACGTCATTACCGAGGACCGAAAGTCCCTGAAAACTTCTATAATGTTTATTTTAATACGTTACAGGGGTGAAAAAGAAAAAATTTAGTGTGACTTTTAATTCCAAATATCTCGTTCAAAAGAAACGTTTTGGTTTTTCTAAATAATGCAGTCTTTCATTCTGCGTGTAAATTTTTCAAAAATACTTATTATAGTTTCCTCATTATTCGAAAAAAATGGATCAAATTCTGTTGAAATATACCAAAAATCTACTAAAAAATATTGCCTACTAGAATTTTTTAAAAAATATCAAAAATCTACCAAAAACGTAGAAATCTACTAAATGTGGCAACGCTGTTAATGAGAATGATACACTTTTGACACTGGTCACATGACCTCTGTCACCCAATAAGAGGGTGCGTTCTAAAATGGTTTTGATAGTCGGCGCAGCCGGGTTTGGTTGGCGATTGGACTTCTAAGTTGTCTTATCCGTCTAAGGTTGGTAATAAGGTATTTTTTTAGTAATATTGGTAATATTGTTTAATGCTCCATTCTGGTTTTACTTGAGATTTTTGGGATGTAAAGAAAATGAAAACACAGAATATAAATAATGCAGGCATTTTCTGATACCTTTAAAAGCACCATCAATACATTAAATTTATACAGAACATCTTTAACATAAATTTTGACTTTTATATTAAAATTTGATTTTTTAAATTTGCACATTTTTTATCAAAAATTTCATAAAAAAAGGAGCGCGTCTGTTTTTTAAAGGTGAAATATCCATATTTGACGGAATCTGAGATGCGTTTATAAATTTCACATCAGGTAATACGTCCTTTATGTATTTATATAAATTTAAATACCCAATACGATGACAAAACAGTTTACTTTTTGGTTTTCGCATTCACCATACAGGTGTTAAAAATACATATAGGTAAAAAAACATAACTAGTCTGACTCCTTGAGCAACCATTGCACGCGCAGGTGCTTTTTATAGTCGCTTCAGTTGTCTTATGCAACGCTTACGAAACGATGTTGCTTAAACAGGAGGTTGTCTAGGAAACGTCAAGACAACTCAAAAATCGTCCACCAAATCAGTGCAGAATAGGGTCGTCTTCTAGTCAATAACAACGTTGTAAGAAAACGTTGCCACGCGGTAGACAACGTTGTCGCGTCGACAAATTGCTACTTGGGTGATTCCTCAACTAGGTGTCGAGCGAGTAGCATCGGTCTGTATTTTGTCGTGCTGTGTAAAACATAGTGAAAAAACAATGCCATTAGTGTACCTTCATTATTGTTTTTGACTACATAAGCAGTGGCGTAGCAGATACCCAAACAGCCAATATGTCTTAAACATCTAACCAGGTTTTATCCTATGTATCAGTAGCGAAATCGATTCCACGGCCAACATTTCCAACCAAGAGAAACTGTTTCTAAATTTTTCAAAGAACCCAAAATTTCTGTACAATATTGAAGGAAGGGATATTCAGGGTAGAATGTTTTTCTATGTTAATAAGAAATTTTTCCTAATCTATAATCCCAAGATAAAATTATTATTATACCTACTAATACCTACCTGTTAATCTTCGAGCCGACCTGGGGGTTTTTTAAAATGTACTTGGGGTATCATAAAGGATTTAAGGGTTATAGTGACCGAGATGGGAATACCCGAATTTTTATTTGGGTGTTTTTGGTGTAAAGTTACAATTTTTGGAGTTATAGAGCAATATTAAAAAAAATCATGATTTGGTAGCGCCATTTTGTTTATAAATAACGTAGCACACGACTTTGTATACCTATATTATTAATATATGTAGAATTATAAGACTCGATGCCAGCACTAAAATTGCTGGTAAATAACTTTTTCTTGTATTTTGCTAACTTGCCCAGAGTATAGGGTAGATTTTGAAGAAAAGGGTCAACCGAGCTTAAATCCAAATTTTCATTAAAATCGGTGTTGACTCTCAAAATTTCACGGTTTTACAGTTTTTTTACCGCTGATGAATGGTCTAATAGAAAAACTCTACACCAAATTACACTCGGTAAAATCACAACTGCAAACCAACGTACTAAAGCAATTACAATTAATACGGCCCAGAACAAGTATCGGAAATAACCGACTCTGAAATAAGAATTACCCTAAACTAACTAAAAAATGATTAAATCTCCAAAGAGGGGATTCAGGGAAGGAAAGGTTCCACAGAAATGGTAAAATTCGGAAGCAATTCTACTATTCAAAAAAAGAGATAAAGCGAGATAATTGACCAATATCATTACTATCAAAAATGTATAAATTACGACCCATATCATAACCAACCGCCTAACGAATAAGATCAACTAGCCTATTAGTCCAAGTAATGAAGCTTAAAATAGGACAAAACCTCGTAATTTTTACAGAATGGATCAATTTGCTTGAACATTTGAGAATAAGTAGTGGATAGTCCAAGGATCAAAATCTATATCATGCCGAAGGGCGATTTTACCATAGGGGTGGCTGCCACCCCATCTCGTGGGTGGAAATTTTTATTATGTTTTTATTGCAAAAGTTGGTAAAAACGTTTATTCTAAGCAAAAAACGTTGTATACATTTTTTTGATAAAATTGATAGTTTTCGATTTATTCGCTATCGAAAGTGTTAGTTTTATATCGAAAAATCAATGTTTTTAATAGGTTTTCTGCTAATAACTCCAAAAGTTTTCGTTTTGTCAAAACAACTTTACCTAACAGAAATGTACCTTTTGAAAGAATAAACAAAACCGTTTTTCAAATTTTCTTTAAGACCCATAGTAATCGAGCTATTCTTTATTATATGCTGGCTCTTTTTCATCAAATGCTAAATATTGTAGTTTCAAAGTCAAAAGACGGGAAAACTATGCATTTTTCGAGGACAGCTTGTTTAAACTAATTTAAAATACTTAATAATGTATATCTCCAGAAATAAAAAAAAGTCTCTAGCTCAAACATTAAGTGATTTATAATGAAAAGAATGTCAGTCCCAATTCTTTTCAGCGAAAAAGTAATCGCAAGCTACCCCTAATCACCACCCTAATTAAAATTAGTCATTGACCTTATTTGGTCTTTTTTTGTTAAGTATTATTAATAGGTTCTAGAAGTTTGACCGGCTTATAGTGATTAGTTTAAAATAAATAGAGTTAAAAGCGAATAACGAATTTTTGTAGTTTGGAAAAAAATGACGTTTCCTTAAGAATAACAAGATTAGCATCAGAGATACGAAAAAATGTTTAAAAATGAAATTGTAGCTTATTTATTTAATTCCCGAGAACCTGGTTTGCAAAACTTTTTTTAACGGCAAAAACTGAGTGACCTATTGACAATTAAAACTTGCAATAACATGCAAAAACCACCTTTACCAACCCTTTCAAAGTCACCCTCTTTTTCCGACTGAGGATTTTAAAAAGATTTAATATTAATAGGCTTATAGATCTTGTAGAAACCTACAAACTTTTTTTAACAAGTTTTCTAAGATAAAAAATAAAAAGTTACGGTTACAAAATCAATATATTTTTATGAAAAAAAAGGAGAAATCCAATTTGAAGCATAATAATGTAAGTTAGCGGTGTTTTTAGTTATTGGCCTTATTGATTCCTATTTATTCATGTATTATTGATAGATTCTAGAAGTTTGACTGGCTTATAATGATTAGTTTAAAAAAAACTGTAGTCAAAAGAGAATAACGAATTTTTTTAGTTTGGTAAAAATGCCATTTTCTTCAGAATAGAGAGATTAGCAGCAGAGATACGAAAAAATGTTTCAATATAAAATTGTAGGTTATTTTATTCCCAAGAAATTGGTTTAAAAAAAGGTTTCTAAGGCAAAAATTAAGTGAATCATAAATGAGTATATCGAAAAACATTGATTTTTTCTATAACTATTAATTTTATCAAAAAAATGTATAAAACATTTTTTGCTTAGAATGAATGTGGTTATCAACTTTTGTGGTCAAAATATAATAAAAAATGTCCACCCCTGTGATGGGGTGGCAACCACTCCCATGTTAAAAGTACCTTTCGGAATCATATAGATTTTGATTCTTGGACTATCCACTACTTATTCTCAAATTTTCAAGCAAATCGATGTATTCTGTAAAAATTGCGAGGTGAAAAGCTTTAATTCCTGGCCTATAAAGCAGGCTAGATTGAACTAGATTCAGAAAACATTTTAGTATCAAATTTCACTGACACACCGTAATAATACTGATAGAAAAATGTACCGATTATAGCGTTCCAATCCATATGACGTTTGTGTATTTTCAAAAAGCATTCGACTCCATAGAATTATCGGCTATTCTAGAGTCTTTAGAAAACCCACGTATGTATTCAAGATACACTCACGTAATTAAAAACAGGTATAAAAATGCAACCATGCAAATAATAAAGCTCTGTCGGGCCTTCGATTTATTAGACCAACCAATTTCCATATTCATTGTTAATTCTTCGTTGGTAACTCTTGTGGTCCATTGAGTTTTGAGTAGACGACTTACAAAATCTCATGAACCTGACTACTCACTTGGTAATGTCAGTCTACGAACAAAGCGGTGGAATCCGATATGACTGAAAACCCTGTCGCGGAATTTTGTATGAAATTAAAATAGTCAAATGATTTAAAGATTTTTTTTCCGGTTATGCGTATTTTTAAGGTTCATGAGGTTTTGCACCAACATTGTTCGTTGGTATATGCACATTTATTTCAAATGACTATTATTTTCTCTATAAAAACTATAACATGAAAGTATAGCAATTGGTATCACTAAACTAGAAGCTAAAGCAACCATGTTGATCTACGTGAGATTATATTTGACTGCTATTAATTTCGTATATCTGCTCCTTTTACCTTTTTCTACTCTACCGCTTCCTCTCACTACTCAATAACAATGGAAATACGAATTACCTGTGCCGCAGGAAGTTCTACAACCCTCAAAACTGTTTCTGGTTTGGAAGCATCTATTTGATATACCTTTGAAGACCCAAACACAGCCAACCATATATTTCCATCGGCATCCAATGTCATACCATCGCATAGATATTCTTGATTTGTAATTGTAAAGATAGTTTTCATATTCGCTGAAGCAAAAAATTATTTAAATATTTTTTAATTAATACGCCATCTAATTTATGCGCCAACGTCATGAAACATCGAGCATTTCAGATAAGCGCTACCCACCGAATTCAAAAATCGTGGTGGACATTTTAAAGTTACCTAAATATTATATTTGATACATAATGAAATCGAAAGGCCTTTCAAATGAATAAAAAAATGATATCACTCAAACTTTGTTTTATTTAAATTTAAAGAAAGGCAACGGCTAATTAACGGCTTTATATGCTATATTATATTTATCTTCTTCTGATGATACCATCTTTTATTAAAAACTGGCAACCATCTCAGCGAAGTAATCTATATCTTGTACAGACCCGTGTTGAGCTGCCCCCCCCCCACTTACAAAAATCAAAAAACAAATAGCCCTGATTTATGAGCTATTTATGAGCTCTCATATTCCGCAAACTAAAAATTTTGAGCTCGTTCCACTGAGCAGGAATTTGATACTTTAGTGGGGGGGGGGGGGGGGGGAGGGCTGAGTTAAAAATAAGAATAATGAATCGGTTTTTGCGGCAGAATTACGAGCTATTTATGAGCTCTTGAAATTATATAGTTTCGATTTTTGAGCTCATCCCCTTCACCCCCAAACAACCCTTTAATTGATTTAACTTACGAGAAAAATGCTGAGAAAACTTAAAATATATCGTATTGCGGATATAATTCCTATAGCGTATATACTCTAAGAATAAACTATTAAATCACGTGTATTTCGATTATTGAGCTACAACCCCTTCGCAAGAAAACCACCCTATCTTCCCGGCTTAAGAGAAAGTTGTACTTGAAATGCATTAAATTAATTATTTGGCGACTACATATCATTTAATAATTTATAAGGTTTCAAATTACGCGCATTCATATCAGTAAATTGCAATTTATTTTGTATAGTGTAGTCACTGAAAGTAAAAATCAACGATTACCTTCAATTTCGGTGAACCTTCATCGATTTTTACGAAAATTGGTCAGTGGTTAGAGGATACCTCAAGAAACAAAGGGGACATGGTACCACCTTGCGCCTTTACCCTGAGGGTGGATACCACCCCTTCTCGGGGGTGAAAATTATTGTATAAAAAATAACTGCACAAATCTATAAAAGAACAAATTATAAGCAAAATTTATTATATAAAGTTATTAAAATAAGTCAATACTTTTTAAGTTATTAAAGATCAAAAAGTTTAATTATTCGTGAAAAAAATGCATGCTTTGAAGCGGTTTTTCGTAAATCACTGAAAAACTGTAAGTTTTTACAAAAAAGTTAATAGTAGTTTTATTCGTATAGCTTATATTCTAAGAATAAACTCTTAAATCACGCGCCTTTCGATTATTGAGCTACAACCCCTTCGCAAAAAACCATCCCATATTCCCGGCTTAAGAGAGAGTTGTACTTAAAATAATTTAAATTAATTATTTGGCGACCATATATCGTTTAATAATTTATGAGCTCGCTAAATATACGCATGTCAATTATTGAATTGCCATTTTCTTTCTATAGTGCAGTCACTGAAGATAAAAATCAACTATGACCTTCGATTTCGGTAAATCTCCATTCATTTTCACGAAAATTGGTGAGCGGATTTTGATGCTATTAACTTTTTCTAGAGCTCATTTTTGATAGGTATTTCTAAGTACTTTGACAAGTATTTAGTACCTAACGCCCGGTTTCCGAAAGGATGATCATCTCAAAAAGTATGTGATCGACGATTAACAATAGATTAAATGCGTCAGAAACGTCAACCAAACTAGTTTTAACAACAGTCGATCACCTGACAAAAGATTAATCGTTAGTTAACAGCCGATCATGAGTGTTTTGAGTCTCCGAAAGGTCGATTAACCAGTTTCGCTTGTCAAACGCCGGTAAAAATGGACTGTTACCTAATCTGCGACTATCCGTCGATTAACGGGCTGTTAAGAGTTTTTTTTTTTAGTTTTTTAATTACTGTAGTTAACAAATACCGGGAAAAAAATTGTCAAATATTACATATATAAATGATATAAATCATATTATTCAATAAAAATAAGATTTTTTTATGGAAGAAATAATTTAAAATATTTATTTTACTTACAGAACATGGATATCTCGGACATTTTTTATTTTTTTAATATAAGTTATATTTTTTTCTTTTAAAAATGTAAGATAACAAGGATGCTAGACTCATAGAGCTATTTTTGAGAGGCCAGAGCTCTAAAAAGCAGAACATAATGATTATAGCGATGTAAATAAGATGGAAAACTTGTGAGAAATTATAGCAACTAGCTTTGAAGACAATAAAACAGCCGGTAAATAAATTAAAAATAAATATAAAAAGTAAATATATAGACCAAAAATAAAAATACGATTATAAAATATTATAGATGATAAATAAACTGTTTTATATCTCCAACGCTCGTCACATTACCTAGCCTCATTTTTCAAAATGCTCTCGTTCAATTCTTGCTCCAAACGTAAGAGAGAATGCACCTTTAGAATCTAAAGATACAAGTTTGGATTTAGAGGTTAATATAATTGAAATTTTGAAGGATAACAGCCAATTGTGACAGTATCGCTACCAAGTCGTATGTCAGATCATCGATTACATGATCTATGATCATGCAATTTTACAATAATTGGCGTTTGAGAAACCCATCACAGGTTAACAGTTGATCAAATCTGACAGCCGATTAGATGATCGGAGATTTGAATAACGTTTCGGAAACCGGCTGTTAGTGTTATAAAATGCATCTCTTTCTCGTTATTTAAGCTTGAATCCTTAGATTTGGAGAGTCACATAAAAAAATATACATTTAATTACCAATAACTAACTTTAAATTAACATTAAAGGGTTTTCAAGTAAGCAATTTATTATATTTTTTATTAGCTTTAATTTTAGTGATAAACACTTTTTTGTAAAAACTTACAGTTTTTGAGTTATTTATGAAAAATCGCTTTAAAGCATGCATTTTCTTTCACAAAAATTAAAATATTTGATCTTTAATAACTCAAAAAGTCTTGATTTATTTTAATCACATTATATAACAAATTTTGCTTACAATTTGTCCCTCTCTCGATTTGTGGGGTTATTTTTAATAAAGTAATTTTCACCCCCGAGAAGGGGTGACATATACCCCAGGTTAAAACCTCAAATTGTTATTGTTAATTCGTGAAAATTAATGGAGATTTACCGAAATCGAAGGTCATAGTTGATTTTTTACCTTCAGTGACTGCACTATAGAAAGAAAATGGCAATTCAATAATTGAGATGCGTATATTTTGCAAGCTCATAAATTATTAAACGATATGTATTCGCCAAATAATTAATTTAAATTATTTTAAGTAAAACTCTCTCTTAAGCCGGGAATATGGGGTGGTTTTCTTGCGAAGGGGTTGTAGCTCTATAATCGAAAGGCGCATGATTTAAGAGTTTATTCTTAGAATATAAGCTATACGAATTAAACTACTATTAACTTTATTGTAAAAATTTACAGTTTTTCAGTGATTTACGAAAAATCGCTACATAACATGCATTTTTTTCACGAATAATTAAAATCTTTAATCTTTAATAACTTAAAAAGTATTGACTTATTTTATTAACTGTATATAATAAATTTTACTTTTAATTTGTTCTTTTATTGATTTGTGGAGTTATTTTTTATAAAATAATTTTCACCCCCGAGAAGGGGCGGTATGCACCCTCAGGGTAAAGGCGCAAGGTAGTATTATGTCACCTTTGTTTCTTGATGTATCCTCTAACCACTGACCAATTTTCGTAAAAATCGATAAAGGTTCACCGAAATTGAAGGTAATCGTTGATTTTTACTTTCAGTGACTGCACTATACAAAATAAATTGCAATTTACTGATCTAAATGCGCGTAATTTGGAAGCTTATAAATTATTCAATGATATGTTGTCGCCAAATAATTAGTTTAATGCATTTTAAGTACAACTTTCTCTTAAGCCGGGAAGATAGGGTGGTTTTCTTGCGAAGGGGTTGTAGCTCAATAATCGAAATGCACGTGATTTAACAGTTTATTCTTAGAGTATATAAGCTATAGGAATTATATCCGCAATACGATATATTTTAAGTTATCTCAGCATTTTTCTCTTAAGTTAATTCAATTAAAGGGTTGTTTGGGGGTGAAGGGGATGAGCTCAAAAATCGAAACTATATAATTTCAAGAGCTCATAAATAGCTCGTAATTCTGCCGCAAAAACCGCTTCAATATTCCTATTTTTAAGTAGTGGGGGGTTGACTCAGCCCCCCCCCCCCACTAAAGTATCAAATTCCTGCTCAGTGGAACGAGCTCAAAATTTTTAGTTTGCGGAATATGAGAGCTCATAAATAGCTCATAAATCAGGGCTATTTGGTTTTTGATTTTTGAAAGTGGGGGGGGGGGCAGCTCAACACGGGTCTTGTACAGATCGAATGTAATACAGTCATTGTAAGTCTAAACCAGTCCAATCTCTTATATTTTTCAACCAGAAACGTTAACATCTTCCTGGATCCCTCTTGCCTTCTATTTTTCCTCTTTGATTCTTCTTATCTCGGAGTCATGCTAGGTCGCCCTAACGTTGGCTATTATATTGAAGAGTTGTTCACTGATTCATCTAATTGAAATTATTGTTCTTCGCTGAGTATTCCTGTCCAATCTAAAAAATTCTTAAGACATGACATCCGATTCCCTCCAATTCCTCTGCGGTCCTCGATTTTATCTTTCATGATAGGCTGAAAGACTCTGTATCGGTATCCTCTAAGAGCATGATGAAATTTGTCTTATTATAATAGTTTTAAATAACTCACGAATAGTCCTTACTCCGTGGCGTTACTCCAACGTTAGCAACCTCCATCCAATTCTCCACGCCCATCGCCTTAGGTCTCCTGCTATATTATCTCGCCACCGGAGTCGAGCGCGTCCGCGTGGTCTCCTTCCAGTTGAGACTTCCTCCCACACCAGTCTTACTGTTCTTTGGTCAGAATGTCTTCTGAGGTGTCCCGCCCATTGGAGTCTTCTGGACTTTATTTCTTTTATGATGTTGGGGTCTGGGTAAAGTTCTTCGAACTCTTTGTTAGTTCTTATCCTATATCGACACCTGATATGAAAAACATTGTATCTCCACTTACAATGTTTTTCAACTATGGCTTAAATAGCATCTATAAACGGTAACCTTCAATTTGGCTAAGAACTTTTATCCTATCTTATGTAATTATAAAGTTATTTAACAAAATAACCTCATTGTAAGTACAAATTTTTGATCACTGGGTGGAAAAAACGTTGTAACCAATGTTACAATATTAAATTTTTTTATTATTGATGAAAATTTTTTACTAAAACATTGTAACATGGGATACAATGTTTTTCTCGAAACATTTATTGAGTAAGTTTTTATAACTGCATTGTAAGTTGTGATACAAGAAAGCAAGGCAAATTACAAGCATATTACGATGAAAAACATTGTAAGTCAATTTACCATGTGTTTACATCCAATACTTAACATTTTGTAGGGATAACGATCACTGAACGAAATAGTATCCTGTTCTTACAATGTTATTATGACTCATTTCGCAGTGTTGATTGTTGACAGGAATAGATTTGCAAAATGCAAGATTGCAGAACTTGAGAATTTATCGAAATTTCTGGGTAATGACTGTTAAACTTTTAGTTCTTATATAGCTACTGGTTCGTGTGTTAATGTAAACATATCTAAAAATAAACGTGCGGTGTAAAAATTTAGTGAATATTAACACAATTATTGTGCTACGAATTTTTTAAATAAGAAAAATGAGGATTTTTTCGATTTAGCTATAAAAGACAAAAATCTCAAAGACAATGATGGTACGTAATCTTGATTATAAACTAATTTAATTTTAAAGAGAAACATAAGGGGGTAGGGGGTAGGTAAGAATAGTGAGAAAACTAATAAATATTTTTGAAAAATTTTGACGCAAAATCAAAGATTACCTACATTATTACCGAGGGTCGAAAGTCCCTTAGAATAAACAAAAGTTTCTTTCGAATGAAATATTTGAAATTAGAAATCACACTAAATTTTCTCTTTTTTTTCATCCATGTAACTTATTAAAACAAACTTTATAGATGTTTTTAGACTTTCGGCCCTCGGTAATAATCTAATCTTTCATTCTGCGTTTAATTTTTTTAAAAAAAGTTTACCTATTAGGTTTCTCAGGATTCGAAAAAAAAATTAATGCATTTAAATTCCATTGGACCAAGATTTTGCGCCTACCCCCTTAACAGTTTAGTATAGATTATTAGGTAGGTACTATTAGTACTAAGTTATATCAACCTTTTTTCATCAGTTAGGGGTTATTGCATGGGATGAAACCACAGGTAAAAAGGGGCCTAATGAAATAAGTAGTGCGCTATTTGATTTTATTAAGAGAAAAGTTGCTCGTGGAGCATTAGAGTTTAGATTTTATTCAGATTGTTGTGTAGGACAAAATCGAAATCGAATAATATTTTTGATGTATATTTATGCAGCTAAGATCATGAATATTATTATTACACACACGTTTTTTGAGGTGGGCCACTCTCAATCTGAGGGTGATTCAATGCACGCCTTTATTGAGCGAAGAAAAAAGAACCAAGTTGTTTATGTAACACAACAGTGGTATACACTGATAAGGTGTGCTAAAGTCACAGGAAAACCATACGATTTGAAAGAACTAAGTCAAAATGACATCTTGGACTTTAAGTCAATTTAAAGAAAATACCGAATTGGGATTTATATATAGATAAACGCCAAGATTTCTGGTCGAAAATACAATACGTAAAAATGTAATATAAAGAACAACCACATATTATTAAGATAAAAAGGGTTCAAAAAAGGGTTCAAGGCAGGTTTTGTTTATATTCATCGTAACACATATTATTAGTTTTCAGTACGATCTTATTTCTGATCAATTATTATCGTTTATAAACTTAGAATGCAAACCAAAATCGAGCAAAAGGGCTACCAAATCCAGGAATAAAAATTTTCACGATTTATGGGAAGTACAAATTCCTTTAGCATATATGGGTTACTTCCCATAACAACCTCAAAATATAAAGATCTTGTTGCTTTGTGCTCTAGTAAAGCTATACCAGAGCAATATTGCAGTTTTTAGTTAAATCTTCCCCACTCTCAACAAACTGAATATTCGGATGATGACTCTGAATAAAAGTTTGTTAGGGGTTAATTTTGTTTATTTTTTAATAGAATATAAACTGTTTTATAATTTGTAAATGTTCATTTTGTAATAAATAAATCTAAAAGATATTATTTTATTTACCTACTACTTGTTAGTATTTATGACGTAAATTCTTAAATACTACTTGTCTGAGTAAAAAAATCATGTTTCAAGTAAAACCAATAAAACAAATTAATTATAATCTCTTTATTTGGATATTTACTGATTAGTTACAATTTATATGCACCTAACCAAAGAAACATACTGTGTTGAAATATCATTGTATGAACCACTTACAATGATCTTCACCTAAAATTCTGAAAAAATTTGCTATTGTAACTCGACCTAAATCAGGACCAGTAATGTTGACAACAATGTGATATGTAAAAGTGAAAAGCTGAGAAAAAGATATAAAATATGGATTAAGAACATTACAAAAAATATATAAGCTGACACAGTAAAAAAATAAAATGTTTTGGAAATTTCTTTAAATCGCTCTCCTGTAAACTAAGCAAAAGTGAGTTACAATGTTTTTCATATCAGGTGTCGATATTGTCCTGATGCTTTATCCAGCACAGGACCAAAGATCTTCCTTAGGATTCTTCTTTTCCAAACAAGTAGTCTCTCTTCGTTTGCCTTTGTTATCGTCCACGTTTCGCTTCCATACATCACAACGGGTCGTATGATTGTTTGATAGACTTGCATCTTCGTACGTCTTGTTAGTTGTTTTGATTTTATAAGGTTTTGGAGGGCAAAAAGACATATGTTGCCGGCCTGTATCCTGTTGTTTATTTCTTGTGATCCGTTATTGTCTTCAGTTATTTTTGTCCCAAAATACAGTGAAACCTCAATAAGTCGGATTAATCGGGACCGCGGCCGATCCGGGTTATCGAAAATTCGGGTTAGCCGGAAAATATTGTAAAAATTAAGAAAATATATATAAACAATAAACAAATACACTTTATAATTATTGCAAAAACATGAAATACATATTTATGCTCGGCACATCTAAATTACGTACAGTTATATACAGTAATACAAAATTGTTTATTTCGTGGTAAAAAACTCAGTCAAAGTGAAAAAATGTTTGTTTTGTCTGATGAAAATCGGTCCGGGTTAGCCGGACGTCCGGGTTATCGGAGGCCGACCTATCAGGGTTCCGCTGAACTTGAATTCTCTAACGCGCTCAAAGTTAAAGTCATCGATGGTGATGTTCTGACCAATTCTGTCTCTGCTTTGGTTATTGCGGCTCATATACATTTATTTCGTCTTGTTTTCGTTGATTTGGAACCCCATATTCTCTGCTTCCTTCTCGAACCTCACGAAAGTCTTCTTCATCCTTAATCGTGTGTTACTTACTAGATCGATATCGTCTGCAAATGCCAGTAGTAAGTTTGGTCCTTCTCGATGAAATACTGTATTGGGTTTTTCGATTCTTGCACTTCTGATTCTGTGCTCCAGAGCTAAATTGAAGAATTGTGGTGAAAGTGCATCTCCCTGTTTTAGTCCATTGTTTATTTCAAATGCCTCCGAGTATTGTTGTCCAACTCTCACCTTACATCGTAACTGTTCCATCGAGGAGAAGCGTTGTACAGTTCTATATACAAGCTAATTCAAGACATTTGGCGAAAAGAAACAATGCCAGCTGAATGGAAAGAAGGAGTTATTGTACCAATACACAAAAAAAGGAAACAAAAAGCAATGTATTAACTACCAGGGAATAACACTCCTAAACAACACCTATAAAATCCTTGCAAACATCCTGCTAGAAAGAACCAAAAAATACACAGAAGAAATCGTTGCAGATTATCAATGCGGATTTAGACCGGGCCGCTCTACTATTGACCAGATATTCACAATAATCTGGACAGCGATGCAGGAACTTGGCTTTCCAAAAAAAAAACTAGTCAGGTTGATATGGATGTATGGAACTCACGAATAGCATTTGCTTTATTTCACATAGCTAAGTTGGTCTGAATCGCTATTCTGGATATTAGAAGCATTTTTCTATGTGACCACATCTGCAAAGTTTTTAGACGATTGATCGTATCAGCCTTCAGAGTTCAGATCTCTGTGCCATGTTACTACTATGTAGAAATATAGGATTTGGCCACTCTTTAATGTAAGTTTAAATTTAAGCTGTGATTACAGAAGAATGATTTAACTTCTAGAAACTTTTGCAACCTGCTGCAATTCTGCATTGGATCTCTTTACTTGGGTCTTGGGGCTATGGGTCTATAATGTAGCATCCCAGATATTTAAAGCGAGTAACTTTCTAGATGTTTTGTTGATCTATCTGTAGGGAAGCCTGTCCATATGTTGCCGACTAAATATCATAATAGACGGAGAGGCAGCGCTGAAAAATCTCTTTGAATTCACTGAAGCTAGATTTTTCACAGTTGATTACTGTGAGTGTGTCAGGGCCGTAACTACCATTGGGGCAACCGGGGCAGTGCCCCGGGGCCCCCGGCTAAAGGGGGCCCCGCAGGAGTCCCCTTTGATTGGCCGAGATATTACATTGATTGACAGAGATTGACATATATTTTAATGAGGAAAATAAAAATATGTATTTTGAAAGCCGACCCCAACAAAATATTTTCAAATGACACAATTTTTAAAAGACCTTTTAAAAATAACGCATCACAAAGTTTTAATTTTTCACTGGGGAAATTAGTATTTTCGACTAAAATGCAATTGGAATAGAACAGGGGCCCTGAGGCCTGAGCTAAGCTGGGACCCCCGATACCTTAACATAAAGATTTAAATTATTACTTGAGAAATTAGTTATTTCGGCGTAATAAAACCTAAAATGCCATTGGAAGAGGGGGCGCTGAGCTGGGGCCCACGAGAACTTTCGTAAAGATATAAATTGTTACTGAGGAAGTTAGTTATTTTGGCGAAATAAAAACTAAAATGCAACCGGGATAAGGGCCCCAGGTCGCAGCTACTTTGTCTTAACCAATTTAGTCCAGACCACGTCATCTTGGTACGTGAAAGGAACCACATGGTACCACATATTGAAAAGAAAGATAAGGGTAAGATAGAATCAGCACATTAGGATCAGTCCCACCAGTACACTGACCAGCTTCACAGAGTGTGTTTGGCTCACACTGCAGTTGCTTAATGCACCTTAAGGTGCATTTACGTTCGCTTGGTTATTCGTTCGCTACAAAGTAAGACCATTTACATTGTAGCGAACGAACGCATTGGTTGATGAACCGTCCGCAATGTCAAATACAGATGAAGATGTAATCATTAGCGCTGTTAATTTTATAGTTATTGCAGGACATGCTGAAAACAAAAGAAAGAAGAGAGTGTGGTGTTCATACAGGCGGAAAAATGCGTTTTCAATGGGTTAAATATAAAACATTTTTCCGAACCCCCCCCTCCCGATGGGGGTACATTCCCCAGACCTCCCAGTAGGGGGCCCACATCACGTTTGCCCCGGGGCCCCCCAACATCGTAGTTACGGCCCTGGAGTGTGTAGAGAAACATACTGCGGTCGGTCAAGCGAAACGTAGAACAGGGGTTACTGAGAGGGTATCAAAGTTGCTTTCCTACGAAGGTAATTATTTCCATTTACTAAGGCTGAAAATCAGTACACACATTCTAAATTAAATATAAATAAAAGTTATTATATAAAATTAACATGAAGTAAAACTCCCTAGTGTAGTTGGTATATTTAATAAAAATTCTAAAATTTTTTAAAAATCCAAACGATTACGTTCATAACGTTTTCGGACCTATCAGTCCATCATCAGTGAACCTAAAAGTAAGTAATCTCACTTTTGAAAATAATGAAATTTTGAATGTTAAAAATTGAAAAGTGTGGTTAAGATTACTTACTCTCTGTCCTTGCTAAACATAGATATATAATACTCTAGATTGCGCCCTGTCATCTTAAAATGGGTAACGGTTGCGACAGAGATAAATGAGCCTATTTGGTCGGTAGTCTCTTTTTAATTTAATGGGAATATCGACGACGTGACTATCCCACTTTATCGAGTAATATGTGTTGACAGTTGGAGCGGGTGGTGACGAAAAATGGTCTTTGGTCTTCGGACGTGGATAATCGTGGTTCGAATCCCATACCAAACTTTACCTTTTTTATTTTTATTTAATCAACATTGCGTTTATTAGATATTTTTACATCTGAAAAATGGACCTAGTAAATCTAGCAGATAATAAATGTATGTATAGTAAGTTAATATTGGAATACATAATTTGTGAACTGCATAGTAAAATAAAAGTCATTCGTTATTAATATAAATTCGTCCTTATTCGAATGATGTAAATAATGTCTGTTTTGCTTCTATTTTTTTTTAAAATTGTAACAATAGTTTCATAAATAAAAATAATGTCTAATTACTTATAATTGAATCGGTCATTTCAAAAACAGCAAAGTCCACAATTTTCAGAAACTAACTTTTTGAGAGGAATAGACTCCTTTAAGATAAACGTTGTGTGCAAAAACGTCACCAGTCCAGTAAAAACATTAGGAACAAAACTAAAATATAAATCTGAATTTTGATGTCATCCATTTCATCCATCTTTCGACTATACAGGGTGTTTCATTAATAATTGTCCATATAGTAACTGGAGAAACCTTAGCACAAAATATGAAGATTTAACCTAAAACACTTAAATAAAATGTGGTTCCTTATTGAGTTACAGGGTGTTTTATCTAAAAATTTAAAAATTATTTTTGCTCAGCATTTTAAAACTATTCGACGTATCCTTTTCATACTTAGCAGAAAGTGCGACTACAATACACCCCACTAAATTATTATAAACAAACGTTTCTAGTTACCACCAGAGGCGTACGACAGGGGATAGTGAATGGTTTACCCTTCTCAAATTCTACGCCAGTGGAGGAATTACTATTTTCGTGCCATTTTTATATTCTCCAATATTTTCTACGTAAATAATATACTCTTCATTGGTAACGATAAAGTCATTAGTTTTCGAGATATTTGAAGTTCAATATGAAACGGCACAGTTATTTTGATTAATAATTTATGATATGATTCATATGAATAAAATTTTAAAATTATTTCTACCCAGTACTTTAAAACTATTTGGCGTATCCTTATCATACTTGGCAGAAAGTGTAGGTACTGAACACCCTACTAAATTAAGATAAATAAACGTTTCTAGCTACTACCAGAGGCGTACGACAGGGGATAGTGGTTGGTTGACCTTTTCCAAATTCTACGCCACTGACGAAATTGCTATTTTAGTGTAATTTTTTGATCTTCCAATACTTTTTATGTAAATAATATTCTGTTCATTCGTAACGATAAAATGATTAATTTTCGAGATATTTGAAATTAAAAATGAAGCGACACAATACATTAATCAAAATAACCGTATCGTTTCATTTTTAGCTTCAAAGATCTCGAAAACTAATGACTTTATCGTTACGAATGAAGAGTACATTATTTTCATAGAAAGTATTGGAGAATCCAAAAATTGAACTAAAATAGCAATTCCGCCAGTGGCGTAGAATTTGGAAAGGTCAACCATTCACTTTCCCCCGTCGTACGCCTCTGGTAATATCCAGAAACGTTTGTTTTACATAATTTAGTAGTTTTTGCAGTATCTATACTTCCTGCCAAGTATGAATAGGATACGTAGAATACTTTTAATATGCTGAACCAAAATAGTTTTTAAATTTTTAGATAAAACGGCCTGTAACTCAATAAGGAGCCACATTTTAGTTAAGTGTTTTAGGTTAAATCTTCGTATTTTGTGCTAAGGTTTCTCCACTTACTATATGCACAATTATTAATGAAACACCCTGTATAGTTAGTTTTCTTTGCTTTTCTGTAAAATTAGGAATATGTGACTCCTGTTGTTTTTGAAATGACCGATTCAATTAATAAATCGATGGTACATTATGTTGATATTAATTATAGGTAATTTTTTACGAATATTTTTAACAATTACTTTATACTATTCTACCATTAACTTATTAAAAAAAATAACATTGGCTTTTATATTTTTAAAAATCTATAGGTACCTACACAGATTTTCTTATTTGTTATAATATATTTCTTTGCATAGATTTATTTTAGAGATGAAATAATATCTAATAAACGCAATATTGATTAAATTAAAAATAAAAAAAGTAAAGATTTGTATGGGATTCGAACCACGATTATCCACGTCCGAAGACCAAAGACCAGTTCTCGTCGCCATCCGCCCGAACTGTCAAAACATTTAAATAACACTCGATAGAGTAGGATAGTGACGTCGTCGATACTCCCCTTGAATTAGAAAGAGAGTACCGACCTAATAGGCTCATTTATCTCTGTCGCAACCGTCACCCATTTTAAGATCGCAGGGCGCAATCTAGAGTATTAGATATCTATGTTGCTAAATAGCCACAATGCCAAACACTGGTTAAGATGTCTGTTCTAACTACATATTGAAATAATTTATTGAAATTTATTTTACAAATTTCAATATGTAGTTAGTCCAAGGATCATTTTATATATCATGCCGCTATCATACGCTAAAACCTTGGGGGTGGTTGCCACCCCATCTCGGGAGTGGGAATAACACAAACCAAATTATTTTCCAATAATATCTTTAAGACCAATACAAACCGAGATACGGCATGTTAAAAGTTTTCGTCAAATGCATAATTTGAAATATTCAAAGCCAAATAATGGGAAAAATTTGAATTTTTCGAGGAAAACTTGAATAATCTTTTTTCAAGTATACAATTAGACCTTTCAAAAAAAAATTACAAAAAGTTTCTAGCATAAAAATTAAGCGACTTATAATCAAAAAAATGTCGGTACCTGCTTTTCTCTACGAAAAAATCAGTGAAAACCACCCCCTAACTACCTTCCTAATTCAAAATTGGTCTTCACCTTTCTGTAGTTCATTTTATATTTATATTAGCAATACACTCAAGGAGTTTGACCTATTTAGAGTGCCTAATTTTGGAAAAATTAGAGTTTAAAGAAAAATTGATTTTTTGCAATTTGGTATTTTTTACCTTTTACTTCGAAATATTTCCGAAAATACTGAAGATATGAAAAAAATTATAAACTACCAGATTGTACCTTTTTTAATGACTAAAATTACCATGTGCATAGATTTTCATTACAGTGATTAGTTAGCCAGATATAGCTGTTTAAAACCTCTATTTACCAGCAAACGCCCCCTTATTCGAGCCCTTTAAACCCGCCCCAATTTAAAACTAAGGCATATTACGGAATTTAATTTACACAGTCTTACAGCTCTTTAAAAATCCAACAAAATCATTTTTGAGGGGTCTCATTACTGAGAGGGTATCAAAGTTGCTTTTCTACGAAGGTAATTAAATCCATTTACTAAGGCTGAAAATCAGTACACAGTGAGATATAATATTTTTCCAAAATTAGGCATTTTAATTAGGTCAAACTCCTTGAGTGTATTGATAATATAAATATAAAAGGAACTACTCAAAGATGAAGACCAATTTTGAATTAGGAAGGTAGTTAGGGGGTTGTTTTCACTGATTTTTTCGTAGAGAAAAGCAGGTATCGACATTTTTTTGATTATAAGTCGCTTAATTTTTATGCTAGAAACTTTTTGTAATTTTTTTTTGAAAGGTCTAATTGTATACAGTGGAACCCCGATAAGTCGGCCCCCGATAACCCGGAACTCCGGCTAACCCGGACCGATTTTTATCAGACAAACATTTCGACAATAAAAATGTATTGCTGTTACAAAATCTCGTGAACCTAATTCATTCATTTGGTGACGTCAATATACGAACGAAACGATTGAATCCGACATTACTGAAAATATCAGGGTGCAGATGGGACCCTGTCGCGCAATTCGCAGCAAATAAAATAGTCGTATGTTTTTGGCTTCATTTTATTTCGGTTATACATACATACGCATTTTCAAGGTTCACGAGGTTTTGTACCAACTCTATGTAATATAATATTTGAGAGATAATGGGTATTTGTGTAATTTGAACTACATATACCATAGTAAAAATGACTCATGGCACACCACATTCATTGTCGTGTTATCGAAAACAACAGGCACCTGTATTATCCTTTATTTATTTGAAACTGTCTTAGCATTGTTTAGAAAAGACTATTAAAATTCTTTTTTTAACAGTGGTCTTAGTCATCACTGTTATTAAATAACATAACATCAGAGACGGTATTGTGTGTAGTAAAGCCGTAGTGTTCGCTTCCGTTCTAAATCGTTCGTAAATCTATTCAGATTTTGTGTGCGTGTCGTGCGTCTATAAGGGCAACAAAACGTAAAAATGTTGTAGTGACAATGGAAAAGAAACTAGAAGCATTAAGTAGAATTGATAAAGGTGAATCTTGCAGCATTATATGGTGTCGGTACATCTACAGTATCGGATTGGAAGAAAAATAGAACTAAAATCGAAGAATTTTTTTTTCAAAATGATAACAAAAGACAGTTTGGACAATCGGTGCAAAGCTAATAAAGCTAAGAATGAGACTCTTGACGACGCTTTGTATGTGTGGTTTTGTGTGGAATGCGAACGTGGTTTACCAGTGTCTGTGTGACAATTATAACGGAGTTTATCTGTAAGCATACCATATTTTATTAATTTTTACCATTATCTCCGGCTAACCCGGATTTTCGATAACCCGGATCGGCCGCGGTCCCGATTAATCCGAGTTAACGGGGTTCCACTGTACTTGAAAAAAGATTATTCCAGTTTTCCTCGAAAAATTCAAATTTTTCCCATTATTTGGCTTTGAATATTTCAAATTATGCATTTGACGAAAACTTTTAACATGCCGTATCTCGGTTTGTATTGGTCTTAAAGATATTATTGGAAAATAATTTGGTTTGTGTTATTCCCACTCCCGAGATGGGGTGGCAACCACCCCCAAGGTTTTAGCGTATGATAGCGGCATGATATATAAAATGATCCTTGGACTATTCCCTACCTTCTGTGAAAATATCAAGTAAATCCATGCTGGACGAAAGAATTGCGAGCCAAAATGCTTTATTTACTCAATCGACTATTGGGGCCGACCGACCGGCTCTGTCCCGTCATACAGCTGACCGACTATAATAACTTTTAATAAGACGGGATAATACCCGAAAGTTGGCTGTATACCATCTAGTTAAATAAAATTAACATGAAGTAAATCCCCTAGTGTAGTTGGCATATTTAATAAAAAAAATCTAAAAATTTTAAAAATCCAAACGGATTACGTTCATAACGTTTTCGGAATTATAAGTCCATCATCAGTGAACCTAAAAGTAAGTAATCTCACTTAATAAAATTGAAAAGGGTGAAATTTTGAATGTTAAAAATTGAAAAGTGTGGTTAAGATTACTTACTCTCTGTCCTTGCTAAATAGCCACAATGCCAAACACTGGTTAAGATGTCTGTTCTAACTACATATTGAAATTTGTAAAATAAATTTCAATAAATTATTTCAATATGTAGTTATAACAGACATCTTAACCAGTGTTTGGCATTGTGGCTATTTAGCAACATAGATATATAATACTCTAGATTGCGCCCTGCGATCTTAAAATGGGTGACGGTTGCGACAGAGATAAATGAGCCTATTAGGTCGGTACTCTCTTTCTAATTCAAGGTGAGTATCGACGACGTCACTATCCTACTCTATCGAGTGTTATTTAAATGTTTTGATAGTTCGAGCGGATGGCGACGAGAACTGGTCTTTGGTCTTCGGACGTGGATAATCGTGGTTCGAATCCCATACAAATCTTTACTTTTTTTATTTTTAATTTAATCAATATTGCGTTTATTAGATATTATTTCATCTCTAAAATAAATCTATGCAAAGAAATATATAACAAATAAGAAAATCTGTGTAGGTACCTATAGATTTTTCAAAATATAAAAGCCAATGTTATTTTTTTTAATAAGTTAATGGTAGAATAGTATAAAGTAATTGTTAAAAATATTCGTAAAAAATTACCTATAATTAATATCAACATAATGTACCACTGATTTATTAATTGAATCGGTCATTTCAAAAACAACAGGAGTCACATATTCCTAATTTTACAGAAAAGCAAAGAAAACTAACTATATAATCGAAAGATGGATGAAATGGATGACATCAAAATTCAGATTTATATTGTCAGAAAAAATCAGTGAAAACAACCCCCTAACTACCTTCCTAATTCAAAATTGGTCTTCATCTTTGAGTAGTTCCTTTTATATTTATATTATCAATACACTCAAGGAGTTTGACCTAATTAAAATGCCTAATTTTGGAAAAATATTATATCTC
This sequence comes from Diabrotica virgifera virgifera, assembly GCF_917563875.1. NCBI lineage: Eukaryota > Metazoa > Arthropoda > Insecta > Coleoptera > Chrysomelidae > Diabrotica > Diabrotica virgifera. Next base: position 192,948,701 of record NC_065445.1, read on the forward strand.
ACTGTGTACTGATTTTCAGCCTTAGTAAATGGATTTAATTACCTTCGTAGAAAAGCAACTTTGATACCCTCTCAGTAATGAGACCCCTCAAAAATGATTTTGTTGGATTTTTAAAGAGCTGTAAGACTGTGTAAATTAAATTCCGTAATATGCCTTAGTTTTAAATTGGGGCGGGTTTAAAGGGCTCGAATAAGGGGGTGTTTGCTGGTAAATAGAGGTTTTAAACAGCTAGGGTCAATCAGGGTAAATGGAAACTAGGGGTAATTGAAAACAGCTTAAACTCTGTATTCAAACATCCCGCTTATTAATGTGCAGTTTGTCTGTTAGTTGTAGCGGCAACACTGCTCCTAACATTCTATAATATTTCATGGCGGTGAACGATTAATGCGAAAGTAAGCTAATTTAAATTATTTACTACCATATAATTTGACGAGCAAACCAAGCAATGGAATAAAATAATCTCGTTTTCATTATTAAATATGTTTATACTGTTAGTCTTAGCATGTATCATGGTAAACAAATGATATGTTTAGATGTTGTTTTTAAGGTTAGCTAAATAATATTGTTCGTTTGGGAACTAGGAAGTGTTCCCATTTACCCCATCTAAATAATACGTTCGGGGTAAATGGAAACACATATTTGGGGTAAAAGAAAATATGTTTCCTTTTACCCCAAACAATTTGTTGTAACTCTAAATTGTTTCAGATGCCACGAAACTACGATAGAAAGAGATCGGCGCGGCCATATTCAGCAGAAGACTTACGAAAAGCAGTTGCTGACGTTTCAACCAATAATTTAACATATCGGCAAGCTTCTGCTCTCTATGGAATACCAATTTCTAACATCTTCAATAGAATTAAAGGTCATAAAATTGCTGAAGGAAAACTAGGTGGTGGAAGAAATCCCATTTTCACACCTGAAGTGGAACATGATATTGCTCAATGTGTTATGGAACGATCGAAAATGGGCTATCCTTGTTCAAAAGATGAATTGCTTCAATTAGTGCAGAATTACGTGTTACAAAATCATATAAAAACGAGCTTTAAGGATGGAAAACCTGGACACGATTGGTATATTGGGTTCATGTCCCGCCATCCTAGGTTAACCTTAAAGAAAGCTGAACATCTCCAAAAGTCAAGGATGTTAGCAAGAAACCCAGAGATAGTTCATGATTTCTTTGATAAATTGGAAGAAGTAATTTCATTTTACAATATCCTACCATCATTTACATTTAATACTGATGAATCTGGATTTAGTTCGGATCCTTCAAAAGTCCGTGGCATAGGCATAGGCAAAGGAAAAACCTTAAGTCGAGTTAGCGGGGGTTCAGGTCGAGAAAACACCACAGTGTTGGCATGTTCAGCAGCAGACGGCACAATACTTCCACCTCTGATCATATTCAAAGGAGCTGCGGTCCAGGCTCGTTGGACATCACCCGCCGCTTATCCTGGTACTCTGTACGCAACAACGCGAAATGGATGGATGGAAGAAACACCTTTCTTTTATTGGCTGCAAACTTGTTTTATACCCCATGTGCGCAAAAAACGTTTAGAGCTGGAACTACCAGATGCAACCGCTCTACTTCTATATGATGGTCACAGCAGCCACGTAAGTCTACGCATAATAGAACTTGCTATGGAGGCTAATATTCAAATTATCAAATTTCCTAGCCATCTCACAGATCCACCCCGAAGGTTTTAGCGTATGATATAGAAAATGATCCTTGGACTATTCCCTACCTTCTGTGAAAATTTCAAGTAAATCCATACTGGACGAAAAAATTGCGAGCCAAAATGCTTCATTTCCTCAATCGACTATTTGGGCCGACCGACCGGCTCTGTCCCGTGATACAGCTGATCGACTATAATAACTTTTTTATTTACATTTAATTTAGAATGTGTGTACTGGTTTTCAGCCTTAGTAAATGTAAATAATTACCTAAGTAGGAAAGCAACTTTGATACCCTCTCAGTAACCCTTGTTCTACGATTCGCTTGACCGACCGCAGTATGTTCCTCTACACACTCACAGTAATTGATTCAATAAAATTGTGATTTGACTAGGACAGTTTTGGGGTAGTTCTGATTTTTTTCATTATATATGGATTTTGAGCTGCTGAATCCGAATATGAGGTTTGCGGACAAAATTTCTTGCCGGAACATTGAAAAAATCGCGAAAAAAGCGAAAAATTTCAGCTTTTTTCCGCTTTTTTGCACAAATCTCGAAAACTATTAACTTTTACTAAATGGTCTGTTAACAGAAATTAAAGTACTTAAAATTATCTACAAATATCACTATTTACTTTTTTTTCAGACAAACCGTTCGGTCTAAAGTACAAGTTGAAAATTTCCAATTTTTAACGGTCTCGGCAAAACTCACTTTTTAAATTCCAAAACTTAATTTTTTATTAGAATGCTGTCATTTGATAAATTTCTCCTAGTTTTCTGTACAAATAATAAATGTTAGGTCATAGGTATGGTATGTCTCTTGTGACAGCTTCCATGAGTCCATTCCGTCCTAAGTGGCCGGGAATGTCTTTGCTTTTCCCTTAGAGCCACAGAAGATCAGGCACAGATGGAGTCACAGTTTCAGTTGGTGTGAACATTTCCTTCGGATCTGTTATCTTGATTTCTGATAAACCTTGAAGTTTTGTCCTTTTAAAATGAATTAGTTGAACAGCTCCCTGACTTCCATAAACCTCAGGTGCGGGTTTCTTTTTTATCCGAGGAATGGATTGCTTAGGAGCTACTGCATGTTTTGGTGCAATACAAGATATGCCACATATGACGTGAAAAGTGTGGTATTCGTCGATTGTATGTACGTTAAAACCAGCAGTATCGTACACCTGCTGTGTAAAGCACGGCAGGTCAATTTTCTGCGGATCGCCTGCGAATGCTGACACTTCCAGGCGAGCAGCTTCAGTATAGGATAAACAAAACCCAAAGAGGAAACTACATCAACCTATTTTCTTGAGCCGTATTTTTTGTAGAGAAAACGGCCAACCCTGCAAGGAATGGTGAGACCAATTATCTGGGCCTTACTGCCGCTACAAGACTTTGAGCAAGCTCGTTGCTTATCTGGAAGTGTCAGCAATCACAGGCGATCCGCAGAAAATTGACCAGCCGTGCTTTACACAACAGGTGTTCGAAAACGCTGATTTTAACCCTTTCTATGCCAGGCCTTAATTTGAAGGTTGGTCCCTCAATCCCAAAGGTTTTTTCATGCTTAGAGTTCCATTGCCTTATATATACGTCGCATATAAATAAACAAATAAATGACCAAAACGTGTTTTTAATGTATTTATTTTTAACCAGCTTAAACATGAAAAAATGTAACTAACTTAAAAAAAATAATGTAATGTAAATTATCATTTACAGTAATCTTTTGTGTGGTACTCCTCAAAACATGACACTACACAAAGGCCGACTCCGCATCTTGCACACATGTATCTCGATTCGTTTTTTTTTCTGTTGTTTTCTGTGGCTACAAACGCTTCAACTCCTAGCAGCTACCTATAAGCGTTGCTACCAGTGCTACAATATAGCATATATATCTAAAATATGTGAACAAATATATACGGCAATGGGTCCACATGACCTGTCTTTGGTGGCAACATTTTGAGGCTTTCGGAACAATAATCTAACATTTTCGGACATATTTCTACGGCACTGGGACACCAATTAGTCTAAAATTTTATAAGCAACGCATATTTTCGGCTTTGGTAAATTGAGACTATAACACCTTGAACGTATATATACGGCGGCTGGGAATACAGACGCACTTTTTCAAAAACGTATATATGCAGCGTTGGGATAGAATGGGTTAACGTACATACAATGGACCGATACCACACTTTTTACGTCATGGGTGGCATTTCTTTTATTGCACCTAAACATGCAATAGCTCCTAACCAATCCATTCCTCGGCAAAAAAACTAAACCCGCACCTGAGGTTTATGGAAGTCAGAGAGCTGTTCAACTAATACATTTTGAAAGGACAAAACCTCAAGGTTTATCAGAAATCAAGATCCGAAGGGAATGTTCACACTAACTGAAACTGTGACTCCATTTGTGCCTGATCTTCTGTGGCCCAAAGGCAAAAGCAGAGACATTATCGGTATTTTAGGATGGAATGGATTCATGGAAGCTGTGAGAAGAGACATACCATATTCATATTATGAACTAACATTTATTATTTGTACAGAAAACTAGGAGAAATTTATCAAATGACAGCATTCTAATAAAAACTAAAGTTTTGGAATGTAAAAAGTGGGTTTTGCCGAGACCGTTAAAAATTGGCAATTTTCAACTTGCACTTTAGACCGAATGGTTCATCTGAAAAAAAAAGTGAATAGTGATATTTGTAGATAATTTTAAGTACTTTAATTTCTATTAACAGACCATTTACTAAAAGTTAATAGTTTTCTAGATTTGAGCAAAAAATCGGAAAAAAAGATGAAATTTTTCGATTTTCTCGCGATTTTTTCAATGTTCTGGCAAGAAATTTTGTGCGCAAACCTCATATTCGGATTCAGCAGCCCAAAATCCATATATAATGAAAGAAATCAGAACTACCCCAAAACTTTCCCACTAGGGAGCTCGTAGGGTACAAATTCACTGAATCAAATCAACTGTGAAAAATCTAGCTTTAGTAAATTGAAAGAGATTTTTCAGCGCTGCCTCTTGGTCTATAAATATTGTCTTAGAATTATTCAGTTTTATATCCAATGCTCTTCCTGTCGTGTTTATGGAATCCAATAACACTTCAATTCAGTTCACCATTGATTTTCATTCCAAAGTACATATCTTGTAGATATCCGAGTAGATATTAAAAAATGAATATGAAGTACCCATTAACAAAATTAGATATGCGGATGACACTGTCATCTTAGCGGAAAATATTGGTGATCTTCAGAGGCTGGTGACCAGAATAGCGGAGTTTGGACAAGAATACGGTCTAACAATGAACGTCAAGAAGAAAAAGTTTATGAGAATATCAAAAACTCAAAGAAATAACGAGAATCTCTTTATAAACTGATCCAATATCGAACTAGTCGACCAATATTCATACCTTGGAACAATGCTCAACTCCACAGGTGATTACATCCAGGATATCAAAATCAGAGTAGAAAAGGCTAGAACAAATTTTAAGAAAATGAGAAAAGTGCTATGAACAAGAGATTTGGAGTTAAAGCTAAGAGTTAGGTTGAATAGATGCTACGTTTTCTCGACTTTGTTTTATGGAATGGAAGCTTGGGCCTTAAATGCGGCATCAATGAAACAATAGAATCATTCAAGCTGTGGGTGGACAGAACATGTCACAAACAAAGAGGTTCCGAGAAAGATGAATAAAGAAATGGAAATCTTAAATACCATGAAAACAGGTAAATTAGAATATCTCAGACATATTACACGTGGAGAGAGATACAACTTGCTCCAATTGGTTATGCAGGGAATGTACATCAAATGAGAACTACGTAGAACAGAATGAAGTAGGTAATGGAGTAGAACCTCCAACTATAGAGGAAGTTCTCGAAGCTATTAAGGCCCAGAAAAACAATAAAACTCCGGGAGTTGACGAAATACTAGCAGAACTGTATAAAGTAGGTGGCGATCACCTAGAAAGCACTGGCGAAGCGTCCATGTAACCACTGTTACCATTGGTAACAGTTAAAAATCTTGCAAATAAATATTTTATGACTACTATGAAATAATTCCATTTATATTTTTTACCAACAGAAATATTTGTTAATACGTAGTACCTACCTAATTCAGTAAATAGCCAACTAGACGCACGAAAATATTGGCGAGATTACATGTGAATACATTTGAATCCGTTGCACGTTATTATACTCCGTTACCACTTCTAGTTCTGGTAACGAAAGATGATTCTCGCTATCGATCGAGACTGAAAATTTTGAAGGAATGACGGCTCCAGAGATGGCGCGACCACGCTGTGTATATCAGTATTGTCACCATTTTACAATATGGTAACATTAGTTTAGAAGCTATTCGTGCATTTGAACATGGAAGAATGTTGCTCCGTAATCGATCAACTACTTGAAAAGTCATTATCCTTGTATATTTTTTTTATATATAATTTTAATAGAAAATAGAAGATTTAAAATATAAACACTAGTTTTCAAAATATGTTCTGTTCCCTACTTGTTTATTTTTGATGTCAATTTTATTGTAGAATAATCTGTTTAGTTTGTTTATTATTTATTGTTATACCTATTACATGCATATAATACATGTATACATAATTACATGCATATAATTTGGGAATAGTGATTTGTTTAATTTTATCTCACATGATTGAAAACAAAAACTTATATTTGGGAGGTTCAAAATAATTGTTATCTACTTTATGTCACATTAAGTTTTTAGTTTGTGAAAACTGTCATTAAAGATAGCAGTGCGTGAAGGGTTTAAAGTGTGCGTGAAGTAACAATGTATTTTAAATGGGATTTACTTTTTAGCACACTTTCAATGGGTTTTTTGGCACACTTTCATATAATCAAGTATCCTTAACTTTCGCGTTCTCCTATTTATGACAATATGAGCAATGACTTATAATAGGGTGGCCGAACGTCCCGAAAAAACGGGATTTTCCCGTTTTTTAACGATTTGTCCCGGTGTCTCGAAAAAGTCTCTCGGGGCGCCTAAATGTCTCGTATTTTTTCTTCAATTTCAATTGCTTCTTCAATTTCTGCATATGTTTTCATTATTATTTCTCCCTCTCTTATTACATTGTGGTCCAGTATTGTTCTCATTATTGTTCGTTCAAATTTCGGAATGCTATGTTCCTCTTTCTTATTAATATGTTCCTCTTTCTTATTAATCGTCGTTGTTTCCATCCCATATGTATCAACAGGTCTTATTAAGGTATTATATTGGTTCATATTATACTTGTCTTGTTTCTCAACAGATTTCTAATCATTCCATATGTTTTTCTGCCTTTCAGAATTCTTTCTTCTGTTCTCTCTTTTCCGGTTTTCCATATTGTTACTCCCAAGTAGCTAAAGGTGGATACCAGTTTGTCCTCCTTATGATTACTTTCAATATCAGATTAAATAATAGTGCCGGGGAGACAGAGTCACCTTATTTCACTCATTTATTTACATTTATCTCCTTAGAAGTTGTTAGTTGAAACTGATCCTTGCTTTGGTGTTCTTTAGGCTTACTGTTATCATAATTTGTCTTAATATTTCTGGGATTCCAACATTCTCTATCTCCTCCATCATTTTCGTCCGATTGATTATATCAAAAGCGCTTTTGAAGGTTAAACCCCCTGAGAGGGGACTTGGAGGTTAAACCCCCTTTCCCCCAGGGCATATGAAAAATATATAAAAAAAGTAGGAAAATGTATCTTGTCTTTCACAAACAATACAAAAAAAAATAAGCCAACCCCCCTCCCCAGAGAAAAATTTTACATGTTTTTTTAAGTTTATGATCTGGTCACCCTAACTTACAACACAATTTTTGACAGTTTTGTGGTTTGAAAGTAGATAGGATTTTTAAATGTCAAAGTTCTAAAAATTGTAGAATAGAAATGAATTCCAGTGACGAAGAGTTACAGTTTTTTTGAAATTATACTTCTTTAGGCGCGATTGAGATTGAGGGTGAATTTATATTGATCTGCGCGCATGCGCACACCGACAGTATGGTATTAGTCGTTATACGGGCTCTGATTGGGTGTTGAAATGATCTGTCAATAATAAATAATTGTTCAATATGAAGGTAAACAAATGTATAATATATTAGTTTTATTGTTGTGAGGACAGAAACAAAAAAGTTTATAATTTTAGTGACATTTAAATAATTTTTAAAAGCAACAGGTACGTAATAATTGTAAATGTATCATAGGTACCTACCTATTTGAACCTACCAAAATACATAGTATGTAATACTTCTATTTATATAATTTGATTACCATCAAAATTTCTATCAATGTTCACCTAATATATTGTTTTCTTACTCTATGTTTTGTTGCATTTTTTTAATTCTAAATCATTTCAATTCAAAATCAAAATAATTTAATTTAATTCAATAATGTCAAAAGCTTAATCCGTTTAGTTAGTCGATCTTCGCACATAATGACACATTGCCTCCGTGGCGAAGCGTTTAAGGCGAATGAACCCCAATATACCAACCGCGCTGATAGCTGGTTCGAATCCCAATAAAAACTTTTATTTTTTTATTTTTTTTATACATTTTATGATTGTAAGTATATTTATTATATAATTTTATTTTCAGAAAATACGTATTTAGTTAAAAAATTTTCCGACAATTAATGTTCAGAAATCATTTGTGGCATTTTTAATGTGTTTGTGTTGTTTTATTCTTTTATTATTTTAATTTTTGGCACTGTTTAAAAAAATGTTTGAGAAGTAGTAAGTATAAATTAGTTTAATATTTAAATAAAATATAAATAAAAAGTATATTAATTTCGTTTGAATCATATAATAGAAGTATAACTTCTTACGTGCGTACAAAGTAGACACACATTCTTTTTTATTTGTTTATCGTAGATAAAATATTGTATGAAACTGTGCGTGAAGTACTTTTTGCGAACTTACGCGATGTATAGCACTCGCTCCGTTATCGCTCGTTATCTAAATATCGCGTGCGTTTGCAAAAAGCATACTTCACGAACTGTTTCATAAATAACTATTTTCAATAAGATTATTTAAATCTAGTTTTGGTAACATTTTAGAAAAAGTCACGCTTCGCCACTGCTAGCAAGTCACATCCACGCGCTCATCAAAGACATATGGCAAGAAGAGAAAATACCCGACGACTGGAAGAAAAGTATAGTATGCCCGATCTATAAAAAAGAAGACAAACTCCAGTGCAAAAACTATCGTGGAATTTCTCTACTATGTACAGCATATAAAGTCCTCACGTATATTATAAACCAGCTTCGAAACGTTAACAAAATCATTTTTTTGGTAAAATTGTGGCTTATTTCCCATTAAAAGTAATTGATTATAAAAATCCCACAATAAAATAGCTTCAGAACAACATAAACCAGCAGCTTCAACCACTAGCAGAAAATATTATTGGAGAGTATTAGACGGGCTTCCGACGGGGAAGATCGACACTGGATCAAATATTTACAGTCAAACAGATCTTGAGCGTTATTGATGTTCACAACGTGTTTGTAGACTTCAAACAGGTATACGACTCAGTCAAAAGCAACAAACTATACTATAATATATTGGCTGAATTGGCAATATCACACAAGCTAATAAGACTCCTTAAAGCAGCAATGGATGAAACTCAGGCATGTGTACGAATACAAAACCACCGGACAGACTTTTTCAAAATTTCGCAGAGACTAAAGCAGGGAGATGGGCTGGCCCCAACATTGTTTAACCTGGCACTGGAATATGCAGTTAGGCAAATGCAAACTGGATGAGGAAACCCACTGACCAACCGAACGGTTCAACTGGCCGCTTATGCCAATGATATTAATATTATAGTAGAACATCCACAGGAGCAGAAGAAACTACGCAGAGTTAAAAACACAAACAAAAATGCTAGGTCTGAAAACTAACACAGAAAAAACAAAAATAATGATTCAGACGAGAAAAAATATAGTCCGACAAAACATTATACATGAAGATGGCATTAAAACTGTTGGAAAGTTTGCATACCTGGGAGTAGAAATATATGCCGACGGATCAGAAGACGGAGAAATACGGAAGAGAATAACGCTGGCAAACAGAGCTTATTTTGCCCTCTCCCATATATTTCGGTCTAAAATCCACCGAAATACAAAGATGAGAATCTATAAAACTTTAATTCGACCAATAACATGCTATGGCAGTGAAGCCTGGGTCCTGAAAGAAACATCCAAAACCAAACTCGACACATTCGAAAGGAAGGTACTGAGGAGAATACTAGGACCTGTGAGGGAAAACGGAATCTTCAAAAGTCGATACAACAACGAACTTTATCAACTTTATAAGGAAGCACCCCTGTCAGACTTCATTAGAATACAAAGATTGCAATGGAGCGGATATGTGATAAGAATGGGAGAGGATAGGCTACCAAAAAGCGCACTGAATGCTAGAATGCAGGGAAAGAGACCGGTTGGAAAGCGAAGAAAACGCTGGGAAGACACAGTAAACAGCGACGCACAAGCCCTTTTAGGAGTCCGTGTATGAAGAAGAGCAGCCATAGACAAGCAAGGTTGGAGGCAAAAAATAAAGGAGGCCAAGGGTCAATTTGGGCTGCAGTGCCGTAGAAGAAGAAGAAGTACATCAAATGAACTTTTCAGAGTAGCCGTCTCTAAATTTCGAATAGCTATGATGGTTGCCGACCTCCGTCGCTGGGATGGCACTTAAAGAAGAAGAAGATATTAAATAATAGCGGGCATATAATACATCCCTGTTTAATGCCTCTTTAAATGTAACGATGCCGATTTAAACGTTTATGACGATTTAAACTATATGGCCTGAAAATTACTTAAAGTCTATTATACAATATATGCGGTCTAGAAGCGAATAAAAAGAAAATTGAATACTTATGCGTTGAAGGAGCAGAGCCGGATTTAAGGGGGGCAGGCTGGACAGCTGCCCGGGGACCCCACATTTCGGGGGCCCCCACAAAGCACCAAACATAGAGGTTCTTTTAAAAAGATATTGGCAGGAGACAGGCGTAACCAGGGGGTGGTTTTTGGGGGTTATAACCCCCTCATTGGGATCTGCTTTGAGCTCTATACGCTTAACACCAATATGTATTGTTAACAAATCAAGGTATTTTGAAGTTGTAACCCCCCTCCCCTTAGGATCATCCTGGTTACGCCGTTGCAGGAGATACAGGAACTCGACAATGTATGACAAGTATAAAATGAAGGAGCGTAGGAGTGATAATACAATTGTTCATGGTTATGTTTTCCACCTTCCACCGGATGAGTGTATTGCTTCGTTTGTAAATTCTTATCTAGTGTTTGTTCACATTTTAGTCACAGATGATTTTGTGATTGGAAACATGCAGATAGTAGGCTTATGGATAACGAAATGTCTAAAGCACACGAAAGAATTGGGCGTATTGATACTGAAATAGCAAAACAGGCCGAAAAAATAAAGAACTATTGATAAATGGTAACTCAGACTAATTTTAGTGTTATTAAGTTTATTTATGAACGAGATTTAGCATTTCGCAGCCAAAATGAGTTGTCGAATTCATCACAAAATGAAAATTAATTGGGAATACTCCAGTTATTAGCTGAATATGATCAATTTTTGAAGCACCATATTTTAAAAAAATATTCAAATCCTGGAAGCAGACATGTCAACTATCTTTCATCAACCATATGTGAGGAAATTGTACATCCGATGGGTCAAAACGTATTAAATGAAATAGTTTCAAGGATTAAGAAGTCAAAATATTATTCAGTTCATACCAATCAATTAAGTGTGATATTTCGTTACATAGAAGGTTTCACTCCTGTAGGAAGGTTTACAATATTTTTGACAAATCGCGGTCATAAAGCAGAAGATATATTTAATTCTCTAACGACATCTTTACAAGAACATGAAATCGATTTGAAAATCTGCAGGAGACCGTCCTACGGTAATGCGTCAATTATCAGTGTAAAATACAATGGAGTTCAGGCTGAAATTATAGAACAAAAAGGTACATATCCATACGTGGGTGCTCCGTGCTCGGTGTAGCTGCTCAAATGAATACGGCATGCGCTCCCCTACATATAAACCTCAAACCGGTTGAATCAACGAGGGTGAGCGCCGTGTGGCGAGCACCAACGTATCCACTATGTGTAGCTGCTACACCGAGCACAGAGCACCCACGTACGGACGTATGGATACGTACCTTAATACCTTGGAGTTGTGGATTCCCCGTGTCGCTTACTCTCTAAATTTAGTTTCAAAAGCTGCAACTGAGTGTTATCATGCAATAGCATAGCACAGCATTCTTTAATTTCTTTGCCATATGTATTTTTCAGTTCCTCTACATATAGATACAACTTAACAGAATGTTTAAAAGCTGCGTCTTTAAGCGACAGCAATGCAGACCGTGGCAAAAATATTATTGTTCCTAAAAGAGCAAATACTACTAGATGGTCATGGAGGTAATGCCGCAAAAGAACTAGTTAAAGATTCAGATTAAAGGAGCATTATCCAAAATTTCGGAAGACTATGAGCAACAATTTAAAACTCGTAGCATTGCAAATGGTTTGTACCTATAATCGGATGTGTTTACTGGAGACAGAGAGGATATTAGGGAGGACAAACAGCACAAGTCGTATTCTTTAAGATCCAAATATTGACCTTAATTTAGGAGTCGCAGCACTTAGATCACTTAAATAAATTATACAGTCAATATCAATACGTGACAATTTCGAAAGATATTAGAACATCAGAGAAGTTTAGAACTCAAAATTTTATCGCTATTATAAATCACTTCATTACCTCTTTAAGGCAGAGGCTTCCTGCATATGAATCCATTCATTCCAATTTTGGATTTTTACATCATTTTGGAACATTGGAAAATTTAACTCTCAATTAAATTGAAGCTTACTAACTAAAGCTTACCAACATTTATAGCAATGATTTAGATGAAAACTTATGTGTCCATCTGGTACAATTTGTAAGATTCTTCAATTCATTTAAAGAGGAAATCGGCTCATCAAATATAAGCCAAGCACTTCAAATGTACCAATTGCTAAAAGAAAAGAATATGAATGATGCTTCTCCAAATGTTGAGGTGACACTTTGTTTATATTTAGTTCTGATGCGAACTGCAGCGGTCAGAGATCATTCTCAAAATTTAAGTTATTTAAAAATCGACTTCGGTCTATGATGGGCCATGAGTGTTTGAATCATCTCTCTACAATGAGCATTGGTTACGATGTCTTAATGCTACTAGATATGTCCCACATAATCAAGAAATTTTCAATTAAAATATCTCGAAAAGTTCCCGGACTTTAACCATACATCTTATTTTATTTTTAATATTTTACTGTAACAAGCTACAGCTCTTGTACTTTTTATTATTTAAAATTATATTTATAAAAGTAGATTAACATTTTTTTATTGGTAGGAGGTAGGGCCCCCACACCAATTCTGCCCAGGGCCCCCACATATCTAAATCCGGCTCTGTGAAGGAGAACATCATATTAGACGACATGACCACGATAAAGCACTACACTACATATACTATGTTTAGGTTAATATCTCGAACGTTGGAATATGAGACAAAGTCATAAGGGAAAGAAATACGTCAGGTATAAAAGACATCACAATGTTGAACATCATTTTATGGAGCCGATCAATCACCAAAGAAAACAAAAAGAGGGACTATCAGACTATTCGCTCCGAGCGTTAACAAAGTGTCAAACAAAATCGATCGACCTCCTCATGGTGACGGTTTTTTTGAAATTTTGTAAGGACGCTTTGTGCATGTTTAAATGGGACATTTAAAAAAATACCGTGTTACGCTAGTGATATGATGTATTAATATAAACAGAAAATAAAAACGCACTTAATCTGATATAAATTATTCATTTTCCAACAGTTTAATTATGTATACAAAACCTCACTATCGCAGTTTATGTCAATAAATCTTTATAAACGAAAAATAAAATATTTTTGTTGTACTATAAATTACACTATTAATTAATAACTAATGAATTCTAACAATTGTTATTATCACTACAAAATAATATATTCAAGTTTAACAAAATAATCCCATAAAACTCAATGTTAAAACGTCCTTACAAAATCTGACAGCGTGTCACGTGACTGTAAATAGAGGGGAGACGCACGGGGCGAATAGTGAAAAATATCACGAGCCGTTAAATACCGCTATGAATTCCACGATTTTATTGGTTAGAACAGAACTACCCACGTGATATCTGTGTTCGTATTGGTCAGAGTGACAATCAGCTGTTAGACATCATTATGTGATGGAATTTTTATTTTGATGTAAATAAATATTTATTACTGATAATTTGTATAAGCAAAATTATTGTACTGCACTGCACCTACAGTGACTCACAGCCTCAATTCTGAAATGATACAGTCGCTACTCAATAAAACTGTAGCTTTTGTCAGTGACTCAATATTAGAAAAAAATTACATACTGAAAGTAAGTTACTAACTATAAGTCCTCTAAAATAGCATAAGCTATGTTTTGGGTTTCAGATATACCATACTTAAATAAAAATAATCCTTTAATTATTTTGTGTATGATTTTGATATCAGCTAAAATTAATAAAGAAAACAAAACTCCTTGTTGCTTTTTTCTTTGGCTGATATATTTATTTCTTGCAGTTCAGCTATGCCGATTATTATTTTGTAATATCCGTCTAATTGTTTCATGGTTACATCTTTTTCCAAACTGTCTTTCCACCTCATCTCTCAATTTTGGTGCACTTTTTTGGGATTATTTGCTATTTCTCTGACAATACATCTTATTGTTCGTCCGCTATAACTTTTCCCATGCGTCACGATTCATTTTCAAGCAAATTAATTCAAAACATTAAGTGAAACGAATGTCGATGTGTATATACATTTTGTATACTGTATATTATATACTACACACATCGGCGTACGTTTCACTTTATGTTTTGACTTAATTTGTTTGAAAATGAATCGTGACACATGGGAAAAGTTGTAGCGGACGAACTATAGCTATTAGGACTTTGGAGACCGCTGCTCTGAAAAGTTCGTTTGATGTACATCCGTACAGCGTATAGCATCTCCCTATGCTTCATTTTCCTTGAATCTTTCCCTGCATACTGAGTTGGAGCAAATTGTTTTGGCCCATACATGGCAACATTTTTCATACGAATTTCTAGTTACATACAACCTATCTTTTCATGTCGTAAGGCCAAACCCAGTTATACCAGGAAATTGTCTCAGGCCATAGCATTATTCTCTACATATAAAAACTTAAGAAAGTGTGTCCTTTTAGCTGACACAACTGGGAGTGTTCCAGGTCCCAGGTCCTGGCGCTGGGAGTGTTAATTATTGCATATTTGAAACCCAAAACATAGCTTATGCTATTTTAGAAGACTCATACTAACTTACCTACTTTAAGTATGTAAGTTTTTTCTAATAAATATTGAGCCACTGACACAAGCTAGCTTTATTGAGTAGCGACTGCATCATTTAAGCTGTGAGCCCCTGTATATGTTTATCAATCGTGGCCTAGCTACACATTAAAATTGTTTCGTTGATCATTCCCTGCTTTGCTTTCTTCAGCGTGCACACTGATTTTTGTACAGCAGCTTTTGTAGCCAATAGTTACTCTTGTTTGTTTTCTAGATTTTTCCTAATCACACTTGATTTCTTTTTGGTTAGTTACTGTCTCCCTTCTACAATAGAGAGAGAGTTTGGGGCTTATTCGTTAAAGTGTTGGAATGCTTGTGGGTTTTGATATATGTACATACTACTACAACTCTCAATACAAAATTTGATCAAACTAAACTGATAGTGTGACCACTAGATTTTTAAAATTTGAACAAACTGCAGTTGTGGCGTCACTTCCTGAGTTTGCTCAAACTGTTTGATCAAATTATTTGATAGTGAAACCACGACTTTAAGGATTTAAGTAACATCAATTTAATTTGCAATAAAAAAGATCATGAAGATTTGACGATGCTTGTAAATACATACACCCGATTTAGATAATTTAAGTGACAGAAATTTTTAGATTGTCTTGTCAAATATACTTACATGCAACAAAAAATTTAATCAAAATTTGCATAAAAAAAATTGAAGTGTTTTAAAACTTTCAATATGTAAAAACATTGAACCACAGAAACGGTTTTTCTCCACAAAGAAACAAAAATCGTAGCAACATATTTATAAGTGTTAAAAAAAACGTTTAAAAATCCAAATGTAAATGAAATATGAAATTTCAGACATTTTAAAAGGACACAAGACACATGTCCTATATTTCACAAAATGCCGAAGAAAATCATAATTATATAATATAACATATAATTTCCCCTAAATTACTTTTCCCCATATCCAGTATATTTACTTTTATGTAAATTATCTGTTTTTAATTTTCATGCATTTATAATTTAATTTATAAGATCTATTCTAGTGCTGCTGTGTTTGTATTGAACAACTGAAATAAATTGAAATAATATTATTACTATAAAATAATTGTTTATATTTTTTATGAGATAAAAGAAATATTTTATGAGACTAGGTACACTCTAGAAAGCAGACTAGTAGAAACGAATAAATAGTGTTTTTTTAATCAATACTGTTTTTCAATATTGATTTTCTACCACATTTTTATTTCTATCACAAAAATTGTCAATAATTGTAAGATAAACAAGAAATATTTATCCGTTATCCTCGGTCAGCAGACTTGTTTTCTTGAAACGACACTTTGCATACAATATTGGTATTTAAATATCCCGCTCTGTCATTCTTAATCATTTGACCAATACGAACACAGATATCACGTGGGTAGTTCTGTTCTAACCAATAAAATGTTGGAATTCATAGCGGTTATTAACGCTTCGTAAAAATATCACTCTCTACAGCTATGAGGTGTGGCCGTGGCCACTGGCCACTGAAAGAAAGAACACTGACTACGCTGAGAGCAACGGAATAACGGAAATGAATTTTTGGATCAGAAGCAAGATCCGGAAGAGAGCGGATTACCAACAAACACATTAGAGAAATAAAAGAATGTGTGTTTACTTTGTACGCACGTAAGAAGTTGTACTTCTATTATTATGATTTCAACTAAATTAATGTACTTTAAACAGTTTATTTATATTTTAATTAAATATTAAACTAATTTTAATACTTACTACGTTTCAAATTTTTTTATTAAAACAATACCAAAAATTAAAAAATAGAAGAATAAAACACACACAAACACATTGAAAAATGCCACAAATAATTCCTAAACATTACTTGTTGGAAAATTTTTTACTAAATACGTATTTTCTGAAAAAAATTATATAATAATATACTTACAATCATAAAATGTATAAAAAAAATAAAAAAAAAATAAAAGTTTGTATTGGGGATTGAACCCGCGGACCATGGGCGCAGTTAGTTTTGAAATTCAAGCATCTTTAGATTTTGGCTACGGACACATATGCATTATGTTGGAAGATAGACCAACTGAACGTTTTAAACTTTTGACAGTTCTGAATTTAACCAAATTAGTTTGATTTTTATGGAATTTAAATATTAAAATACAACAAAACATAGAGTAAGAAAACAATATTAGATGAATATTGGTAGAAATTTTGTTGGTAATCAAAGCATTACATACTAGGTAGGTTTATTTTACATTTTCCAAATAGGTAGGTAACTATGTAATTTTTTATTACAATACTGAAGCATTTAGAATTACGTACCTGTTGCTTTTAAAAACTATTTAAAAAGTCACTACAATTTTAATCTTGCTTTTTCTCTGCCCTCACAACAACAAAAGCTAATATACACAACATTTGTTTACTCATAACCGACATATTAAACAATTTTATTGACAGTTCATTGTAATTACCCAATCAGAGAAAGTTTAACATTTCAGCTGCGCTCAGGACCAAGTATTTTGATGAACTAGCGCACATATAAATTTACTCTCAACGCGCCTAAAGAAGTATAATTTCAATAAGAATCAAAAGAACAATCAACGATGACCTATCGACAAAACAACTTATCTGGTTTACAAAGAATGGATAAACAACGAATAGGTACCAAAGAAAATACTAAAATGGCAACTAGAAGGAAAGAGAAAACGAGGTACTCCGAGAAAAAGTTGGAGCGAAGGAATAGAGAAAGAGCTGAGAGAAAGGCACATAGAAGATGACCTATGGAACAACCAGACGAAGTGGCGATTGGAAGTCGAAAAACGGTGGAGAACGTTATAAGCCGACGTGTAGTAGAATTATTACGGTATGCGGCAAAATAAACAGTACTGAAATTCGTATGCCTCAAATTTGTATGTGTTATTAGGCGCCGAAACGTACTGAGTGGTTTTCTGCACTTCGTTATTATTCTTCTTCTTTTAGTGCCTATTCGTTTCGAATATTGGCGATCATTCTGGCTATAATTATTTTATTAACTGATGCTTTAAATATATTAGTTGTTAATGTTGTTCTGAAGCTATTTCCTTGTGGCATTTTTATGATCAATTATTTATATGGGAAATAAGCCACAATTAAAATGAAAAAAATAATTTTATTAACGTTTCGACGCCCAAATCGGGTGCCGTTGTCAAAATACAAAATATTACTAAAATAAACTAAAGTGTTGTTGCTAAGCAAAAAAATTCTTCTAATAATTTATTTAATCTCACTCATTTATATTGGCAATTCAGACATATATTATACATTTTAAAGTAGAAGAGTTTAAAATGATATTGCCAATATTTATGAGTTGCGTTCCTGGGACGACTTACTGAAAGATAGTTCATTCGATTACATGAAATTAACCCCAACTCAAGAATATCCGTCATAAAAAATTATAGCATGTGATATGTCTTTAAAAAGACAACCAAATGCAACGACAGTAAAATTCTCGCGTTAGAGACTTCATAGTAAATCACAAGGGAAAACCAGGAAAAACCCTGTGATACTATCCCGACATCGTAAGTATTTGGTCTTACATTAATTTACTCTCAAAAAATAATACCAAATTCTGACTTGTAACATGTTTAAATTATAAATATTATTAATAATACTAGATATATAAGTAATACTAAAATATAAAATATGTACTAGCTCGATATTATTGACTTACTAATCTTGGTATTTTCTTTCTATTGACTTCCTCTTTCAGTATGGGTAACTGAAATAATCTGAAAGAATCAGATAGTAAAAAGAGAAAAATCAAAGAAGCGGCTCTAATTATGCTAAATGAAACCAATTGTGTCGCAAATTCCTCGGTAGAATGCAGTAGGATGTGGTTACCCATACTGAAAGAGGAAGTCAATAGAAAGAAAATACCAAGATTAGTAAGTCAATAATATCGAGCTAGTACATATTTTATATTTTAGTATTACTTATATATCTAGTATTATTAATAATATTTATAATTTAAACATGTTACAAGTCAGAATTTGGTATTATTTTTTGAGAGTAAATTAATGTAAGACCAAATACTTACGATGTCGGGATAGTATCACAGGGTTTTTCCTGGTTTTCCCTTGTGATTTACTATGAAGTCTCTAACGCGAGAATTTTACTGTCGTTGCATTTGGTTGTCTTTTTAAAGACATATCACATGCTATAATTTTTTATGACGGATATTCTTGAGTTGGGGTTAATTTCATGTAATCGAATGAACTATCTTTCAGTAAGTCGTCCCAGGAACGCAACTCATAAATATTGGCAATATCATTTTAAACTCTTCTACTTTAAAATGTATAATATATGTCTGAATTGACAATATAAATGAGTGAGATTAAATAAATTATTAGAAGAATTTTTTTGCTTAGCAACAACACTTTAGTTTATTTTAGTAATATTTTGTATTTTGACAACGGCACCCGATTTGGGCGTCGAAACGTTAATAAAATTATTTTTTTCATTTTAATTGTGGCTTATTTCCCATATAAATAATTAATATTAGTTGTTGTTGTGGAGAACCAATTCCTCAGGTTCCTTGACCATGATATTCTTCTTGTCCCAATTCCTCGATTTCCGAATACTTTACCTTGAAGGTTGCTGTAAATATATGAATGTGGTGTTAATGCAAGGTGCTTCAGGATGGTTCTAAGTTTTCCAGGAAAAAATTTTATCGTGGAGTACTATGTATTTTCGGTCATACGGAAGAGCTCGCGAAAACGGTCCAAACTTAAAATCACCAATGGTTCCTGCACGACGGAGTACCCTGTTACATGGCCAGAGAGTCTCTTCGAATATGACGCCATCATTTTGGTAGATCTCCACCACATCTCCACTCACCAGACCTAACGCCACCTGATGCGTACATATGGGGAATGCTGAAGGAGGCAGACCGTCAGACATTCCGGAATTGCGGACTAGAATTAAAGATTTTTTAGTGCCAGGATACATATTTAACATCTGTTTTATCGGGAACGTCGTCTTGAATAATTTTTGCAAGGCTATATCATGTATACTATACTAAATTTACAATCAAGGTGCAGTAGAAATAAACAAACCAAGACACAGGGTCCATTCGCCCATTTAACTGATTTTGCTCATTTTTATATTAATTTCAACTACTCTATGTTTATTTTCTTTCCCTATTCATTACAATATCATCATAGGTGGCTCTGAATGACAGAGATAGCTATACAGTACAAGTCTATCCTTAATTCAGATATACTTTCCCGTTTACGTCAACTTTGCAGTGTACGTCAACTTAACAAGAAAAGTTAGGTTATGTAGAGATGTTGGTGGTGGACATATACAGCATTTTGTTTGATTTTATTTATTATTGATACTGATAATTTTGTTATTTCTTTTTATTTTTGATTAAAGTTCTGTCTTAAAGGTTTTAACTGATTTTTCATGTTTTATAATGTTAATCAAAATAATTGATAAACCAATGCTATAAATTCAAATTAAAACAAGACATACGTAAATTTTTGCAAGGCTAGCTTTGATCGCAATAATTGTGGATCGCTCGTTATCATTATTATTATTATTTTACATTAACATTTTTTACTTCTATTTTTCATTATATTATTCATTATTTATATTCAATTATTTTTTCCTTTTTTTGCATCTTTTTTATTTTTTTTTGTTATTTTTTTTTGTTTTTTTTTGTTGTTTTTTTTTGTTTTTTGTTTTTTTTCCATTACGGTAAGACTAAAGCCCGATTTAACCTCTCGGAGGTTATTCGTCTTCTTAATGGTTTCTGTTTTTTTTTATACTTATTACAATGTTTTTACATTTTTTTTTTTACAATATTTATCTACCTCTTAATAACCGATAGTTAACCTTAGCTACTCATATTTTCAGTTTAATATTTTTAATATGCTCACATAATAAAATGACCACTTGTGGATTATTACTTTGATTTAATAAGAACTTTAAATTAATTGAATGTATGACATCCTTTAACTTATAAATTTTGTCCAAAAAGATTATCACTTGAGCTTGTATTAGAGAGCAATTTAATATTTGATGCTCTGCGTCTCCTATTTCTCCACAATTGCAATATGGATCGGTTTTTAAACGAATTTTAAATAGAAATTTGGAAACAGGTACGTGATTAAACCTCAAACGACAAATTTTTCTTATGTAAGTATAAGTGCGATGCACCATTGAACGGCAGGAATGGTGCATTTCTTTCCGACCTGTCAGATGTACTTGATAGTGAGTGACCACCTTTAGATTTTCTGTTATACACTAGGGATGGGAAAAACCTACCGGTTTAAACGTAAAACCGGTTTTTTTACTTCGCAATAACCGGTTTTACCGGTTGTTTTTTGTCCCGGTTATAACCGGTTTTTTATTGTTAAAGTAAAAACCGGTTATTAGGTTTTTACGGTGATTAGGATTAGGTTAGGTATTATTTTGGATCCCAATCATAATTATTATTCTCAAGTAATTATTCCAAACAAAACAATAATTCAAATTTTATTTTATTTTATAAAATATAGAAGCAAACTGAAATTGCAATCTCGCATCAGCCAGAAACAATTATTAAGTTTTATTATAATATTTCCTTGAAAAGATATTTGTAATCATAATATTTACATAGGAAGTGATCTGCGCAAACATCATCTATTTTTCACACTTAACTCTTGACATTGAAAGTGGGTGAATGACTTTTTCTGATTAATAAAAATAATGCTCTGACTATGAATATCGAATTACTGATTACGAATACGAATCTCCAAGAATTTCGCCACGTTTTCAAAACGATACACTCATACAGGAAGTATTAAATGAGTTAAAATGTACCTATTCTACAAATATACAAACGTGTTAAAAGTAATACGTCGTCGGCTTACTGCCAAAACCAACCAACTCCACTCTTCAAAGTTTTGAGAAATCCACCTTTAAAACTTTAATATTGAAAAATCGTCTGAATTTAAAAAATAATTTAAGAACTGAAAAATATGTTGAATTTATTATTCAAAAATATATTTAATTTTTTAAATGCAGACGATTTTTCATTTTAAATATAAAGTTTAAAAGGTAGACTTCCCAAAATTTAAAAAGTGGAGTTTTCGATTATACCGGTTTTTTTTGCTTACGGTTTAACCTGGCGGTTATAACCGGCCAAAAAACCGGTTTTTGGAAAACCGGTTTTCGGCTTTTTTAATCCAATAGGTTACAAAGTTACATTTACAATACACTTTAGTTTGCGATACTCCATTCGACTCGATATCAATATGATCAAAATTAGTACTATCGAAAGAACATGTATTACTTTTAACACGTTTGTATATTTGTAGAATAGGTAGAATTGGAATCGGTAGAAATAGGTAGATTTGGAATCCTAATCACCGTAAAAACCTAATAACCGGTTTTTACTTTAAAAAGAAAAAACCGGTTATAACCGGGACAAAAAAACAACCGGGAAAACCGGTCATTGCGAAGTAAAAAAAACCGGTTTTAGGTTTAAACCGGTAGGTTTTTCCCATACTTACTTTGTAACCTATTGGATTAATGTTATTCCAAAAATCGGTTTTTTTTTGGCCGGTTATAACCGCCAGGGTAAATCGTAAGCAAAAAAAACCGGTATAACCGAAAACCGGTGTTTTGTCAAAAACCGCCATCCCTATTATACACCTATACTAAATTTACAATCAAGATGCAGTAGAAACAGGGCCCCCGCTACCATATGTGCAAAGTGTGCAATGCACACGGGCGCCATTCTTTAGGGCGCCAAAACCCGGGGTCAAAAATTGCAAAAAAAAACAAACAAACAAAAAAACAAAATTATCCAGTTACTGCCGATTCCCATTTGCGAGAACATGTCAGAAGTTAGGCATTTTAATTTACTTTGGTATGATTTTATTCGGTTTGTTTCATATTGATATTTTAGTCTACAAATTAATAATAGTCCATTTACTCACGGTTTTTGCTGTTAATTTTAAAGAACCGCTTATATTGACATGAAATTTGTCATACACATAGATAACAAGTAAAGAAGTGATTTGTGCCGATGTGTGCTTTTGCCCTGGTGGTAAAAGGGGTATTATCAGGGGAATGCGCCCGAGAATACCTGGAGGTTAGGTTAGGTTAGAAATATTTGCGAGTGAATATGTTCATTTTTCAACAAAAAACCCCGTTTTTAGAAGGTTTCTCGTAAATAACTCAAAAACTAATTATTTTAGCGAAAAAATACTCTTAGCAAAAATATAGCTTACAAAAAAGTGAAAAAATAATTTATATATGAAGTCTGCAAACCCAGAGGAAGCAGAGTTGTAGCTATTGAAAAGTAGGTTCTTATTCGTCAAATTCTAAATAGAATATTTCAACGTGAAATAACCAAAGTATTAAGCACTTTTCGGGAAAAACTCATTACAACTTCTTTAAAGTGTTGAAAAAATTGTCTAGCAACAATAACAAGCAGCAAGCATACTTTTTTTGGAAAAAAAATCGTAAAATCACACTCTCATTAGCATTCTAAATGAAATTAATCGTTACCGCTTTACCATTTACTTTCTATGTATTGTTTATATGATCTGTAAGTTTTATCGGTTTAAAGTGCTCATTTTTTAAAAAATTTGGTTTTAAAGTGAATTTTTTTTAATCTTGAAAAATTTTCTTTTTCCCAAATAACTTAAAAATTAGGTAATACCAAAAATCTTAAGCAGTAAAAAAATTTAAGTTTTCTTGTCTCAATATTTTGGATTTTTTTGTTTTCCTGTAATACAAAAATTGGTGTTGGTATGTGAATTTGCATAAACTCGTAATTAGTGACTCGTTCAAGCCCTTTTTGACTACAGCATTTTTAAAAATAAGCACTTTGAATCGATGAAACTTCAGATCATATAAACAATACATATTGCAAGTAAAGTATCTTGTGGTGAAGCGGTAACGACTAATTTCATTTGGGATGCTAATTAGGGGGTGATTTTCACGATTTTTTTTACCAAAAAGAGTACCAACGTTATTCTGAGCGTAACTTACCTACTTATTTTTGATCTTAAAAAAACTAAAAAACAAACAAAAATATAAGGTTCTTTTAACACATTTCTTGCGGATGTCTGATCCTAAGACATACTCTGAACGGACAAAAAAAGCACATATTAAAAATGTGTATAATCAATGGCATACATGCCCACCGTCAGCCTAGTGGTGAAGACTCCCATGTATGCCATCCACACGGAATGAGAAACACTTTAAAAAAAGTTATAATGGGTTTTCCCACATAAGTGCTCGATTTTTTGTTTATTTCACGTTGAAATATTTGATTTGGAATTTGACGAATAAGAACATCCTTTTCATTAGCTACAACTCTGTTTCTACTGGATCTGCAGTCCTCATATATAGGTACTTACACCATTTTTTCACTTCTTTAAAAGCTATATTTTTTTTGATAAAATACTTACTTTTTGATTTATTTGCGAAAATCCGTCTAAAAACGAGATTTTTTTTGTTGAAAACTGAACATATTTACTCGCAAATAACTTGAAAAAAGTATTGACTTAGTAAAAAACTTTATAGAACAAAAGTTGTTTAGTCATTTTATCCAATTCCGGACTTTTTTGAGCGTATGTTTTTTCACTCCCGAGAAGGGGTGAAACTCACATTCAGAACAAAAGCACAAGTCGGCACAATATCACTTTATTCTTTAACATGTTAGCTATGTGTATGCCAAACGTTATGTCAATCCAACCGGTTCTTTAAAATTCGGAGGTTTTACAATATTTTACCTTGGGGAATGGACTATAAATATAACTTCTACAGTTCAGTTTTTTGGTTTGTTTCAAGCACCTACTTACCTTAAAAAAATAAAAAACATGATCCAAAATGCCTTAAGGGGCGCCAAAATCCTTTTTTGCACACAGACGCCAGTAACCCTTACGGGGGCCCTGAGTAGAAATAAACAAACCAAGACACGTTAAATGCTATTAGGAGCACTCCCGAATTATAATTTACAATGTATAAACTTTGGAAATCATGATTTGTGATTTACAATGTATATACATTGTAAATTATGATTTTATACTGCTACTAGTAGCATTTAACGTGTATTGGTTTGTTTATTTCTACTGTATCCTGATTTTAAATGTAGTGTAAATATATAAATAATCATAAACATTTCAATATTCACTTCATGCAGTACTGTTTATTTTGCCGCATACTGTAGTTTTGAAAGTTTTGCTCTACTGTTTCTTATTAGTGTTGCCCAAAATCGGTCTTGGTCTTGCAGTCTTGGACTTGTTCTTGCCTTTTAGCAAGACCAAGACCAAGACCAAGACCGCCTTATTTTAGCAAGACCAAGACCAAGACTGACCGTGCAAGACTTGAGCAAGAACAAAACTAAGCCTGCGAGACTCTTGCGTCTTGCAGTTAGGATTGAGTGTCGTTTTATGGAATATATTAGTTCGGGAATATAGGTCTGGATACCACGTATGAAAAAAAGTTGATTAATAGCAAGCTGAAAATTTTTTAATAGCTTAAGGGTGTCCAGTCGGACAAACTTTGATATATGGGAACACTGGAATAAGGGAAGTTATAATTTTGGAACAGGTTAAAATTTGGAACGTCAGACTACGAAAACTTTCCTAGTATTTTGTCGGACAGAACTTCCAATTGATTTGTTACCCTTTCATTAAACGCTCATGCAAAAATCAGACTGCTATTTATCACCTGTCATAATTCCTGTCATTTGACATGTTCTACGTGTTCCACTCATTAAAATGCTCATTTAGTGATAAATAGCAGTCTGCTTTTTGCATGAGAGTTTAATGAAAGGGTAACAAATCAATTGGAAGTTCTGTCGGACAAAATACATGTGACGTTTTCGCGTTCTGACGTTCCAAATTTTTAATCTGTTCCGCGATTAAAACTTCCCCTGTTCCAGTGTTCCCATATATCAAAGTTTGTCCGACTAGACACCCTTAAGCTATTAACAAATTTTCAGCTTGCTATTAATCAACTTTTTTTTCATACGCGGGATCCAGACCTAATATGCTTAGAGGCAATGAGACGCAAAAAAATATATAATAAAAATTTGGAAAATTGGATTTATGCGCATTATGAATAATACGATAAACATATATAGCGAATTAAAATATCCATATAAGAACACTCAGAGGTCAATTATTACAATGTAAAAATAAAATATTTATTTTCATTCTTTCCTAATATCAGACAACGCCTTCGCTCCGAAAGTAATTGTACTAGATTTTGAGAATACCTTTCATAAAATAATCTGCTTGTGTTGTGTGACGCCGCCGACAGTATAATAATATCGCATTGAAACTTTTAAAGATATAATGTCGCCTTTGTTGATAAAAATATAATACGAATAGCATATCCACTGTTACGGACACCCAGTCAATTGTTTTTCCTTATCAGTTAGTGGGAATAATACCATATCGTAAAGACTAAACGTCCTACTTATAAACTTTTTGCAGAGTGTGCAATTAGATATTAGATCAATAGGCTAAACAAAATTTTGTATAGTCGATTCACTCACGGTAAAATGTTACAAAACCTTGAAATTTTAAAGAACCGCTTGGATTTTGGATTGACATATTTGCGTACACATAGCTAACACGTCAAAAAAGAGATATTGGCCGATGCATGTGTGATTTTTTCCTGGGGATACGTTTAACCTTTCACCCCTTCTTGGGGGGTTAAAAAACAAAGGTTCAAAATAAGTCAAGGTTGAATAAACTGACTTATTCTAAGCAACTTTTGTTCTATTTGATTCATCTACAAATAAACCAAGTCAATACTTTTCGAGCTATTTGCGACTGAATATGTTCATTTTACAACAAAAAAACACACGCTTTTCGATGATTTTTGCGCAAATGACTCAAAAAGTAAGTATTTTATCGAAAAAAATATTCTAAGCAAAAATATATCTTATAAAACATTGAAATAAAATTATGCATTTAATGGTAGGGGAACCCAAGCGGGGATTTTTGCAGTTACTGGAACGCGTCAGGTTATCACATGGGGAGAAACCTCGTACCCTGTAAATGTACCTCTACCATATATTATTGGGTTCTAATACAGGGGAATTCGTTAAGAAAGGCCCGAAAAAAATATATATCCTTAGAAAAACTCAAAATCGTCAGATTAAGATAAGGTAAGTGTAGTATGTACATGCAAAACAGTGTATATTTAAAAAATCAGACGGTTTGAGCGGGGCGTAAGGAAATGGGTGAGTCACAAAATTTCACAAAAAAGCGAGTATTTCGCGAAATGAATGTCAAATCGAAAAATTAAAAGGTACGTTCAATATTTTTCAAAAATCTATCGAATGATACTAAACACGACCACCCACGGAGAGGAGTGGGGGGTAAATTTTAAATTGTAAATGTGAACCTCACAATATTTCGCGAAAAGAATATGAGATCGAAAAACTGAAAATTACACGTATTTAATATTTTTGAAAAATCTATCGAAGGACACCAAACACAAAATGCAAACTTTTATTAAGAAACAGACTGACTCCCGTGGGACATGGTAGATAGCTCAGTTAGTTAGACGTTAGACTATAGGCAGGGACAGTTTAGATCGTGGCGTGGGTTCAAACCCACCCAATGTGAGTTGTTTAGACATTTATTAATTTGGTTGGTTTTTACTATGTCTATGTTAAGTCAAGCTGAAAATGTACCTATACGTTTACGTTATTCTAAGATCTAAAGTAATATTTAATAAATAGCAATATGCTAGTGGGTAACTGCGAGACTTGCAAGACTCTTGCTGCAAGACCAAGATCAAGACCAAGACTGGGAGTGCAATACCAAGACCAAGACCAAGACCAGGTGTATTGGTGCAAGACCAAGACCAAGACTGTCCAAGTCTCGTCTTGGTCTTGCATTTGGGCAATACTATTTCTTATAACTTTATAACATTCTGTAAATCCACATTTCAAAGGCTTTTATGCATCTTAAGTATTCAATTTGGGGATCCAAGTTTCACATCCATACATGACAATTGCATGAATATGGATATTGTAAGTTGATCGTAGATATATTTTATTTAGGTACACTAAAGTTTTTGCTATGCATAAGTTGTGTAGATCGATTCTTGTAAAAAATTACTTCAGATTTAATAGCACTTCTAGCATTAATAACTTCCTTATAATCAAATAAATATGGTTCAATTTTTCTTCGAAAGTTCCAACCGGCCCATTAGTCCAAGTAATGAAGTTTAAAATAGGACAAAAAACATGCAAAAACCACCTTTACCAACCCTTTCAATGTCATCTCTTTTTGTGATTGAGGGTTTTAAAAGGATTTAATATTAATAGCTCTATAGACCTTTTAAAAATCTACAAAATTATTTTTCACCAAACTTTTTAAGATAAAAATAAAAAAAGTTACAATTAAAAAATCAATATATTTTTTTGAAAAAAAAAGGGGGAAATCCAATTGGAAGCATAATAATGTAAGTTGGCGGTGTTTTTAGTCATTGGCCTTATTCATTCTTCTTTACTTATGTATTATTAATAGATTCTAGAAGTTTGACTGGCTTAGAATGCTAGTTTAAAAAAACTGGAGTTTAAAGCGAATAACGAGTTTTTGTATTTTGGTAAAAAATGCCATTTTCTTCAGAATAGAAAGATTAGCATCAGAGATAAGAAAAAATGTTTAAATATGAAATTGTAGTGATTAATTCCTAAGAGATTGGTTAAAAAAATTTTCTACGGCAAAAATTGAGTGAATCGTAAATGAGTATACCATCGAAAAACATTGATTTCTTAGATATGAAACTAACAATTTCTATAGCGAATAAATTGAAAACTTAATTTTATAAAAAAATATATAGAACGTATTTTGCTTAGAATTAATGTTTTTATCAACTTTTGCGGTCAAAATATAATAAAAAATGTCCACCCCCTAGATAGGGTGTCAACTACCCCCATGGTAAAAGCGCCTTTCGGCCCATGGCAAATGTAGGAAATATTCTGTAAAACCCTTTATTTCCTACTTTTACCGGTAATTGTATACATTTCCTACAGGATCTTGATAAAAGTAAGAAATTAAAATTATAACGAACGACACGTAAGCGGAATGCCACAATCCATAACTGTAGAAATCATAACGGTCTATTTGGATCTGTGTGAAACTTGCGAGAAAAAATCTAAAGTTTCCAAAAAAGGTTTAGTAGTGAAACCTATACTGTCAAAAAAAAGAAATGAGTAGTAGATGTCAAATAGATGTCATAAATATGCAAGCCAAGCAGATAGTTAATTCAAGTTCATTTTTGTCTAACAAAATCACTTAAACAAAATTTGTACAATTACGGCCGTTGAAAACTAAACATGCAGAAGTAGCTACATTAGTTCTTTTTGACATATTTTGTGCCTTTGGAGCTAATAGCCTCCTTGAAAGCGACAATGGACGAGAATTCTCCAACATAATTATAGAAGAACTGTGCTCCATGTGGAAAGATTTGAAGATAGTGCACGGTAAGCCAAGACACAGTCAGTCACAAGGATCTGTTCCTACTCGATCAAGTATGATCAAGTTCCTGGTTGGAAAGCAACCAAACAAAAAGTTGTCAGAGGGTCTTCGATCTGTACAATTCGCTAAGAACCGAGCTTAGCTTACCCTTCTGGCATCAAGTGCAGTCCGTATGAAGCTATGTTTGGGGTTTTTGCCAAAATTGGTTTTAAAACTTCATCACTGCCAGAAAATGCTTTAGAAAATATTTCGACTGAAGAATATTTGGAAGTAGAAGAACAAGTAGAAGAAACCCAGTCAGGTTCTGATTCCGAAGAATGTGAAGAATCAGAAGTGGATGAGCCAAATGAGCTTTTAACATAACAAGAACCAGGGCAGCTTTATCCATTAGGCAATATAGGCAGTTGCCTAGGGCGGCAAAATGCTGTACAAAAAATATTTGTATATAAAAATTAAAATTGAATAACATTTAAGTACATCGTACATCCATCAATGGAATATAAGTGAGCATTCATTTCTAGAAAACAAATTGCATTTTCTTAACACTATTCATTCAACTTCAACTCAACAGAAAGGACAGAAGTCGTAAATTTAGGGATTATTGGACCGTCGCGTCGGCAGCACCGCAAAGGCGGCGGGCGCACTGTTCTATATTTTTTTTTAAACTGAATCCTTTTGGGTTGTTTGTGGTTGAAAATTTGCCATTTTCATTGAAAAATGTCGCCTTTTCGGACAGTTGTTTGCGAATACCTTAAAAATTATGTATCTAACGAAAAAAACTATATTAAACATTTTTGTAGCTTATGAAAAATCAAAGAGATTCGTTCCTTCATAAGTCTTCTAGTGATAACATAAAAAGAGATATGGTAGGTGAAAAGAAATTTTTTTTGTGCGTGCTTAAATAGGTGTGTTCAACTTAATAACAGAGAAATGGTCGATTTTAAGGGTATAATGATATCAATATCTTTTGTAAGTACTGCCTGAAAAGACCTTTAAACCGTATTGTTAAATTTCGATTACATTCAAACTAAGCGAGATATGGTGCAACAAAAAAGGACGACTAATTTATTTTAAGATAAAATGCGAAGTATTTATATTTTATCCCTCATCCACCAGATTTAAATGCATCGGTTTGCTTCTACAATACCTTTTACTATAGTGTTATTTCTATGTTCAACAAGTTGGAAGGGTTTAAAATGTATGGTTTTTGAAAAAAATAGGATCAAATTATAGAGAGCATTTTTAAAAAAAAATTTTAAATCTTCCTTTTTCTCCATGTAACTCGAAAATGATAATGAGATACAGTAATGAAAAAAAAAATAGAATTGTTATCTAAAAGAAAACCTACATTTTTGTAATGTATTTTTTTACGTATCTTTTATCACTTTCGAATTATAT
This sequence comes from Diabrotica virgifera virgifera, assembly GCF_917563875.1. NCBI lineage: Eukaryota > Metazoa > Arthropoda > Insecta > Coleoptera > Chrysomelidae > Diabrotica > Diabrotica virgifera. The sequence continues at coordinate 192,979,635 of NC_065445.1, forward strand.
GGAGAAAAAGGAAGATTTTTAAGAAAATTTAAAAATGCGCTTATAATTTGATCTTATTCTTTCCAAAAACCATTCATTTTAAACCCATCCAACTTTTTGAATACAGAAATAACAATATAGTAGAAGGTATTCTAGAAGAAAAACGATGCATTTAAATTCTGGTGGATAAGGGGTTAAATATGCTTCTCATTTTTCCTTAAAATACATTAGTCATAAGTTTTTTGCACCATATCTCGCTTAGTTTGAATGTAAGCGACATTTAGCAGTTCTCGTTTTAAAGGTCTTTTCAAGCACTACAAAAGGCATTTGCAGCATTATACCCCTAAAATCGACAATTTCTCTATTATTTTAAGTTGAATACACCGATTTGAGCATGCATCAAAAAATTTTTTTTCACCTACCATCTCTTTTTTTACTAAAACTAGAAGATTTATGAAAAAATGAATCTCTCTGATTTTTCATAAACTACAAAAATCTTTTATATAGTTTTTTTCGTTAGATGCACAATTTTTATGGTATTCCCAAAAAAAACAATCTCCGAAAAGTGTCATTTTTTGATGAAAATGGCAAATTTTTAACCCCAAATAACTCAAAAAGTATTGAGTTTTCAAAAAATTTATAAAACAGTTATTGCTTAGAATTAGGTTCTCTGGCCACTCCCGGTGTTAGTTTGATAAAAAAAATTGCCACCCCCGAGAACGGGTGGGAACCACCGCTAAGTAAAAAAGCGTCATAGGACATAGCGTAGACTTTGCCTCTTGAGCTATTCCCTACTTACAGTGAAAATATCAAGTAAATTGATGCAGTAGATTGGAATTCGGAGCCAAACACCCTCACTGACTGCAGTAATAGATACCTACATCATTCATAAAGATTCATTTGGATACCACAATAAAATCACCAATCACCAATAATTGACATATCTAAATATTTAAAGAAGAGTGGATTTAAAGATATTTTCCCCAATTTTGATATTGCTTTGCGCATTTATTTGTGCCTCCCAGTTGCCAACCAACGTGTCCGCTGAAAGGTCATTTTCGAAAATGTCAAGAATTTAAAATAGTCATGAAAATAATTTCCGATCAAGTATGACGCAAGAACGTCTTAACAATTTGTCGATTTTGTCCATAGAAAGTGACGTAACAAAGGGGATAAATTATGACAACATTATAGATGATTTTTCCAAAGAAAAATCAAGAAAGAAAACTGATGTGATCGAACTGGAATGACAATTTTTATGTATTCTTATTTAAAAAAAAATCTGCTTGCAATTTTTTTTTTCGCAAAAATGGTACATGCTTGAAGGGCGGCTACTAGAGAATTGCCTAGGGCGTCAATTGACCTAAACGCGGCCCTGACAAGAACCAGAAAAACCTGAGCAACCATCAGTGAATGAATCTAATGCGATTCTAGAAGAACTATTTTCTAATCAAATTTCAGACAGGCGAGATTATGTTGCAATTAAACGGACACGTGCAAAGGAAGGTCTTGAAAAGCAAGCGAATAAAATGCTTAGAACATCAATAACGTTTGGCTGTTTTTATGATTGTTATAAATGAATTATACGAATTGGCTACTACAGAAGGGCGACTGCCACAGTTGTATAGCAGAAATAAATTTACCATATGCAAAGAATTATTCATTTCTTTGGACATGGTTCCAAAACTAAACATTTCATTGCGCGAGTATGTTAGAAAAACGTCTTTGTCGGGCGGGCAAGGCTATCAGCGATGTGTTTGCAAAATAAATAAAATGTAAAACAGATAAGTGTAAATGTAAAAAGATGAAATGTTATGTATTTCCAAGTTCCATTAGAGTTTGCTATGCCACAACAAATAGTAAGTAAGTAAAGTAGTAGTAATCATTCAGGCAAAAAGCTCAATTCAGGTTAAACAAAATGTCTCTTATTGTTTTTAATTCAGTTCAATAAAAATCACATTTCTTGAATAGCTGTTGGAATTTATTGTTTTTATTTCATCATTTTACTTACCTACTTTTACCGCTGGTCCTTGGTAATTGTATACAATTACCGGTAAAAGCAGATAATTGAAAATAATTTCCTACATTTACCGTCGACTCGGGTAATTATTATTGTATACAATTACCAATTATCTACTCTTACCGTAACATATACATATTTACGTACTTACATATTTTGCCTTCGATTATATCAAAATCATATTGATCAACTTTAAAGCTAAGTGAGTCTATATAATACATTTTTCCCCGTTTGTGATCAAATGCCATGCCGTTGGATATACCAACTTTAGTTAAATGTGGCGTTGTTGTATTATTAGAGAAGCTGTATAATGTTCCTATCCCAGGCTTAATTTCATCAATTGTTTTAGGACTTCCACCTATAGTTCCTGGAAAAAAAATTAATTATTATTAAATCACAAAAAATGATAAGATCTAAAAATAAAATATAAGGAAAGTAGCAATATATTTTGAGTAGGATTTTCTCTCTGCATTTGTAAGAAAAAAATTAATAATTTTTTTTTGTAAGAAAAAAATTAATAATTTTTTTCTTCCAGTGTAGCTAAAGAAAAATCCATAAAAGTCGTAGTATTTGATGGATATGGTTATTTAATACGTTTTCTGCATTTTGACCATCTAGATCATTTTTCTGTCTTACAGAGCATTCCAAGAACAGTTTCTTGTGTCTATCAAGTTTTAAAATCTTTTAGCACGTCGACGGACACTGCGTCAAATGTATAAGCAAGTGTTGTGACACTATACATATATATTTCGCAAAGTATAATAGGGAAAAATGCAACGTCTATAGACGTTGTGTCACATTACATCAATGGAAAGTAGACGTCTATACACGTTATTTCCGTCAACGTGTTAATTACGGGAAGCCATGGTCCCTATTGCGAAAAATTAGAGGGGCTAACTAGAGGAATTAGAGAAAATCAGAGAATTCAGAAACTAAAATATATCCTAGAAAGGTTGCCTCTCATATGGTATCTCTATCTAGAGCTCCTTGCTACCAAACACGCACTATCAAGGTTAAAAGAGATTTAAGAGCATTAATCCTAGCCTAATATATCCAGTGGCAGAATACCGTGCACCGGTGTGGTTGAACAACAGGCATACCCACCTGGTCAACACTTATCTAAGGCAAGGTGCTCACCAACGTGGCAACCAAATGGTATGCAAATAGCGTGAAAGTGATGTGGTAACCCAGTGGCAGGTAGAATTGCTAAACCTGTATAAATTATAATGTAGTCGCACGTATCGAAAGGTCGCACATATTTTTATACAAGTTTCGCAATTCTACTTGACACCGGATCACCACACCACTTCCACGCCATTGTCACGCCATTTGGTTGCCACGCTGGTGAGCGCCTTGCCTAAGCCATACAATGTTTAACCACAGTATATAGAGGTTCCACAGTAAAATCACTCTTCTGTCGGCGCTTTGATCTCAGGAAGTAATACCGACAGTACGCAATTTGTAATTCACCAGTGGTGGATTCGGAATAGCAATGCGAGAGTGGGGCAAAAGCGACTACCAACACTGCGCGGTCGCTATGCGCAACTACAGATTTTACTTCCAATTTTTCGAAGAGTGGTTTTACTGTCCCTCTTTATACTGTGGTTTAACGTTGTGTTATCTGCTCGTACTTCTACTTCTACTGTTTTCGTGTTACGTTTCACTGGTGTTTTTATTTATAATAATATTAATAATATATGAGCACAACAGGCCTAACAGGCCCATGGCTTGGTGTACTATTTTCTTCCATTCTCGCTTATCGTTAGCTTTCCTTTTCCAGTTGGTTATGTTAAGTCTTGTCATGTCTTCTTTGACCTCATTGCTCCATCTTGTCTTCGGTCTTCCCCTTCTCCTTCTTCCTGATAAAGCACTAGATATTATCATTTTTGGGACTTTCGCTGAACTCATTCTCTGGACGTGACCCAGCCATCTAATTCTTTGAGCTCTTGTTACTGCTAGTATATTATATTCTTGATAAAGCTCTTCTAGCTCCTTTTTTTTTCTTCGCATCCATTGACCGTTTACGTCATTCCCACCAAAAATTTTGCGCAGCACTTTTCGCTCCCAGACTAATAGCATTTCTTGCTGTTTATTTTATATAGTCCATGTCTCAGATGCATAAGTTACGATTGGCCTTATTACGGTTTTGTAGGTTCTTAACTTTGCTCCTCGGGATATATTTTTGCTTCTCAACAGCCTGTTGAGAGCATATACGGCACGGTTACCTGACATAATTCTTCTACGTATTTCTTCTTTGATATTAGAGTCCCTCGTGAAAATAATTCCCAAGTATTCAAAACTCTCCACTTCTTCGAATTTATATTGGATTTCTTTTATTGTTTTCATCGTTATGTACCCAGATAGCACAAGTACGTTTTATGGACATCCAATGGACGTACATCTGTGTACATTGGAACGTCCAATGGACGTCCCGCTAAGGTACAATGGACATCCGATGGACGTCCAACGAACGTCCAGAGTTCACAAAATTGGACGTCCATAGAACGTCCGCTACAAACGTACAATGTACGTTGTTGAAGCTTTCAGTGTACATTTTATGTACATTCAATGTACATCTGATGTACATTCAATGTACGTCTTATGGACATTTTTGTAGGGCACTTTTCAGAAAGCAATATAGTGTCCATAATGTTTTGAATACATACATAGCAAAAAGCCTTTAGGTATAGGAAATAGTTCCTATAATACTAAACTTATACTTTAAAATATTCCACAAAATACCTTTTTTATTTATCTTTATTATAACTTCATTATGTATACTTTATTATAGGAACTTCATTAATGCACGACTGCACTTGCACGATAAACAGAAAACACAAAGATATTATATTGTATGTAATAACTTAATAAAGACAAAATTCAGATAATGGCGCCCTATGATGCATGCACATTAAAAGAGGTTTATTTCTGTTCTGTTTCTTCCAAACATTATTTCTTAGAACTTAGGAGTTTGCCATTCTGTGAATTATCATAAATAAATCCTCCTTCAGTATTCCACAACAATTAACAGCAATAATCCCCTAAAAGTACCTGCCTAGTACTACCTTTTACGACCGATATCGTGAAGAGCGACAACGTTGTCAAGAATATTCTCATTTAGTTTGGCGGGAAATTGAAGTTACAAAATGCCCATTTAAGATTTAAATTGGTAGTGTCTAATTATTGTAAGTTCTATAATTACCGATGCGCGATGTAAATAGCTCCGTTATTCTGAAAAAGTTTACCATCGTTTTATCATCATCTAATATTATATAGGTTTAATTAAAATAATTTTAGTGTTTCAGTGTTTTAATTCGATGTTGAAAAAATATGTGACTACATTTATTAGAAGCTTCTTGTATTCTACTAATAATATTGCTTTGATTAAAACAAGAAGCTATATATAATTACTAATAATAGTCGCATTTTGTGTAAAATCTCCATGGACCACAAATGGATGTCCAATGTACGTTGAAATCAAACGTCCAATGGACGTCGCGTAATGGACGTACATAGTACGTCCAGTTTTGGTCCATGGACGTTTGGACTTTAAATGTACGTTATATGGACGTCCATCGGACGTTGTGTGCTATATGGATATTGACCCTGAGTAAATTGTTTGTTTGACCATTCCATATATTTTGTTTTTTCTTCGTTTATATGTAATCCTTTGGTCGCCACTTTCTTCTCGTGCTTCTTGGCTGTTTCCATCAGTTCCGCTTTGCTCCTAGCCAATATTATCAGGTCGTCGGCAAATGCTAAGCACTGGTGCTTCTTATGATATATAAGACCTGTTATGTTAATACTTGCTTCCTGTATAACTTTTTCCAATATTATGCTAAACATTAATGATGATAATGGATCACATTACAGTAACGAGCTTTTTTACTTATACTATACCTATATTACTTTTAAACAATCTAAAAAACTTTTACCTGCCCAGAGTCTTCCCATTTTATCACATTTTCCATCATTTATTGCACTATTAGTTCCAGCCTCGACTTCATACAAATTTTTCACTGAACTGACATTTGGACTTTCTCCATCCCATTCAACTACAGCTACAGAATTGTTCAAAGTCACTACAAATTCGTTGTTTTTGTCTTTTACTGGTATTATGAGCGAAACGTTGTAGTCACCTAAAAGTAGAGAGTTTCTAAGATATCTACTTATATTTTAAAAATGAAAACCTGTGGAAATTGCAAAACAAATTGAATTTTGCAGAGAATGTCAATTTTGGCACCCCAAAAAAGATGCAAAACGGTTTACCACTCCTATTCCAGAGCAAAAATTTTTATTAGCACTTTTTGTGTAGAATGAACCGTTCTCTCAAAAACAACGCTTGAAGTCATCGGAAATTTTAAATTTGAGAACAATACTAGGAGTTCCAAGATCTATAGCCAATGAAGCTATGCATCGAGACGCTGGACTAAGATACGTCAAAGATGATACCAAAAATGCGCTAAAAACTTACTAGTCCAGAAAGCCTGCGAATCCGCTAGGAAAAATATTCCAATTGGGATTTTTTGCACAATCGTACTCAAAAAGGACTCATTTTAACAAATTTGCATGATGCCAGGTCCAAAAGTGGGTCAAAAATTTTTTAAAAGTTTTTTTTTGTTTTTTCCTAAAATGATTTTTTTTGCACCGAACAAAGTTTTTTTAGGTTTTTTGGATCATTTCAAACAGAAAAGTTATTTAGTGACTTTTCGCTAAAGTTGATAGTTTTTGATATATAAGCGATTAAAAATTTAAAAATTACGAAATCTGCCATTTTTAACCACAAGAAACTAAGTAAAAAACTAAAAATTTCGATGTTGCCAAGATAAGAAGGTATTCTTTGAACATCGATTGATGAAATCCCGAAGAGTTTTTGCAATACAATATCGAAAACCCCTTTGTTTTTTAATTGTCAATCAAGCGGGCCCTTGATTGCCAACCGTTGTTGCATGTAAATGTAACATGCGTAAATATATGTGCGGAAAAATATTTCGGTTTAATTTTTTTTCGCCATCTTGCTTGGAATATCCCCTCTTAACAAATTTGTATGTTGACAGGATCAAAAAGTCAAAAATGTTTTAAAACGTTTGTTTTTTGTTTTTTCCTAAAACTAATTTTTTTGCATCCGACAAATTTTTTTAGGTTTTTTTGGATCATTCCAAATAGAAAATATCTTAAGTGATTTTTCTGCAAAGGCGATAGTTTTCGAGATATAAGTGATTGGAAATTTAAAAATTGCAAAATCGGCCATTTTTAACCCTAAAAAACTATCTAAAACACCGAAATTTTTCAAATATTTCAATGACACCAAGGTACGTAGGTATTCTAAGAATATCAATTGATGAAGTCCCGAAGAGATTTTTGCAATACAATATCGAAAACCCCTTTGTTTTTTAATTGCTATTCAAGCGGTCGCTACACTATTTTTAACCGTTGCATGTATACAACATTGTAGTAGTCCAGGGCGCATCTGTTTTGAGATGGACGTTGAGAGGTGACTCAATTTTTTTTGCAGAAATTGCTTGAAAATAAATCAAATAATAATATTTGAGTTATCCTCCTCTCAAAAAGTCCGGAACATTGTTTAAATAAACAAAATGTCAAAAAATGAAGGAAAAATTCGATTTTTTTCTACGTTTTTTGATTATAACTTTAAAAGTGTTCATTTCCGATAAAAGTTGTACTGACATAAAAGTTGTATAATTAAATTTCCTATAATATAGAATTAGTTAAAAATTAAAAAAATAGTCACCCTAGTTGCAAAATAGCAATAATTGCGAAAAAACCATACAAAAACAAGTATTCGCATTTTACGTTTTTCAACCATTTATGCTACATTTAGGACCTTCATATTTCACCCAGAAATACCTTATAATACAGTAAAACAATGCTGTAAATTTCATTAAGATCGGTCTACTAGATTTTGCAAAATAAATTTTGAAATCCAGCTTTCGCAAAAAAAATTCATTTTTTCAAAATGTTACAGGACTGAAAATAAAGCAGATAGCAAGTTAAAATTTTTTTTGCTTATAGAAGTGTACTGTACCTTTCATTTTCAATTTGCAAAATTAAAATCGATTAGTTAACAAGGCGTCAGGAAATTTTTTAAATAAACATTAATTTTTGGTGCTACGCGCAGGACAGCGGTGTTCGATTCACACAAGTTGATTTCTACCAAAATTTCTTCAAATCTTTATCTACTATATTATTTTCTTCCTCTATATTTTGTTGTATTTTAATATTTTAATTCCACAAAAAACCAAGTAATTTTATTATTGTTTGTGAAATATTGTTTAAAAAATTGCATATGTTTAAAAATATTAAACTTTTATTCTCTAAGTTAAAATATATGAACAAAGAAAATTTTTTCTAATAAAAGTGTTATTTCAAAGGATAGAGTATGTGTTTTTATTTTGCAATGAACAAATTTATTTATTTATATCGAAATGTAATAAAAATTAAAATATATCAATCATTATCAAAGGTCATTGGAATGCCCAATCAGAGCAAACTATCCGCTGTCCTGCGCGTAGCACCAAAATTAATGTTAATCGATTTTAATTTTGCAAAATTGCAAATGAAAGGTACAGTACACTTTTATACGCAAAAAAATTCCAACTTGCTATCTGCTTTATTTTCAGTCCTGTAACATTTTGAAAAAATTAATTTTTTTTTGCGAAAGCTGGCTTGCAAAATTTATTTTGCGAAATGTATTGAACCGATCTTAATGAAATTTACAGTATTGTTTTACTTTATCATAAAATTTTTCTGAGTGAAATAAAAAGGTTCTAAGTGTAGCATAAATGGTTGAAAAACGTAAAATGCCAATAATTGTTTTTTTATGGGTTTTTCGCAATTATTGCTATTTTGCATCAAGGGTGACTATTTTTAAATTTTTAACTAATTCTATATTGTAGGAAATTTAATTACGCAACTTTTATGTTAGTACAACTTTTCTCGGAAATGAATATTTTTAAAGTTATAATCAAAAAACGAAGAAAAAAATCGAATTTTTCCTTAATTTTTTGACATTTTGATTATTTAAACCATGTTCCGGACCTTTTTGAGAGGGAGGATAACTCAAATATTATTATTTGATTTACTTTCAAGCAACTTCTGCAAAAAAATTTGAGTCACCTCCCATCGTCCAAATGTACTAATATTTTTACAGATGCGCCCTGGTCTATAGGTAATATGCGTAAATATATGTGCGAAAAAATATTCTTATTCAATTTTTTTTCACCATCTTACTTAAAAAGGTTCCCTATTAACAAATTTGCATGTTGCCAGGCGCAAAAATGTGTCAAAAAAATTTTAAACAATTTTTTTAAACTTAAAATGTTTTCCGATTACATATTATTATAGGTACACATGCAACGGAGGTTGATTAGCAATTAAAAAAACAAAGAGGTTTTCGATATTGTATTTTAAAAAGCTCTTCGGGATTTCATCAACATCAATCGATAGTCTTAGAATAACTACGTACCTTGGTATCATTGAAATTTTTGGTGTTTCACATAGTTTTTGAGGGTTAAAAATAGCCGATTTTGCAATTTTTAAAATTTCAATCGCTTATATCTCGAAAACTATCACATTTACAGAAAAGTCACTTAAGATATTTTCTATTTGGAATGATCTAAAAAACCTAAAAAAATTGTCCGATGCAAAAAAATTAGTTTAGAAAAAAACAAAAAACAAACGTTTAAATTTGTTTTTGACTTTTTGATCTTGGCAACATAAAAATTTGTGAAGAGGGGATATTTTCAATCAAGATGGTGAAAAAAAAATTAATCGAAATATTTTTCCGCACATATATTTACGCGTGTTACATATACATGCAAATGTTGCCAATCAAGCGCCCGCTTGATTGACAATTAAAAAACAAAGGGGTTTTCGATATTGTATTGCAATAAACTGTTTCGAGATTTGATCAATCGATGTTCAAGGGACATCTTCTCATCTTGACAACGTCGAAATTTTCAGTTTTTAACATAGCTTTTGAGGGTTAAAAATGGCCAATTTGGCAATTTTTAAATTCTTAATCGCTTATGTCAAAAACTATCAACTTTAGAGAAAAATCAGCAAAGACCTTTTCTGTTTGAAATGATCCAAAAAACCTAAAGGAAGCTTTGTTCGATGCAAAAAAAATAATTTTAGGAAAAAAACAAACAAAAAAATGTTTATAAACGTATTCAATTTTGACCTACTTTTGGACCAGGCAACATGCAAATTTGTTAAAAGGGGTCCTTCTTGAGTAAGATTGTGCCAAAAATTCGAATCGGAATATTTTCCTAGCGGATGCGCAGTGACTTTCTGGACTACACAGAGAAATTTTTGATATAAAACTGGCGAAGTTGTCAAATGGATATTCCATAAAAACAAACTTAATAGATGTATGTACTTACCAATTTTGGCTTTAGTAAATTTCTTCGTGGATGGAACATATTTACAAATAGTGCTCTCAGTAATATCCACAAAATACAAACACTGCTTTTTATTGTCCCAATGGGGACCTTCTGCAACTTTAAAACCTTCTACTAACTTTTCTATTACAGGTGCCATATCTGTTCGATTGTACTCCAAGCCACAATATTTTTGATGTAAGTTACAATCTGTTGTAATGACGGATTTCTATTATTTAAGCTATTATTTAGAATCCAGGATTCAATTGGTTTTGGAAACCAGTACACATAAATTCGGCTGTTTAATTTAAGTTCATTAATACAGTGTGTCCCCGTAAAATTCACAATTTTGTTCACCATAAAATTCACAAAAACAGGTCGAATTTCGGTTATAAATTTAAATGTTTTGTTGTGCATCTACTTTTTTTTGAGTTATGACTTATGACATCATCAACCTTTTTTAAATACAACAGCCGATATTTAATTGGCACATATTAAGAACAAGAGTGTTGATTATAGAGACCTACGTATAATAGAACATTTGTAATGAAAGCAGAAAGCAATTATACGACTACATGGCCGTAACTAACATTAGGACAACCGGGGCGGTGCCCCGGGGCCGCCGGTCAACAGGGCCCCTCAGGGGCCTCCATTTGTAGGCCGTGCATAGATTGTAACGAGGTCAAATAAAATTTTTAAAGTAATTTCAGTCAAGTTCTACTTCGAGTTGTCCGATTTTAATAAGTACACGACATATTAATTCTAACAACATCAATAATCGATTTTAACCTGTTTCACCTGCGCCATTATAAAAAATTTTGTCTCGAAATCTCTCCATGAAGTTACCTCATTTTCTTTGCTTTCAAACCACAAAGCAGCTCCATCTTTTAGGCGACTTCTTATAATTTCTTTGCAGTCTTCGAAGTTCTGCATATATGTTGGAATTTGTTTTTTAAGATTTTAATGAAAGGTACCGGATGTTGTTTTCTAAAATCCTCGCCAAATTAGATGTGCTTTCATTACAGCTGTATACAATTACTTCCCGACGGTCTCTTTCTTTTTGAAATTTTCCTATCTCCTTCCATTTTTCTTCCACTTTTTCCATATCGAATTTTAACGCATTCTCGAATTTTTCTTCCACCTTTTCAATTTTATTTATCTTCTCAGCAATCTGGTTTACATCTTCATGCATTTTCTCTAAATAAACTTTCATATCTTCACATTTTTCCAACTCCCAACAAACAGTATCGTTCGTTGGGAGGCACTGAAGTCATCATACCAATCTGAAAGATGTTCCTCGAAAGTGACTCTAAAGCCTCTCAATCTAACACGCTGGATTGGAAGATTTGATGCAGTCAATACATTGAAACACAGATTTGCGATATTTTGAAGTGCATTTCAAGTCTAATTCTGAGAAGTAACAAATCAAATGAAAGCGACCAAGCAGCACAACTGAAAAAAAAAAGAAACTAGAATCATTCAAATTTGTTTTGGTATTAGTTGTGCAAAATAGAATCATTGAAATCTTCAACATAGTCTTGAAAACACTGTAATCAAAATCTTTGATCCTTTTGCTTACAGTTTACTTAAAGAGAGCCTCTTAATACTAACTGAAATGAGAGGACAATTTGAAACCTTCTTTGAAGTGGCTTTAAATATGTGTCAACGTTGGGGAATACCAACTCGCTCCAAAAATAATGCAGAAACCGAAAAACATTTCGATACGAATAACTGTGCGAAGATGAAAGGCTTCAAGATCCCAAGTCATGCTTTAGAGTAACCGTTTTTTACTCAATGATCGACACATTATGCCATCAGCTAGACACTCGCTTTCAACCTGATTTTATCAACGTACCGAATTGTTCAACCTGATTTTATTTTGAATGCAAACGAACAAGACCTTCAAAACTAAGCAATCAACTTCGTAAAATGTTTTACAGATGACACCAGATAAGAGATGGGGGGTTTACCCCCCTTTCTCTGAGGATAAACCCCCGAGACCACTCGGTAGGGGGCCCCCAGATTAAGTTTGCCCCGGGGCCCCCAACATCGACTTACGGCCCTATATACGAGTCGATGGAAGATTGACAGACGAATTTTACATTTAAAGAGGAGTCAGATAGGGATGCATTCTATCCCTGCCGTTATTTCATATCTACTTAGTACTTGGATATAATTTTCAAGCAGGCTCTGCAAGATGATGCAAGATTGAAATGAAAAGCAATGATGAACTGATTAATAATCTTAGATACGCTGACGACCACCTTAGATTCGCTGACGACATTGTGATTATAGCGGGCTCATTCGAGGAACTGCAAATTATGATGTAGGAACTCGCAGGCAGCTATGATGAGAAAAATAAAAATAATGACAAACATAGATGACCCCAGACGTAATAAATGGCAGTGAGATAAAAAAAAGTCCAGGGATATATCTTTCTAGGCCAAATCCTGAAACTTGACAAAGAGAACCAAAGTGCGGAAATTACTAGGAGAACAAGACTAGCATGGTCACAGTTTGGAAAATTTAGTTGGATACTTAAGAACCACAAAATACCCCAATACTTGAGGAGAAAAGTATTCAACCAGTGCATCCTTCCTATCATGACATATGGATGTCAAACCTGGACCCTAGCCAAGGCAAACATGAATAAACTAGCAACAACAAAAAGAGCAATGTTAGGTATACGACTGGCCGCATATAAAATGCCTCCCGAAATAGGATTTCTTACCTGTCGCTAAAATGGTCACATACGAATTGCCTCCCAAGGTTTAAATAAATTACATGGTTCTAATCTTTATGTGAAGGTGAGACGTTGCCGCATCTTCGTCCCTTTGTAAATTTGTGTCAAAATTAGTATTTTGTTATTTAATTTATCTTATTTTCAACCTTTATGTATTAAACATTATTGACACTAGGTGGTATTTATAAATTTTAACTAACTTATACATATATAACTAGTTTTATAACCATTATAATATATATTTTATTATAACCATTATTTTTTATAATTAATAATTTAACAAAAAATACAAAACATATTAAGTATTTTATAGATTTATTAAAAATAACATAACAAAAAAACTTATTTGGAAAATAATACAAAATTTGTATAGAAATATAAAATTACAAAATATTTTTCCTAAATTTATATGATACTACCTACTTTGACAAATTCTAATCTATTTTTTTTACATTCTCTTAATTCTAAAATTTTTTCATTTAGAATTTTAGAAAATTTATTTTTGCTGTACTTTCCGCAACAATTTTTTTTTGGTGTCGAAACAGAATTTATTTTAATGTAGGTATTTATTTGAAATTGTAAAATTACAACAATAAAATTATTAATGTTAGGATGAGGGCAGTAGAAAGAAGAATTATACTTGGAATGAAAACTTTCGAATGGGTTTGTGGTTCTTTGTAAGGATGAAGAGTGCTCAGCCCAAAGATGTGGAGGAAATGTCGAATTTTCAGATATGTAATTATCAACAAGATAATCACAAAACTGGGTGACTTTTTCATCGACTGGTTTAATTTCTGCCAAATCTATATCAAAAAAATCGCTACCATCTTTAGGATGTAAGAATGAAAGACCAAAAATATAAATAAGAAAATGCGTAATTTCGGTTAAGTCAACACCTTCTTTCTGGTATTCTGGAGCTAATCCCAGTGCTTGAACCTTTCTATACCATTCCTATACCCCAATTGAAAACGACATCCATGAAGATCTGTTTCAGGAAATCCCATACGAATACCATTATGAATGGAAATTTCAAAGTCTGAAGTTATTACTTTAGGGGATACAGGACAATTAATTTTAAAACATTCTTCTATGATATATTTAAAAGCGAGATAATATGAAGATGACTTTTTATCTTGAAGTAAACAAAAGACACGAGGAATATAATGTCCATTTTTCAAGCCATGTATACTAAACCATTGAGTGAGAAAACGAGGGCAGTATTCAAAAGTTCCGTCAACATATCAATTTTAAACAGTCGAAAGAAAACGAAGATTTGAAAAACATGTTAATATCACAATATGATTATCTTTGTCATTTTTAATTATAAAATTTTCATTTCTATTTGTAATAATAGAAGATGAATCGAGAGCTTTATGAAATTCAGATATATTTTTGGGAAGTTTAATTAAAGAATTTGTGGTTCTAGCATAATATCAATTTTGTCTCACCCTATTGATATCATTGATAGTAAATGTCTCTATATTTGTCTTCTTAAGTTCTTTACAAATGAGCTTCATTGGTTTTTCGCTGAGATCTTCCACGGCTGCTCTTTTTATTGAATTGCTTACGGCTTTTCTATTGTAAACTTCGGCAGACAACTTCTCGTGGTTATGATCTAATATTGATTCAATTATCGTATTTTCACATCCCTGTGTTTTCACAAAAATGCTTTGCAGGTTTTTTTAGTACATGTCCACCGTTTTACTGTATCTTTGGCCAACATTTAAAAAGATTAAGGTAAAAGTACCTATTCATGGAATCGTTAAGAAGAGATTTGTATCGCAATTGGAATTAACCAGAAAATACCCAGAGAATATAAACAAACAAAAAGATTAAGGTAAAAGTGCCTATTTATGGAATTATAAAATAGAATTATAAATATGGAAGAGATTAGAATCGGAATTGGAAGTACCCAGAAAAGCTGGATATTAGATTGTCGGGTAACAACTTTCTTTTCTAAGAAGAAATGTGTATGTCGTACTGTGAAATATTTATGTGAAACAAATTTTATGTAGGTACACTGCAATAAGAATTAGAAAAATCAAAATAAATAGATACTACCTATTTAAATTATGATTTGGCAACATTCTGTCATTATAGAGAGATTAAATAGACAAAATATCAGCCTAAATTATTAACGAAACGGAGGCATTTCGATTGTACCTGGGAGGCATTTCATGTATGAAAATATTTACCTGAAAAAGTGGGAGGCATTTCGATAACGCCGATACGACTGACTGTCAGATAAAAAGAGGAACGACTGGGTAAGATCAAAAACAAAAGTCGAAGACATAACAACAAAAGTTGCCAAACTTAAATGGAGCTTCGCAGGCCACACTGCTAGACAAAAAGGCCAACGTTGGAATGCAACGATGCAACATTGGAGACCTTACCAAAGTAAACGACCGAGAGGAAGACCACAGATAAGGCGGATTGATGATATTAAAAGAGTAGCCGGAACAAATTGGAAACATGCTGCTCAGGATGGAGACCGATGGAAGGAGTTGGGAGAGGCCTATATTTAAACGTGGACGATAGGTGCCTAAGAAGAAGAAGAAGACGCTGACGACGTCAGAAATTTTCGCATAGTTCTCGTGGTAGAATCAGATCTCACAGTTGCCACATTCCCACATATATAAATTCAGGCTCTTCGTGATCTTACAGTTAAGAGTTCTCATAGCAACATATGCTACACGCTTTTTTCATTTTAGGACATTGTTCATATTTGTCCTATTGTGTAGATATTAGTTTTATCTTCAGTTACGTCAAAGATTAAACAAGTGCTATATTTGGTCAGTGTTATTACATGTCATCGAAACCGGGACTCTGAAGGCTTATACGATCAATCTCCTGGAGCGGCTTGAGATGAGGTTGTATATAAGAATGTTCAGAATACCCTGGACAGCGATACATATCAACGAACCTTTGCTAAATAGAGCAGATGCCGTTTCTTGAGTTATTGAAAACTATTAAAATAAGAAAAGCTTCATACCTAGAGCATGTTCTTAGAGGAGACCGGTGCGGAGTCCTTTAACCTATCATCAAAGGTAAAATAGAGTGCCACAGAGTAATTGAAAGGAAAAGATAATGAAATTCGGACCAACAGGGATGAAAATAAAAGCCATGGCTGTAAGATTAAATGGCGTACTAAATATTTAAAAATAGTTATTTTGTACAGAAAAATTTTAAGATCAAGAATGACGCAACTGTAAATATGGTTGAAAATGGGGGGATTAAATTAAGATAATAAACTTCGAACCAATGGGATGAAACTAAAAGCCATCATTGTAAGAATAAACACCATACCGATGCTCCGGACGGTTACTTTTTAAAATAAAAATGTATACCATTTTTATTCAGTTGAAATGCGAAGGCAAAACAATCTTACTTTTCAATTAGAATACGGAGCGCAGTCCAGTCCTCTGAATCGCGATTTTCGGCTCTTATTGGAGCCTCATCGGAAAGAACGTAGGCACTGTTCTCCATACCCCAATTGACTAGCGTCGAGAGTTTTTCACACCCATTGCAACCGAAGTGAAGGTATTAGGTGACTAGCGTCATCTGGCAATTGAAAGATGAAGTTAGTTTTCAATCCTAATAGCAAAATTAATAATATCGAAAATATTAAAAATATTACTAAAAGATTTTTAAATTGAAAACTTATTGGTAAATTTCCCTGGTGAGACCTCCAAGGCTTCTACAATTTGCAAGCCAAATGGATGCTGCAGTGAGGACAAAGGGAAGGAATTCTACACTATGCAATTCACATCCCCCGTCTGCAGCTCGGTAAAGTTCCAACGGAAAATGCACCTGGTTACTCTACGGAGTAATACGACTATAAAATAAAAATGTATACCATTTTTATTCAGTTGCAATGCGAAGGCAAAACAATCTTACTTTTCAATTAGAATACGGAGCGCAGTCCAGTCCTCTGAATCGCGATTTTCGGCTCTTATTGGAGCCTCATCGGAAAGAACGTAGGCACTGTTCTCCATATCCCAATTGACTAGCGTCGAGAGTTTCTCCCACCCATTGCAACCGAAGTGAAGGTATTAGGTGACTAGCGTCATCTGGCAATTGAAAGATGAAGTTAATTTTCAATCCTAATAGCAAAATTAATAATATTGAAAATATTAAAAATTTTACTAAAAGATTTTTAAATTGAGAACTTATTGGTACATTTCCCTGGTGGTACATTTCATCTTTCAATTGCCAGATGACGCTAGTCACCTAATACTTTCACTTCGGTTGCAATGGGTGGGAAAAACTCTCGACGCTAGTCAATTGGGATATGGAGAACAGTGCCTACGTTCTTTCCGATGAGGCTCCATTAAGAGCCGAAAATCGCGATTCAGAGGACTGGACTGCGCTCCGTATTCTAATTGAAAAGTAAGATTGTTTTGCCTTCGCATTGTAACTGAATAAAAATGGTATACAATTTTATTTTATAGTCGTATTACTCCGTAGAGTAAACAGGTGCATTTTCCGTTGGAACTTTACCGAGCTGCAGACGGGGGATGTGAATTGCATAGTGTAGAATTCCTTCCCTTTGTCTTCACTGCAGCATCCATTTGGCTTGCAAATTGTAGAAGCCTTGGAGGTGTCACCAGGGAAATGTACCAATAAGTTTTCAATTTAAAAATCTTTTAGCAATATTTTTAATATTTTCAATATTATTAATTTTGCTATTAGTATTGAAAACTAACTTCATCTTGGTTACTGTTTAGTTGATCACTATTTTAAATGTTTAAAAATTTTTAGATGAAGAATGACGCAACTGTAAAAAAGGTTGAAAATGGGGGGATTAAATTAAGATAATGAAATTCGAACCAATAGGGATAAAAATGAAAGCCATCATTGTAAGAATAAATGTCATACTGATGCTCCTGGAAGATTACTCCTCATTTAATCCCTATTTTAAATATTTAAAAATTGTTTTTTTTTCTCCTGAGAAATTTGGCTTTTTGCCGTTACGTCATTATTATTCCGGACCGGCGATATGACACTTAATGAAGGAGACGTATTTAGTTAATGTAATGAATAGTCCTTTCAAAGATATATTTAACGGTATATGCCAGTATAGCGGTTATAAGCCTGGATCCCGCGTTACAACAAAAAAGTTGATTAATAGCAAGCTAAAAATTGTTTAATAGCTTAAGAATGTCTAGTAGGACAAACTTTGAGGTACGGGAAAACTGGAACAGGGAAGTTTTCATTTTGGAATAGGTTACAAGTTTCGAACGTCAGACTACGAAAACGTCCCATGTATTTTGTCGGACAGAACTTCCAATTGATTTGTGACCCTTTTATTAAACTCTCATGCAAAAATCAGACTGCTATTTACCACCAATATAATTCCTGTCCTTTGAATATGTTCGACACGTAGAATATTATTCTACGTGTCGAACATATTAAAATGCCCAATATATTTGTCGGACAAACATTTTTTCATGTATTTATTATACGCTGTGAGCTCGTACGTAGAGGGGATATTAACAAATTCGCGAGCGCCAGTAGTGACAAGTCGGTAAACTTTTACCGGAAATTTGACATAAATGTCAAAGTGATTAATTTAAAATTAAAATTAAAAACATTAATTATATTAATATTAGTTATTAATTAATTTTAGCGCCATCTACACGATAATTGTGAAAGTATCCGAAGTAAGAAATTCATATTTTTATCAATAGAACGTCAAAATGATTAGAAAAATCTTAAAAAAATCGATTACAATTTAATTACTTTTTTGCGTTGTAAATATTAAGCGATAACAATTAAATAATAAATTTAAAAATTACCGGTGAAAGTTGAATTAATAGTCCGCTAGGAGCGACACCAGCGAAGCTCAGAGCGTATAACTATAAAGTTTGCTATTGAATAAATTTAAAAGCAGCCTGCTAGTTTTCACAATCATAAACTTCTCAGGATGACACGTTCCACACTTAAAATCAAGTTCCACAATTAAAATTTCCCCTGTTCCAATGTTCCCACATATTAAAGTTTGTCCGACTAGACACCGTTAAGCTATTAACAAATTTTCAGCTTGCTATTAATCAACTTTTTTGGTACTCGTGATCCAGTTCTATTATCGTTCTTTCTCTAATTACTTTAGAGAAGAGGAAAGGGGGAAAAAGTAAAAGACAAATGATAAAAGAAAAGACATTTTATTAAATCAAATATTTATAATGATTACCATTAGCTGTCTGACCGTAGCCATTTCCATATTCGAATCCATCAGTGACATTCTGAATGATATTAGTGGTGACGTTTTAAATTTCTTCTCGAATGCGATATTTCAGCTCTTCGATGTTGCCTGATTGATTTGCATAGACTTTGGTTTGTAAATAATCCCACAAATAATAAAAGTCTAAGGAGGTTAAACCTGGAGAACGAGGTGGTCATTCAATAAACCTTCTTCTACCTTTTTACCGAGTTGGAAGTATCTCTTGAAAGTTCCGCACACTGTTACTAAAAAAGAGACTAGGTACCGTCTGGTTAACATATCTTATTAGAGGTAAATTTGGATCTTGATCATTAGAAATCATAATTGCTAAGGCTGTGATAAAAATAAAGACGTAAAAATCTAACTAATCATCTGCAAATTAAATTTTGATCCGAAAAATATAGACCAACTATCCGATTTCCTCAATCCTAGTCCAAAAATTAACTTTTGTGGCACTTTTTTTGACATTTTGCAACCAATATAGATTTTCCGGATTCCAAAAGATTGTATTTTGTTTACTGATGATATCATTTAAATAAAATGCTGCACCACCAGTAAATACTGCTGTTTTATAATTCTTATAATCTTTTATTGCACACATTTTGTAATGCAAAAAATAAATAGGTAGTAAATAAATGTATATATATATATATATATATATATATATATATATATATATATATATATATATATATATATATATATATATATATATATATATATATATCCCGTTCACAGCGTAATACGCCTTTGGGTTCCCGTTCGCCAAGCCTGTCTATTCTGCCAGTCTTCTTCAGATAGATTTCTTGCTGACATTGCTTTTGAGATTCCTTGGATCCATGTTGTTGGTGGTCGTCCTCGTTTTCTTTTCTCTGGTGGTACCCATTCTAATATCTTTTTGGGTAGTCTTTCTTCCCCCATACGTCTAACATGTCCGTACCATATTAGTTGTTGTTTTTCGATGTCTTCTATAATTGATCTTTGTACTTTCATTTGTCTCCTGATGTCCTCATTTTTCACATGTTCTAATCTAGACTTTCCCGCTGCTCTCCTCCAAAAATCCAAAAGTAAATAAATGTGAAAAACAAAAAAAATATGTATTCATTGGAAAAAAATTGATTTATCTGTGTAGTATTTTTAGGCATTTCATCGAATATTTTATAAAGTAATGAGAGAAGGGCAGATAAAAATTATACCGTTATATTGGTCTCTGAAAGGAATATTCCTTTTTAAATTAAATTTAATATAGGTTATTCCATTAGAAAAAATAGAAATGCAATAAAAAAAAATTACATCAAAAATGAATAACTATTTTCAATTTCGTTGCAACACGAAACTACAGCCGCATCATTATTCCAGTTCAATCAGAGAGTGCAGCAAGCACCTCTACCGGTTTCGAAACTTATTAATCTCTCATCAGGAGGCACATATGCTGCTCTCGGAATGGGACGTTTCATCGCCGCCGTTTCGATGCCGCCGGTTCATCGCCAGTCCATTTCATCGCCGTCATATCTCGCACTTCCTCGAATTCCTAATTAATACTAAAAATAAATAATAATTGTAACTGTCGAAAATTCGGAAATATATCAAATAGCGATTAATTGACTGGCGATGAATCGGCCGGCATCGGCATCGAACTGGCGGCATCGAAACGGCGGCGATGAAACGTTCTAGACCCGCTGCTCTCTCTGACCCAACTAGGACAAACCCCGGCGTGCAGTCACGGATTGCAACGAACGAAATTAGCGGCAACTGCTAGCAAAAGACTAAGTTTTCAATCTAATAGCACAAAAAACAACACCAAAAAATGTTGTTCCACATCCTACCAGACTGAAAACAATGGGAACTTTCTCTGGTAACACCTCCGAGGCTTCTACAATTTGCAAGCCATAATGGATGCTGAGACTAAGGAAGATGAGGGAATTTTACAATTTATAATTCACGTCCCATCTACTCAGCGCGGTAAAGTTCCAACGAAAATGGTTCCCTTCGTACTCCAATCAGAGTAAATATGTTAATCAAAAATGAATAACCATTTTCAGTTTCGTTGCAACACGAAACTACAGCCGCATCATTATTCCAGTTCAATCAGAGAGTGTAGCAAGCACCTCTACCGGTTTCGAAACTTATTAGTCTCTCATCAGGAGGCACATATGCTGCTCTCTCTGACCCAACTAAGATAAACCCCGGCGTGCAGTCACAGATTGCAACGATCGAAATGGCAGGGATGCCCTAGCGGCAACTGCTAGCAAAAGACTAAGTTTTCAATTTAATAGCCCATAAAACAACACCAAAAATTGTTGTTTGACATCCTACCAGACTGAAAACAATGGGAACTTTCTCTAGTAACACCTCCGAGGCTTCTACAATTTGCAAGCCATAATGGATGCTGAGACTAAGGAAGATGAGGGAATTTTACAAAAAAATTATAATTTGTCACGAAATATTTTTGTTTTTGTGGTTTTTTCAAACTGCACTCTAAAGAACAAAATTGTAAAATTTATACGTATAATGTTGGGACACAGCGTATAATACTGTCACGTAACCTTGATTTTGATATTTTTAACTAATAAAAGAATAGCGACTCGGACTATTATTGACTAAGTTCCACATACGCTCTCCACGAGGTCATAGTTTAATTCTATATTATTAGTAGAAGTATTTGATGTACCTAGTTAAGAAAAATACTACTCCATTCTTTTTACTTTTTTGGGTTTATTTGTCCAGGAATACCTACTGTCCATGCCTGGGTAGCATATTTACAGATGCTAGCGTGTGTTGTCACCAGTGTGTTGAAAACGGTTAGGGTTTGGAAAAACGAAAAAGAGTACATTTACAGCGTCTGTTGACACCAGTGTGTTGAAATTAGTTAGGGTTTGAAAAAAAAAACTTTTACAAATACTAATAGATTTAGACACCAGAGCGTTGAAACCAGCTAGCTTTTTTAGTGGTTATACATGCATAGATGCTAACGGCTATTGACATTGATTTTATACAGTATAGTGCAAATGTGTGGAACACATTCATTATTTCGGAAACCACCAACTTTAAGGAAAATACTAAACAGGTTTATTTTTAATTTTAAGTTATGACTTCTTGACATATATATCATACTAGTCACGTCATCCATCTGGGAGTGATGACGCAATCGATGATTTTTTTAAATGAGCATAGGGGTCGTGTGCTAGCTCATTGGAAAGGTTAATCAATTCTCTATTCAGTAATATAAACATTGACGTACTTATTTTTACAGGGTGTGATAGAAAAATTATTTTGAATTAAATTAATTTACACAAGTTTTTCAACAATTGAAAAACAATGCCTCTCAGCAGTATCATAAACGTCAAAGTCTTGGAATGCCATATAATCGTATTTTAAGCTGAAATTGTGTTGATTCGCAATAAAAAATAGCAAATAATATTAAAAGTGTTACAAGGAACTAGCTAAAACAATTCCAATTTATGTTTCAATTTCGGTATTTATTCAACTACAAAATAAAATAATTATACCATATTTACAATATACCACATACTTAATTAATATTAATAGTTAGTATTCAAATGGAAACAAAAAATAATAGTTTATCTAAATAACCGCTTCATCTGCAGGTAAGCCCTTTACATTGAGTCCTGTTACTCGGAAAACAGATCCCGGACTTTCTCCAGTTGGCCTGTCAGTAAAATGGGCAGAAGTCACATATAGTTCATCTAAATTTGGCCCCCCAAATGCTACTGAAGTTATCTAAAAATAAAGAAACGCGAGATAAAGTTACTATGTAAATAAATATTTTTAATTCTAATTAATTCGTTAAAAAAATTATCAGTAATAAATTACTGACTTAATAATAGTTCAAAATGTCTTTTATTTTGAATTCAAGATGTTTTGCAAAATGGTGAAAAATTTGGCAACAGTTTGAAACAGCACAACCAAAACCTGGTAACGGTACTGGAAATACTGGGGAAAGTGAATCTAAATCCGAATAAATGCGAGTTTGTGAAGAAAGAACCCATATGCTTTGGGCACAAGATTTTGAGTAATGGTATAGCAACAGGTCCTCATGCATTGATAATTTTATCATCGCATCATTGCATCGCATGGGAATAGTATGTTACACTGCAGTATGCAAAAGAAGCAAGAACATTCGTAGCATTTCCAAATTATTATACTTAAAAAGCATGTCAACTATTTTGTAGAAATAGTCGCCTCACTAAAGACACTATCGGGAAAAAATATAAAAATATAATTCGAGTTGACAATATAATGCCAAAATGCATTTTATGACCTCAAGACTCCTCCAAAAATACAAAAATGATGGGACAATTATATTTGCCATTCTCACCTATTTTGCAGTGTAATCAATGATGAAATTAACATACAGGAAACGAATCAATGCTTTCGAAAGGTTCACATTCTTCAATATCAATACAAATAAAAATTACCTGTGCTGCAGGAAGCTTCACAACCCTCAAAACTGTCTCTGGTTTGGAGGGATCTATTTGATATACTTTTGAAGACGCAAACACGGCTAGCCATATGTTTCCATCGGCATCCAATGTCATACCATCGCAAAAATGTTCTTGATTTGTAATTGTAAAAATAGTTTTCATATTGGCTAAAGCAGAATATTTTAATTATAATTATTTCAAGAAAGTGAAAAAATAGTATGCCAAAGTGTATAAAAGGTATTTATTTTTTAGCTAAGCGCTTTCGACAAAATTTTCATCATCGGAGCTAACGGTGAATAGAAAAAAGTATCACTACTGAAAGCTATATGCGTGAGCATCGTAATAATAACTAATAGCTGCATTACAATAAATATACAGTATGGTGCAAATGAAAGGAATAAATTAGTTATTTCGTAAATTGGCGACTTTAAGGAAAAATCCCGAAACAGGTCGATTTTTATTTTTAAATTATGATATTTTGGCATATTATATGTCATAGTACTGACGTCATCCGTCTAGGCGTGATGAAGTAATCGATGACTTTTTAAAACAATAATAGGGGTTGTGTGCTAGCTCATCTGAAAGGTTACTCAATTCTCTATTAAGTAATATAAACATTTACATAATTAAAAGATAAAGTTTTTCAATCCTAATAGCAACATCAATAATATTGAAAAATATTAAAAATATTACTAAAAGATTTTTAAATTGAAAACTTATTGGTACAGTTCCCTGGTGACACCTCCAAGGCTTCTATGAAAACAAACGGGAAGGAATTCTACACTATGCAATTCACAACCCCCGTCTGCAGCTTGGTAAAGTTCCAACGGAAAATGCATCTAGTTACTCCACGGAATAATACTACTATAAAATAAAAATGTATACCATTTTTTTTCAGTTGCAATACGAGGCCAAAATTGTCTTAACTTTTACTTAGATTAGAGAGCACAACCAGCACTTCTATCGACGATTTCACCTCTTGTTAGAGACTCTTCAGAGAATGCATAGGTTGCTTTCTCTAATCCAGTAAATTTTTCGACATATATTAGTCCCACACTGCAACTGACGTGAATGGATTAGGTGACTAGCGTCATCTGGTAATTGAAAGATAAAGTTTTTCAATCCTAATAGCAACATCAATTTTATTGAAAAATATTAAAAATATTACTAAAAGATTTTTAAATTGAAAACTTATTGGTACATTTCCCTGGTGACACCTCCAAGACTTCTACAATTTACAAGCCAAATGGATGCTGCATTGAAGACAAAAGGGAAGGAATTCTACACTATGCAATTCACAATCCCCGTCTGCAGCTTGGTAAAGTTCCAACGGAAAATGCACCTAGTTACTCCACAGAGTAATACTACTATAAAATAAAAATGTACACCATTTTTATTCAGTTGCAATTCGAGGCCAAAAATGTATTCATTTTTACTTAGATTAGAGAGCGCAACCAGCACTATTATAGACGATTTCACCTCTTGTTAGAGGCTCTTGTTACAGCCTCTTGTTAGAGGCTCTACCAATAAGTTTTCAATTTAAAAATCTTTTAGTAATATTTTTAATATTTTTCAATATTATAGATGTTGCTATTAGGATTGAAAAACTTTATCTTTCAATTGCCAGATAACGCTAGTCACCTCCTAATCCATTCACGTCAGTTACAGTGTGGGACTAATATATGTCAAAAAATTTACTGGATTAGAGAAAGCAACCTATGCATTCTCTGAAGAGCCTCTAACACGAGGTGAAATCGTCGATAAGAGTGCTGGTTGCGCTTTCTAATCTAAGTTAAAATTAAGACATTTTTGGCCTCGCATTGCAACTGAATAAAAATGGTATACATTTTTAATTTACATAATTATTTATACAGGGTATCCAAAAAAATTGTTTTAAATTAAATTATTTGCCAAAAAAAGAAGAATATATGTAATTTATTTAATTCAAAATACATACATTTAAATGCTGTCTGAAATCAGAACTAAATGTTAATTTGAAAAATAAACATTGCTTTTCGCTTAAATTAAATGTTCAAACGTCCAAGATGCAGGTAGCTGGCAGGAGCTGGCTTGAACATTGAATTTAATCGAAAGGCAATGTTTATTTGTGAAATAAACATTTTTTCTGTTTTCGGGCACCAGTAAAATGTATTTCGAATTAAATAAATTACATACATTTTTCTTTTTCTTTGTCAAATAATTTAATTAAAAATTATTTTTTGGTCACCCTGTATAAATAATTATGTAAATGTTAATACTACTCCCCAAAGAGAAAAAAAAAAAAAAAACAGTCACACAAGCGTTACAAACACATTAAAACTTTTTTGATTACGTGGGTGTATCACCACTATCACCAAACCATTATGGCCTAGGAGAGATAGCAGACTGACCTACCAGTCGTTTCCCTTATCCAGAAGCAAACGGAATGAAAAACGCGTGCAAAGTGAAAGACGAGGAAACCCACTCGATGCAACCAATATTATGAGAGACAGCTTTATCATAACGAAGATTCGGAAGATTTATGGAAAGTTCTTGATCAGAATCTATCTAAAAATAGTTATGAGAAAATTGGGGAACACGAGTGCAATATTTTTATTTTTGATACTACAGTAATAATATTACTGTTGTCTATCAATAATAAATCAAATGCACACAATAGTCTAAGATCCGAATATAGGTCGAAATGAACTCCTCTGCTTTTCGGATGAAACATTTTCTTTATTAAATTTGATGCATAGATAAATATTTCTTGCATGGGTTGCCTATCAAAATCGTGTCATAGCTATCCGTGAAGGCGGGCGTAGGGTTTGAAATCAACATTTCAAGCACATTTTTTTAAAGTATGATAGAATTTATTTATTTTTAAATTAAATAAGCATATTCAATATAACTCATAGAATATTCAAACAAACATTCAAGGAAAAATGTTGAAAAAATAAGCCAATGGTTACAAATTTTTAAAGACACCTCAAAAAAATGGATTTTGTGGTGGACACCAGAACTTATCAGTGGATCATGTTGAAATAAAAATATCAAAAATATTTTATTAGCTCATAATTTTTTCGAGGTAACTCTATCGAGTATTTTTAGTTATAACGATTTTTTACTTTTGGTATCACTCAGAAGTCAAAACAACGAAATAAATTTTTTGCACAAATAAGGGTGAAAATCACCATATTTATTATTTTTAAATAAAAATAAGCATAAAACAAAAAATATATCGACAGTGTTACCTCACGGAATGTCTAATGAAAATATACACAAAATTCCAGGTAGGTCGGTCAAGTAGTTTTTGAGATACAATGTCTACCGCATTTGAAAAAAGCAGTTTTGAGGAAAACGCGTTTAAAGTATTGTCAATTTTTATTTTCAACTTCTTTTTGGTCTGTAAAATCGTAAATTGATGCACACCGGAATATGTTTTTGAATCGCGGAGTAATTTACAAAAGAGAATGAGAACAGCTGTTGACCGTTTCTCACTACGCTCAAGCTTGCTGGCGCGAACTTCCTGCAAAGCAAGCTGAAGGTAGGGAGGATGTGAGATAGTGTTGAATATCCCTACGTTCGACTCGCTTTACAGCAGGTTCGCGCCAGCGCGCTTGAACGTAGTGAACAACGGCCAACAGCTGTTCTCATTTTATTTTGTAAAATACTCCGCCATTCAAAAACATATTCCGGTGTGCATCACTTTACGATTTGATAGACAAAGAGAAATTAAGAATAAAAGTTGACAATACTTTAAACGCGTTTTTAAAGGCGTTTTCCTCAAAACCCTTGTTTTCAAATGCGGTAGAGATTGTAACTCAAAAAATTCTTGACCGACCCACCTGGAATTTTGTATATATTTTCTTAATACATTCCTTGAGGTAACTCTGTTGAGATATTTTTTGTTATATGCTTATTTTTGATTTAACAATAATAAATATGTTGATTTTCACCCTTTTTGCAAAAAAAATCGTTGTTTGGACTTCTGAGACTTCTGAATGATATCAAACAGTCAAAAGTAGATAAAACTAAAAAATAGTAAACTATCATAGTAAAATCTTTTTGAATTTTTTGTTCATCATGTTCCAGTGATGAGTTCTGACGTCCACCGCAAAATTCATTGTTTTTTGAGATGTCTTTAAAAATTTTCTAACGCTGGCTTATTTTTCAGCATTTTTGTTGAATTTTTGTTTGAATAATATTGTACTGAATATGCTTATTTAATTTAAAAATAAATTAATTATACCATACTTTCAAAAAAATGTGATTGAAATGTTGATTTCAAATCCTACGCCCCCTTTATTGATAGCTATGACAATATTTTGATAGGCAACCCATACAAGAAATATTTGTCTATGTATGAAATTTAATAAAAACAATATTTTGTCCGGAAATCAAATGGGTGCAGGTCGACCTATATTCGGATCTCGTACTATAATTTGCCATTTCGAGTTTATCCCCTTATATATTCATGCCCTCTACTGTTTAACATAATGTTGGATGCAATAATAAAACAAGTGAAAAAAAAGAGGGTACAAAATTGGCGATAGAAAGATAAAAATATTCTGTTACTCAGAGTGTGAAGGCGACCTACAAATATTACTGCACGAATTCAACATTAACGCAAAAGAAATGAATATGAAGATATCAGCCCAAAAAACAAAAAGCTTAGTAATAGCCAAAGAACCTATAAGATGCGAATTGGAGTTGGACAATCAAATTATACAACACGTAATGACATTCAAATACCTGGGAATTAATCTATCAGCCGACAACAATATCGAAGAAGAGGTAAAAGACTAAATAATTAAAGCCAGTAGAACGGCCGGATGCCTAAACGACACAATTTGGAAAAACAAACACCTAAGATTGGAAACAAAGGCCCGAATATATAAATCAGTTATTAGGCCAGTTATGACTTACACGGCCGAAACAAGACCAGATTCAAGCAAAACACGAACACATCTGGAGCCCAACGAAATGAAGATCTTAAGAAGGATTGCTGGAAAAGGACTACAGTATAGGGTAAGAAGTGAGGAAATCAGACGCATATATGAGGTAGACAATATAAATACCTGGGTAAAGAATAAAAAAGAAGAGTGGAATGAACGCATTAGCAGGATGCCTGAATCAAGGATAATAAAAATAGCCAGGGACCAGTCACCGTTAGGTAGAAGAAGTATAGAACGCCCAAGGAAAATATGGAATGACAACTTAGAAGCAGAATGAAAGTCACCGTTGAAGAAAAACGGGCAGTACTGCCTATATAGAAGAAGAAGAAGAAGATGAAGAAGAAGAAGAAGAAGAAGAAGAAGAAGAAGAAGAAGAGGAAGAAGAAGAAGAAGAAGAAGAAGAAGAAGAAGAAGAAGAAGAAGAAGAAGAAGAGTTTATCACTCATACAATCTCATTATGCCCTATCCATCCAGTGTTGTCCCTCCCAGCTCCCAGGGTGATGGGACTGTGCAAATTGAATGAGAGATTTAGGAACCATGTTTCAATATTACTTTGAGATCTACTATTACCTATTAAAAATTTATATTACGTAGCCAGATGATAAAAATACCTGCTCATGAATACAGTCGAACCCGCTTATTGGAATAGCCTTCGTACCAAGCAGAAGTATTCCTATAACCGGGATATTATAATAACCAATCATTGGTGGCTGGTAAAATCGTTTCGGGACCTGCAATTTCTATTCCTTAAACCGGAATATTCTTTTAACCGGTATTCTAATAAGCGGGTTTGACCGTAATTGTAGTGATTGTAGTAAAATTAAATTGCAACAATTCCTCATGTTGAAAAAAATAATACATAAAAACTATCCAAACTATCCCCTTCCAACACTATCAGATTGAGTTTACTAGAAATACTCACATATTTTGCCTTCGATTATATCAAAATCATACTGGTCAACTTTAAATTTAAATGTATCTGTATAATACATTTTTCCTCGTTTGTAATCAAATGCAATGCCATTGGATAGACTAACTCCAGTTATGTGAGGCGTTGTTGTATTATTAGAGAAGCTGTACAATGTTCCTGCATCTGGCACAAGCTCATTAAGTGTTTTAGGAGTTCCGCCCATAGTTCCTAGAAAAACAATTGCATATTAGTATATCACATCTAACAATAAAATATAAAGCGAATACCAATATATTATTATTTTGAGCAGGATGTTTGTTCTCTCGACATCTGCTTCAATAAAATTAATTAACTATTTTTTTCCCAGTATATTATCATCATCATCATCATGCAACCTCTTCTGTTCACTGCTAGACATAGGTCTCTCCCATTCTTCGCCACTCTTCACGGTTCTGTGCTTCTTGTTGCCATTTCTTAGATATTCGGTTAATGTCGTCCATCCAGCGTGTTGGTGGTCGTCCTCTGCTGCGTTTGTCTTCTCTTGGGTGCCAGTCAATTAGTTTTCTGGTCCATTTTGAGTCTTTCAGTCGCGCTATGTGACCTGCCCAATTCCATTTCAGCTTGGCTATGCGTTCAACGACATCAGTGATACCTGTTCTTTTCCTTAAGTCTTGGTTCCTTATTTTGTCTTTCTTTGCACGCCGAGAATCGATCTTTCCATGCGCCTTTGTGCCACTCGCATTTTTAGTGCTGTTGTTTTTGTGAGCGTGAGAGTTTCTGCTCCGTATGTCATAATAGGAAGAACGCATTGGTCAAAGGTCTTCCGTTTCATAACTGTCGGGATGTTGCTCTTAAATAATGTCTCTTAGTGAAGCATACGCCGCCCAAGTAAGTGTTATTCGTCGTTGAAATTCGCAAGTCTGATTGTCCTTGCCTATTCTGATTTTATGACCGAGGTATATGTACTTTTCTGTCAATTCTACCACTTTATTTTGGATGGTTAGGTGTTTGGGGGGAACTAAATTTGTCATTTTGGTCTTACTGATGTTCATTTTTAGACCTATTGTTAAAGATACGAAACATACCACACCCAGATCTTCGGTAATAAGCACTATATCGTCGGCAAAACACAGATGATTGAGCATTTCTTCATCTATTTTTATTCCTCTATTTTCCCACTTTAGCATTTTAAAGGCGTTTATTTTATTTTTTTTTAATGCTAAAACGCCTTAAAAAAGTTGTAGAATTGCGGTTCTCAATTTCTGGTACATGTACCACTGGTGGTACATGTCATTATTTGCGGTAGTACACAAAACGCAAAAACAGTCAAAATCACCACTATTATAGTTAATTAGGTTACCTAGCTAGATAGGTAGGTATTTCAGTTAGGTGGTACCAAAAATAATAAAAAGTATTTTGTGGTACATGACTCAAAAATATTGAGAACCACTGTTACAGAATATTCCATAAAACCATAAAAGTCGTATTTTTTTTTTTTTTTTTTTTGGCTTAGACTTACCGTCATACTGCCAGACACATAAGGAATACAAGTTATCAAGTTATACAAAACAGGTTTAAAACAAAGATAACAACTAAAAGGTATTAAGTAACACTAAGCTTAACAGCTAAAACTACTAACTACCAAAGGTATTAATTAAAAATGTTTAAGGGAATTATAATGATAATTTGCTGTCTTTTAAAAAGTTAATTAAAGAGTTGTATACATCTACAGAACCAAGTGATAATAAATATAGTATATTCCAAGGAGTTGCTACTTTACATTTTATTAAATCATTTATTAATTTAGATGAGTAAATTGTATTTTTAGAACAACCAAAAAATATATGATCTAAATCACTTTCCTCTTCACAATGCTCACATTTATCATTATCCAAAACCTGTATTTTAAATAAATGCTTTGGATAACATGCGTGCCCGAATCGTACTCTAATAATAGAAGTTATGTACTTTCTAGAAGCTCTACAAGACTTGTACCAAGGAAATTTGGGAATATCGGGCTGAATTAACGAGTATCTATTTTGATTCACAAAAGAGTATTCCTTCCACTGGTAGCTCCACTCCCGATGCAGTGTTGACTTGAAAGAGATTATACTATCAGTCAGTGTTATTTTATGTAGAAAACTGGTATCGGATGAAACGCTTTCTTTGGCTAATAAGTCGACATACTCATTATGTTCAAATCCTGCGTGTGCTTTAATCCAGATAAAATGTACATTGATTCCTTTGGTTAAAAGATTTTGTTTAATATGTTTAATTTTATAAATGTATGGGCAGTCTTGGATGTTTGGGGGTCCATATTTACCAAGAGATTTCAATACTGCTAAGGAGTCAGACAAAATTATAATATGGGCGAAATCAAATTCAGCTACATATAGTAAAGCTTCATATATTGCAATAGCCTCTGCTGTATAAATCGAAGTCTCCGGTTTCAGTTTGAATTTCTTTTCTATATGTCCCGATGGTATAAAAAAGGCGCATCCAGTTCCATCTGCAGATTTAGACGCATCTGTATATAGAGCTATTGACTCATTGTAACTATTCGTTATGGATAAAAGAATATTTTTATTTAAATATATGTTTTCACTATAATTTGGTACAATAATATCTGTAGGAGAAAAGAAAGAAGAGTACGCGTAGTTTTTGAATAAGTCGTTCGTTTTATCTATATTTTTTAAGAGTACTATATTTTGATTATAAGCTTCACACAGTAAGGGAGATTTCTTTTTTTGCCAATGTTTATTGGTTAGATCATGGCAACTTAAAGTCACTATTTTTTGGTATAGAAGAGGGTTAATTAAGTATACTTTCATTAAATATTTTTTGGACAAAAAACTTCGTCTTAGATTTAAAGGAGGTTCCAAGGCTTCCAAATATAAAGCTTGTACTGGAGTGGATCTCATAGCTCCTAGACATATTCGTAAGGCTGAATTCTGTAAAACGTTGATTTTGTTTAGTAGTGCATTACTTGCTGATCCATACAAAACACTGCCGTAATCGAAAATAGATCGTATGTAAGCTTTATAAAATAATAAACTTACTTCAACATCCGATCCCCACCAAGTTCTATTAATTGATTTAAGAAAGT
The DNA here is from genome assembly GCF_917563875.1 of Diabrotica virgifera virgifera. Lineage (NCBI taxonomy): Eukaryota > Metazoa > Arthropoda > Insecta > Coleoptera > Chrysomelidae > Diabrotica > Diabrotica virgifera. Next base: position 193,012,400 of record NC_065445.1, read on the forward strand.
TTATTCCCTTATTACACCTGTTCAACATGTCGTCAATATGTAACTTCCAGGTCAATTTTTGGTCAAGTATCATTCCAAGATATTTAATTTTATTTTTAAAAGAAAATTTATGCTCACCTAAGGTGATTGTGCTAATATTAGGAAAGTTATGTCTGGTAAATAAACAAACTTGTGATTTACTGCATGATAATTCAAAGCCATTTTCAATAAACCATTTTTTATGGAGACAATAGACACTATTCAAGTTTTCAATGGATTGCTGATATTTCTTGTGTTCTGTGTACAAACAGAAATCGTCAGCATATTGTACAACATTAAATACAATATTGTTAATAGTGATGTTGTGTAGATCTGCTGTGTAAATGTTAAATAAAATAGGGCTCAAAACGGAGCCCTGAGGTAATCCTTTATTATTAAGTCTAGGGCCTATAAGAGTATGATTATTTTTTAAATAAATTATTCTATTTTTATACAGGTTTACAATGTTAGAAGCAAACTGTGATGGAATATTAAAAAATGTAATCATTTTTTCTTGGAGAATTGAAAGAGAGACAGAGTCATAAGCACCTTCGATGTCTAAAAATAAAGCGGGCACATAACTGTTCCTGGAAAAACTGTTCTGAATGTCTACAACAAGAGTTGTTAAGGAATCTAAAGTTCCATAACCTTTTTTAAAACCGTGTTGGTTAGCGGGTAAAGGATTTTGATCCCATAGCCACCAATCCAACCTAATCTTAACCATCCGTTCGAGAGTCTTCAATATACATGATAATAATGATATCGGTCGGTAAGCTTCAGCTAATTTAGGGTCTTTCCCCGGTTTGGGAATAGGAACGACTATAATACGCTTAAAATCTATTATGCTGTTGCCTTCAATAATTATCTGGTCAAATATATTTAAAAGTAATTGTTTTGCGTTATCTGGTAAATGTTGTATCATAGGATATTTGATTGCATCGTATCCTGGTGAGGTACTAACGCGATTATCAAGGGCAAATTCTAATTCAGTTCTCGAAAAAGGTGTAAGGAGAAAATGATTCTGATCAGATGGAAGCGTTTTAGAATTAATAACATCTAACTGGTTATTTACGTAAGGTGGAGCTATTTTATCGAAAAAATCGTCTACCCATGAATTACTTAGAGGTAATGAAAAATTAACTTTTTTCCTATTCATTTTTCTTGCTTGATTCCAAATAAGACTAGATGGAGTTTGTTTATTTAATTTTGAACACCATGCAACCCAACTTTGTTTGGCCTTTAATTTCAGGAATTTTTTGACACGAGCATTTACTTCTTTGCATTTACAAAAATTTTCAGGAGAAGAATTGTTTTTATAGTTTATTAATGCCTTCTTTCTTTCTGCAACGGATTGATCACATTCCGAATTCCACCACGGAGGGGGAGTCCGTTTGCATTTAAATGGTTTATATTCAGAAATAGATTGTTTAGAAGCTTCATTAATACAGTCAATAAGGAAATTATATTTTTCTTGGGTATTTAAGGATGTGTGAGGTTTTTCGTTTAATAAGGTATCAACAAGCTGAGAGTATAATGACCAATTTGCTTTTTTAATGTTCCACTTAGTACTGGGATAAATGGTATTAGCATTAGTTCCCAAGACATCGATCACAACCTTTATAACGAAATGATTTGATCCCAAGGTATCAAGATCTACAGACCACGAAGTTTTATCAAAAAGGGATGGTGAGCAAAACGTGACATCAATCATGGAATCTGAGTTTCCTGGACTCGTTTGGCAAGTTGGTTGTCCATTATTCATTACTACATAATCTAAATTCTGAATTGTCTCCACAATTTGATGGCCTATATTATCATTTTTATATGAGCCCCACAAAGAATTATGTGCATTCATATCTCCTCCAATGATACAAGGGTGTTTTAGTTGAGAAAATAACTTATCCCAATCTTCGGTTTTGGTTTTAGTTTTTGGGCACCTATATACAGAGAGTAAACTTAAATAACTTTGTTTATAGTTGATTTTAATACCACAAGCAAGCAAGTCTTGAATATAATTTTTTTTAATTGTTATGCGCTCAAAAGGAATACCAGTTTTAATTAAAATAGCAACTCCAGAATAGCCGTCATCGCGATCTTCGCGTATCACATTATAACCTCTATAAATATATACAACATCCCGTTTAAACCAAGTTTCACTTATTAAAGCTATGTCAATATCTTCGGTTATTAAAAAGTTAATAAGGCTGTTTTTGTTAGCAACAGCTGATCGAGCATTCCATTGTATTATTTTGAGTTTAGATTTGTTCGTCATTAGATGAGTTATTTTTTAAAATATTATCTAGAACATTATTAATACCTTTGGCTAACAAATTCATGTCAAGTGATTTTGCCTCTTCTAAACAATTAATATTTTGAATAAAACTTGAGAAAAGAAGTACTAAGGAATCTACTAACTTATTTTTATCATTGTCTGTATTAGGAAAACTTTCCTTATTTAAGGGAGGTAAAGGTTGAGACGGTCCAAATCTGAAAGGGATGAGATATGGTGTAGGATCTTCGGAAGTTGGAGATGATACTTTTCTTTTTTTATTTGCACTATACTCAGTGCTTGATGTACTACAGCTTGGTTGGCTAAAACTTTTGGGTTTCTGTAGGTGAGGCCTCAATGGCTTGAAATAAGGAGATGTACTAACTTCAGAGGAGTTAGTTAATTTTGGAAATTCTTTGTCTGAATTTGACAATATTTCAAATCTGTTATTAGAAATAAGACCAGAAAATGATGAGTCACTCAAATTTTTTGCCTCCAAATATGAGATTTTATGTTCAATCATGATATTTTTTATTTTTTTTTTGATGTTCGAAAAAAGGACAGTTTTTAGAGATCGATATATGCTTATCAGTTATACAGTGTATGCAATACTTTTTTGTTTCATCACATGTATGTATGTCATTTTTAATTTGTCCACATTGTATACAGTATTCCTGTGTACCTTTACACTGTCTAGAAATATGTCCATATTTGAGGCATTTATAACATTGCGTCACTTTACCCAATAATTTTTCCACTTGGAAAAATACATAATTTATCACAAAATAGTTTGGCAAACAATTGCCTTCAAAAGTAATTATAACATTACGTCTAGGGACGTATTCTGTATTTCCATCCTTTTCTACTTTCCTGTGCATTCTTTTAATATCAATAATTGGTGAACTAGAGCTCATATATTTTTTCAAATAGTCAATATTATATTTGGTATCAACATCGCGTATCAGTCCTTTGATTTCCAAGAGGTGATTTGGAATGTACCCTTTTAAATTATCGTCCTTTAAGTGACTATTATTGACTAAATTGTTTGCATCCAAAATAGATTTGAGGATTACTTTAACACGGTTTCTTCCTATACTTTTAATTTGCTTAATATTATTAATCTTTAATTTTTGATGTAAAATATCTGCAACAACCATTGGATGCAAACGGGAAATATTCTGATCATTGGTCTTCTCAACATAAACACAACAATTTTGAAAGTCGTAACTATTACAATTAATATTAAAAAGTTTTACCTCCCTTGTAGCAGAAGAATTTGTGGTGATAGTTCCTGTATCCATGTCTTGATTACTATCACTAATAACTTCAGCAGTATTTAGTTCGCACACTGGCGTCTTTTTTATATTCTCCCCCATCTGGGGAGAATATTTTCACTTTTGTATCACTATTCTACAATATGTAAATGTTTTTACCCACGATGAAATTTAAATGTTTTAATTGTCACAAAAACTGCGAGCTGAATGTCAATATTTAGGTACGTTTAACCATGGCCAAATTTTAAACTGTTCACACAAAAGTTAAACACCGTGAAAAGAAGCCTAGGCTGTTTAACCCATAGGACTGAAACTTCTTATCAATGATAATTAAAACCACTATAAAATTAATTTAAGTTAAACTACTAAAAAATTAATTTTTTCTGGAGCTATTTTAGATGCAACCGTATTTGACGTTTATTAATGTCAAAAGTGAAAAAGTCGTATTATTTGACCTATATATAATATTACGGTTGTCTTTCCTTAACTTTGTCGAATGCATAGGGGTCCCTTTTTCGCTCTTATGATTATTCCTATTGTGCTAATGACAGGTGTACTGGATAAGCTCCTTATGTCTATTAATAATTTTTAAAAACATTTAATTACAAAATATTGTTTGTGTTTATTTACATCTTCGGTACTTGTTATGTGTCGTTTTTGATCTCATATTCATCATTCATTTTTAATGTAAAACTATTCTTTTGTTTCTGGTTGACTTGTTAACGTTTTCTTCTTTCTAGTTGGTCGCTCGATTCGGCTATCGTGTCAATTTGAATTTTTAATAATGATTTCCTTTGAAACTGTCTTCATCTTTTCCTATTCACTGCAACTTTGACGCAAAGATTTAGTGAAGCTCCGACCTCTTTTGTAATGTGGTTCACATACCTTGTTGGTAATCTTCACCGGGCTCTCGCTCCTTGCACCATCCCTTGTAGAGATGCATCAAGTCAAACTTCTTCTTCTTGTAGTGCCTATCCATTTCGGATGTTGGCGACCATCATGGCAATCTGTACTTTGCACACTGCTGCTCTGAAAAGATTTGTAGTGGTCGTGTTGAACCACGTACGTAGATTTTTCAGCCACGAAATTCTTCGCCTTCCTGGTCCTCGCTTTCCCTCTACTTTTCCCTGTAAGGCCAGTTGCAGCAGTCCATATCTTTCACTGTTCCTCATGATATGACCGAGGTATTCTATTTTGGCTGTTTTTATTTTGATTAACAGCTCTTTTTCTTTTTGCATTCTCAGCAAAACACCCTCATTAGTAATGTGGTCGGTATAAGATATCTTCAGGATTCGACGATAAAGCCACATCTCAAAAGCCTCAATTTTCTTGCAGGTGGCGTCTGTGAGAGTCCACGACTCAACTCCGTACAACAGTATAGGGAAGATATAATAATAGTAGTAATTAATAGGTAATTAATAGTAGTAATAATGGTAGTAATCTGACTTTTATGGGTATCGACAAATCATGACATTTGAACAACTTTGCCATTTTTTTTAAATGCAGATCTTGCTTTCTCTATCCTACATTTGATTTCTATAGAATTTTCCCAATTTTCATTGACGTTCGTACCAAGGTAGGTATATGTCTTTACTCTTTCTATTTGTTGACCATTTACACTGAGTCGTCCAAATTGCTGTTTGTTCTTAGAGATAATCATACATTTTGTTTCCTTAGTGTTTAGTGAAAGTCCGTATCTCTGACTGACCTCCGCGATTCTGTTCATTAACTCCTGTAGGGCTTCAGAACTGTCAGCGAATACTACAGTGTCGTCTGCGTATCTTATGTTATTGATACATTCTCCGTTAATTCGAATTCCGGCTTCAACATCATCCACTGCTTCTTGAAAGATTTCCTCAGAGTAGATGTTAAACAGCAAGGGGGATAGTATACATCCCTGACGGACCCCACGTTTGATTTTGATATCGTTGGATTCTCCTGCTTCTGTCCGGATAGAGGATGTTTGATTCCAGTACAGATTGCTGATAATCCTTAAATCACAGGTGTTAATTCCAATATTGGTTAATATCTCCATCAGCTTGTCGTGCTTTACTGTATCGAACGCTTTATGGTAATCAATGAAACATGCATAAATATCGCAATTTACGTCTCTACATCGTTGAAATAGCACTTGTATACTAAATAGAGCGTCTCTTGTACCCACTGCATTTCGAAAACCAAACTGTGTTCGGCTGATTTTTTCTTCGCACAGTCTATATATTCTTTGGGGTATAATTTTTAGAAATAGTTTTAAAATATGGCTCATTAAGCTGATGGTTTGGAAATCACTGCAGGATACGGACTTTGCTTTCTTTGGTAAAGCAACAAACGTCGACTTCAACCATGTTTTTGGTATTACTCCGCTTAAATATATGTCGTTAAATATTTTGGTTAGGCGTTGAGTACCGTCGGTGTTAAATAGTTTTATGAGTTCAGCATATGCATTGTCAGGTCCAGGAGCTTTGCCATCTTTTAGTTGTGATATTGCTCTTTCCACTTCATCTGATGTGATTGGTAAGTGGTCATCACATATGTAGGATGAAGGTTGTTCGGATCTAGTATCATCAAAGAGTTCCTCTATGTATTTTGTCCATATGCAGATTTATTGATTTCTGTCTGTGACGATATTCCCCTGTTGGTCTCGCAATTTGCTAGCTGTGTTGGATTCCTGAAGACCAGCTGCTTGCTTCACCTTTTTATGCATGTTAAACGTATCATGTTTTTGCTCTAACGACTTTATCTCTTCACACTGCGATTTTAACCAATTTTCTTTGGCCTTTCTTATTTCAGTTCTTATTTGTCTCTGAATCGTGTTGTACATTATTTTGTTGTTTTTTGATTTTCTTCTTTCTTCCATAAGTTGTAGTATATTGTCGTTCATCCAACTTTTTCTCGTCTCTTTCTTTTCTATTAGATGTTCTTCTCTGATGCTGTTAAAGGTTTCACATATAGGTTGGAGTGATTCTTCGGCATTATATGTTTGCTTCATATTAATTAGTTTCTCTGAAAGAGTCTGTGCGACTGTCTCTTTTGTTTTCTTATCTTTTAGTATTCTCATATCGCACTTTTTGTTGCTGTTCTTTTTGCAACCTTCTTGAATCTAAACCTAAATTTACCAACAACAGGAACATGATGTGATGATACGTCAGCACCGGTGTAACCCTTAACCGATAGGCATCCATTACGGAATCTCTTGTTCACCATTATGTAGTCAATTTGATTCCGTATTACGTTTCCTGGTTGATCTTGCGTGGAGACCCAGGTGTACAAGCGTCTTGGTGGTAGTTTGGAGAATGTGTTTAGTATTGCAAATTCTTCTTCTTCTAAAAACAGTTTTAATCTGTCTCCCCTTTCATTTCTCTGTCCTAGACCAAAATCACCTATGAATTCACCGCTTCTCCCTTTACCAATTTTCGCATTGAAGTCACCCATAATAATAGTTATATCTTCTTTTTTTAAGTCGTTTAAGTGACTTTATCAACAACTTATAGAATTGCTCTAGATCTTCTTCTGGTTTATCGCTCGTGGGGGCATACACTTGTAATATATTTAATTTGACGGGGCTAGTATTCAGTTGGATTATTATTAATCTTTCAGAAATAGGTATAACATTTGTAACATATTGACGTAATTGGGGAGACACGATTATTCCAACCCCATATATATGTTAACCATCGTCATTTCCTGAGTGGTATACCATATGGTTGTCAACAATACAAGCACCACTATTTGGCCACCTCATTTCGCTTATGCCCATTATACCGATTCCGATTCTGGTCATTTCTTGAATGGTATTATGAATTTTTCCAGCCTGATACATTGTCTTCACATTCCAGGTACATATTTTAATAATCAACTAGTAACAACTATACCTCGTCCAATTTACTTACCGTTGCACGTCATCCGCGTCATAGCCTGTGACACGATACCAACACGAAATATTTAGGCGGTGGGTGTGTTCTTTTTTAGAATCAAAATGATTCTAAAGGGGAACACACCTACCGCCTAGATATTTCGTGTTGGTATCGTGTCACAGGCTATGGCGCGGATGACGTGCAACGGTAAGTAAATTGGACGAGGTATAGTAATCAACAAGTCAAACTAGTTTGATTTTATTCAACAAACTTGACTTGACTTGAAAATCAAACTTTTTTTGTAAAAACGTTTGACTTGACTTGATTTCGATATCTTTAGGTTTGACTTGAAATCAAACTTCTTCAAATAGTTTGAAGTTTGAATGTCATATTGGCAACGTGCTTATTTCCAATTCTAATTGAGAGCGTATGGATTTTGTTGTGACTTATTTGGATAAGTCTGAATCTGTATTCTGCTACTCCGAAAATTAGTTTGTAGTTCATATTTAGACGTTCATGTTTGGCTTGTTTATTACGTTCGTTTTGAAGTGTGTGGCTTTGGGAGATAATAGGTTTGTTCTAGCATCAGTTTCAAACGGTTTGAAACCATCAGCGAATAGTGGTCCAGCGCGAGTAGAGGAGATATCACTGGTGACTGTATTCTGTTCTCTCACTGACCAACTGTTTGCTGACGGTTTCTGACTAGTTTGACTGTTTGCTAGAACAAACCTAATATCTGAATGTGGATATTTTTCGGTTCAGAATAAGTACCAGAACAAATTGAGTCTGATATTGAAGGTATTCTCACTGCAAAAATTAACAGAAACAATCTGTAGTCGAAGCAGTATTAATTAAGAAAAATAAATATACTGATTTATTTGATGTTGCGGCAGGTGATTTCAAAACAATGAAAATTGCAACGTGCATACATACTTCTATTATGTAAAAATAAAGAACAGCGTTATAAAATCACAAACAGTGAACTAATTCTTTAAAAGGACAGCGTTATGCATAACTCGACCAAGCGCCATTTCTTTAAAATAGAGATAACAGCGGATTATGGTGACACATAGCTAAAACTATCTTGGAAAAATCCCTGTTATTGTCACGTTAACGGTTACTAAGAAAAACAAAAATATACCAAGCGACATTCTGTCTATTAAGGGTTTTTAGTTTTGCATAACAAGACTATATTCATAACTGCCATTCTTAACTGCCATTCATAACTTCCATATATCCATAACTGCCATTCATAACAGTTTCGCAATTGTAGACTAAGCGCCGAATTTGGTCTGTTTATGCTATAAGCGTTTGACCAGTATAACAGTCTTGTCCCCATTAATGTACACATTAATTTTGAAGTTTCCGTCAAAAAATGATGGAATTGTTTTAAAGTGAAAATGTTGTATTTATATATATATATGTTATTAAATTTAAAAATACAAATAATCTATATAAAATCTTTATATTATGTCTAACGTGCTATGTACTAAGAATATAGTATAAGTCATAAAATGAACCTTTCGGGATTCTTCTATGTTTTGAATTTTGAATGTTTATTAATCATTTCTGTACTAAAAGTATAAATCAATAGCTTGTTTTTCATGTATAAATATTGATTTTATTCCAACAGTACAACTTTTAATTTCAAAAGTCTGCTTTGTAAGGTACAGGTCAACTTCTACTGTTTTATTGGTACCTTCTGCTAAACGTAGCTTGACTTACTTACTTTTAGTACACACCACATGTTATGAGATTCTGGGACATTTGTATTGAAAAAATGTAGATAATCCAAATTTGACCATAAAATTTCAAGGAACTAGGCCTTAACATCCTTAAAAGTACGGAAACAGATTTTTGAGGTTCTTTGTTTTCTTCCTTTTTAACTTTCACTTTTTTTATGACTTTCGTTCTGTCGTTGAAGACGGAGCCGGTGTTTATTGTTATCGGTTATAAAAGCAGAACATTATAAAAATAGCCAAAAACTGTTCATTTAGAATTTTTTATTTAATTTTGTTTTGCGTGCTAAAAAATAGTTTACTGTGAAAGTGTCAGTGTTCTATTGTACATGATTTTTAAAAATGAGTAGAAGGAAACAAATACTAAAATTATTGGAATTAAAGATGATTTATATGGCACTCAATGTATTATTTTTCTTATCTTAATTGGCAACTGACATGTCTATCTCAACAAAAAAGTATATAAAAAAATAAAAAAAATAAAATACAGGATCCTTCGTAAAAGTTATATTTAAAAGACCCTAATAATGGTTAGGGACCTAAGACATAAGAGTGCGTTACGTAGGGGGGAGGGTGGGTCCAAAATCTTCAAAAACCGCGTTACGTAATACTTAAACGCTCCCTTACACCACAAAACAAAACGCTTTCGGATTAACAAGTAATCGATCATCAGTGTTAAGCCAATAACATGCATGCGTGTGCCACCAAAAAGTTATGGGTAAAAACCCTTTAAAAGATATAGTTGACACTCAATTTTCAATATGTGAGGTTCATCCCTTTCATATCACATCCACGTGGGTTAGAGTCCTGTGTTGCCCTGGGTAATATCCAGGAATATTTGCAACATCTAACTATTTTAAACATAATATGTAGTATAATATAAGGTCTTATACCTTTTAAAGGGTTTTTACCCATAACTTTTTGGTGGCTCAAGCATGCATATTATTGGCACCCGTGTTGAGCTGCCCCCCCCCACTTGCAAAAATTAAAAAACAAATAGCCCTAATTTATGAGCTATTTATGAGCTTTCATATTCCGCAAACTAAAAATTTTGAGCTCGTTCCACTGAGCAGGAATTTAATACTTTAGTGGGGGGGGGGCTGAGTCAGCCCCCCCCTACTTAAAAATAGGAATATTGAATATGTTTTTGCGGCAGAATTACGAGCTATTTATGAGCTCTTGAAATTATATAGTTTCGATTTTTGAGCTCATCTCCTTCACCCACAAACAACCCTTTAATTGATTTAACTTAAGAGAAAAATGCTGAGAAAACTTAAAATATATCGTATTGCGGATATAATTCCTATAGCTTATATACTCTAAGAATAAACTATTAAATCACGTGCATTTCGATTATTGAGCTGCAACCCCTTCGCAAGAAAACCACCCTATCTTCCCGGCTTAAGAGAAAGTTGTACATAAAATGCATTAAATTAATTATTTGGCGACTACATATCGTTTAATAATTTATAAGCTTCCAAATTCCGCGCATTTAGATCAGTAAATTGCAATTTATTTTGTATAGTGCAGTCACTGAAGGTAAAAATCAAAGATTACCTTCAATTTCTGTGAACCTTCATCGATTTTCACGAAAATTGGTCAGTGGTTAGAGGATACGTCAAGAAACAAAGGTGACATGGTACCACCTTGCATCTTTACCCTGAGGGTGGATACCGCCCCTTCCCGGGGGTGAAAATTATTTTATAAAAAATAACTGCACAAATCAATAAAAGAACAAATTAAGAGCAAAATTTATTATATAAAGTTATTAAAATAAGTCAATACTTTTTAATTTATTAAAGATCAAACATTTTAATTATTCGTAAAAAAAATGCATATTTTGAAGCGGTTTTTCGTAAATCACTGAAAAACTGTAAGTTTTTACAAAAAAATTAATAGTAGTTTAATTGATATAGCTTATATTCTAAGAATAAACTTTTAAATCACGCGCCTTTCGATTATAGAGCTACAACCCCTTCGCAAGAAAACCATCCCATATTCCCGGCTTAAGAGAGAGTTGTACTTAAAATAATTTAAATTAATTATTTGGCGACTACATATCGTTTAATAACTTATGAGCTCGCAAAATATACGCATCTCAATTATTGAATTGCCATTTTCTTTCTATAGTGCAGTCACTGAAGGTAAAAATCAACTATGACCTTCGATTTAGGTAAATCTCCATTCATTTTCACGAATTGGCAATAACAACTTGCGGTTTTAGCCTGTTGTATATGTCCCACCTTCTTGGGGGTGAAAATTACTTTATTAAAAATAACCCCACAAATCGAGAGAGGGACAAATTGTAAGCAAAATTAGTTATATAATGTTATTCAAATAAATCAATACTTTTTGAAAAAAACTCATACAGAAATAAAAAACTTCGAAATGTATTCTGGTATAAAATCGTTTATTTAAAACCTATCTAAAATGTCATGGATTGCAAAAGTTTTCGTTCTAATACAGAACATCTTTAGTGCATTCTGCCGAGTAGTTTGAAACTAGCACACTGTATATAGTAGCAATATATAATTTGGTAAAATTTTATGACTACAAGTCGATGTTGATAGATATAATGGAACACATGCTAAAAGGGCACCATGTTTTCCTGCTCGAAGATGCTAGGTACTTGCCAATTCAATGGGTACAGACCAACACAAAAATTAAAATATTTGATCTTTAATAACTCAAAAAGTATTGCTTTATTTTAATAACATTATATAACAAATTTTGCTTAGAATTTGTCCCTCTCTTGATTTGTGGGGTTATTTTTAATAAAGTAATTTTCACCCCCGAGAAGGGGTGACATACTCCCGGCTAAGTTGTTATTGTTAATTTTCTTTCTTGACGTATCCTCTATCCGCTCACCAATTTTCGTGAAAATGAATGGAGATTTACAGAAATCAAAGGTCATAGTTGATTTTTACCTTCAGTGACTGCACTATAGAAAGAAAATGGCAATTTAATAATTGAGATGCGTATATTTTGCGAGCTCATAAATTATTAAACGATATCTAGTCGCCAAATAATTAATTTAAATTATTTTGAGTACAACTCTCTCTTAAGCCGGGAATATGGGATGGTTTTCTTGCGAAGGGGTTGTAGCTCAATAATCGAAAGGCGCGTGATTTAAGAGTTTATTCTTAGAATATAAGCTATACGAATTAAACTACTATTAACTTTTTTGTAAAAACTTACAGTTTTTCAGTGATTTACGAAAAACCGCTTCAAAACATGCATTTTTTTCATGAATAATTAAAATTTTTGGTCTTTAGTAACATAAAAAGTATTGACTTATTTTAATAACTTTATAGAATAAATTTTGCTCTTAATTTGTTCTTATATTGATTTGTGCACTTATTTTTTATAAAATAATTTTCACCCCCGGGAAGGGGCGGTATCCACCCTCAGGGTAAAGGCGCAAGGTGGTACCATGTCACCTTTGTTTCTTGACGTATCCTCTAACCACTGACCAATTTTCGTAAAAATCGATGAAGGTTCACCGAAATTGAAGGTAATCGTTGATTTTTACTTTCAGTGACTGCACTATACAAAATAAATTGCAATTTACTGATCTAAATGCTCGTAATTTGGAAGCTTATAAATTATTAAATGATATGTAGTCGCCAAATAATTAATTTAATGCATCTTAAGTTCAACTTTCCCTTAAGCCGGGAAGATAGGGTGGTTTTCTCGCGAAGGGGTTGTAGCTCAATAATCGAAATGCACGTGATTTAATAGTTTATTCTTAGAGTACATAAGCTATAGGAATTATATCCGCAACACGATATATTTTAAAATTTCTAAGCATTTTTCTCTTAAGTTAAATCAATTAAAGGGTTGTTTGGGGGTGAAGGGGATGAGCTCAAAAATCGAAAATATATAATTTCAAGAGCTCATAAATAGCTCGTAATTCTGCCGCAAAAACCCATTCAATATTCCTATTTTTAAGTAGTGGGGGGTGCTGATTCAGTGGGGGCTGACTCAGCACCCCCCACTAAAGTATTAAATTCCTGCTCAGTGGAACGAGCTCAAAATTTTTATTTTGCGGAATATGAAAGCTCATAAATAGCTCATAAATCAGAGCTATTTGTTTTTTAATTTTTGGAAGTGGGGGGGGGGGCAGCTCAACACGGGTGTTATTGGCTTAACACTGATGATGGATTATTAGGGTCTTTTAAATATACCTTTTACGAAGGATCCTGTATTTTTTGTGATTTATGGTAACAGCCAGCTACAGGAATTTTATTTTCCTCGTGGACTGTTAAAAAAATATATCTACGAAATAAATTATTTTTCAAACTCTTTCAAACTAGTTTGACAAACAGTTTGAATTTTCAAACCTGTACGATTGACCAGTTTGACTTGACTTGAATTATTTGTCAGAAGGATTGACTTGAGTTTGATTTGAAATTAAGTCAAACTCAAGTCAAGTTCAAACATTCAAGTCAAACTTGTGCAACTCTAATCCCTTGCCATGTTAGCTTCTCCAGACTATCTCTACGCATCACATGACCAAAGTAAGTGGTGATTTTTTCGGTCACAATGTTTAGAAGTTTACTTGTAACGTGTCTAATAGGGATGACAGTTGTTGATAAAAAAAAACGGTTTTCGGTTATACCGGTTAGTTATAACCTGGCAGTTATAACCGGTCAGAAAAACCGGGTATTCCAAAAAATCGGCTTTCGGTTTTTTTAACCAATAGCAAATACCTAATAGGTTAAAATGTTACATTTATATTGCTCTTTAGTTTGCTCACTTTCCTTCCCGAAAAATTCTCCAACCATTTCAATTTATAAAAATTTTCCCAAGCGCTTTCAAATTACCCTAAAATTGGGTGAAAGTACCCCAATCTGGCAATTCTGATTCGTCGCTCGTTGTAGACGGCGTCGGCATGTATTGCGTTGTCAATAATTGGGAATTGGGATATTCCCAAAAGTGAAGATCCTACCGATCTACCGAAATGATCAACCTTGGATCTACCGAGTTTAAAAAAATATACAAAGGCACTTATATTTTACTTAAAAATAAATTCGACAACTCAATTCATCTTTTATTTCTAATATTATCAAAAATAATTTAGTAGTATTTTTAATACGTTTGTATAGTACCTTTTAATAACTAAGAATAATGTATTGTTTAAAAATTACATAATAGATATTCCTAATCATATTTCGGTACTCACAATCATAACATGTCATACAAGAGTCTCAAGTACTCAAGAATAAACAATTATTATATTAAACGGGCTCCACACTCTCGGCGAAGTTACTTCGCCAAAGTTGACCTAAGTCCGAAGTGCCTCTCTACACACTCGTTCTACTTCGCTAGGAACACATTCAAGCGGTGCGATACCGACAAAGATCCCTTTGACTCGGACGCGCCAGACCGACAGATTTCGGAAGTAGAACGAAGTTAGGCAAAGTTACACAAGGTGGCCGTCTACACTCTTGTACTTGTTGAACCTCGATCGACTTCGGCGAGAGTGTGGACGGCGTTTTAGATGATGGTTGCAACATCGATTTCAAGCAGATAACTTACAGTTTTATGTAAATATTATCATCTAAGTAACTATTCCCAAACTATAATAAAACTTAATTGCTTCATAAAATCTGATGTGGCACTTTCGTCCAGTTCTTCATTAGTAAATAAAATTTGAATTATCGTTGTTTGGGTTAATTACTTCGCATATTATTTATAAACGTCCACTATACTACTCGCGAAGTCGATCGAAGTTCAGCGATTACGAAAGTGTAGACAGGCACTGTATGCGACTTCGCTTCACTTCGGCCTACTTCCATTCTGTGGCGGTTTCTGCGCCCGAGTCAAAGTAAACGAAGTCGGTATCATCCCGCCTGAATGTGTTCCTCGCGAAGTTGAACGAGTGTGTACTGATGGGTACTTCGGAGTTCGGTCAACTTTCCCGAAGTAGCTTCGCGAGAGTGTGGTGCTTGCTATTACATATGATTGGGATCGAAACTAGATAAAAATATTTGAAATTTTTTCTCTGAATTAATTAATTTTTCCAAAAAGTATTCGGTTTTTCACCGGTTATTGCTTTAAAAAGAAAAAACCGGTTATAACCGGGACAAAAAACAACCGGTAAAACCGGTTGTTGCGAATTAAAAAACCGGTTTTAGGTTATAACCGGTAGGTTTTTCCCATCTCTAGTGTCTAAGAATAGACTCGGTGGTTCTTCCTGCGGTTCAGGGTATAATAGTGCGTTAATCGACTTTCTTCAGAGACCAGAATTCAGATCCATATAGAAAAATTGAGAAGATCATTATCTTTATAAGCCTTACCTTTGTATCCATGGTGATGTTGTAGCGTTTCCATACTCGTTGCAATGCTACTTAATGTTTCACCTGATTGTTAAATGTCAGTTATCTTATAGGTCTTGAATTAATTTTGCCCTACAATATTTCTACAGCAAAAGAACATAGTATTACCTGCCCAAAGTCTTCCTCTTTTATCACATTTTCCATCATTGATTGCATTAGGAGTTCCAGCATCGACTTCATACAGCTTTTCCACTGAACTTACATTTGGACTTTCTCCATCCCATTCAACTACAGCAACAAAGTTGTTCAAACTTACTACGAATTTGTTGATTTTGTCTTTTACTGGTATTATTAGCGAAACGTTGTAGTCACCTAAATACAGAGAGTAATATTTTAAAAATCAAGAACTGTACTGAAGTGAATAGTTTACACCTTCATTTTGCATTGTAATAGTACTATAAAATCGCACTGTCGTGCGGATCAGCTAAATGAAGAAGTATAGTCGGAAAAATGAAAGAATACCCGTGAACGATCATATCAAGCACATATTTTGGATTTGCTGCCTTTTTCTGTAAATAACAAATGACAGATAGATTATTAAGTGTTGTCTACAAAGCAAATACCTTATCCAAGACATACGCAGTTACATATTTATAATTGACAGAGTGAGACGGCGATACAATTGTTCAACGTAGTTATATTCATTTAGTAGAAAATTTAAACTCACACTTGACTATTTCTGTACTTCTAATGTCATTCTTAGAAAAACATTCAACATGAGTAGAGATAGTGATTGTATAAACTACTATTCGAGTAATCGTGCTGGTCAACTATAATCTGACTGATTCGATTTCTGTCACTTTGACAGTGAAACTGGGTTAGGTTCGGTAGAGTTTATAAATTTTAAAAATCAGTCGTATTTACTTGAATAAATTCAGTTATTTTAAGAGCTATTTTGATATTACATTGTATTTTTGGTTTGGCAAGTATTTATTTAATTAAAATACGTCAATAAAATTTGTAAGTAATCATCTGTCAATATGGTTAACTTCTGTCTATGAGTTCGCCAAACGTGTACATATTACTCTGACTTTTCAATCATAGTGTATGAAATTACAGATTATTATATTTTTACGAATGTACATTTATTGCAGATAATGTCTGGAAAATGATCTGGATACCTAATAATCTGAATTCATTAAGTTTACTTTCATTTTAATCACTTAATGCAGCTGACATAAACGACATTTTTCAAATTCCTGTTACTGTTTACGTCCACTGGCAACTTTAACATGGAGAAATTCATAATACTCTAATATTTGCCTACTCTTACTATTATGTTTGTATTATTAATCTATATCAAATAATTAATTACGGTAGTAATAGTAACATTTATCACCAATAACTCTATAGTATAAGAAAAAGAATAACATCATAAAATTTTTGTGACACATTCTTACGTAGCGAAAAATCGTACGGTGGGGTAGTAGTCACATCCGTTTATTTTCAGTATTAACTTAGTTTAGACTTTGTTTTGACTAGAAATGTTTGATTTGATTCGTATGCATATTATCGATGACGCACGTGTATCCTTTCATTTTTCCGACTGTACTTGCCAAAAATATAAAATATCATATTAAATATGATATATTTGGTTAAAATTTTTAACCACAGACTTTCTCATTTTTATTATTAGAACATAATCCATTTTTTTTTCTAAAGAATTTAATTTCCATTTTGTTGCATTTTTTAATTTTTTTTTTATTTTAATCAACCTACTCTGAGTCCGGCACTAGTAACGTCACTTTGACGTAAACTGTGCGTGTAAACGAGGTAAAAATTCAAAAAATTGGGCTGCTAGATATGTAAGGGAGTAAACTATTCAATGACCGCAGTTGTATCTAGTTGAACAGTCGAACTTTCAGGGAAGTCATGGTATGTATTATAATAAATCTATTAATTTCGTTCGATATAAATGTCGCCTATTTGGGACTATTTTTAAAATTCTATGCTACTTCCTATGATATTATTCAAATCAATAACAAAACGGCAACTGTGGCTTTATAATATATTTCTAGGAAAATATACCTGATCGAGACTTAAGGCTTAACTATAGGGCTTTTCATCGATTGTCATTTTTTTCAAGCTTCTGTCATGTGTCATATAATATTAATGTATCTACGTCATACGTCTTTGGTTTGTATCATTCGTATATACCAATAACGTACGACGTAGAAATATTAATATTATGTGACACATGACAGAAGCTCGAAACAAATGACTGTGAATGAAAAGCCCTATTGAAAGATTTTTAACAGTAACAATCATCTTATTTTAAGATGTACCTATTGATGTAGGTACTGTTGGTTATTGTATCAGAGAATTCAATTTTGTTGCGTATGCCGAAAAGCAAAGAATACATATTAGGAAAAGTTTTAGACGTGTGTTTAGAAACGTTCGCGGTACTACTACTACATTGTTTGATTTGCTTGTCTGGATAATGTTCAGAAGAAATGCGTTCAATGTGCTTCCCCGTTTAGGATTTTGTCCTCTTCAGGGTTTG
This sequence comes from Diabrotica virgifera virgifera, assembly GCF_917563875.1. Lineage (NCBI taxonomy): Eukaryota > Metazoa > Arthropoda > Insecta > Coleoptera > Chrysomelidae > Diabrotica > Diabrotica virgifera. The sequence continues at coordinate 193,030,398 of NC_065445.1, forward strand.
AGGTGAATGTTTAGTGTTGGCAGCAAAAGCAAACAGTCCGAAAAACACACTGGGGCAAGCGCCGTGTCCTGGTGTTCTTGGATCCTTGGTTATGCCGGACGGTGGTGTCCAGAAGGCTAAGAAGTCAACAGAGAAGAAAGTTTGATGGATTGTTGTTGGTTCCATAGACATTTACGTGTACTGTCCGTGCTTTGCTCTCGACCAGTCTCCCTAGAAACCATTGTACAACGACAGGCGAACCTGCGTCCCTCGTCGGCGGTCAGGAGGTGGCTTTGAGCGCAGCGTGGACAGTGAGCGTTCGAGTGGAGAAAATAGTTGCGGCTATTTTCTTGGGACGAACAGGTATAATTGTGCAATGAAGTTGGGAAACCGCAAAAAACCAACTTCTCCCTGTTCGGGGTAGGGAAGAGGAAATGTTAGAGGTGGGTACGGTAGGCTAACGGGGTAGCCTCAAGGATGTTTTCGTACTCCACCGGGAGTTCGTCAATGCATGTTTGCATTAGAGCGGACGGTACATGAATCTTTTTGCGTTTGGGCTTTCGGTGGAGTACGTGGCCGGAAGATGAACAGGAACATTTGAGAGATTCTTGTGTGTCGGAAGGGGGGCCGTTGATTACTTTGATTGTGAAGTTCCTGTTCAGAGAGTTTATTCTCTCGGTGATTTTGGGGGTGTTCGAGATGTTATGGATTTCGTTTGAGGGATATCGCCAGTGCTCATAGTTACATCTACGCAGGACTCTACGCTCTGTCCTCAACAACTTCTCTTGTTTTTGTCTTGAGCAAAGAGAGTAGATACATGATTTGTACTCCATGACGGGTCGAATAAAGGTCTTGTAAGTGTGAATGAGAGTCTTCTTGTGTGTCTTGCCAATTTTTCCAGAGAGAGCGTTGAGAAGTCTGGCCCTGTTCCTTACCCTATCTAAAGTTGCCTTTAGATCTGCGTCCCAGTTGAGAGTCCTGGTAAACAGTACTCCCAAATAGTTCACAGTCGGGCTAACGACAAGCCTTTCTCCCAACAGACTCAGAGGATATTGGTCGTCTTCATTGCGAATGATTCTATGTGACACAGAAGGGGCGCGAAACACAATTGTTGTTGTTTTGTTCGCGTTCAGCGTGACTCTCCACTTACAACACCATTCGCCGACACTGTCCAACAGAGCCTGGGCTCTTCTGAAGAGGAGTCTTGGGTTGTATCGAGAGGTAGTTGAGAGCAGAGTCGTGTCGTCTGCATAGAGAAACAGCCGAGTACCTGGGATATTTTGGTTAGTGATGTCGCTGTTGTAGATGATATACAACAGCGGCGCTAGGACTGAACCCTGGGGAACTCCAGCTTGTGGAGTGAAGGGGGTGGACTTTTGATCGCCTATTTTAACTCTGACAGTACGGTTGTGGAGGTAGGAGTGTACAATTTTGGTAAATTGCAATGATAGCCGGATGTCCAGAAGTTTCCGAACAAGCCCGTCGTGCCAGACCTGGTCGAAAGCCTTCTGAACATCCAGAAATGTGGCTATGGCGAATGAACCATCGTTGATGGTTTGAGTAACTTTGGTAGTGAAATCTATTAATGCATGTTTAGTAGATTTACCTGACTGGAATCCATATTGGAATTTTGGAATGATATTGTGATTTTCGAGAAAGTCATTGAGCCTCTCTTTTAGGATTAGCTCAAGAACTTTACCCAGAGTATTGATTAATGAGATTGGTCTATAGGATTCCACGTCGGTTGGGGGTTTGCCTTTTTTCAAAAGCATGATGGTGTTGGCCACTTTCCAAGGAGTAGGAAAGTGGCTGTTTTTGAGACATGCATTGAATATTTTAGTTAGAAGAGGAATGATACTCTCTGGAAGTTTTTTGAGGCACCTTCGGTTGATGCCATCAGGTCCGGGAGCGCTGTTTTTGCCGATTTGGCAAAAGCTCTCCGTTTCCCTGTCAGTGAGGGGGTCCATGATAGGATCATAGACTGGAATGTAGTGGTTGAGAGTAACATTTACTATGTATTCTGTGTTGAATTTAAATATGCGATCAAAGTTCGGGTTATCTGGCGTTTGAAAATTGTTTTGAAGCGAATTTCTGAATGCTTCGGCTTTCCCTTCTGGGGAATTGACTATGTGATTGTTGACCAACAGATGAGATGGTTGAGATAATTTTTGTTTTGTTAGGACTTTGAATTTTTGCCAGAATTTACCTCCGTCTCTGTAGTCCAGTTTTGAGGTAGCATCTTCCCACCGGCGAGCCGTTAGGACAGATATCTCCCTCTTTATCCTGGCACAGATCCGGTTGTACTCTGTTTTGATTAGTGGGTTTCTGTTGGCCTTGTATTGACCTAGAAGACGTCGTTTTTGTTGAATTTTGGCAATGATGTATTGTGGAAGTGCCGGTGATGTATAGGTTATTTGTTTGAGTGGAATTGCGTGCGTGATCGCCTCAGTGATGAGGTTCTCGATATCGGTTGCACTGGTGTCGATACTATCGTTAGTATCGAGTTCGCCTAACATAGGGAGATTTTGTGTGATGAAGTTTTGGAATTCAGTCCAGTTAGCGTGACGATAGTCTCTTATAGATCTTGAAGGGTTTGGTTGTTTTGGAATGAGTATGTCGGTGTCGACAAGAAGAGGTAAGTGGTCTGACGTTATCGAATCGCCTATGTGGCATCTATCCCCGAACCGATCCAGAATGTTACTAGTAACTAGGATGTGGTCGACAATAGAGGCCCCATTGGCGTTCAAAAACGTGAATTCAGTGTTGGTGATTCTTGAAATGGGAAGGTCTAGTAGATAATCCGTGAGGCGGATGCCTTCTGGGTTTTGACGGTGATCACCAAACTGTGTGTGTCTACAATTTAGATCGCCCATCAACACAGCCTTGCCGAGCCTCGAAAAGTACTCTAGCAAATGCCTGTTGAGTGGTTGATCCGGGTGTTTGTAGTAAGAGACTATCGTGAGGGTTTCGTTGTTGGGGATATGCACGTCAATTGCCAGGAAGTCCACATCAGGTGGACGAAAATTTTGTGGGAATGTGTGTGTGTTGTGCGGTATTCCGTGTTTCACGAGAATACCATTCCCACGTGAAACCTGACAGCGGCTTCGATGGATGATCGAATATCCTGCGAAGTGTGGATCGTTTTTCGACAGGGTATCTGTGAGTGCGACGTTCGCGGTAGCGGGTAACTACCTCTCTGTTATCCAGATAGATTAGACACGAAGTAGAAACGAGTAGAGTAGATATTAGACTTACTTCAGGGATTTAGCGTCCCTACCCACGCGAGCTTTTGGTTTTTCCTCCACTCCTCACTTAGAGGAAACCAGGCCCAAACCCCAGTATTATCCTGCCATAAACTCCAAATTCCTTCCCTAGATCCCCCCCCCCACCACACACACACACACACACACACACACACACACACACACACACACACACACACACACACACACACACACACACACACACACACACACACACACACACACACACACACACACACACACACACACACACACACACACACACACACACACACACACACACACACACACACACACACACACACACACACACACACACACACACACACACACACACACACACACACACACACACACACACACACACACACACACACACACACACACACACACACACACACACACACACACACACACACACACACACACACACACACACACACACACACACACACACACACACACACACACACACACACACACACACACACACACACACACACACACACACACACACACACACACACACACACACACACACACACACACACACACACACACACACACACACACACACACACACACACACACACACACACACACACACACACACACACACACACACACACACACACACACACACACACACACACACACACACACACACACACACACACACACACACACACACACACACACACACACGCCAACCCGTCTTGTCAGCGTGGCGCTTTACGGCTATTTCACCCCAAATGAGTTTTAAAATACAAGGAATCCCACACCTCTAAGGAGGTCAGCGTCATGGAATCTGGGGGAGACAAAACCTCATTAAAACCCCGAAATCAACCTATTTATATTGGTAGTTTCAATGCCAGAACCCTCAAATCACCTGAAAGAATGGAAGAACTGGAAGAAGAACTTATTAGGATCAAGTGGGATGTCCTTGGTCTAAGTGAAACGAGACTACCAGGAGAACAATGTACAATACTCCATTCTGGACACATGTTCTACCAGTTTCATAAAGAGTACAATACACTTGTCGGCGGTGTCGCACTATTTATACACAAAAGACTCAAACATTTGGTCACAAAATCTGCTGCAATCTCAAAGAAAGTCATTTACATCGTTCTTAAACTATCAGAAAGGTACAGCTTCCAAATAATTCAAATATACACTCCCACTATCCAATCAACAGATGAGGAAATAGAGAAATTCTATGAAGATATTTCTGAAGCAATGACAGAAAGAGCTCATTTTAAAATAATCATGGGAGGCTTCAACGCCAAAGTAGGGAAGCACAACACCGATACCATACCAAATAGAGGAATATAATAATACCGGGTGTCCACTTATATTTTCCCCCATTTTAACTGCCTATAACTTCTAAACGGCTCAAGATAGAAATATGTGGTTTTCGGTGAAATGTTTTATTTTTGTAAAAGTTTTGTCTGAATGGATTAAATTTTTTATATCGCTTTCAAATACGAAAAAAAAAAATGACGGATTTTTGAAAAAAACGTTGTTGACTTTTTTTAATGGAACACTTAGTATATTTTTTTGTAAATTGAAAGAAACGTCATTCACCTATCCAGCGATGTAAAGTTTTTCAAAATCGGTTGTCAAATGACTGAGTAATTAATTTTTAAAATGAGAGGTGCAACTCTCTAACTGAGCAAATTGATATTATGTTATGTGATTTCCACATTGCATCTCTCATTTTAAAAACTAATTGCTCAGTAATTTGACAACCCATTTTGAAAATTTTTATATCGCTAGATAGGTAAATGATCGTTTTTTCAAGTTTTTAGGTAAATGGCCATTTTTCTTATCGCTTGTAAATAAAAAATGGCGGATTTTTGAAAAAAAGAACGTTGCTGACTTTTTTTATTAAAACACCCAGTATATTTTTCCGTAACTTAAAAAAATGGTCATTTACCTATCCAGCCATATAAATTTTTTTAAAATCGGTTGTCAAATAACTGAGAAATTAATTTTTAAAATGAGAGATGCAATGTGGAAACACATAATATCAATTTGCTTAGCTATGTTATTTAGGTATGTGATATCCACGTTGCACCTCTCTTTTTAAAAAATAATTACTCAGTGATTTGACAACCGATTTTAAAAAACTTTATATCGCTGGATAGGTAAATGATCGTTTTTTCAATTTACAAAAAAATATACTGGGTGTTCCATTAAAAAAAAGTCAACAAAGTTTTTTCAAAAATCCGCCATTTTTATTTTCGTAATTGAAAGCGATATAAAGAACTTAATCGATCCTACAAAACTTTTACTAAAATAAAACATTTCAGCGAAAACCGCATGTTTCTATCTTGAGCCGTTTAGAAGTTATAGGTAGTTAAAATGGGGGAAATATAAGTGGACACCCGGTATTATGGGAGACCGCTCCTGCATCGATAACTATAATGTTGTATTCAATGTGGGCTCCGAATATTTTTAATATTAACAAAGTTTAAAATAAGTTATAAATTGTGAATCTCAGTGATATATTGAAATAAACTTGTAAGTGTACAAACTATGTACATAATATCCAGTTAAATTAGCATTAAAATCAGCAAATTGCAATTATTTGTTATTGTTGTCAATAAACAAATCCAGTTTTACCAGCAAAATAACCGCTTTTAGTAAAGACCGATATACCTGTTTTAGCAGGTGTACAGGGTCGGACTTACTTTTCACTTAACGTTTATCGAAATGAATTCAAACATGGAATCACACAACAGTTCTACAATAGAAGACCATCAAAGTAAAATAAACGCATCACAGTCATACTCTTTGGCAGCGTCGAGAGTACAATTTCCTTTAAAGTCCCAAGCAATTATCTTTAGTGCCTTAGAAAACACCAAATTTCAAGACTCCTTTCTCCCACTTGGAAATATAATTCAACCGAAAAATATAATCTTCTCTTCTAGATTATCTAATAATCGCATATGTATGTATTTATCTAATAAACAAATAGTGGATGATTTTATGAATAATCATGGTCAAATAGAAATACAAAGTGAAATTGTCAGAACAAGAAGGTTAGTTACACCAGCGGAACGACTTGTGATCTCCGGCGTATGTCCTTCATTACCGCACGACTTGCTAATCAATGAGTTACAAAAAATAGGCATAGTTCCTGTCTCCCCCATTACATTCCTCAAAATTATTGCTTGTATGCCTAAGTACAATCACATCCTTGGTTTTCTAAGACAAATCTATATCAGTCCTCACAGTCTAACATTACCAGAGTCATTTATTCTTGTTTTTGACAACACGATATATAGAATATTCATTTCCCAAGAGAGTTTAGTTTGCTTTAGATGCAAGAAGCTAGGTCACATTGCATCACAGTGTTTCGAACCACTAGCTCAACTAAACCCCAACCAAAACAATGAAGCATCGGTATCCAGCGCAACAACTATATCTTTGCAAGCACCCAATGATACAAACCCTTCTCCGTGTGAACAAATGGCTATTTCTAAGGTCCTGGAGATACCGAACAAAGTAGATGCATTAAATAGGGACAGTCACATAATTAATCAACAAAAACGTAACTTTGATGAAATTATTTCACCTGAAGCAAATCCATCTTCAAAAGAATGTAACATTTTTCCACCACCTAAAGTTTAATCAAAATCTAAAAAAGCTAAAATTAGTTCAGCAAGCACTTCTGAATGCTCATTTTCTCTCTAACTTGACCCTGCTAAAAACTTCATAAAAATCACCCTCTACCTTTCCCTCTAAACTTTGATCAACTTAACATGCTCCTAACGAATATCACAGGATCAATAGATCCTATAATGACAATTCAAGAATATACCACAGACCTATCAGCTGTGTCCCATATGCTCAGACAATTTTACCCCCATTTCAAGGAAAGATCCATAAAACGAAAATTCACGTTCATAAAGAAAAAAATTAATAGTTATCTTCGCAGTGAGGCATCGGACTGGGAAAGTGACACATCTCAATTAAGCCAACATTAAGATTCAAAACGAAGATGATCAAAGCACTGAAATTGATTTGAACAATACTGATCAAGACATAATAAAGCCTACTACTCCTAAAGAGGTTACCAACGTAATCAAAAACAATATCAATCCCAAAAAGGCTCCAGGATTTGACTTAATAACAGGAGAAATACTACAACAATTACCTAGAAAGGCCATCGTAAAAGTCACAAACCTTATAAATGCAGTATTCAGGTTGCAATATGTACCAATAACGTGGAAAACATCTGAATTAATCATGATTCCCAAACCAGGCAAACCAACCAACAAGGTAGAATCATACAGACCAATATCTCTGCTACCAATTTTATCCAAACTATTTGAGAGGATATTGCTAGCACGAATGCAACCTATACTCGACCACAGGGAAATTGTTCCTTACCACCAATTTGGATTTCGCAATAAACATTCAACAATAGACCAAATTCATCGAATAACAGATATTACAGAGAGATCTCTGGAGGAGAATAAAATATGCTCAGCTATTTTTCTAGACATAGCAAAAGCATTTGACAAAGTGTGGCACAAAGGCTTGTTACTAAAATTAAAAAGATATCTTCCCATCCAATTTGTACATCTAATACAATCATATTTGGAAGATAGAACTTTTAGAGTTAAACAGGAAGGCGAATATTCAGAATTACGGCCAATTAAAGCAGGAATCCCACAGGGCAGTGTTCTGGGACCCATACTATATTTATTATATACTTGTGACATACCTGTTACAGAAAATATTAAACTGGCAACATTTGCAGACGACACTGCAATACTAGCAGTCGGTGAAACATTCGAAGAAACAACTAGACACCTGCAAAATGCAGTAAACGAAATAAACACCTGGAATAATAAATGGCGCATAAAAATCAATGAAGGGAAATCTGCCCATATCGATTTCACCTACAAAAGAATAAATAGTCACCCAGTTAGAATAAACAATAAAATCGTTCCGTACAAGAAAACAGTTAAATATCTAGGGCTACATTTGGATAGCAAATTAAAGTGGCAGGAACATATCAGAAAGAAAACCGAAGAACTAAAACTGAAGTACAAGAAGTTATATTGGTTATTAGGTATAAGCTCACAACTTACAATCAAAAACAAAGTATTAGTTTACAAACAAATGCTCCAACCAGTATGGTCCTATGGTCTACAGTTATGGGGCTGTACTAGTGAGAGTAACTATGCTTGCCTTCAAAGAGTCCAAAACCGAATACTAAGAAACATAGTCAACGCTCCATGGTATATCCGCAACAAAGACCTACATCGGGAACTTCGTATAGCAACAATCAAAGAAGAAATAAAGAAGATTGCCAAGGGTCACGAAAAACGACTCCACAACCATGTTAGAACTTTTAGATAATCAAAACCTAGTCCGCAGGTTCAAACGCACCAAACCTTTTGAACTTGTGTGATAGTGATAAATCTATAAAAATGTCAGCGTCAGTTTAAATTCGGACAGTGAACCTAGCCACAACAGTGATGTGTGCAACAATAATTATTAATTTCTAAGGTGAACCGTTGGGAATACCTAGGACAGTACAGTAGTAGATTAAGTTAAATGTAAAATGCTGGTTAGTCTTAAGATTAGGTGCATTGTTAATTTAATAAATAAAAAAAAAAAAAAATTAAGATTCAAGTTTCTACTCCAAAAGAATATTGATGGATTTTTTCATCGCCTTGCTATGCTCCTACATCTTTCTCTGAATTCCAGCATCTATACTGCAGAGCTCTTTGGTTTGTTTAAAGCCATAAACATGTATATATTAAAAACCTTTCTTGTTGTCCAGTCCTTTCCGACTCTCTTAGCACAGTCAAAGCTATGCAAAATATATACCATAAACACCCCATTGAGAAAAGAACCAAGGCCGAACTAATGGAAGCTCAAAAAAGTTTCAGAAGAATCCAATTCCTGTGGATACCATCCCACATAGGCATAGAAGGAAATATGAACAAGCAGATACTAGTGCTCGTAACGCTATCACTAATGATGCATCAGAAATAGAGTGTCGGATTGTCGCTAGCGATCTAAAAGTTCATTTCAAAAATAAAGTGTTAATGCGTGGAATTTAATTATTGCTCCAAAGGTTTACTTGTCTAAAAATTGTAATTCATTTTTACCAATTTTTGATTTAATATTGTTACAAATGTTACAGAAATGTCGCTAATAACCTTCAGGGGGATGCGACTTTGTCTTTTTTAAATAAAAAAAATAATATTATGATCTAGGAATTACGAACGAAAAAGAGTAACGTTAACTAACATACACACAGGGACAAAACCTATTTTGTATGAATACATTTTTTAGTAAACCAGTTAATAGAAGGTAGACCTGGATAAGCCCAGACGGGAAAACCAAAAATGAAATCGATTACATATTAGTTAACCAGAAACACATAGTAAGAGATGAGAGATGTATCGGTACTCAATAGATTCAGTCTGTGAAGTGACCATAGATTAATAAGAGCAAAAATAGTAATGAATACAAAATTAGAAAGAAACAAACTAATCTTGCAAAAAAGAACCCTAACTACTAAAGAACTTACGCAAAACAGTACCAATTACCAGAAATATCTTGAGTCTAACCTGAAGTCAATTGAACAATTAAAAGAAAAAGACTAAATGCCGAAACCAAAAAATAATAAATTAAAGACAGAAACACAACAGATTATTAAGGACAAAAGCTGCATGGATCGAAATTCACTAGAATATAAGGAACTTAACAGGACAATAAGAACAAGAATAAGACAAGACATCAGGGACAACAATACGCAAAAAATCTAAAATATTATAGAGAAAAACAGGAGTATGAAAATGTTCAGGTCAGCTCCCACTAGCCACCTTCTCTTGGAAGTTTTAACATTTTTTAATTTAAGCGAAGAGCAATGTTTATTCGAGAACTAAATATTTTTTCCGATTTGTGACAGCAGTGAAATGCATTTTGAATTAAATAAATTACATACATTCGTTTTTTGTTTTCAATTAATTTAATTCAATAAAATTGTTTGGCTACCCTGTATAAATAATTATGTTAATGTTTATATTATTGAATGGAGAATTACATAGTCTTTCAAATGAGCTAGTGCAGGACCCCTATTCTTAATTAAAAAAACCATCGATAACGTCGTTACCTCTAGATGGCTGGAGTCACTAGTATGATATATTAGTTGACTTTAAAAAATTGAAAAAAAAACAAACAAGCAAAAGTAGATTTTTACCTATTTAATGCTTTCAGATGCTGCGGAATATATGTTAAATGCTGCTGTTAATTTTAAGATTTTTTATCCTAACATACTTCATTGCAATACAATTAATAATGTTAGAACTTATTGATAATAATTCCAAAGCCATTCGAGAAGCAAAAAAACATATTAAAAAGTCCGAAATGGAAATAGCAACTCGCATAATGTATCAAAAACAATTATTAATTAATAGTTACCACAATTTTACGCTATCAGAAAGATAAGAAATAAATTTATGTTGGTCAGTAAAAGTAGTAGGTATATAATTTAAAGTGAAAAATGAAATTGGCACCTAGATTGGTTCTGACCAACGGTTAATTAATTAAAAAAATGAAATATATTTTCGATAGGAATGAAGGTTTTTCGTTTTTATTTGATGTTGGAAAATTTTTAAATGAGACATATTTCGATGAATTATAAATTGAGCCAGATTTATTATCCAATCTGAAATAATATGCTCCAACTACACACATCGATGTGGAACGATAATTTCCAATTTACAAATTAATGTTAAATGGTAATCGAAGACAGTCTAAAAATATTAGAAGCATTTAGTTGCAGCTATTAATGATAAACTTTTAAGTGGTTAAAATGTATAATAATTATGTATTAACAATTTTGTTCTGAAGCTATGTCCTTATGGCATAATTATGTAATTTACTGTTTTCTTTGGGAAATAAAGCCTCAGTTCTAGTTTGACATTAATTTATTGACGTTTAGACTTTCACGTTGGAAGTCGTTACCGAAATACAAAATATTCGTACATTAAACAAATTTTGTTGTAAAAATATTCAAAACGGGTCTACCCCAAAATCCCGACAGCCACAATCACGACGGCCAAAATCCCGACACGCCAGAATCCCGACAGGCCAAAATCCCGACAGACCAGAATCCCGACAGGTTTGTATTGATAAGTTTCTTTTTAACATATAATTACATTTATTTCTTGTTTTTTGTTTATGGTCATCTGTTTTTTATTTTCTGTTACTAAACAAAAGTATTTACCATTTAATATGAACTAATTTTCTAAATAAAATTTCTAACATGGGTATATGAATTAAATTATTTATTTTTGTCAATATACCTATAGTCCAATAATATTTTATGTATAATCAAATCCTGAATTCAAGTTTACTTTCATATAATAGATATTATCATGTCACTTACAACCTTCCATTTCAGTAAGTATAGCTTTTATATTATAAAATGGAGTGTTTAAATAATTTTTTCTTTTAAAATAGGTACATATAAATTAGTACCCGTACTTATTAGTAAGTAATAATTTTTCAATCTCAATACTCTATAATATGATTTGGTATTGCATTTGAAAAGGAAACAATAGATATTCAAAATGTAGTGGTCGGAATTTTTACTTATGCGAGGATTGGTGCATGTCGGGATTTTGGCCTGCCGGGACTCTGGCGTGTCGGGATTCTGGCGTGTCGGTATTTTGGCCGTCGGGATTTTGGCTGTCGGGATTTTGGCTGTCGGGATTTTGGGCGCCACCGATTCAAAACAACACACATTTGAGATTTATTTTATCTAAAACTGAACCTAACAATGAACAAGAAAGAACAAAAAATTGTATGTATAAAATACCTTCTGAATGCGAACATTTTTACTTAGGTGGAACATGAAGACCATTAAATGCTATATTAAGTGAACATCAGTCTCTCATTAAAAATAGAGAATTTGTTGACTTTATTTTCCAAATAAAAGAGTTAAGAGTGTAGGCGCAAATATTTTAGGGAGGTATCCCTACTTTTTGCAAATTATCACTGGTATGGAAACTGCAGATGTACACATTAGTAGTTGAAATGTCATTGTCATTAGCATTACAGAGATTTTCGTTCAGTTTTTGAATGTTCTTGGATAACCGTTACTTGTGTAATTGCTTAAATTTTAGGATTATTTTTTCACTATGTATTCAGTGATTACAATAATTTATACTATACAATAAAAACTAATACTTAATCGAGAAAAGGGGAAAGGGATAAGGTGATTTTTTTTAATAATATATTGTTAATATGGAACGCTTATATAAATTTTGAACAACATCTTTAATCTTTAACATTTAACAATCTTTAACAATACAATACTTGGATCACAGAATATATCCTGGTGTATTCCCTGCTTGGATCTTCCATAAATAATAAACAGTAAATAACTTTTTATTAATTTCACGTCTAAAATCCATTATTTATCAATAATCCCATCAAATTGTGTTTTGACTAGGAAAGTTTTAGGTTAGTTCTGATCTCTTTCATTATATATGTATTTTGGGCTGATGAATCCGAATATGAGGTTTGCGGACAAAATTTCGTGACGGGATATTAAGTAAATCGCGAAAAAAGCGAAAAATTTCTGCTTTTTTCCGCTTTGTTGCTTAAATCTCGAAAACTATTAACTTTTAGTAAATGGTCTATTAACAAAAATTAAAGTACTTAAAATTCTCTACAAATATCACTATTTACTTTTTTTTTTCAGGCGAACCTTTCGGTCTAAAGTGCAAGTTGAAATTTGCCAATTTTTAACGGTCTCTGGAAAACCAACTTTTTACATTTCAAAACTTTATTTTTTATTAGAATGCTGTCATTTGATAAATTTACATTCTCCATCCTGTGGAGGATGCTGATATCCCAATTGTAACAACAGCTTTTGAGATGGCACCGTCAAATGAACATGTGACAGTGGTGGGGGAAGATATCGACCTTGTGGTCAACACAAACAATGTATTTTTTCTGAAACCAGGAAAAGGAAAGGTTTCGCAAAGCTTTTACAGCCCTCATCTGGCTGCTGAAAAAATCCTAATGGACCATATCTTATTCCTACATGCGATGAGTGGTTGTGATACTACTTCTGGATTGTTTAATCAGGGGAACTGAAATTTCTTAAAGTCTTGCAGAACCATTGAGGCTTTTAATGATTCTAATGCACATCAGGATCAGATTGCCATAGCAGGGAACATCTTTCTCATGGCTCTACTTATATGGAAGAAAAAAAGAGACCAGTCTGAACGATTTGAGATACAGACAATCCGTATTGTTTGCGCCAATATGAATATATATTTCATTTATTTTAATTCGGGAACGTCTTGGCAACACAGTTCTAAGTAAGCATAATCTTCTGTCCTTTATGTTAAGTCAGTCAGTCGTTAATAGACATACGGTCGGAACGTATAGTACACCTTGACAATTTTAATTTGATTTTGTGTGTGTTTTCCGTGAGACAAATTGACGATACCAGACAACATATTTTCGGTAAGTTCCCTTCTTTTATCCCATCCTTCATTTTCCTTAATGCCACCGAAAATAGTGCTTCAACATTTAACAACACGAAGAAAATCTAAGAAAATCTCGGTAAGTTATTATTATTAAATATTTTCCATTTGGTTTTCCTAAAAGCCAAAACATAATTGGTCAATTTCGAGCTCAGATATTCAGCGTAGGTTTACAGTTTGCTTTGCTTAGTTTTGTATTATTAAATAATAATATTCTTATTTAGAAACAAATTGTTCGGCAAAATTTAATGTCGGCACGTATCGGAAAAAAAAACTCTGTGATAACTTTTTGCTGATTTTTGTATTTGTATCGTTTTTGTTTCTCGGAACAACTTGGGCTTCGAGCGTGAAAGAAGTTAGGTTTTTAAATATTTGCGGTGTTGTCAAACGTGAATATTTTTCGACTCAATCGGTTACGGAAAAATTCGGATGTATGAATAAAAATTATTTTGTAAACAAATACTAAATTTGATTCACGGTTCTAAACAAAATAAAGAGTTTGCATAATAACTGCCCGGAAGGCTTGTTTTTTAACAAATCTCTATAATTAATTAATTTTATTCAAAATTTATACTCAGACCTGGTTTGTTATATGCTACAGTTTTCTTAAAGTAGACTTTGTTTTTTTTCTGATTTTGCGGATTGATTTCAGTAACAATGACTACTTACGAAAGGCAATTTAAAATATTAACGGCTAAAAAAGAAACGCTTTATACAATCATTCAGACTTTATATGACTTATCGAAAAACTTAACTACGGATAACACCATTAAAAAATTCACAAACTTGTATCAGTCGATGGATTCGACAAGGACAGAAATTCTCGAAATTTTGGATGAAATCAACGCAGTCGGGTTTGACGTTGATGAAAACTATAAACCAGATTTTCAGGTGATGTCTGTTATTAACGAAATGTGTTGTGAAGCAAGGGCGGCTTATACAAAATTAAAACCAAGCACCAATATTGTAAATCCAACTTTACAGCAAAGTACACAACAACAGTGTAATGTACACAGTCTTTTGCCAAAAATCACTATTCCAGATTTCCACGGGGAAACAAAGGAATGGGAAACTTTTTATTCGATTTACAAACCATTGGTACACGATAATTTCCAGCTGACGGATGCAGATAAGGCTCGGCTTTTGGTTTCACATTTAAAGGGATCGGCCCTTAGTATTTGTGCGGGAATAGCTACTTCTGGGGATAATTATGACACGTTATGGAAAGCACTTTTAGAAAAATATCATAATAAAAGGTTGTTAGCAAACACTTATTTACAACAAATTTTTAATTTTAAATCCTTGCAATCGGAATCTGAAAAAAATCTAAACAGTTTTTTAGAAATCTTTGACGCCTCGGTTAATGCCTTAAAAAAGTTGGATGTCCCGGATTTAACGGATTTTATTTTACTTTATCATGCACTCTCAAAACTGGACAGGGAAACGGTAAAATCTTTTGAAAATCACATGCGCGGAACGGTTATTCCTACTTACACGGATTTAATTAAATTTGTTAAGGATCAAACAAAAATTTTGCATAATAGTGACTCACAAGAGGCTAGCTCCGGTGGCTATCATAAAAATAAAAATTCGAAATCATTTTTTGTAAGCCAGCATGAGAATAAAAACAATAACAGAATGCCTTTTTGTGTTTTATGTAAAAAATCGTCACATTTTTTGGGTAGGTGTGATAAATTTAAGGCTATGAATCCTACACAAAGGTACGATTTGGTAAAAAATAATAATTTATGCTTTCTGTGTTTTTCCCAGTCACATGGTGTAAGACAGTGCTTAAAAAGACCGTGTGCCCAGTGTGCCAAGAATCATCATTTTCTTTTATGCGCAGGAAAACCGGAAATAAGGGGCGCGAAAGAAAATAATCAAAATAATCAACCAAATTCTGGTGTCGGTATTCCAGAAACGGGTTCCAATAACCACAATTCGGGTTCAGTTAATTGTGCGTTTCAAAATTCTAGTTTTTTGAGTAGAAATCAGGAAAAAACGGTTCTATTAGCAACGGTAACGGTATGTGTGTTAAATAGTCCTTTACAAAATGCAACGGCGCGGTTTATTTTGGACAACGGTAGTCAGTGTAATCTTTTGACCACGGAATGTTGTAAAAAACTAGGTCTTAGATATACAAAAATTAATTCTTCGGTACAAGGTTTGGGACAAAACTCTCAGTCGGTAAGGGGAGTAACGGACATTATTATCGCTTCGCGTTTTGATCAGACTAAAAAATACGATGTTCAAGCTTTAGTTATTGATCATATTACAGATAAATTGCCAAAAACGAAATTAAATTTGCAAACTTTATCGGAATTTAAAAATTTACAATTAGCGGACGATAAGTTTTTTGAACCTAAATCAATCGATGGCATAATCGGTGCGCAGTTTTTTCCTATTCTTTTCGGCGGTAATCGGATTTTGAGTTCTTCAGGTTTAGGGGCGGCTTTAGAAACAACGTTCGGGTATGTTATTATGGGTCAGGTGGATACGGAATATTCCACTCCCATAAATTTGCTCACTTTAAGGGAAGAAACATCGATTGAACAAATTTTGATAAAATTTTGGGAATTAGAGCAGGTTCCAAAACGGGAAATTCCGGATTTAGACGCTATAGAATGTGAAAATATTTATAAAACCACGGTTTCCAGGGATATATCGGGCCGGTTTACTGTTGCATTACCTTTTAAAAGTTCACCAAAAAATTTGGGAAATTCAAGGGTTTCGGCGGAAAATCGGTTAAAAACCTTGGAAAAACGGTTAACAAAATCGGACAGCTTGCGTGCGGATTACAATAAAATTATGCAGGATTTTTTGGATCAAGGATACTTAAATTTATTGGAAAAAGAAGATTGTGACTTATCCTATTATATTAGTCATCACCCTGTAATAAAATTAGAGAGTTTAAGTACACCTATACGTATCGTATTGGATGCATCTTGCCCTTCAGACAGTGATGTCTCTTTGAATGATTTATTGCATAGCGGGCCTAAACTGCAGGCGGACATATGCACTTTATTAATAAATTTTCGGCTTTTTCCAGTAGCATTGAGTTCGGATTTAAAAAAGATGTTTTTACAAATAAAATTAGTACAAGATCACTGGCGGTTTCAAAGAATATTATGGAGATTTGATCCAAACGAGGAAATAAAAACGTATGAATTTACGGTGGTTGCGTTCGGTTTAAGGTCGTCACCTTTTTTAGCGCTACGGACGGTTCAGCAATTGATAAATGAAGATGGCAAAGATTATCCTTTAGCTAAAAAATATATTTCTTCGGGGCTATATATGGATGATTTTTTAACGAGTGTTCCGGACGAAATTGAAGCTAAAGAATTATATAATCAATCGGTAAATCTCTTCAAAGGTGGTTGTTTTGACTTAGTTAAATGGTCGACTAATTTGGACAATTTGTTATCAGAAATTCCGCTGGAAAAACGTTTACAAAATTCGGTTACATTTAAATCGGAGACTAAAGTTTTAGGGATGCAATGGGATCCGCAGAGGGATGTTTTGAACTATAGGTTAACCACCCCCGATAAAAATTGTACAAAACGTAAGATTTTATCTCTTACTGCAAAATGTTATGATCCTATTGGTCTGATTGCTCCATTTATTTTGCATTTAAAGTTAATGATCAGGGAGTTATGGCAACTAAAATTGGGTTGGGATGACTCACCCCCGGATACGATTAAAAAATCATGGGAAAAGGTATGCAATGAATGGCAAGATTTTTCAAAATTTGAGGTCCCTAGACATGTAGGACCCATGAGGGATGTTCCGATTATGATTTTGGGGTTTGCGGATGCAAGTCAAGACGGTTACGGTGGGGTAGTTTATTTAAGGGTTGTAAATTCTAGCGGTGAAGTAAGTGTGAGACTGGTTGCTGCAAAATCGAGATGTGCACCTTTAAAAAAGACCATGACCATTCCGAAGCTAGAATTATGCGCGGCTTTGTTGTTATCATCTTTGCTGAAATTAATATTTGAAAATTATAGCAAACTTACTCATATTTCACAACTAGTTGCGTATTCTGATTCGACCACGGTGGTGAGTTGGTTAACTTCGGCAAATACCAAAGATATTTTTGTAGCTAATCGAGTGCAGCAAATTAAAGAAAACCTTCCTAATATTTCATGGCAACATATTGAAGGTAAAAATAATCCCGCGGACTGCTTGTCAAGAGGGTTGACACCCTCACAATTAATAAATCATGAACTTTGGTTACAAGGTCCTAGTTGGATAAAATTACGGGAATCGGACTGGCCTTCTTCAATATTAGAATCGGATATTTCGGAGGTTAAGGTTTTGGTTATTGAGGAGGAGAAGCAGGGTGAAAAAATTCATCCCTTACTTGAATTGGTTGAACGTCATTCTAGCTGGCATAAAATTTTACGGATTACGGTTCGGGTTTTAATGTTGTTAAAATTAATTCCTGTGCAAAAATTAATTACGGCTACTGCGCTAAGAACAGCAGAATGTTATTTAATTCAGTTAATTCAGTTAAAACATTTTGAAACTGAAATAAAAATGATAAAAGAAAACAAACAATGTAAAACACAGCTTAAGAAATTACGGCCATTTTTACAAGACGGTTTACTTATGGTGGGGGGACGACTTAATAATTCATCCCTTAGTTTTTCGGGAAAACATCCACTAATTTTACCGGGAAAAGAAACGTTAGTTGAACGGATTGTTGATTTTTATCATATAATTTATATGCATACGGGGGCATATTTGCTTGAAGCTTTATTGCGTCAAAAGTATTGGATTCTTGGGGCAAGAAATCTTATAAGAAATCGGGTTTTTAAATGCAATCGTTGTTTTAGAAATAAACCGAAAATTTTGACACCGCTCATGGCAGATTTACCGGTATCGAGGGTTACTGCTACTAAACCCTTTTTACACGTAGGGGTTGACTATTTTGGGCCAATAAATATTACATTAGGTAAAAAACGTAATGCGGCGGTTCATAAATCGTATTGTTTATTAGCGGTTTGTTTAAGCACAAAAGCGGTTCATTTAGAATTGGTGAGTTCTTTAAGCACACCACATTTTATGCAAGCATTTAAAAGACTTTTAGCAAGAAGGGGCCCATGCAAGGTTTTGTATTCTGATCAGGGATCATCTTTTGTTTGTGCGAAAACGGTTTTAAGTGAAATTAATCGGTTTGCTAGTTCGGAAGAATATCAAAATGCACTGTTATGTGAATTAAATTTGAACGGTGTGGAATGGAAATTTATAAGTCCACAAAGTCCGAGTCACGGGGGTCTTTGGGAAAGTAATGTAAAGAGCGCTAAGTCGCATCTCTATAAGGTCATAGGGGATCAGTTGTTAACATATGAAGAGTTAAATACTCTATTAATTCAAATAGAGGCAATCTTAAATTCGAGACCTCTTTGTCGTCGACCAACTGATTCATCTCAAATATCGGTATTAACTCCATCACATTTTTTAAATTTAACACCGTTAGGAAGTTTGCCGGCCGACGATTTAACAGATTTAAATATAAACCGGTTAGATAGGTTCCAGTTAATCGATCGAATGGTGCAAGATTTCTGGAAAAGGTGGCGTTTGGAATATTTGACTACCTTACAAACTAGAGAAAAATGGAATATAGATTTGCCTAATGTTAAAATCGGAACGGTTGTTATTTTAAAGGTAGACAATGTACCTACACTTTGTTGGCCGTTGGCCATTGTTACTGAGGTTCATCCGGGTAAAGACGGAGTTGTTAGAAATGTTACTGTAAAAACTTCGAAAGGGACATTTACACGACCAGTTTTGAAGTTATGCCCTCTTCCGAATCAATAAATTTACAGTAATATCTTTTGTATATAGTTATAGGTATTTTTCATTAGAATTTATTTATTTTTTTTTCGATTATTTTTTTTGAGTTACGGTAATTAACTCTGAAAATTTTGGTATATTAATTTATGCCTGGTCCTTTGAGTATTTATTTGGAACTAGTTTTTTTTATTGTGTTTTCGGCACAAATTGCATACAGATTTGGCTGAAAAATGGGTTTTTCAGGGCGGGGGCTATGTTTGCGCCAATATGAATATATATTTCATTTATTTTAATTCGGGAACGTCTTGGCAACACAGTTCTAAGTAAGCATAATCTTCTGTCCTTTATGTTAAGTCAGTCAGTCGTTAATAGACATACGGTCGGAACGTATAGTACACCTTGACAATTTTAATTTGATTTTGTGTGTGTTTTCCGTGAGACAAATTGACGATACCAGACAACATATTTTCGGTAAGTTCCCTTCTTTTATCCCATCCTTCATTTTCCTTAATGCCACCGAAAATAGTGCTTCAACATTTAACAACACGAAGAAAATCTAAGAAAATCTCGGTAAGTTATTATTATTAAATATTTTCCATTTGGTTTTCCTAAAAGCCAAAACACGTATTATATTATACAAAAATTAGAACAACATTGCCTCATTACCCACTACCGAATTTGCTGCACGAGAACATTTACTTATAGTTTACTATCAGGTGCAGCAATGGTTATCTTTAGATCAAGCCACACCTGACGAGCAACAAAAAAATCCAAGTTAGTGGGGTTGGAAAAAAACTACTAGTGATCTCGTGCCAGTGCCAACCACTTTGGACCCTGCATTAACTCACTACTACGGTATATTTCTTGTAAATGTAAAAAGGGCTGCCAACGCAATTGTGGATGCAGGGATTCGCACATCATGCGAAGGACTGTGTGCCAACGTAGAAGAGACTGAGGAAAGAGACAGAGGTATGTATAATCTCACAAGTTATTTCGTAATCATTCATCTCTTCTTGATAGATGATTACAAGTCAGTAATCTCACTACCTCTTTTACTTTCCAGGAGAACGACCCCGACGCTGACGATGGAGCAATTAGATCCTGAGCCATGACATGATTCCATCGAAGAACCTCAGCACAATGAGGAAGGTATGTTTAATCTCACAATCTATTTTGCAATCGTGACATCTCCTTTAGAACTGACACCATCTTTTTTATTTTCCAGAACAAGCAGAATATGTATCGGGACCCATCGCCACCGGAGAACCACAGCCAGAACCTTCTAAAAGACAACGGCTCATATAATTTTATACTATACAACATTTTGTATTTTAATTTATTTTGTATTTTCATTTGTAATAATAGGTCTGGATCCCGCGTATGAAAAAAAAGTTGATTAATAGCAAGCTGAAAATTTGTTAATAGCTTAAGGGCGTCTAGTCGGACAAACTTTGATATATAGGTACACTGGAACAGGAGAAGATTTAATTGTGGAACAGGTTAAAAATTTTGGAAAGGTCAGACCACCAAAACGTCACATGTATTTTGTCCGACAAAACTTCCAATTTATTTGTTACCCTTTCATTAAAGTCTCATGCAAAAATCAGGCTGCTATTTATCACCAAATGGGAATTATAATGAGTGGAACACGTAGAATATGTCAAATGAAGGGAAATATGACAGGTGATAAATAGCAGTCTTATTTTCGCATGAGAGTTTAATGAAAGGTTAACAAATCAATTGGAAGTTCTGTCGGACAAAATACATGTGACGTTTTCGTGGTCTGACCGTTCCAAATTTTTAACCTGTTCCACAATTAAAAGTTCCCCTGTTCCAGTGTTCCCATATATCAAAGTTTGTCAGACTAGACGCCCTTAAGCTATTAACAAATTTTTAGCTTGCTATTAATCAACTTTTTTTTCATACGCGGGATCCATACCTATAATAATAATCACGATATTTAAGTTTTATTCTGTTAGAGTCTTAACTTTTGTGACACTGAATTTGTACAATTTCGACATTTTTTTTTACTATTTGTGCACAAACTAGGAAAAATTTATCAAATGACAGCATTCTAATCAAAAATAAAGTTTTGAAATGTAAAAAGTGGGTTTTTCAGAGACCGTTAAAAATTGGCAATTTTCAACTTGCATATTAGACTGAAAGGTTCGTCTGAAAAAAAAATTAAATAGTGATATTTGTAGAGAAGTTTAAGTACTTTAATTTATATTAGTAGACCATTTACTAAATGCTAATAGTTTTCGAGATTTAAGCAAAAAAGCGGGAAAAAGCAGAAATTTTCGCGATTTACTCAATGTTCCGTCACGAAATTTTGGCTGCAAACCTCATATTAGGGTTCATACGCCAGTCAATGGGAGCAAGAATAGGATATTACCTCCCAATTCTATCCTACTGCATGAATTTTAATGAAATTTTGGGCCTAGCCTCTACTTATCTCCTTATTCAAAGTCTACCCTATGCCGATGTGTGCTTTTATCTTGGGGTGGTTCCCACCCCTTCTTGGGGGTGGAAAATTTTTTGGTTAAAATTACCACGTAATTCAATAATTCTAAGCAAAAACTGTTGTATATATTTTTTTGGAAACTCAATACTTTTTGAGATATTCATGGTTGAAAATTGGCCATTTTCATTAAAACATAATACCTTTTAGAACGGTTTTTTGCGAATACCTTAAAAACTATGCATCTAACTAAAAAAAAACTGTATTAAACATTTTTGTAGGCTATAAAAAACAAAGAGACACTTGCATTCATAAATCTTCTAGTTATAATACAAAAAGAGATATGGTAGGTAAAAATTGTTTGTTTTTTGGTACATTCTCAAATTGGTGTATTCAACTTGAAATAACAAAGAAACGGTCGATTTTAGGTGTATAATGATATTAATACCTTCTGTAGTGCTTTAAAAGACACTTAAAATGAGCTATATTAAAGGTCCTCTACATTAAAACTAAGCGAGATATGCTGCAAATAAAATTAATAACTAATGTATTAAAAAAAATGAGAAGCAATTTTAACCCCCATTCACAAAAATATAAATGCATCGTTTTCCTTCCACAATACCTTTTCTTATAGTGTTATTTCTATGTTCAAAAAGTTGGACGGGTTTAAAACGAATGGTTTTTGAAAAAAAAAAATCAAATTATAGAGAGCATTTTTAAATTTTCTTAAACATCTTCTTTTTCTTCATGTAACTTAAAAATGATAAGAGGTACAGTAATGAAAAATAAAAAGAAACTTTTTCTCTGAAAAAGCCCTACATTTTTGTGTGGTATCTTTTTTCGTATCTCTTATCTTTTTCGAGTTACATGGAGGAAAAGGAAGATTTTTAAGAAAATTTAAAAATGCTTTCTATAATTTGATCTTTTTACTTTATCGTACTATATACGTAGTATAGTATAATAGATAAAGTCATAGGCTCGTGCAAAAATTTTTTTTTCAGATTTCACTTTTTTTTCGACGTTTTGAGTCCCCCTGAATCTAAAAAGCAAATAAAAAAAACATGTCGGAAATATGTACGTACGTACGTACGTATGTCGCCACCGCCCAGCAAAAACTACCGGACCGATTTTGATGAAATTCGGCATGAGTAAGTTTAAGAGAATTTTGTCGAGAAGCTAAGCTTTTAAAAAAAACCTCTCAAAGGGAGGCCGAAATAGGGGGGTTATTTAGGGCCCATTTTTGCAAATTTTGACCGAAATGAATGAAATTCAACTCAAAGTAAGCTCATCAATAGGTAAATAAAAATACGGAATTTGATAATTCCAAATTCAAAATGGCGGCCAGCATGGCCGACCGCCCACCCGACACATTTCCCTACCTATCTAAAAACTTGTTTAAGATAAGTTTAATTTGAAAAAGTCGTTATATAGCCTAAAGATAGGGCTATAAGGAGGATGTTATCGTTTTTCAGAAAAAGTTACAGGTTGCCTATATTTAAGGGGTGAAAATTTGACATAAATTTGAACTAAATTTTCTCAAAAATGGCTCCAAGGAATTTTTTTATTTTTTGATATATTTCTGATATACTATCAGTAAATTGAATTACATTAGTCAGATTTCTTAACTCCCCATAGGAGGGGAGTTATGAATTTTTTATTAAAAATATTCGAGTGCCCGTAACTTCCTTCTTAATAGAAACTAAAATTTGAAATTTTGCAGGCATATATGGCACTTTAATATCTATTATCACAATAAATTTTACCAAAAATATGGCTTCCGGTTGAACCGGAAATGAATAAAAAATCTTAATTTTTTTAGATACGCCCTGTATATTTTTACATATTTTGAAAGAATCCAAAATTAACTTTCCAATGACATAAAACTTGTTGCTGTAGCTCAAAAACTCGAAATGTTACGGTAACTAGAAATTTTGCTATAATCTTATGTGTGTCCTCTCTCACGCGATCATAGCAGAGCATTATTGTAGGGCAGTGAATGAGGGTGTTTGGCTCCGAATTCCATCCTACTACACTGATGTACTTGATATTTTCACAGTAAGTAGGGAATAGCTCAAGAAACAAAATCTACCCTATATACTATGGCGCTTTTATCTTGGGGCGGTTCCCACTTCTTCAAGAGGGGTGGAAAATTTGTGGCTAAAGAACCTATTTCTAAGCAAAAACTGGTCCATACTTTTTTTTTGAGAACTCAATACTTTTTTAGTTATGCGTAGATTTTTTGTGAATACCTTAAAAACTATGCATAATAAATAATAAAGAGATTCGTTCCTTCGTAAATGTTCTATTTATAATACAAAAAGAGATATAGTAGGTGAAAATAGTTTGTTTTTTGGTGCATGCTCAAATTGGTGTATTCAACTTGAAATAACAGAGGAACGGTAGGTTTTAGGTGTACAATGCTACCAACACCTTTTGTAGTGTTTGAAAAGGCTTTAAAACGAGCACCGTTAAATGTCGGTTACATACAATCTAAGCGAAATATGGTGCAAAAAAATATATGACTAATGTACTTTAAGGAAAGATAAATAGTATTGTCCCTTTCATGAGCATTTTTCAGTACGTAACAAATGATAGGAAAAAGGGTAAGTTCGTGATAATACACATTTATGACATTTATTATAACATGACATTTTAGTTAAATCTGACAATTGTCACAATTTATTTTCAATTTGGAATAAAAACAAATCAAATGTGTTTCTTGCATTTATAAAATGGTATTTTCTTTGATTTGTATAGTCTTATAAATTATACAGATTATATTTGTAATCTTATTATCTAATTAAAAAAAATATTTTTTTATTATGGCGCCGTCTATCGACAACTAGAATAACTAGAATAAATGTTATAAATGTCACCGACGAAATGTAATCACCGACGTGCCTTTTTTTCTGTCGCATACAATTTAATGCGTTAGAAAGACATCGAAAAACTGTGACGCACGGAAAGATGATCATGAGAAAAAGAATATATACATTTAACTCCCCATCCACCATAATTTAAATGCATTGTTTTTCTTTTGCAATATCTTTTAATATAGTGTTATTTCTATTTTCAAAAAGTTGAACGGGTTTAAAATTAATGGTTTTTGTAAAACATGTGATCAAATTATAGAATGAATTTTTAAATTTTCTTAAAAATCTTCCTTTTTCTCCATGTAATTCGAAAATAAAAAAAATTCACCCCTGAGAAGTGGTGGGATCCTCCCCCATGATAAAAGCGCCATAGTATATAGGATATACTTTGAATTAGGAGATTAGGCTACTCCCAAAATTTCATTAAAATCCATGCAGTAGGATAGAATTCGGAGATAATATCTTGTTCTTAATATCGAGCATTGACTAGCTAATCGAAATAGAATGAAATGCAAATATTGTAAACTATTAATTTCTCGGAAAAATGAACTAATTTGAAATGAAAGTATGACTATAATATTCTATTGATTTATGCAATAATCTATACATCTATAGTGTGTCTCAGAAATATGGCATCGAACATTTTCTCAAATGCCGGAATTAATGATGCGTAGAACCATAAAATATTTTCAAGTACAGAATGTGTTTCTAAAATATCAAAATAACGAGTAACTTTGTTATTTTTATAGAATTCCAGTATCTAGTACCATAACGATAATAATCGGTACGATAAAGTTCTCGGGCGGCCCTTTCGTCCAGCGTTTTTTTTTTTCAAAAACCATTCATTTTAACCCGGGAGTAGTCGCTCTCACTTCTGTAACGTCGATAGTCGCGTGTGAGATTCTATCTCAAAATACGAATTTAAAACAAATTTTTATTTTGTACTATTTTTATCTACTTTTTATATTGAAAATATATATTTCTAACAATTTTATTAAAAAAATCTGTGTCAACGGCCACCTGCCAACATCGGCCACCTGTCCTAACGGCCAGTTTAAAAATTTCCCAAACTAATTATATGTAGACTACAAAAACTGGCCATACCGTCCACCTTTCTATATCGGCCAATAGTTTTTCCATTTTTAGTGGCCGTTACTGACAAATTTTACTGTACATATTACGAAAGAGGATGAAATGTGAGATTCTATCTAACGGCGCGACTACTCGCGGATTAAAGCTAATTGGCTCTCCCCAAAGCCATAAATTCCACAAAAAGACGAAGAAGAAAAAAAATCCTAGGCATTACTACACCCTTCCTCGAGGCACTTACGAAATTTTTTCAAAATTGCAAAATTTTTCATCAAGTTATCGCGAAAAAGGATAAAAATTGAGATTCTATCTCACCGCGCGACTACTGGCGGGTTAAACCCGTCCAACTTTTTGAACATAGAAATAACACTATAATAAAAGGTATTGGGGAAGGAAAACGATGTATTTAAATTCTGATGGATGAGGGGTTGTATAATTCTCATTTCTTCTTAAAATACATTAGTCATCAACTTTTTGCAGAATATCTCGCTTAGTCTGAATGTCATCGACATTTAGTATTGCTAATTTTAAAGGTCTTTTCAAGCACTTCAAAGCTTATTGGTATCATTATACACCTAAAATCGACAGTTTCTCTGTTATTTCAAGTTGAATACACTGATTTGAGCATGCAGCAAAAAAACAAACTCTTCTTACCTTCTTTGTGTTTTAACTAGAAGATTTATGAAGGAACGAATCTCTTTGTTTTTTTATAACCTACAAAAATATTTTGTATAGTTTTTTTGTTAGATGCATAGTTTTTAAGATATTCGCAAAAATCCGTCCGAAAAGGTGTCATTTTTCAATGAAAATGGCCAATTTTCAACCACGAATAACTCAAAAAGTATTGAATTTGCAAAAAATAATTATAGAACAGTTTTTGCTTAAAATTAGGTTCTCTAGCCTCTTCCGTGGCTATTTTAACCAAAACATTTTTCACCCCCGAGAGGGGGTGGGAACCACCGCCAAGATAAAAGCGCACATCGGCATAGGGTAGACTTTATTTCTTGAGCTATTCCCTACTTACTGTGAAAATATCAAGTAAATCGATGTAGTAGGATGGAATTCGGAGCCAAATACCCTCATTGACTGCCCTATCAGCAGCCCAAAATACATGTAAAAGAAATCAGAACTACCCCAAACCTTTTCCACTAGGAGGCTCGTAGATTACAAATTGACTGAATTACAAATACACTGTAAATATTAGTTAAAAAACAACTCAAAATATTCCTCAAGCCGTGTCAAATATTTAAAATTATCACTGTCTTGTCAGCACAACATTATGTTCGGCTGAGTTCGTTGTATGACAAAGATAGCGAATGTTCAACTTGGAAAATATTACCACGGATATGGTGTTAATTTTTTTCGAATCCTGGAAAAACTAATAGATATTTTTAAACGCACAATGAAAGATTGCATTGTTACCGAGGGCCGAAAGTCCCTTAGAATAAACAAAAAGTTTAATTTGAATGACATATTTGAAATTAAAAATCACACTCAATTTTATCTACTTTTTCACCCCTGTAACTTATTAAAATAAACATTATATAAGTTATCTTTCATTCTGTGTTTAAATTTTTCAGAAATACCTATTATAGGTCTGGATCCCGCGTATGAAAAAAAAGTTGATTAATAGCAAGCTGAAAATTTGTTAATAGCTTAAGGGTGTCTAGTCGGACAAACTTTGATGTTTGAGAACACTGGAACAGGGGAAGTTTTAATTGTGGAACAGGTTAAAAATTTGGAACGGTCAGACCACGAAAACGGCACATGTATTTTGTCCGACAGAACAGACTTAAACTCTCCGAACAGAGATTAAACTCTCATGCAAAAATCAGACTGCTATTTATCACCAAATGGGCGTTTTAATGAGTGGAATATGTAGAATATGTCAAATAACAGGAATTATGACAGGTGATAAATAGCAGTCTGATTTTTGCATGAGAGTTTAATCTCTGTTCGGAGAGTTTAAGTCTGTTCTGTCGGACAAAATAAATGTGCCGTTTTCGTGGTCTGACCGTTCCAAATTTTTAACCTGTTCCACAATTAAAACTGCCCCTGTTCCAGTGTTCGCATATGTCAAAGTTTATCCGACTAGACACCCTTAAGCTATTAACAAATTTTCAGCTTGCTATTAATCAACTTTTTTTTCATACGCGGGATCCAGACCTATATCAGTTTTCTCAGGATTCGAAAAAAATTAATTCATTTGAATAATATTAGTGAAAAATTTTGGGCCCATCCCCTTAATTACATAATTATTAACAATTATTATTTAGTTACTAATTATTTATGTTTCTAATGGTACGTTGTATAAATATATTTGTATTAAGTTAATATTAAGTTAATTCACTTTGTATAATAAGTAATAGGTTGTTTACATATATGTAATATGTATTGCCTAGATGTTAAGATCTGTGCATTTTTCATAACATATCAATGTGGTCAAATGAACATTCCTTTAAACAAATTTAATAAAAGTATTTACTCACCAATTTTGGCTTTGGTAAGTTTCTTCGTAGATGGAACATATTTACAAATACTACTTTCGATAATATCCACAAAATACAAACACTGCTTTTTATCGTCCCAATGGGGACCTTCTGCCACTTTAAAACCCTCCACTAATTTCTCTATTACATGTGCCATATCTGTTCGGTCGTACTCCAAGCCACAAATTTTAAAGTAACTTCAAATCTGTTGATCGATTTCTGTTATTTTAGTTAAGTGATTTCTTTTCCTAAGTATTTATAATTTAAGACTAAACTGGTTTTAGAAACTACGGCACAAAAAATGAAGTTGTTAAAAAATGCATTAAAATAATGTCACTTAACCTCGAATTTGATAATTAACTAATAAAACACTAAGTAGATGCAAGAGTCTCATATGGTAAAAACCATTTTTAAAATAGTTATAGCTTTAATTAATTAAGGTGTGCGGTTTTATATTTTAGTGGAATATATACAGTATTAAAAGAGGCGTTCGAAAAGATAAGGCACCATGGTATCCTGCTTAAACATTACCAGATTCTCACTTGCTCGTTGACTTCTACTTCGCAGTTGTGCTTTGTATACTTGTTGTAAATGGGCATCTCCATAGCATTTTTCTAGACGAGTGAACAAAGTCTGGTTACATTTTTCTTGACCCTTAGGAATGGACCTTCATATATCTGCAGCATCACCTCGTAGAGCAGCAGTCAAGAAAACAGTCTTTTCTTGTTCGGTCCAATGGATAGCTTCAAATTGTCTTATGTATATGGACCAAGAAGACTTTCCATCAAATGGTGATAATTTAAATCTCATATGATGCGATGTTTCGTCTCTCGGTGTTTCATCTTCCACTACAGGATCTAAAGTTACTGCATTAACTGACGGTTGCACTTTTGTATCGGTTATCATGCTCTCTAATTGTTTGATCTTCCATTCCAGCATTTCTGTATTGTCGTCTACACTTTTCTGTATCTTATCGAATGGTCTAGAAACTTCTTCAAATTTCTCCTTGTTCTGTTTACAAACTTCTTCAAGTTTTTTGTGGTTTTGTCTACAAACCTCTTTAATTACTTGAGAAGTTTCGTCAAATTTTTTAGAAACTGTAACGTGATTAGTGTAATTACTTCTAATTACAATAAAACTAGCGGTTCGTAATTTATATACGACTTTATTTATATAAGTTACAGACGAATTTATTTTATACACTAAACTTACTTACAAAATATGCCCGTATTTATACCCAGTTGTTATTCTGGAACAATCGACTCCCATCTCGAGCTATCGGCTTGTTCCGCCTACGTGACGTACCTTCCAGAATTCTCCGGCGAGGCCTAGCACATCCGATTACGTCATTCTCGAGGTGTTTACTGTTATACGGGGATCGGCCAAGATTTCTCTTCCGCTACACTGCTCCCCTCTTAAGATCTGAGCGTCTCGATCAGCAACTCTAAATGAAGGCCCAGGATGGCGGAATCTACACGACTCTCCAGCTCTGCATACACCTTTCAAGAAGAAATAACAGTCTACTGTCTTTGAAGGGTACGACATCTTCGGGTTCATGCAACACACAGTGATTTGTACACCAGTTCCTCTGAAGACCACTTCAAGCATGCTTCTCAGAATCTTCCAATCCAGATTTTCTACTGCATGGCCTATTTTTGGTAAAGCCAAATTTTTGATGTCATAATTACACACGATTTTCTTCAAATTAGTTAGAGCACGCCATATGTTCTCGTAGCTTGGCGTGTCCGTATAAGACTTTCTGGTCACCATATACAGCAAAGATCGAGGACCATCTTCCAATCGCAGTACTCTTCCAATTTTAGGCTGCTGATTTCTTAACTCGTCCAGGCGGCCGAACTTTCTATTGAATACGGACGATATTCCTTTAGTCATCTCGAGGTCTTGGGCAACACAGTGGGCCAGAGAGACGTTTTCTGGAACACCAAACAGATCTTGCTGAACTTCTGTCTCAACATTGTTCTGTCTCATGGGTGCTCTCTTTTTACCAACCGGACCATTACCGGATGCACACAGTTCACATTTTCGGCACCATCTTCTTACATCATCTTTACAGTTCACCCAATAGAACCGTTCTCGAACCTTTTGCAGAGTCTTCGTAATACCAAAGTGTCCACCTGATGTACCGTCATGCAACTGACGCAATACTTCTGACACTTTACTTTTAGGTACAATTAACTGAAGCTTAGATTCTGTACCATCATCGTTCTCAAAGGTTCTGTATAGAAGATCATCTTTTAGTACCAGGCAATTCCATTGGCTCCAGTAGGCCTTGACTTCTGGACTACATGCACTAATGTTCTGCCAACTAGGTCTCTCACCTTGCCGCATCCAATCCAATACTCTTTTTATACATGGATCATCTTCTTGGGCTTCTTGTAACTGTTGTGGCTGCCATTGCTCATTAACGACGGTAGTTCGTCTCACAGGGCAAAGCTGTTTATCTACTTTAAGCCGGTGATTACAACTTTCACTGCATGGCCGTATCGAGGAGGCATCTGTATTTGAACCAACTCTTCCAGCCCTCTTCATGCGTCTCTTCGGCATCGTGTCACGAATCACCCTCCGTACCATTTCCACCAAACGTTCATCTTTTCTCTTATCGCCTTTTTCCACGGTTATTACTCGATTGTTTCGTGAAGCTTGGCTAGCTGCTTCGTGTTCCAAGGCAATAGCAAGTGCTTCATCTAAAACTTTCGGTCTTGCTAGTCGTAAAGCTTTCTGTAGTTCACTATCTTTCAGCCCATTGACAAAGGTATCTACCGCAATTTCTTCTAAAACGCTGTCTGGCACCTCCGGATAAGCCAACCGCACCACACGAGCCACATCTGCTTCAAATTCTTGCAGATTCTCACTTGCTCGTTGACTTCTATTTCTCAGTTGTGCTTTGTATACTTGTTGTAGATGGGCATCTCCATAGCGTTTTTCTAGACGAGTGAACAAGGTCTGGTAACATTTTTCTTGACCCTTAGGAATTGATCTTAATATATCTGCAGCATCACCTCGCAAAGCAGCAGTCAAGGAAACAGCCTTTTCTTGTTCGGTCCAATGGTTGGCGGTCGCAATAGCTTCGAATTGTCTAAGGTATATGGACCAAGAGGACTTCCCATCGAATGGTGGTAATTTAAATCTCATATGATGCGATGTTTCGTCTCTCGGTGTTTCATCCTTCACTACAAGATCTAAAGCTACTGCATTAACTGATGGTTGTACTTTTGTATCAGTTATCATGCTCTCTAGTTGTTTGATCTTCTCTTCTAGCATTTCTTTATTGTCGTCTACACTTTTCTGTATCTTATCGAATGTTCTGGAAACTTCTTCAAATTTCTCGTCGGTCTGTCTACAAACGTCTTTTATTACTTGAGAAACACTTTCAAATTTCTCATCGCTTTTTCTAGAAGTTTCATCGATCTTTTGAGAAATGGTTTCGAATTTCTCATTGTTTTTTTTACTAACTTCTTCAAGTTTTTCGTTGTTCTGTTTACAAACTTCTTCAAGTTTCTCGTCGCTTTTTCTAGAAGTTTCATCGATCTTTTGAGAAACACTTTCAAATTTCTCGTTGTTCTGTCTAGAAGTTTCATCGATCTTTTGAGAAACACTTTCAAATTTCTCGTTGCTTATCTTAGAAGTATCATCAATCGTTTCAGAAACAGTTTTTAATTTCGATAAGATTGCTTGTTCTGCTGACTGGAAGTGGAACGTCTCTGGATCATCTCCGTTCTTCGTTAGGACTTCCTCGAGTCGTGCTTGTAGGACTATCTTGAGCCCGCTGCTGTCCAGATCCCGTTCCTCTAGCTGTTCACGAAGCTGTTTTACTGTAAATTCTCGTAGCAACATCTTTGGTCGGCACACACGTACTTTTCAAAATGTCTTTTAAAAGTCTTTCCGAATACCGAACAATCAACGCACTTTAACTATTCCCGACGAATAAAGTCCAAAAGTCTTTTAAAGTCTTTCCGAATACACTTATTTATATCGCACTAAGTTTACCGAACACCGACACCAACTGTAGCGTGATTAGTGTAATTACTTCTAATTACAATAAATCTAGCGGTTCGTAATTTATATACGACTTTATTTATATAAGTTACAGACGAATTTATTTTATACACTAAACTTACTTACAAAATATGCCCGTATTTATACCCAGTTGTTATTCTGGAACAATCGACTCCCATCTCGAGCTATCGGCTTGTTCCGCCTACGTGACGTACCTTCCAGAATTCTCCGGCGAGGCCTAGCACATCCGATTACGTCATTCTCGAGGTGTTTACTGTTATACGGGGATCGGTCAAGATTTCTCTTCGGCTACAAAACGTTTTCGAATTTCTCGTCGCTTTTTCTAGAAGTTTCATCGATCTTTTGAGGTCTTGTCGAATCTTTTAGCAACATTTTCGAATTTATCGTCGCTTTTTCTAGAAGTTTCATCGATCTTTTGAGAAAATCTTTCGAATTTCGATAAGATTGCTAGTTCTGCTGACTGGAAATGGAACGTTTCTGGGTCATCTCCGTTCTTCCTGAGGACACCCTCGAATCGTGTTTGCAGGGTTTTCTTGACCCCACTGCTGTCTTCATCCCGTTCCTCTAACTGTTCCTGCAACTGTTTTACGGAAAGGTCTTCAAAAAAAAATCTTTGGTTGGCACACACGGACTTTTCAAAATGTCTTTTAAAAGTCTTTCCGAATACCGAGCAATTAACGCACTTTAATTATTCCCGACGAATAAGTTCAAACGTCTTTTTAAATTCACTTTGAATTTATTTACACCGCACACCGTTAACACCACTGTAACAATAAAACTAGCGATTCGTATTTATATACGACTTTATTATTTTTTTATAAAAGTTTTCTTTTCAAATTCTCGCTTAAAACTTAACTCTATTTACAAAATTCGCTCCTATATAAACACCAGCCGTCATTTCTCGAAGATTCAGCCCATCTCTAGTTATTGTCGTGACATTCGGAGTTGCTCGTCTTCCGCCCCGCTGTATCGCGTCTTATCTAGAAAGATCGATGTGGATCTGCGTGTGTGGAGATTGGATCTGTTATACGAGGGTCGGCCAAGAGTAATCTTTTGTTGTACCTACATACATTGCTTTTTGCTTTCCTTTTTGTGGATTGGTACAATAACCCCTTCTTTCCATTTATCTGTCATTGTTTCTTCCAGAGACATGTTAACACTAGACTAGGCTATGCCACTCAATGCATCGGGATGTAACGCCAATATCAAGTAGGTACGGTAGTCTAGCTATCTTTGTCTGTCGTACGAGTGTATCTACCAAGAGGTAAGAGTAATAGAACGACACAGACACAGATAGACCATCGACCCGAACTGCTTCGCCTTACGCTATTTTTCGGATCTGGCCTAATCTATTTTTTGTTTTTAGTTGTATGGCATAGACTTGGGTGTCAATTAGCCTGTCACAACTTTTTTTTCTGTTCATACATAAAGAAGGCAATGGGGCCCTTAGAGTTCCATAGCAAACTCTTCCATAGCTCTCTACTCAGTTCAAAAGCTGCATCTAGCCGCTATGGACTATTTAATTTGCTCACCACATTTCTCCATTATACATCTTCTTCTTCCTCTCTTTTCATATGTACATATATATCGAATTATCAGTATTAATAAATTTAGAGGTTAATTTTAGTTTTAGAGATAAATTTCATTAAACACTCATATATATATTTTTGCTGTTCAGAGACAATAGATAGGATATATTGAAAGGTGGAAAAATATTACATTTTATTAAAGCTTCGATTAAATTAGAGGTGTATGAAATGTATTTTGTGCACTCAAAGAAAGTGTGATTCAAATCACCCACCTTCTAACGTTCAGTACAAAGATTTGAATCAAAAACTTTAATTCTTGTCAGATGTGGAGGAAAACATGCATGTCCAAACTTCACTCGGATTAATGTTGTTATACAGGGTGTCCCGAAAAGATTGGTCATAAATTATACCACAGATTCTGGGGTCAAAAATAGGTTAATTGAACCTCACTCACTTATATACAATAGTGCACAGAAAAAAAGTTACAGCCCTTTGAAGTTACAAAATGAAAATCAATTTTTTTTCATATATCGAAAACTCTTAGAGATTCTTTATTGAAAATGGACATGTGGTATTCTTATGGCAGCAGCATCTTAAATAAAAAATAAAGTGAAATTTGTGTACCCCATAAAAAATTTATGCGAGTTTAGCTCCTTAAACCCCCCCCCCCCCCCCCCAAACTTTTGTGTACGTTCCAATTTAATTATTAATGTGGCGCCATTAGTTAAATACATTGTTTTTAAAACATATTTGCCTCTTAGGACTTTTTCGATAAGCCAGTGTTTATCGAGATATTTTGAATATTTATCGAATCCACCACATATTTGTATATGGTTAAGTACGATTATAGAGACCTGTGAATAATCTGAAAATGTATTTATAGGTTAAATTTTTAGGTATATTTTGAAAAAGGAGCCACATCTCGATAATAGGTCACTTATCAAAAAAAGACTAAGAGGCAAAAAGGTTTTAAAAACACTGTGTTTAACTAATGGTACGACCATAATAGTTTAATTGGAACGTACACAAACATTTGGGGGGTTTAAAGGAACAAAACTCCCATAAAATTTTTATGTAAATATATTAAGAAAGAAGCCGTATCTCGATAAAAACTCCCTTATCGAAAAAATACTAAGAGACAAAAAAGTTTTAAAACGTTGTGTTTAACTAATGGTACCACAATAATGAATTAATTGGAACGTGCACAAAAGTTTGGGGGGTGTAAGAAATCAAAACCCCCGTAAAATTATTATGGGGTAGACAAATATCACTATAATTTTGTTTTAAGATGATCCTGTCATAAGAATGATACATGTCCATTTTCAATAAAAAATCTTTAATAGTTTTCGATATATTGAAAAAAAAAATCGATTTTTATTTTGTAACTTCAAAGGGCTGTAACCTTTTTTGATGAGCACATTTGTACTAAGATAAGTTAGGTTCAATCGAACTATTTTTGAATCCAGAATGTGTGGTATAATTTATGACAAATCTTTTCGGGACACCCTCTATATCTTCGAGGTACTATATACAGGGTGTAACAAAAATACAGGTCATAAATTTAATCACATATTCTAGGACCAAAAATAATTCGATTGAACCTAACTTACCTTAGTGTAAATGTGCACACAAAAAAAGTTACAGCCCTTTTAAGTTACAAAATGAAAATCGATTTTTTCGAATGTATCGAAAACTATTGGAGACTTTTTATTGAAAATAAACATGTGGCATTCTTAAGGTAGTAGCATCTTAAGAAAAAATTATAGTGAAATTTGGACACCCCATAAAAATTTTATGGGGGTTTTGTTCTTTTAAGCCCCCCAAACTTTTGTGTACGTTCCAATTAAATTATTATTGTAGTACCAATAGTTAAAAACAATGTTTTTAAAACTTTTTTGCCTCTTAGTACTTTTTTGAAAAGTCAGTTTTTATCGAGATATTTCGAATATTTGTCAAATCCACCACATATTTGTATATGGTTAAGTACGATTATGGAGACTTGGTAATAATATGAACATTTATTTATGATTTACATTTTTAGGGATATTTTGAACCAAATTAAAACAGAAGTCACATCTCGACAAAAAGTGCCTTTTCGAAAAAATACAAAGAGGCAAAAAAGTTTTAAAAACACTCTATTTAACTAATGGTAAAGCAGTAATATTTTAATTGGAACGTACACAAACATTTGGGGGGTTTAAAAGAACAAAACCCCTATAAAATTTTTATGTAAACATATTGAAAAATAAGCCTTAACTCGATAAAAACTGCCTTATCGAAAAAATACAAGGAGGCAAAAAAGTTTTAATAATATTGAATTTAACTAATGGTACCACAATAATAATTTAATTAAGACGTACACAAAAGTTTGGGGGAGTCTAAGGGAACAAAATCCCCATAAAATTTTTATGGGGTGCACAAATTTCACTATAATTTTTCTTTAAGATGCTGCTGCCATAAGAATGCCACATGTCCATTTTCAATAAAAAATCTCCAATAGTTTTCGATATATTCGAAAAAATCGATTTTTATTTTGTAACTTCAAAGGGCTGTAACTTTTTTTATGTGCATATTTGTACAAGGTAATTTATAAGGTAATTTGTACAAGGTATTTCGAACTATTTTTGGTCCCAGAATATGTGATTTAATTTATGACCTGTATTTTTGTTACACCCTGTATAATTTTTAAACCAATATACAGGGTGTTTGGTAAAGAATAGGCCATATTTTAACCTTAGATTCCTGAGGTTAAAATATGTTGACTTAAGCTAACTAACCTTAGTACAAAAGTTGATAATAATCGAAATAGAGGGTGTCAAAGTTGAACTTTCATTTAATTTATTTTTGAATATTTCCTGACAGGCATGGGACAACAACACGAAATTTGGTAAGTGGTGCTGGTACTGTACACCCTACTAAATTATGTTAAACAAACGTTTCTGGCTACTACCAGAGGCGTACGACGGGGAACGTGAATGGTTGACCCTTCCCAAATTCGACGCCACTGGCGGAATTTCTATTTTAGTGAAATTTTTTGATTCTCCAATACTTTCTATGTAAATACCATACTTTCATTCGTAACGATAAAGCCATTAGTTTTCGAGATATTTGAAGCTAAAAACGAAGGAGCATAATACATTAATCAAAATAAGTGTTCCTTTTCATTTTTAAATTCAAATATCTCGAAAACTAATGACTTTATCGTTACGAATGAAGAAAATATTATTTGCAAAGAAAGTATTGGAGAATCTAAAAATTATGCTAAAAGACCAGTTTCATCAGTGGCGTAGAATTTGGGAAGGGTCAACCATTCACCTTCCCCTGTCGTACGCCTCTGGTATTAACCACAAACGATTATTTAACATAATTTAGTAGGGTGTACAGTACCTACACTTTCTGCTAAGTACCATAAGGATATGTCAAATAGTTTTATATTACCAGGCACACATAGTTCTTAAAGTTTTAAATAAAGAATAAATTATTTAATAAAAAGAATACTTTAAAATAATCTTACATATACTTCATCTAATTTACTTACCGTTGCACGTCATCCGCGTCATAGCCTGTGAAGTCGCATGATACCAACACGAAATATTTAGGCGGTAGGTGTGTTCTTTTTTAAAATCACGTTGACGAAGACACTGGAATTACAGCCACTAGACATATTTTATTATATACGCGTAGAAATAATATTTGAAGATTTCTATTAATGTTAACCTATAGAAATACACAATAATTATGTTTCATTTAATTTGTATAAATTGATTATAAAGCGTTTTTATGAGGCACATTTACTCGAATCACACTGTAACTGTAATCGAACGAAGGTGACATTTTAGAATAAATTGGTAACATTTATTTGACAGTTGCGGTGATGACACTTCATATTTTTTTATATTCTTTACTATAAGTATTTGTTTTATTATATTTACTGTTTTTATTATTTACTTTACTATAAAAACATCCTCTACTATAAAAATATAAATTTCACCTAATTTTATCACGACTTGGAATAATCGAGGTATCTGACAACTTTTTTTAGTTGGTATTATAGACATATACAAAGAAACCTACCGGCTTCATGCCAAGAGCTCGCAGCCGTTTTTTAATTATTAACAATGCAGTGCAAAAACGCTTGCACTGCAAATCTTAAAAGATTATAACTTAGTTCGTGTTCTCTATTTCTTAAGTTCTTACTTATTTACATTGAATATTAATTTGTTTTGTTGTATAATCCACGTTTACAATAATTATATGATCTATTTGATTTAAAATGGATTCAGGATTTTTTTTATACTTTGGCAACTATGTCAACTTAGATCTCTGGCGTAGATAATGACGTGCAACAGTAAGTAAATTAGACGGACTATATCCATGTAATACTTGGCAAAAAGTGTAGGCACTGTACACCCTACTAAATTACGTTAAATAATTGTTTCTGGCTACTACCAGAGGCGTACGACAGGGAAAGTGGATGGTTGACCCTTACCAAATTCTACGCCACTGATGAAACTGCTATTTTAGCATAATTTTTAGATTCTCCAATACTTTATATGCAAATACTATACTGTATATTTGAAGTTAAAAATGAAAAGGCACACTTATTTTGATTAATGTATTATGCTCCTTCGTTTTTAGCTTCAAATATCTCGAAAACTATTGGCTTAATCGTTACGAATAAGGAGTACATTTTTTACATAGAAAGAATTGAAGAATTAAAAAATTGCACTAAAATAGCAATTCCGCCAGTGGCGTAGAATTTGGGAAGGGTCAACCATTCACGTTCCCCCGTCGTACGCCTCTGGTAGTAGCCAGAAACGTTTGTTACATAATTTAGTAGGTTGTACAATACCAGCACCACTTACCAAATTTCGTGTTGTTGACCCATGCCTGTCAGGGAATATTCAAAAATAAATAAAATAAAAGTTTAACTTTGACATCATGTATTTCGGTTATTATCAACTTTTGTACTAAGGTAAGTTAGCTTAAATCGACCTATTTTAACCTCAGGAATCTAAGGTTAAGCTATGGCCCATGCTTTATCAAACACCCTGTATATTTGGAACAGAAGGTTGAATCAGTGAATACTGAGAGTTGGATTGTTTACAAAGATCTCGCCATGATTGACTCCACTGATTTTTAACTCAATGCTTATATAGTGTTAGTGTTAACTAAATCAGAATTGCAAAACTTACGAT
Source organism: Diabrotica virgifera virgifera (assembly GCF_917563875.1). NCBI lineage: Eukaryota > Metazoa > Arthropoda > Insecta > Coleoptera > Chrysomelidae > Diabrotica > Diabrotica virgifera. The sequence goes on from NC_065445.1 coordinate 193,069,648, forward strand.
TATTTGAAGTACCATAGTCAATAGCTTTTTTAGCCAAACTATCAACATATTCATTATGCGTTGGTCATATATGAGCCTTAACCCATAAAAAGTTCACTCTTCTTTTATTTTTATGAATTTCAAAAATGATTTTCTTAATTAGTAGGATATAAATATTTGAATTCTTATAGGGAAAATCTATAGTTTGAATAGCAAGAAGAACAGAGAGTGAATCGGAAATAATCGTTGCAGATATATCTTCTGATTCTTTAAAATATTGCAGGGCCTCCTAAATTGCTACAGTTTCAGCACTTAAGATAGAAAAATCATGGCCTAACTTAAACATTTTTTGTGTTTTAGTATCAGGTATGTAAAAGACACATCCAGTGCCGACTAACATCTTAGATGCATCTGTATTATATATTTACAGAGTCTGGCCAATTTCTCTAAGAATGTTCTTAAGATGTTAAAGCTAATATCACTGTTTTCATGGTAACTTGGTTTTACTAATATAACTGTATGTAAAAAAGAATAAAAATCTTTAAGTCCAAAGCTATCAATCACGTTATAATCACAGTCAAAATTTGACAGATTTTGAAAAGCCTCGCAAAGTGGGGGCGAGCTCTTTAGCTTCCAATATTTATTAGTTAAATCCGCTACATTCAGCCTGTTAACATTTTGGTAAAGACCGATATTTAGGTAACGAACTTTCATTAAAAATTTCTGGCTGAGATATTTTCTTCTATAATTGAGTGGGATTTCTAAAGCTTCTACATGTAAAGCTTTATTGGAGTTGACTTCATAGCTCCCAAACAGATACGGAGTGCTAAGTTCTGTACAACGTCTACTTTGTTTAATATGTTTAGAAGCTGAGCCATATAGAATACATCCATAATCAATCATAGATGTAATATATGATCGATAGAAAATAAGGAAGCTTTAACATCAGCTCCCCACCAAGTCCTTTAAATTGCTTTAAGAAAATTTAGACCCTTATTACATCGATTTATATTATATTATTAGATTCTTATCTTAATATATATTATATATTATATAAGATAAAGGCAGTTTTTGTTTATATTCGATTCAGAGTTGGACCACCATCTCCATATAGCTATTTCAGCATCCTCATGCCTCCTCAGTGAAGCTATGCAGTTACAACTCTGAAAGTAACATAAACAATCTGCCTATTTAAGGGAAACCATCGCGATACAATGATTCCACCTTTTGAGACGCAATCTAGCGAAATCTCTCGTATTACGAGGAAAACAACGAAAAGCCCTAGATACAAAGTTTACTACTTTTTAAACAATTAGAATAATTGAAATAAAAATATAATAAACAATATTTTAAATCTAAGACTTTTCGTTAATAAACTGCTTTCTGGCTGCATCCCGTATCTCCGGATTTTACAATATATAATCACAGAGACGACGAAAATAGGAGAAAGCAAATAGAGGACCCTTAGGCCACGCATTTACCTTCTCTTCGTCTAGGAAAGGACCGAAAGACAGTTTCTAAATACTCAAAACTGAGTAAAAATGGAAAAGATAAAAGCAGTTTTTGTTTATATTCGATTCAGAGTTGGACCACCATCTCCATATAGCTATTTCAGCATCCTCATGCCTCCTCAGTGAAGCTATGCAGTCACAACTCTGAAAGAAACATAAACAATCTGCCTATTTAAGGGAAACCATCGCGATACAATGATTCCACCTTTTGAGACGCAATCTAGCGAAATCTCTCGTATTACGAGGAAAACAACGAAAAGCCCTAGATACAAAGTTTACTACTTTTTAAAAAATTAGAATAATTTAAATAAAAATATAATAAACAATATTTTAAATCTAAGACTTTTCGTTAATAAACTGCTTTCTGGCTGCATCCCGTATCTCCGGATTTTACAATATATAGGGTGTCCCAAAAGTAGCGGAACGGTCGAATATTTCGCGAACTAAACATCGGATCAAAAAACTGAAAATTACGTGTTCCATCATAGTCAAAAATCTATCCAATGACACCAAACACCAATCCCCACTACACCCCCTGGAGGTGGGGTGGGGGGTAACTTTAAAATCTCAAATGGAAATCCCCAGTTTTTCTTGCAAATTTGGATTCGTTACGTAAAAGTAGGCAACTTTTATTCAAGACATTTTTTCGAACTGTGGATAGATGGCGCTATAATTTGGAAAAACGATTTATCGTGATACCATAGGTAAATTATAGAAACGGTCTAATATCTCACGAAATACACTTCCAAATAAGAAACCAAAAACAGATTTTTAATCTTTTTCGAAACTCTATCGAATAACACCAAACATGACCCTCCAACCCACCCCATGGAGCTGGAGTGAGGGGGGGAGGGGGGTAACTTTAAAATCTTATATAGCAACCCCCACTTTTTATTGCAGATTCGGATTCGCCATAAATAATTAAGCAACATTTATTCGAAACATTTTTTAAAATTTCTGACAGATGGCGCTAATAAATCGTATTTTTCCAATTAAAGCGCCATCTATTAACAATTCTAAAAAATGTTTCGAATAAATGTTGCTTAATTTCTCGTGAAGGATCCGAATCTGTAATAAAAAGTGGGGGTTGCTATTTAAGATTTTAAAGTTACCCCCACCCCACCCCCAGGGGGTTGGTTGGAGGGTCACGTTTGGTGTTATTCGAAAGGTTTTCAAAAAATATTGAAAATCTGTTTTTTAGTTTCTCATTTGGAAGTGTATTTCGCGAGATATTAGACCGTTTCTATAATTTACCTATGGTATCAGGATAAATCGTTTTTCCCAATTATAGCGCGATCTATCCACAGTTCGAAAAAATGTCTTGAATAAAAGTTGCTTACTTCTACGTAACGAATTAAAATCTGTAAGAAAAACTGAGGGTTTCCATTTAAGATTTTAAAGTTACCCCCCACCCCACCTCCAGGGGGTGTAGTGGGGGTTGGTGTTTGGTCTCATTGGATAGATTGTTGAAAATTATTGAACACGTATTTTTCAGTTTTTCGATCCGATGTTTAGTTCGCGAAATATTCGACCGTTCCACTACTTTTGGGACACCTTGTATAATCACAGAGACGACGAAAATAGGAGAAAGCAAATAGAGGAAACCACAAACAGAGGCTTTTCGTTGTTTTCCTCGTAATACGAAAGATGTCGCTACGTTTTATTTCAATTATTTTTATTTCAATTATTCTATGTTAGTATTCCTTCCAGGTTTTTAGGAAGTATTCATTCCATCCACTACATACATATTTTTAACACTGCTAAGGCGTTGCGGTGTGCAGCTGCACCCCAGACCTCGTTTTTCTCACCTATCTTTTTATTATTTTTTTTTTATTTTTGTCAATTTTTTTATTCGCATTAATTCAATTCTAAACGCATTCCGCCCATTACAGTATTTAAAACTCTTTGCGTTTACGTGTGTTTTTTTAGAAAAATGACTGTAGATTGCGCAAATGATGAAAATTTCATATCCTGAATTGGACGTTTCTGATGTTCCACATGGAGCTAACAGAGATAAGGGGCAAAGTCGGTGTTACTTATGTCAGAGAAAAAAGACCGAAAGTCCCGGCATTACTATATTATGTGAAAAAACTTTGTGTTGTAACTCTTTGAAAAATGTCATGTATTTTTCTTGAAACGGTAATAATTTTTTTTTTTCAGAAGGAATGAGTACTTTTTTGTAAAATTTTGTTTAATACTGTAATAAATAAATATGTCCTAATTATCTTTCAAATCAATTTTCCCGACGTTCACATACAAAAAAAGGGTTATACAGTTGGGGTGCAAATGCACCCCACACCGTTGTTTACGTAAAGGCGGATATACATATGCGCTCTGCTCGGTGTGCGAGCCGCTCGCGCGCAGCATATTCGTCAGATTAGTACCTGTTTTCAAGTGGCGCACAAACGGCACGCACACGGCGCACCACGATCTAGCTTCTGTCGGTTTTTCAACAAATGCTTTGATGGTTCGCAATACGTATTTGGACGAGTTTGCAAATGGTTTGTTGGTTTTTGCGCGCCTGAGTTGAATATTTGTTAGCAATGAATGGAGTGGTCGGAACTGTCGGAAGGAAATATCAAACTTATTGATGTTTACCGTCGAAAATCATTATTGTAGGATCCTCAACAAAGAATCTTTTAAAGAAACAACTTAAAGCCGATATCTGAAGGGAAATAGAAGCTGAAATAAAAAATATACATGCAGACCAATGTAAAAAAGTCATTTAATTGTTGTCTTTTTACCGGCGCGGCGCCGGCGTGAGAAATACAAAATAAAATTTACTATTTTATTTGGGCATAAGCCATAATTCAAGTTTGAAATAAAGTTTACTTGACTTTTCGACTTTCACTTCGGAAATAGTTATCAATATCAAAAAAACATTCATAAACTAAAAATTTAACTTTGTTTCTGGTGAAGCAACGCGTGTCTGGCGAAGCAACGCAGTTGAAAGAAGCAGATATATTATAATTGTGTCACCGGAAAGCGAAAAAGGTAAACTTGGAAGAGCCTATAGTTTTCTAACTTCGCTTCTGGTGAAGCAACGGAGTTGGAACAAACAGATATATTATCATTGTGTCACCGGAGAGCGAAAAAGTTAACGCACAACTTGGAAGAGCCTATAGTTTTCTAACTTCGCTTCTGGTGAAGCAACGGAGTTGAAACAAGCAGATATATTATAATTGGGTCACCGGAAAACGAAAAAGGTAACCCACAACTTGGAAGAACCTATAGTTTTCTAACTTCGCTTCTGGTGAAGCAACGGAGTTGGAACAAACAGATATATTATAATTGTGTCACCGGAAAGGGAAAAAGTTAACGCACAACTTGGAAGTACCTATAGTTTTCTAACTTCGCTTCTGGTGAAGCAACGGAGTTGGAACAAGCAGATATATTATAATTGGGTCACCGGAAAGCGAAAAAGGTAACGCACAACTTGAAAGAGCCTATAGTTTTCTAACTTCGCTTCTGGTGAAGCAACGGAGTTGGAACAAGCATATATATTACAATTGGGTCACCGGAAAGCGAAAAAGGTAACGTACAACTTGGAAGAGCCTATAGTTTTCAAACTTCGCTTCTGGTGAAGCAACGGAGTTGGAACAAGCAGATATATTATAATTGTGTCACCGGAAAGGGAAAAAGTTAACGCACAACTTGGAAGAGCCTATAGTTTTCTAACTTCGCTTCTGGTGAAGCAACGGAGTTGGAACAAGCAGATATATTATAATTGGGTCACCGGAAAGCGAAAAAGGTAACGCACAACTTGAAAGAGCCTATAGTTTTCTAACTTCGCTTCTGGTGAAGCAACGGAGTTGGAACAAGCATATATATTACAATTGGGTCACCGGAAAGCGAAAAAGGTAACGTACAACTTGGAAGAGCCTATAGTTTTCAAACTTCGCTTCTGGTGAAGCAACGGAGTTGGAACAAGCAGATATATTATAATTGTGTCACCGGAAAGCGAAAAAGGTAACGTAAAACTTGGAAGAGCCTATAGTTTTCTAACTTCGCTTCTGGCGAAGCAACGCAGTTGAAACAAGCAGATATATTATAAATGTGTCACCGGAAAGCGAAAAAGGTAACGCACAACTTGAAAGAGCCTATAGTTTTCTAACTTCGCTTCTGGTGAAGCAACGGAGTTGGAAAAAACAGATATATTATAATTGTGTCAGCGGAAAGCGAAAAAGTTAACGCACAACTTGGAAAAACCTATAGTTTTCTAACTTCGCTTCTGGTGAAGCAACGGAGTTGAAACAAGCAGATATATTATAATTGGGTCACCGGAAAGCGAAAAAGGTAACGCACAACTTGGAAGAACCTATAGTTTTCTAACTTCGCTTCTGGTGAAGCAACGGAGTTGGAACAAGCAGATATATTATAATTGTGTCACCGGAAAGCGAAAAAGGTAACGCACAACTTGGAAGAACCTATAGTTTTCTAACTTCGTTTCTGGTGAAGCTACGTAGTTGAAACAAGCAGATACATTACAAGTGTGTCACCGGAAAGTGAAAAAGGTAACGCACAACTTGGAAGAACCCATAGTTCTCTAATTTTGTTTCTGGAGTTTTCTGGTTGTAGGAACAAGCAGATATATTATAATTGTGTCGCTGGAAAGCGAAAAAGGTAATCCCTGAAATGTTCAGGACTGAAACAATCGCTTAGCGAAAGGCCATACGGGCGATAGTTTACGGCGCCATAAGAGCAGTAAACCTGACAAGGCATTGGTTGACTAACCAATTGTAGATGAAGTAGTTAGTCAACCAATGTCAGGTTTACTGCTCTTACGGCGCCGTAAATTATCGCCCGTATGGCCTTTCGCTTAAAATTCGACAATTTTTACGATTTTATATCAGGAGATCAGAAACGCAAAAGGGTTGACTTTATTGGAAGATGATAAGTTCATTCGATTACATATTACATGAAATCAACTTTAACTTAAGAATATCCGAAAATCAGAAGAAAGAAAATCAGAGAATATCAGAAATATGATGATTACAGTGAAATCTTCTGTTGGTGATCTCATAGTAAATAACGAGGAAAAAGAACCTCATGATTTGATCCCGACAAGGTAAACATTTATTCATACATTTAGTTTACTCTCAAAATCAACACGAAACGTTTGAAATATTTTATAGAGATATTTTTACTGTTTATTTGGAACGTCAAATAAACTTGAATCAAACTCAAACTGTGGTTTATTCCACATAAAATAGGAAATTGCATAAGATGCCACTAGAAAATAGTTTCAGAACAATACCAAAATAAGATGTAGTAGAAGTACAGGACAGAGACATGATTATCTACAATTACTAAACGTTCGTAGGTTTCCTCTGGTTCGTCAAAATGAAAAATTTTAACAAACAATAACCGCGCCACGAACGCCCGGCGCTCACACGGCGCGGCGCTCACACGGCGCGGAGCTCGCGGCGCGGATATCTGTCTCCGCCTTAAGAATCTAAGCACCGCCTTACGAGGGTTAATACCAAAAGCTAAATCTCGATAGCCATATTTTCTTCTATTCTTGTCGATAGTATATCAACTATGACAATTTGCATAATACCAAAATTATTAAGAGAATAAACTTATGCAAAAGATTAATTAAAAAACGTTTTTTATTTAAAATTTATTTAGAAGTTATTACAAAATAAATAAAAAAGTTTAACTATTTTGCTCGGTTTTAAAGAACAACGCCTTTGTCTGCTGGCACTCCTTTAACGTCCAATCCAGTAACCCGATAGACACAACCGTGGATTTCTTCCATATTTCCTTGAATCCCTGCTGAAGTTACATATAGCTCATCTAAATGTTTTCCTCCAAATGTGATAGAAGTTATCTAAAAATAGTTCATTTTTATTATTTGTTTCGGGAACTTGCTTCTATCATTAGTTAAATTAGTATGGAAATGTAGAATTATTCAAATAAATTTATGATTTTTTTTTTACAGGCGACGTAAAGTCGTCTGAACAACTCAGGTTATAATGGAAAAATACATATTAAAACAAAGAAAGGTTACAATATTAACTATTATACAGTGCGTCCATAAAGTAAGGCATAAATTCGTTATTTCGTAAACCGGCGACTAAAAGGAGTAATCCCGAAACAGGTCGATTTTTGTTTTTAAATTACGATTTTTTGGCAAATATATCATACTAGTGACGTCATCCATCTGGGCGTGATGACGTAATAGATGATTTTTTAAATGAGAATAGGGGTCATGTGATAGCTCATTTGAAAGGGTATTCAATTCTCTATCCAATAGTATAAACATGAATAAAATTATTTATGCAGGGTGTTCAAAAAACGTTTTTTAAATTAAAATAAGTGAAACAAAAAGAAGAATATATGTAATTTATTTAATTCAAAATACGTTTTACTACTGTCAGAAAACATAAAAAAAATTATTTGACAAATAAACATTGATTTTCGCTTAAACTAAATGTTCAAACTGCCCAAGACACAGGTGGGTGGCAGCTTTAACATTGAATTTAAGTAAAAAACAATATGTATTTGTCAAATAAACATTTTTTTCCTGTTTTCTGACAGCAGTAAAACGTATTTTGAATTAAGTAAATTACATACATTCTTCTTTTTGTCTCAATTATTTTAATTAAAAAAATGTTTTTTTGAACATCTTGTATAAATAATTATATTAATGTTTATATTAGTGATTAGAGAATTAAATACCCTTTCAAATGAGCTATAACATGACCCCTATTTTCATTTAAAAAAATCATCAATTACGTCATCACGCCCAGATGGATGACGTCACTAGTATAATATATATGCCAAAAAATCGGAATTTAAAAATAAAAATCGACCTGTTTCGGGATTTTTCCTCAATGCCGCCGGTTTACGAAATAATGAATTTATGCGTTGCTTTATGGACGCACTGTATACAATATTTTACTACCACCGTTGCATTTGGTTGTCTTTTTAAAGACAGATCACATGCTATGATCTTTGTGGCGGATATTCTTGAGTTGGGTTGATTTTATGTAATCAAATGAACTATCTTTTAGTAAAGTCATCCCAGGAACGCAACTTATCAATATTGGCAATATCATTTTAAAGTCTTCTACTTTATACAAAATACATGTCTGAATTGTCGATATAAATGAGTCAGATTAAATAAATTATTACAAGAATATTTTACTAAGCAACAACATTTTTGTTTAATTTAGTAATATTTTGTATTTTGACAACGACACCCGACGTGGGCGTCGAAACGTTAATAAAATCATTTTTTTGGTAAAATTGTGGCTTATTTCCCATTGAAAATAGTTGATTAATATTAACTAGATACTAATACGACTAAGAGCCGCTATAGGTGAAAATTCTTAATCATTTTAGGCACGACGGGACCCTATAACTTAAATAGTAGAATCTAAAAGAAAACGTTTGAGCACTGTGCCGTCACTTTTCAGTGGCACATGCGTCTACAGTGGCGCATCAAACTTTCCACTTATGGACGGGATACATAAATTAATAAATACCCTCCCTAATTACCAGAATTTAATTTTTTTCATTTTTTTAAGTTTTATGTGATTAAGACATAAGATTCATCGTAATTTTAACCCACCACCCCCTTCTCCCTGCCCCCACCATCAAAAACATTATTTTTAGATTTTATTTTTTTTTTGGTGGGATGCAATCAATTTTAAAATTTCAAAAAATTTACACGCATAGTTAAGGCTTTTATAAAACACGTATATTTTTTATAGACATGTAGGTTGAGTGTACATAACCTCAAAAAAATTTAAAAATTTTTTTTTTTGAAAAAAAGTATATAACTTTTTTTTGGGGATAGCTGCAGATCTAATTTTTTCTTAGTCTTGTGTATTTTATCAAACACTATATTCCTAATTTTTTTCAGATTTTTCTGTAACGTTGGTTACCTTCAAAAATCCAAAAAACTGTTTTTTAAGGGGGTTTTGGGGAGTTTGAACGTGTTTTTCTGATTTTTAAATATTCTAAAGAACTCAGTTACTTCAAGTTACATATAACCTATAAAAACAAAATTGATTTGATATATTATGAAGTCTATAAAATAGGGAAAATCCCCCAAAAAACAATTTTTCGGATTTTTGAAGGTGGGGAGACTTAAGGAAAAATCTGAAAAAATTAAAAATATAGTGTTTCATAAAACACACAAGATTAAGAAAAAATTAGACCTGCAGCTATTCCTCAAAAAAAGTTATACGCTTTTTTGAAAAAAAAAATTCTTTTAATTTTTTGAGGTTATGTACACTCTACCTATGGGTCTATAAAAAATAGGCATATTTTATAAAAGCCTCAACTATGCGTGTGAATTTTTTGAAATTTTAAAATTGATTGCATCCCACCAAACAAATATAAAAACGAAAAATGAAGTTTTTGATGGTGGGGGCAGGGGGAAGGGGGTGGTGGGTTAAAATCACGATGAATCCTATGTGTTAATCACCTAGAACTTAAAAAAATAAAAAAAATTAATTCTGTTAGTAAGTTCTGTTAACTTTTAATTTATTTATCCCGTCCATAAGTGGAAAGTTTGATGCGCCACTGTCGACGCATGTGCCACTGAAAAGTGACGGCACGTGTTCAAACGTTTTCTTTTAGGTTCTACTATTTAAGTTATAGGGTCCCATCGTGCCTAAAATGATTAAGAAATTTCACCTATAGCGGCTCTTAGTCTGTAACATAAAAAGAGAACTGATATAATTTGTGATACAAACTAGATTATAATGTAAATATTTTTATGCCTATAGCCGTTAAAAACTTTAATGTCCGACTGGTCTATTATTTGACAAATAACGACCTGATTTCAAAGTCAATTACATATGGATATACACTCACCGGCACAAAACTCCGCCACCCAAAATTTTTGATTAAGTTTGATAATTTATAACTTTATTATTTCTGTACTCCGATTTTCAAGATTCTTGCACCAGTTTGAAGGTACAGGTATTGATATCGTTTGGTATTATTCCGGTAACACAAAAATTTTGCTTGCATGGCATTATAGGGGGTGAATAGAAGTGTTGTATTTCTTCCTTACTTTAAAACGTTCTGTGGAAAAATGAAAGGGCTGATTTTATTATTTATAGTCCTGTCATATTATCCCGGAGGCATCACTAAAATTTTTTTTTTGAATTATCCGAATATCTGTTTTCTTGTAAGAGCTGTACCATTTTGTGTAAATAAAAACACTGATTGACTCATAAAATAGAGGTTGGATTGATAAGATTAGAATGGTTCGCATGCAGCCCAGCAGGGCCCCCGCTACCATATGTGCAAATTGTGCAATGCACACGGGCGCCATCCTTTAGGGGCGCCAAAACCCAGGGTAAAAAATTGCAAAAAATTTGGAAAAAAAAACAAACAAAAAAAAAACAAAAATCAATTTTATTATAAAAGTTGAGAAATTAAATAGGATTACGTATAAATAGAAGAAAAACATGAGAAAAACAGAATACTTCGGCCATATAATAATTAGAGGACCTAAATTCCATCTACTTCGCCTTATAATACAATAATAAGTGGAGGGAAAGAGATGATTTGGTCGAAATTAACTTTCATGGTCGTGAAATATTAGATAAAGAAGACGAAGGTATAATAAATACACACAAAATTTTATTAGTAGGTATATCATCCAGTTATTGCCGATTCCTACATGCAAGACCATGTGGGAAGTCAGGCATTTTAATTTATTTTGTTATGATTTTATTGTGTTTGTTTCATTTTGATATTTTAGTTTACAAATAATAGTCCATTTATTCACGGTTTTTGCTGTGAATTTTAAAGAACCGCTTGCATTGATATGAAATACATATTGGCATAGGTACACATATTACACATAGCTAACAAGTAAAAAAGTGATATTGTGCCGATGTGTGCTTTTGCACTGGGGGTGGGTTCCACCCCTCCTCGGGGGTGAAAAACATACGTTTAAAATAAGCCTGGAATTGGATAAACTGAGTAATTCTAAGGAACTTTATTTCTATAGAATTTTTTCAATAAGTTAATACTTTTCGAGCTATTTGCGAGTGAATATGTTAATTTTGTAACAAAAACCCTATTACACGGTTTTTCCAAAATAACTCAAAAAGTAAGTATTTTATCGAAAAACATGTTCCTATCAAAAAATAGCTTACAAAAAGTTTAAAAAATGGCTGGCATATGAAGCCTATAAACCCAGTAGAAGGACAGTTGTAGCTAAGGAAAAGTAGGTTCTTATTCTTCAAATTTCAAATCGAATATTTTAACGTGAAATAACCAAAAGTGTTTATAACAAGCTTTATACTTGTTCTTTAAATAAGTTTCTAGCATCAAAAGTAAGTAAGTTATGCTCAAAATAAAGTTGGTCCCTTTTTTGGTAAAAGAAATCTTTTGGACAAAATTTTTTTATCTTGCAAAAAATTGCTTTTTTTAAATAGCTTAAAATATATTATTGATACCAAAAATCTCAAGCAGTAAAAAATGTAGGTTTTTCAATTCTGAATATTTTGGATTTTTTGTTTTCCTGTAAAACAAAAATTTGTTAAGATATGGCTGTTTAAAATTTGGATACACCTGTGATTAACGACTCGTTCAAGCCCTTTTAACTAGAACAGTCTTTTCAAAAACCTTTGAACCGATGAAACTTCAGATCATACAAACAATACATAAGTAACTTGTAGTGAAGCGGTAACGATTAATAATTTCATTTGGGACGCTAATTAGGGGGTGATTTTCACGATTTTTTTTTATCAAAAAAGGGGCCATCATTATTTTTAGCGTAACTTACTTACTTTTGAAGTTATAAATTTAAAAAACAAAAAAAAATGTTTCACTTTCACTTTTTTATAAGCTTTATTTTTGCTAAGAACATTTTGTTCGATAAAATACTTACTGAATTTACTGAAAAAACCCTATCGAACAAAAGTTACTTAAAATTAGTCATTTTATCCAATTCCTTTTTTGAATATTTCTATGTTTTTTTACCCCCGAGAAGGGGTGGAACTCACATCCAGGGCAAAAGCACTCATCCACACAATATCACTTTTTTTATTTGACATGTTAGGTATGTGTATGCCAAATTCCATGTCAATGCAAGCAATTCTTTAAAATTCGAAGGTTTTGCAATATTTTACCGTGAGTGACTGGACTATAAATATGACTTCTAAGGTTCAGTTTTTACTTTATTTCAAGCACCTACCTACCTACCGACCTACCTTCAAAAAATAAATAGAAAAACATGATCCAAAATGCCTTAAGAGGCGCCAGTTACCCTTCCGGGGGCCCTGCAGCCCAGATCTCAATCATATTGAGTATTTATGGGGTAAATTAAAGAATGCTATTCGCCGTCATCCTAGGCCTCCAAAAAATTTGGTACAGTTATGGCCCTGCTAGAGGAATATCGGACTATTTCCGAGACAAGGATAACACATCTTTATTCGATGCCAAACAGATTGCTAGCAGTCATTGCAAGAGGTGGACATACCCGCTATTGAATTGTTTTGTTTTGTTGTTAATTTTGTTTTGTTTTGTTAATTTTAGTGAGTTTGATATTTTTAATTAAAAAAACCTTCAAAGCAGTGTTTTTATTTACAGCTCTTACCAGAAAAGAGATATTCGGATAATTCAAAAAACAAAACATTAGTGATACTTCCAGGATAATACAAAAGGAGTATGAAACAAAATCAGCCCTCAAAATTTTCCACAGAATTTTTTAAATTTAAGAGAAAATACAATGCTTCCTTTCACCCCCGTATAATACCATCTAAGCAAAAAATGTTTGTTACCGGAATAATAAAAAACGACACTAATACATGTACCTACAAACTGATAGAAGAATCGTGAAAACCGGAGAACAAATAATAAAGTTATATTATTGCCAAACTTAATCAAAAATTTTGGGTGGCGGAATTTTGTGCCGGTGAGTGTATTTCCCTATAACAGGTGAGCCGAGGCAACCCCTAAAATTACGTTACAGCGACCACGAAAATCAACTTTAAGGTGAATGGCCAATTTTGGTGGTTCCTCATGTTTTCGTGGTGGCTGAATCTGAATACTAAGTTTATTTTTATCTAAAATTGGAGGAACATGTTCAAAAATCAAATTTTATGCAAAAATACGAAAAATCAATTTTGATGATTTTTCAACTTTACCTCGCTGTATCTTTGGTTGCTGTTAATATTTTTCCTCTTGAAAATTTTACTACATATATCATATTTGGATTCGTACAAAATGCTTATACAAATTAAAAGAGGAGTTGTTAATTTTTAAACATTTTGTCGTCAGATTTCGTTAGGTTCATGTTTACTTGTTAAGTGACAAACTTTTTAGCTTATAATTTTGACCAATACAGCAATAAAACATAATTCATGAGTAAGTTTTTTGGAAAGTTTTAAGTCAAAATATGCAACAGATAGAAAGTTATGTTACTTTATATACGAGCGGCACACCACAAAAAACGCTTATTTCTCGAGAAACTGTGTGGTATGATGACCACGGTGTGGTGAATGACTAATTTTGGTTATACTGTATGTTTTTGATGGTCCTGAAAACGAAACTTAGGTTTATTTTGAATTTTACGTGGGAGAACATTGGGAATATTGGGAACATTGGCAAAATCGCAATTTTACCCTAAAAATAAAAAAAAATGAAATCACATTTTTCGCGTTTATTAACTCTGTTCCATTTTAATATTTTTTTCTAAAATTTTTACAGTATCTATATATTTCTTACCTTTCTGAAAATAATGATGTGTCTCAATATTTCTGTCTCATTATAATAAAAGTTATGAATTGTTTAAAGTGAGAGGAGCAGATTACTGAATTTCAAAGCTTAATTGTAGAAGTTGAGTGACAAAATTTGAAATTTAGCTTTTTAATCAAGTTTATATTAAAGTATAGGGTACAAAGAATAAAATGTTTAATAGAAAACCATAATGCAACTTTTAGTTTTAACAAAACGTGATTTAATTTTTTTTTTATTTTTAGGGTAAAATTGTGATTTTGACAATGTTCCTCCATCTAAAATTCAAAATAAACCTTATTTTCGTTTTCAGCATCATCAAAAACATAAGGTAAGAACAAAATTAGCCATTCACCACACCGTGGTCAGTATCTCGAGAAATAAGCGTTTTTTTTTGGAAGAGTGCCACTTGTCTATAAAGTCACATAACTTTTATCTTATTGCATATTTTGACTTGAAATTTTACAGAAAACTTCTTCATTAATTATATTTTATTGCTGTGTTGGCCAAAATTATAAACTAAAAAGTTTGTCACATAACTTTTTTAAGTAAACATAAAAATAACGAAATCAGACGACAAGATGTTTAAAAATTAACAACCCCTATTTTAATTTGTTTAAACATTTTGGACAAATCTCGTTGTCATCTAAATACTTGAAAGATGATACAGTAAAATTTTCAACAGGAAATGTTTACAGCAACCAAATATACAGCGAGGTAAATATGAAAAATTATCAAAATTGATTTTTGAACATGTTCCATCAATTCTAGATAAAATAAACTTCATATATTCGGATTCACCGACCTCGAAAATATAAAGAATTACCAAAATTTGATATTCACGTATCATGGATGTATCATGGTCGCGTTTTCGATTTCTAAGCCTCAAATTAGGGGTCTGCCGCTGGCCTACTAGGGCGTTATATTTCAAAATAACACCCTAGGTTGTTACATTTAAATAACTAGTTAATACTGTCAAGTTGACAAATAACAACCTGAGTAAAACTGTGGTTACCACAATTATTTCGTTACGGCTATTGCTGGTAAATGTATTTATTTGAAAACTAATTAATCCAAAATTCATTCAATTTGTTTGCATATAAAGAATATTTAGTGGGACATTAAATGTTGAAGGCACCACGGGTATTATGGATAATACCCATGGTATCTTAATAACTATTTATGATGTTTAGATTTTTGTTGTCTCTAAGACGCTCAGAGAATATGTCGTTGGGAAGGTTGAGTTTACTTCTTGTTTCCTGGAATATTTGACATTCGGTTAAAATATTAGGTTATACTGCTATGTTTGTTTGCTACGGCTTGCAGGATGGGAGGGGGGAGGTATCTCTTTTGATTCGGTAAAATATGTGTATGATGGAAGATGTGTTTGACCAAGTCGGAATCGAGAAAAGATAACTTGTTTTCTCCTAAGTAACACAAAGGCATGCTTTTGTAAAGAGTTGTCTTTAATTTGACGTAGTTTTTCGTAACGCTGCGACCATTTGTTTTACCACGCACAACTAACTTCCGTTTTTTAAGCACAATTATTAAGATAGTTAAGTACCATGTACTCCAATATGAGATGGAACCTAGATCAATACCACGTGTTTGTTTTCCTTTGTAGTATTTTGAAGTTCTTTTAAAATGTCTTAATGAATAAAGTTGTTGGAGTATATCTTTTATATGTTACAAAGGGAGTTCATTTAGTAAGTTATATATTATGATTGTGTAATTTCTCTGGTCCGTTTTGTTAATGAATTTTAGAGCTTCAAGAATTGTGTACAATTCTGCATTCGAGATAGTCCAGTTGTTAAGCAATTTAAATTTAGCATTATGAGTACAGTCGAACCCGCTTATTAGAATACCTGTTATAGGAGTATCTCCCTTTAAGGAATAGTAGTTAGAGATCCCGAAACGTTTTTACTACCCGCCAATGATCGGTTATTAGAATATCCCGGTTATAGGAATACGTTTGTTTGGCACGAAGGCTATTCCAATAAGCTGGTTCGACTCTATAGATTTGTTGGTAGTTGCTAAATCTATCCATGATGTCTTTAAAGTGATTTAATATTATGGTTTGTGGGGATTCGTCTTTATTAAATTTTAATAGATCAGTGATCATTCGTGGTTTATTTACAGTTCATGGAGGAGGAGAATTTTCGTTATGGTGGTATATGGTCGGAAATATTATGCTATATCTATGAATTGAGATAAAAAGTACTGACTAATACGATTGTTAAAAACATTGTGGTAAACAAGGTTATCTGCAGAGGATAAAAATTTACAAGCAAACGACAAATTTAAAAAATCTCTTTCTAGGGGGTTTGCCCCCCTAACTCACTACATTGCCTTAATATGGGGATTGCTCCAAAGCCCTCCAAAGCAACTCGTAGTCCCGTATTTTGAATTACATCTAGTTCTTTAAGAAAAGATCCTAGCTAAGTTATATACTACTGAGCCGTAATCAGTTGATGCAATTTGTGTTTGAAGAAATAACTCTCATGATCATTATCAATCAGCCCTGATTTGTCCATTGTTAAACATAGGCCTTTTTCAGATATTTCCATCTTCTTCTGTTCTGTGCCTCTGTTATCCAATTGATCATAGTTCTTTTGTGGTCGTCGGTCCACCGCGTTGGGGGTCTTCCTTGGCTTCACTTGTCCGCCCGTGGTCTCCACTCAAGCAATTTTTTGTCCATCTGTCGTCTTTTATTCTTGCAACATGTCCCGCCCATCTTCATTTTTGTCTTATAATACGTTAGATAATATCTTCGACTCCGGTTCGCCTACGAATTTCCTCGTTTCTTACTCTATTTCTTAAGCTTATTCCAAGCACTGATCTCTCCATCTTTTGTTGTCTCCTCATTTTTTCAACTGATGTTTTTGTAAGGGTTAAGGTTTTCGCTCTGTATTAGGAGAACTGATAGAACGCACTGATTAAAAGCTTTTCTTTTTAAATAGATTGGTATATTTGTTTTTTTAACATGTCTCTCATTTTTCCGAATGCAGTCCAACCTAAACTTATTATTCTGAGTAATTCGCATGTTTGCATGGTTGTCACGCGTTAACCTTATTTCGTGACCCAAATACATATATTTTCCACAAGTTCTATGGGCGATTTCTAGAAGAAATAATTATAACCTAATAAAAAGAGAATTGATTAAATATATTGTTAAATATTATACAGCGGAACCTCGATAACTCGGATTAATCGGGACCGCGGCCGATCCGGGTTATCGAAAATCCGGGTTAGCCGGAGAATATGGTAAAAATTAATAAAATACGGTATACTTACAGATAAACTCAGTTATAATTAAAATAACATGAAATATATATATGCACAGTACCTACACATCTAAATTATTAAAAACACCCAAACATAAACCTAGGCAAACGGAAGCAAACAATACAAGACTGTATTGTTAGCAAACAATACATTCACAATCGGAACGATGTTATGAACAGGGCAAACTAAGACCATTGTTTCAAAAAGAATTTTTTAAATAATCTTTTAGTCTTTTTTAAACAATGCTAAGACAGTTTGAAATAAATAAAGGAATAAAAGGTGCCTGTTGTTTCCGATAAATCCGAGACAATGACCGTCGCTCTGCCGCTGCCGCCGTGTGCCATAAGTCATTTTTACTATCGTATACATAGTTCAAATTACACAAATACACATTATCTCTCAAATATTATATTACATACTATCCCTTGCAAGATAATTCGGATAAGATTCCCTAGATTAAGAGACTGACTAAGATGATATCAAGCATAAAATAATCTGGGGAATTCCATCCGAATTATCTTGCAATGGATAGTACATTTTTATTGTTGAAATGTTTGTCTGATGAAAATCGGTCCGGGTTAGCCGGACTTCCGGGTTATCGGGGGCTGACTTATCGGGGTTCCACTGTACATATGACTTACTTGTGAATTTGGAAATTGCAATATCTGCAAGACAGTATCTGGTATTCGTGGATTAATTTTGTACACTCTTGAAGATTCGAAGACTGCTACCCATAGGTTTCCTTCTTTATCTATCGTCATGCCACCACATATGGCATCTTCATCAAATTCTGCATGGTTGTATAACGAGAAAATAACTTGCCTGTTAGCTACAAATAATAAAATTTTAAATATTATATCCAAATATTTTTAATTTAATTTTGAGTATACAGTGAGGACGTTTGAGTTAAAATAAATTCATAAACTCGAGAATGGACGAATTTGAAGAGTAATTCTCAGACAGGTCGATTTTTATTTTTAAATTATGACTTTTTCACATATATATAATACTAGTGACGACATCCATCTGGGCGTGATGACGTAATCGATGATTTTTTTTAAATGAGAGAAGAGGTCGTGTGCTAACTCATTTGAAGTGTTATTTAATTCTCTATTCAGTAACATATACGTTAACATAATTATTATTTATACAGAATGTCCAAAAATTATTTTTTGCATTAAATTAATTGGCACAAAAGAAGAATGTATGTAATTTATTTATTTCAAAATACATTTGAGTGCTGTTGGAAAACAGAAAGAAATGTTTATTTTAAAAATAAACATTGTTTTTCGCTTAAATTCAATGAAAGCTGTCACCCACCTCTCTCTTAGCAGTTTGAACATTGAATTTAAGCAAAAAGCAATGTTTATTTGTGAAATAAACATTATTACATGTTTTTCTGACAGCAGTAAAATGTATTTTGAATTAAATAAATTACATACATTCTTATTTTTGTGTAAAATAATTTAACAAAAAAAATTTTTTTGGACACCGGGTGTAAATAATTATGTTAATATTTATAATCCTGAATAGAGAATTAAATAATTTTCCAAATGAGCCATTAGACAACCCCTACTCTCATTTAAATAAATCATCGATTAGGTCATCACGCCCAGATGGATGACGTCACTAGTATGATATATATGACAAAAAGTCGTAAGTTAAAAATAAAAATCGGCCTGTCTCAGGATTTCTCTCCAATTCGCCCATTCTCGAGATAATGAATGTATTCCAACTCAAATGTGATCACTGTATATAGATGAATTTTCCATGATAAACTAAGACCAATAAGCAAAATTTAAATGCATGTCCTATAGTCAGGGATCCCAGGCCTATTTTCACCATTTATAGCTAATTTTTCGTGAGTAGCTTTATTTTGACGAGACGCCCAACTTTTTTCCTTACATCAACTTCCATATGTGGTAGATAACAAATACAGCAGGGATAGTCCAGTCGAGCTGCCCCAAATTTTATTTGTCTACTCTTTAGGGAGGGTCAATAGTAGTGTAAATTTAAAATATCGACTGAATTCCGTGTTGCTAGCCGTCATTTTGATTTTAAACGTTTTTTGCTCAATATATCCGCCATTTTCAACTTCTTGACAAAAAGTATGAAAACTAAAATTGTTGAAAATGTGATTTTATATAATTTTGTTTAATTACAATTTTTTCGTGCGGTCGATATTTTTAGAGTTATGGGGGAAATAATAACTGTCATTATCGTATAATAAAAGTATATTGTTTTTGCTGAGTGTGCGGTGAGATCATCCGGCTAAACAAAATTTACTGAAATTTTTCTTAAATTTTCATATTTTCTTAATATGCAAAGTACAAAGTTTGCATAGTACTTGTGAAAACTTGTAATAAGAATTAACTTCTAAAAAGCAATAAAAGCCAAATATGTATATATTTATTATTATACCTACACAATGATCCGGTGTTAAAATCAATGTCGTATTGATCTATTCTTTGGCTTAGTGAGTCTGTAAAATACATTTTCTTGTTATTATAGTCAAAAGCTATACCATTCGAAATACCGATTCCAATTCGATGGCACTTGACAACACCTTCTTCATCAAAACTGTAAAGCTTCCCCCTAAAATCTACATTTATATCTATATTATATCAAATTTTAATGAACTAGTTTTTATGGAAAATAAGCCACAATTTTACTAAATAAATGATTTTATTAACGTTTCGACGCCCAAATCGCAGTATGGTGGAGATATGTAGATGATGTGTTTTCAATATGGCCTCATAGATATAATAAAATATAATAAAATTTACAATGGAAAAGGAATATAATAACTAATAACACTCTGCCTTTCCTTGATATTTTAGTCTCAAAGAAGGATACTGGATATGAGACCCAAGTGTATAGAAATCCAACACACTCTAACATAACAGATATCTTAATTACAAATCAAATCACAACATCAACGTTAAAAAGGGAATCATTAAATCCTTATATGATAGAGCCAAAATTACTTGTTCTAACGAAAATTCATTCTAAGAAGAAAAACAATTGTTAACATCTGTTTTATTAAAAAATGATTATCCTTTATCGTTTATAAATAAGGAATTATCAAGCTTGGATCGAATGGAACAGAAAAACTTAGAACGGAATCCTATAGCGTTCATAAGAAATAATACGAGGAAAATATCAATACCATATATAAAAGGGCTATCCAAGAAACTTAAAACAATGGGAAATAAATTCAACATTTCAACAACAGTCAAACCAACAAACGCATTGAGATATATTCTATCTAAAACTAAACCTAACAGTGAACAAGAAAGAACACAGTATTGTATTTATAAAATACCTTGTCAATGCGAACAATTTTATTTATATGAAACGTCAAGACCATTAAATATTAGAATAAGTGAACATCAGTCTTATATTAAAAATAGAGAATTTGATAGATCTCAAATATGTCAACATGCATGGAATAATGAACATAGTGTTCAGTGGAGAGATTCAAGTATAGTCCTTAAAGAAACAGATAGTAAAAAGAGAAAAATCAAAGAAGCGGCTTTAATTATGTTAAATGAAACCAATTGTGTCGTAAATTCCTCGGTAGAATGCAGTAGCATGTGGTTACCCATACTAAAAGAGGAAGTCAATAGAAAGAAAATACCACGATTGGTAAGTCAATAACATATCGAGTTAGTACCTATTTTATATTTTAGTATTATTTATATTTATATCTATGTATTATTATTAATATTACTTAGAATTTAAAATTACCTTCTTCTTCTTGTAGTCCCTTCTCCTATCGGAGGTTGGCTATCATCACAGCTATCCGTACCTTATTGGCGGCTGCTCTGAAAGGATCTAATGAGCTACAACTAAAGCCTAAATATTCTAGCTTTCTTGTTTTAATGTTCTTTATCACCTCGCAATCCTTTTGCAGCCTTCTTAACACTTCTGCATTTGTAACTCGTTGGAACCATGGTATTTTCAAAATCCTTCTATATCACCACATCTCAAAAGCTTCCAACTTCTTTATATTTTCTACTTGTAGTGTCCAGCATTCCACTCCATACAACAAAGTCGAGAACACGTAGCATCTTAAGGCTCTTATCCTCAGCTCCAGAGGAAGGTCTCGATTAACAAACATCTTTTTCATTTATATAAATGCTTGTCTTGCAATTTCAATGCGTGTCCTGATTTCTCTACCCTGGCCATTGTTTTCATTTACCCAGGTTCCCAGATATTTGTAGTTATTCACTCTTTCTACTTGTTTTTCCTCGATATCCAACCTTACTACTGTATGTTGCTTAGAAATAATCATGAACTTGGTTTTCTTAAAGTTCATTTGTAGTCCATAGTCCATACTGACTTGACGTAATCTATTTACTAATAGTTGCAGTGCATCTAGACTGTCTGCAAAAATAGCGGCGTCGTCTGCGAATCTTATGGTGTTCAAGATTTTTCCGTTTATTGATATACCCTGTTCTTCCTCTGATATTGCTTCCTTAAAAATAGCTTCGCTGTACAGATTGAATAACAATGGAGACAACACGCAACCCTGTCTAACACCTCTCTTGATTTTTATGGCCTCTGTTTCGACATTTTCGATTTTAACCGTTGCTTTTTAATTCCAGTGCAGATTGACAATTGCCCGTATATCTCGACTGTCCACATTCTTCTCTTTTAAAAGTTTTATTATTATTAATTAATAATAAATTATATTAAAATAAAAACCGCGACTTTGAACCCTTGTAACTACGCTCGTTCTCCGCTCTGGTTTCTGCCTGTAGAAGAAAGTCATGTACACAACTAATTCAACATATCCCCATTAGACCAGGGTAGAAAAATAAATATGAGCGAATTCAGGGTAAAAATCAATACAGGTATTTGAAGGTGCTAAATGGTAGGATGGATATAGTTAATTAAAAATACATACAGAGGTACTCGTAAATCGACTTCATTTTTTTTATAAAAAAAGGCCAAAGTCAGAAAATATGGTTTTTTGCCTATAGCATTTTTAGTATCATACTTACAGCAAAAGTTGTTTTATGAAAGTTGTGTACCATGAAAAAACGATTAATTTGAATTTTTATAAGTTAAAATCCATAAAGAATTAACCTAGATAATTGCAAAAAACCATGTTTTTTGCACTATTTTGTAACTGTTAATAACATTTACCAAAAAGGCCGCAAGAAACTTATTGTACCTTGATCACGAGGCAATTAAGTGCCTTTATCAGTGTACAAAATTTCAAGAAGATCTGTTTGTTAGTTTACGAGTTATGTTTAAATGTTTATGCCCTAGGAGTATTTTCAGAGTTTTTTGGCAAGGTGAAATGAGTTCTTAAAGACTCAAAGTACTAATAAAGTTAAAAAAGAATATATTTGTTTTTTAAATGTTGTTAAACAAGTCGCTAAAAAATGATGAGTTTTTTCCTTAAAAACAATTAAAATATCTTTGTTATTTTTCTGATGAATAATTATAATTGATTTTATCAAAAATCTGGTAAAAAACATACATTAAAAAAGAAAAACCAACTTTCCATGACCAATAATAGTCAAGTTATACTGTTTTTTTTTGAAAAATCACATCTCTATTGTTTATTAATATTAAGAGTTGAAATTTTTATAGAATGATAATAAATATCGATATTTTATATTTCAATTGATAAGTACGGAATATCTTCTATTTAAAAAACGAGTAATAACCCTTTAAAGTGAAGATATACACGCTGACTGAGCTGGGACCGTGTGATGGCGAAGATTGTCGGAGTCCAGTTTCGCGCGTCGAAATTTTGCTATAGAAATTTCAATTTGGAGCGCTTGAAAAATTTTACAATATCTCAGCTTCCAGAGAACGTAGAGCCTTCATTTTTTTTAATTGGAGTAACTCGACGAAACAATAGCAACTAGCTAATTTCCATTTACTGGAAAAATCGGAAAATTCTGGAAAATGCACTTTTTTATTCAACATGCATTTACAACGTTAACACATATAATTTCATAAATATTGTCCTAAAATATTATAAATTTGTGAATAAATATTAAAATAAAATTATAGTATATATCTATTTATATACAGGGTGGTTCATTTTATTCGCCTCGGTGTCTGTACGGAAAACGACTTGATTTAAAAAAAATTCTTCATAGAAATATACCGGGCCATTAACACTGCAATCTAAAAATAATAGGTTTGTTCTAGCATCAGTTTCAAATGGTTTGAAACCATCAGCGAATAGTGGACCAGCGCAAGTAGAGGGGATAGCACTGGTGACTGTATTATGTTCTCTCACTGACCAACTATTTGCTGACGGTTTCTGACTAATTTGACTGTTTGCTAGAACAAACCTAATGTGACTTATACAGGGTACTTCAAAAAAGAGTGGTATATCAAAGATATATTTTTTATGGAACACCCTACACCTGATGAAATTTTTAAATTGCCCTTAAAAAAGAAGCTAGACTATACCTAAGTACAGGGTGTTTTGATTTATTTCAATTTTTAGAAAAATGTAAAGATTTAGAAAAAAATAAATATTTACAAATCTAAGAATCGGTGACAATTTTTTTCTTGGTTCTTCATAATAGACTATTCAGCATATTTAAACAGATGTTTATTGTAACAAAATTTATAATTACTTAATCGTACATTTTTAGATTTAAAAATTAATTGAAAACAAAAACGTTCTCAAATTAAAAAAATTATATATAGTAATGAAACACAGACATACTCACAATCATTTAATTATACTTTGACGACCGGTTTCGATCTCTACAATATACAGATCATCTTCAGGTCGGCGTTACAAGTAGTTAAATGCTACAATAAGAGAAAACCTGTGTTAGAACAGTGTCATGAAAACATGAAAACATGAAAACATGAAAACATGAAAACATGAAAACATGAAAACACAAAAACTAGACTTCAATTCAGGAAATAAAAAATAAAAAATAAGTTAATTAGTGAATTGCGGAAATGTAGTGCTACCTCCCTTAAAAAACTTTTACCAATAATTGTTATGTGTTTGTGCTTTTAAACCCTATGTGTTATGTGTTAATTTATTTATTTATTTAAAAAAAAAACTATTCTCAAGTAAGTGCCTACACCCTTCCATTAATATTTCGTTTCTTTCTTTTTCTTTGTACATATCCCATTATACAATAGCTCAAACAAAATAATCTTTAATTTTCTCAATTTCTTACCTTTTTCAATTTTCAATTTAAAGTCTCTTAACCGACTTTTTGATAATAATAATTTTTTCATTTAACTTACTTGCTTTCTTTTAATTTCTATACACTTCATAGTTTCACAGTGTATGGCACTTACTACTTCATAATATTATAATGTTATTATTATACTTATGACATCCCTCAGTTAAGTTACTGAGAACAACACATCTTAAATTAGATTAATTTATTTCAACAATTTCCTATGTGTCATCTCCTATGCTTTGACCTCTGCCCGCATCGTATAACATCTACGAGCTAAGACCATCACATTTGTACAAGAGTCTAGAATAACATTTCACACTTTGCTACAATTAATACGCAACCCCTGGAGCATTGTCTTTCTCCATTCGAACAAAACATCACCCGTTTCACATACGCATCTTCCTTCAGGATCCATTCCAAATTCGAAATCTTACTGTGTTTTAACCTACGTAACATGTCTGTTTACCCTATCACTATCCTAACAAACCAATTAGCATAATTTGGACGTACTAATATGACAACAACCAAGTTGCAACGCAATCCTTGTAACGGCATGTAAGTAGATTAGAACAATATTACTATCTCTTTTATTATTACTACTTTGAATTTGGAAGCATATTTAAGTCAGCTTATGTTTATTTTGTTTTTAATGGTTAAAAAAATTTTAATCTCAACAAATTCACAAACTGTATGCACCCATTTGCACATACATGCCTATGAGCATTTTTACTCATAGGTGTGCCTTTGTATATAACAATATTCTGAAATGTCAACAGTTGCAAACTTTTTTTTTTTTTTTTTTTTTTTTTTTCTAAAAAATTTTTATAAAATTTTTTAAAATTTTTTAAATTTGGCTTTCTATTAACATCCCTTCAATCAGACACTGTTCTAACACAGGTTTTCTCTTATTGTAGCATTTAACTACTTGTAACGCCGACCTGAAGATGATCTGTATATTGTAGAGATCGAAACCGGTCGTCAAAGTATAATTAAATGATTGTGAGTATGTCTGTGTTTCATTACTATATTTAATATGGACTCACATATGCAACCCATTCAATATTTTTAAAAAAATTATGTATAGACTATAATTATTCATCTTCGTTAATTCTACACAATTTTTGTACAGGTTCATTAATTTCTTCCACATTATCCATAATTTCTTGAAATAAATCAATTGTACCGAGCTTTTCATAAATTGCACAGATGACACTGGCGAAAAAAGATGCTACAACCTTTTGACAGTTATTATAGATGACGAAAGTGGAAGTTGAAGAAGATTTGTTACTCAAAATTAGGGATAATGTTGAAGAAATAAGAAATTAATGAACCTGTACATAAACTGTGTATAATTAACGAAGATCAATAATTATAATCTATACACACATTTTTTTTTCAATTTGAGGAAGTTTTTGTTTTCAATTAGTTTTTAAATCTAAAAATGTACTATTAAGTAATTATAAATTTTGTTACAATAAACATCTGTTTAAAAATGCTGAATAGTCTATTATGAAGATCTAAGAAAAAATTTGTCACCGACTCTTAAATTTGTAAATATTTATTTTTTTCTAAAATTTTATATTTTTGTATAAATTTAAATGAATCAAAATACCCTGTATTTAGGTATAGTCTAACTTATTTTTTAAGGGCAATTTAAAAATTTCATCAGTTGTAGGATGTTCCATAAAAAATATATCTTTGATATACCACTCTTTTTGTAGCACCCTGTATAATTCACATTATTTTTATATTGTAGTATTAATTGCCCTGTATGTCTATGAAGATTTTTTTTAAATCAAGTCGTTTTCCGTACAGACACCGAGGCGAATAAAATGAACCACCCTGTATATAAATAGATATATACTATAATTATATTTTAATATTTATTTACAAATTTATAATTTTTTATGAAAATATTTATCAAAATATATTAGTATTAACATTGTAAATGAATGTTGAATAAAAAAGTCCATTTTCCAGAATTTTCCGATTTTTCCGGTAAATGAAAATTAGCTAGTTTTTACTCTTTCATCGAGTTACCCTGATTTAAAAAAAAAATGAAGACTCTACGTTCTCTGGAAGCTGAGATATTATAAAAATTTTCAAGCGCTCCAAATTGAACTTTCTATAGCAAAATCTCGACGCGCGAAACGACTCCGACAATCTTCCCCATCACATGGTCCCAGCTCAGTCAGCGTGAGTAACTTCATTTTAAAGGGTTATTACTCGTTTTAAATAGAAGATATTCCGTACTTATCAATTGCAATATAAAATATAGAAATTTATTATCATTCTGTAAAAATTTCAACTCTTAATATTTATAAACAATCGAGATCTGATTTTGCAAAAAAAAGTATAACTTGGCTATTATTGATCCTAGAAAGTTGATTTTTCTTTTTTAATGTGTGTTTTTTCACTAGCTTTTTGATACAACCAGTTATAAATATTTATCAGAAAAAATAACAAAGATATTCTAATTGCTTATAAGGAAAAAACTCACCATTTTTTTATCGACCTGTTCAACAACAATTAAGAAACAAATATATTCTTTTTTAACTTTCTTAGTACTTTTAGTCTTTAATCACTCATTGCACTTTGCCAAAAAGCTCTGAAAATACTCCTAGGGCAACAATGATTGTTTAAACATTCGATGTCTGGGATAAACATTTAACATAACTCGCAAACTGAGAAACAGATCTTCTTGAAATTTTGTACACCAATAAAGGCACTTAATTGCCTCATGATCAAGGTATAATAAGTTCGTTACGACCTATTTGGTAAAAGTTATTAACATTTACACAATAGTGCAAAAAACGTGGTTTTTTGCAATTATCTCGGTTAATTCTTTATGGATTTTAACTTGTAAAAATTCAAAATAATCGGTTTTTCATGATACATAACTTTCATAAAACAACTTTTGCTGTAAATATGATACTAAAAATGCTATAGGCAAAAAACAATATTTTCTAACTTTGGCCTTTGTTTATAAAAAAATGAGGTCGATTTACGAGTACCTCTGTATGTATTTTTAATTAACTATATCCCCCCTACAATTTAGCACCTTCAAATACGTGTATTGATTTTTCCCGTTTTTATGTTTCGGCCCGGGTCTACATATAGTTTGTCCATATTACTTATTACGAGCAAATTGGGAACTCTTGGACAAAAAGAGTTGGGAACTCTTGGACTACAATAATGACATACGAAGCAAATATACGACCTGACACAGCGAGGACAAAAAAAAGCTAGAAATAGCATAGATGAAAACCCTTCGAAAAATCTTTGGTAAGACACGATGAGGCAGAGCGAGAAGTACAGATATACGATGAAGATGCAAGGTGGAGATCATTATTAACTGGGTAAGAAATAGAAGAGTATAATTTAACGAACATATAAGCCGAATGACAACAAATAGAGTAGTAACGATGGTGAGGGACGGTTCCCCAGTAGGCAGACGATCAGTGGGAAGACCACGAAAACGATGGAACGACAACTTATTGCAGGTACATTGAAAAAAAAAACACAGGGTCATGTCTACACAAAAAGAAGAAGAAGAAGGATTTAAACGTATTTTAGGCTAATTATTTAATTTTCTTTTATGTCTAAAGTCAAGTGTCACCGTATTTTTTACCAGCTATACCTACGAATATGTTTAAATTCACTTACTTCCAGATACACCATAGTCAGTCGTAGTGCCTGAAAAAAGATACCACATTATGACGTTTTAGATCCACATGTCTTCTTACAAGAAGTAATAAAAATACACCTTACCTGCCCATAATCTTCCGGTTAGGTCAAATTTTCCGCCAGTAAAAAAGTTTACGTAATCTATGTCAACTTCGTAAAGTTTATTGATTGATTTTACTTCACTATCTTTTCTGTTCCAGTCCATAACTGCTATCGAATTGTTCAGTCCAATTATAAAACGATTTTTTCTCTCCATTACTGGAATTATCATTGATATTTTATGGTTTTCTAAAATAAAGATACATTATAATCAACATAGATCAAACGTGCGATTTATAATAAAGATATGGATTCTCAAATTAAAAAAAAATGTGTGTGTGTGTGTGTGTGTGTGTGTGTGTGTGTGTGTGTGTGTGTGCGGGTGTTGATTCAGTGAATTTGTACTCTAGGAGCTCCCTAGTGGGAAAGTTTTGGGGTGGTTCTGATTTTTTCATTGTATATGGATTTTGGGCTGCTGAATCCGAATGTGAGGTTTGCGGACAAAATTTCGTGACGGAACATTGAGTAAATCGCGAAAAAAGCAAAAAATTTCTGCTTTTTTCCGCTTTTTTGCTCAAATCTCGAAAACTATTAACTTTTAGTAAATAGTCTGTCAACAGAAATTAAAGTACTTAAAATTATCTACAAACATCACTATTTACTTTTTTTTTCAGAGGAACGGTTGGGTCTAAAGTGGAAGTTGAAAATAGCCAATTTTTAACGGTCTCGGCAAAACCCACTTTTTACTTTCCAAAACTTTAGTTTTTATTAGAATGCTGTCATTTGATAAATTTCTCCTAGTTTTCTGTACAAATAATAAACGTTAGTTCATAATATGAATATAGTGTATCTCTTCTCACAGCTTCCATGAATCCATTTCATCCTAAAATACCGAGAATGTCTCTGCTTTTCCCTTAGAGCCACAGAAGATCAGGCACAGACGGAGTAACCGGTTTCAGTTGGTGTGAACATTCCCTTCGGATCTTGATTTCTGATAAACCTTGAAGTTTTGTCCTTTCAAAATGTATTAGTTCATTAGTTGAACAGCTCTCTGACTTCCATAAACCTCACGTGCGGCTTTAGTTTTTAGCCGAGGAATGGATTGGTTAGGAGCTATTGCATGTTTTGGTGCAATACAAGAAATGCCACCTATGACGTGAAAAGTGTGGTATCCGTCGATTGTATGTACGTTAACCCTTTCTGTCCCAACGCTGCATATACAGGGTGTAACAAAAATACAGGTCATAAATTAAATCACATATTCTGAGACCAAAAATAATTCGAATGAACCTAATTTACCTTAGTACAAATATGCACATAAAAAAAGTTACAGCCCTTTGAAGTTACAAAATGAAAATCGATTTTTTCGAATATATCGAAAACTCTTAGAGATTTTTTATTGAAAATAGACATGTGGCATTCTTATGGCAGGAACATCTTAAAAAATAATTAATATGAAATTTGTGTACCCCATAAAAATTTTATGGGGGTTTTGTTCCCTTAAACCCCCCCAAACTTTTGTGTACGTTCCAATTAAATTATTATTGTGGTACCATTAGTTAAATTTAATATTTCTAAAACTTTGTTGCCTCTTAGTATTTTTTCGATAAGGCAGTTTTTATCGAGTTGTGGCTTCTTTTTTAATATGTTTACATAACAGTTTTATGGGGGTTTTGTTCTTTTAAACCCCCCAAATGTTTGTGTATGTTACAATTAAACTTTTACTGCGGTACCATTAGTTAAACACAGTGTTTTTAAAACTTTTTTGCCTCTTTGTATTTTTTCGAGAAGGCACTTTTTATCGAGATATTACTTCTTTTTTAATATGGTTCAAAATATACCTAAAAATGTAAATCTTAAATAAATTTTCATATTATTACCAAGTCCCCATAATCGTACTTAGCCATATACAAATATGTGGTGGATTTGACAAATATTCAAAATATCTCGTTAAAAACTGACTTTTCGAAAAAGTATTAAGAGGCAAAAAAGTTTTTAAAATATTGTGTTTAACTAATGGAACTACAATAATAATTAAATTGGAACGTACACAAAAGTTTGGGGGGTTTAAAGGAACAAAATCCCCATAAAATTTTTATGGGATGCCCAAATTTCACTATAATTTTTTCTTAAGATACTACTACCATAGGAATGCCACATGTCTATTTTCAATAAAAGATCTCTAATAGTTTTCGGTATATTGGAAAAAATAGATTTCCATTTTGTAACTTCAAAGGGCTGTAACTTTTTTTATGTGCACATTTGTACTAAGGTAAGTTAGGTTCAATCGAACTATTTTTGGTCCCAGAATATGTGATTAAATTTATGACCTGTATTTTTGTTACACCCTGTATATGTTTTTGAAAAAGTGGGTCTGTATTCCCAGCCGCCGTATATATACGTTCAAGGCTTTATGGTCTCAATTTACCAAAGCCGAAAATATGCATTGCTTATAATATTTTAGACTCATTGGTGTACCAATGCCGTAGAAATATGTGCGAAAATTTTTGATTATTGTTCCCAAAGCCTCAAAATGTTGGCACCTAAGACAGGTCATGCGGGCCCATTGCCGTATATATTTGTTCACATATTTTAGGTATATGCTATATTGTAGCACTGGTGGCAACGCTTATAGGTAGCTGCTAGAAGGTGAGCGTTTGTAGCCACAAAAAAGACCAGAAAAAAAAAAGAAGCGAATCGAGATACGTGTGTGCAAGATGCGGAGTCGGCCTTTGCGTAGTGTCCTGTTTTAATGACACAAAAGAAAAGTTTTAATGTTAATTTACATTACATTATTTTTTTAAGTTGGTTACATTTTTTCAAGCTGGTTTTGCTCTCTGATGAGTACTTTTGAAAAGAAAACGTTTAAAATGGTTAAAAAAACTCATTAAAAAACATGTTTTGGTTATTTATTTGTTTATTTATATCCGACGTATATATAAGACAATGGGACTCTAAGCATGAAAAAACTTTTGGGATTGAGGGACCAACATGCAAATTAAGGCCTCGCATAGAAAGGGTTAAAATCACCGTTTTCGTACACCTGTTGTGTAAAGCAGGGCTGGTCAATTTTCTGCGGATCACCTGCGATTGCTGAGCTTCCAGATAAGCAACGCGCTTTCTCAAAGTCTTATAGCGGCAGTAAGGCCCAGATAGTTGTTCTCACCATTCCTTTCAGGGCCGTTTTCTCTACAAAAAGTACGGCTTAAGAAAATAGGTTGATGTAGTTTCCTCGTTGGGGTTTTGTTCATCTTATACAGAAGCTATTCGCCTGGAAGTGTCAGTATTCGCAGGCAATCCGCAGAAAATTGACCTGCCGTGTTTTACACAGCAGGTGTACGATAACGCTGATTTTAACGTACATACAATCGACGAATACCACACTTTTCACGTCATATGTGGCATTTATTGTACTGCACCAAAACATGCAGTAGCTCCTAAGCAATCCAATCCTCGGATAAAAAAGAAACCCGCGCCTGACGTTTATGGAAGTCAAGGAGCTGTTCAACTAATTCATTTTAAAAGGACAAAACCTTAAGATTTATCAGAAATCAAGATAACAGATCCGAAGGAAATGTTCACACCAACTGAAACTGTGACTCCATCTGTGTCTGATCTGTGGCTCTAAGGGAAAAGCAGACATTCCCGGCCTCTTAGGACGGAATAGACTCATGGAAGCTGTCACAAGAGACATACCATACCTATGAACTAACATTTATTATTTGTACAGAAAACTAGGAGAAATTTATCAAATGACAGCATTCTAATAAAAAATAAAGTTTTGGAATGTAAAAAGTGGGTTTTGCCGAGACCGTTAAAAATTGGCAATTTTCATCTTGCATTTTAGACTCAACGGCTCGTCTGAAAAATAAAAGTAAATAGTGATATTTGTAGATAATTTTAAGCACTTTAATTTCTGTTAACAGACCATTTACTAAAAGTTAATAGTTTTCGAGATTTGAGCAAAAAAGCGGAAAAAAGCTGAAATTTTTAATTCCGATTTTTTTAATGTTCCGGCACGAAATTTTGTCCGCAAACCTCATATTCGAATTCAGCAGCCCAAAATCCATATATAATGAAAGAAATCAGAACTACCCCAAAACTTTCCTAGTCAAAAAACACAATTTTATTAAATCATGTGTATATTGTGTTTGGAGAATTGGTTTGGAATTTGGTCCTTTTAGTCTAAGATCCGAATAGGAGGTCAAAATGTACCCATCTGCTTGCTGGATGAAACATTTTTTTTATTAAATTTCATACATAGACAAACACGACCACCATGGGTTGCCTATCAAAAACGTGTCATAGCTATCCTTAAGGGGGGACGAAGGGGTTGAAATAAATATTCCAAACACATTTTTTTATAGTACGGTAGAATTATTTTATTTTTAAATTAAATAGGCATATTCAGTACAATTATTCATAGATTACTTCTGGAAAAATTCTGAAAAATAAGCCAACGGTGTCAAATTTTTAAAAGACACCTTAAAATATAATGAATTTTGTAGTGGACATCAGAACTCATCATTTGATCATGGTAAACAAAAAATTCAAAAAGATTTTATTAGCTTATCAGTTTCTCACTTTTCTGATTTCACTCAGAAGTCTAAACAAAGAATTTTTTGCAAAAGAGGGTGAAAATCAACATATTTATTATTGTTAAACAAATAATAAGCATAAACAATAAATATCTCGACATCGTTACCTCAAGAAATGTGTAAAGAACATATATACAAAATTCAAGGTGAGTTTTCGAAGTAGTTTTTGAGTTACAATGTCTACAGCCTGAAGAAAGCAGTTTTGAGAAAAACGCGTTTAAAGTATTGTCAACTTTTATTTTTAATTTCTTTTTGTCTGTCAAATGGTAAAGTGATGCACACCGAAATATGTTTTTAAATGGCGGAGTAATTTACAAAAGAAAATAACAACCGCTGTTGACCGTTTCTCTTGCTGCAAAGTGAGTCGAAGGTAGGAGCAGTAGGAGGTAGGGAGATAGTGTTGAATAGCCATACGCCCTACATTCGACTCGATTTGCAGTCATAGACCAATCAAGTTAGTAAAAAATAAGCCGTTTTTCGACATAATTGAAAAGACGAGGTTTGACAGTTGAAATGTGTAGTATGAGATATTACATCTTGGGATTCATCAATTTTTTAGTGGAACAATTTTTAAATAAACAATCAAAACGTCAAACTTAGTTTTGTGCTCATAACTTAAAAACTTGTTTATTTAGAGATTTGACGTTCACAGGTAACTTTTTTAGAATAAAAAGATACATCGAATGAGATACGCTAAATGAAAATCGGTTAATAAACAAAAAAGTTATTGCAAAACAGACGACAAAATCATTGTTTTTTAATATTGTTAATAACAATTTTATTGTTTATTAGAATATGTTTAAATTTACCTAAACGTGAGAGCATTATGGTGTTTGAATGGTGTGCAAAAAATGGTTCAGATCTGTTTAATAGTTTTTGAAAAATTGAATTTGTTTTTAAATTTTTTTGAAAAACGAGCTAATTTCTGAGGCTGGTCCAGTTAATATAGCTGAATGTATCTCAATAATCCGGAGCTCATTTCCTTCGTTAAGATGTATACTAACAGCCTATGAAAAAAAAAGTAAAAAAAAATTACACATACGTACACAAAATTATTTGTTAATAAATAGCAGTTTTTAAGCTTATAAACAATTACAATAATTTCGTAGAAATTAGATCAAATTAAATGGCAGTAAAAAATACGGAAAGCTGGTTAAAATACACAACTTCTAAAAAAATTTTTAGGTCGTACGACCCTTGGGGTCTGAGATAGCCCCTTTTTTTGAAAAAATCACTGTTACGTTAATTAACAACACTAAGATCTGAAATTAACCAATATTTTATAAGAGTTTTTAGCAAGAAAAAATGTTAAAAATTGTTTAAACAGTAGTGTTATAAACAAAAAGTATTTTGCGTTCCGACTAAAGTAAAAAATAGCGGGCGTAGTCGACTGACTGAATAGTGGGCGCGGTTGGCGACCGGCAGCAACTCCTAAAATTACGTTATACCGACCACAAAAATCAACTTTAAAGTGAATAACAAATTTTCGTCATTCCTTATGTTTTCGAGGTCTCCGAATCCGAATATGGAGTTTATTTTTTTCTAGAATTAGTGGAACATGTTCAAAAATCAAATTTTATGCCAAAATGCGATAAATCAATTTTGATGATTTTTCAATTTTAACTCACTGTATTTTTGGTCGCTGTAAATATTTCCTTTTGAAAATTTTACTGTGCTATCTTTGAAGCATTTAGATAACAATGAGATTTGTCCAAAATGATTAAACACATTAAAAGAGAAGTTGTTAATTTTTAAACATTTTGTCGTCATATTTCGTTATTTTCATGCTTACTTAATAAAGTTGAGTGACAAACTTTTAAGTTTATAATTTTAACTAACACAGAAATAAAATATAATTCATGAAGAAGTTTTTCAAAAAAATTTAATTTAAAATATGCAATAATGTGACTTTATAGACGAGCGGCACACTAGCACACCCCAAAAAAGCTTTTAATACTTTATATTTTTGATGGTGCTGAAAACGAAAATTAGGGTTGTTTTGAAAAAATGACCCTTTTTTGAAAAAATCACTGTTACGTTAATTAACAACACTAAGATCTGAAATTAACCAATATTTTATAAGAAAGGTCAAAGTTTTTAACGAAGTTTTTAGCAAGAAAAAGTGTTAAAAATTGTGAAAACGGTAGTGTTATAAACAAAAAAGATTTTGCGTTGCGACTAAAGTAAAAAAAATAATGGGCGTAGCCGAATGAGAATAAATTCGCGGACTACCATTCGCTAACGCTAGACCGTTGCAGCCCATTTTTAACATTGACAGTATACCGGATTTGAAGCTTAATATTATATTTATATATTTTGGTAGAAACTTGCATTTTATGAATATTATTATCTTGCATCTTTATTAAGTAAGCATGAAAATAACGAAATATG
This sequence comes from Diabrotica virgifera virgifera, assembly GCF_917563875.1. NCBI lineage: Eukaryota > Metazoa > Arthropoda > Insecta > Coleoptera > Chrysomelidae > Diabrotica > Diabrotica virgifera. The sequence goes on from NC_065445.1 coordinate 193,105,039, forward strand.
ACGACAAAATGTTTAAAAATTAACAACTTCTCTTTTAATGTGTTTAATCATTTTGGACAAATCTCATTGTTATCTAAATGCTTCAAAGATAGCACAGTAAAATTTTCAAAAGGAAATATTTACAGCGACCAAAAATACAGTGAGTTAAAATTGAAAAATCATCAAAATTGATTTATCGCATTTTGGCATAAAATTTGATTTTTGAACATGTTCCACTAATTCTAGAAAAAAATAAACTCCATATTTGGATTCGGAGACCTCGAAAACATAAGGAATGACGAAAATTTGTTATTCGCTTTAAAGTTGATTTTTGTGGTCGGTATAACGTAATTTTAGGAGTTGCTGCCAGTCGCCAAGCGCGCCCACTATTCAGTCAGTCGACTACGCCCGCTATTTTTTACTTTAGTCGGAACGCAAAATATTTTTGTTTATAACACTACTGTTTAAACAATTTTTAACATTTTTTCTTGCTAAAAACTTTGTTAAAAACTTTGACTTTTCTTATAAAATATTGGTTAATTTCAGATCTTAGTGTTGTTAATTAACGTAACAGTGATTTTTTCAAAAAAAAACGGGCTATCTCAGACCCCAAGGGTCGTACGACCTAAAATTTTTTTTTGCAAGTTGTGTATTTTAACCAGCTTTTCGTATTTTTTATTGCCATTTAATTTGATCTAATTTCTACGAAATTATTGTAATTGTTTATAAGCTTAAAAACTGCTATTTATTAACAAATAATTTTGTGTACGTATACGTAATTTTTTTTTACTTTTTTTTTCATACACTGTTAGTATACATCTTAACGAAGGAAATGAGCCCCGGATTATTGAGATACATTCAGCCATATTAACTGGACCAGCCTCAGAAATTAGCTCGTTTTTCAAAAAATTTTATAAACAAATTCAATTTTGCGAAAACTATTTAACAGATCTGGACCATTTTTTGCACACCATTCAAACACCATAATGCCCTCAATTTTAGTTATATTAAAACATATTCTAATAAACAATAAAATTGTTATTAACAATATTCAAAAACAGTGATTTTGTCTTCCGTTTTGCAATAACTTTTTTGTTTATTAACCGATTTTCATTTAGCATATCTCATTCGATGTATCCTTTTTTTCTGAAAAAGTTATCTGTGGACGTCAAATTTCTAAATAAACAAGTTTTTAAGTTATGAGCAAAAAACTAAGTTTGACGTTTTGATTGTTTATTTAAAAGATGTTCCACTAAAAAATTGATGAATCCCAAGATGGTAGTCTTTTTGTAATATCTCATACTACACATTTCAACTATCAAACCTCGTCTTTTCCGTTATGTCTAGAAAAAACCTAACTTGATTGGCCTGTCATGGTACAATAAATTTCCATGGTATGGCACGTAATCTTCCAAAATACGCTTTCGCGCATGACGTAGTAAAGATCCTTCTTCACGCAATATTTGAATATAGTTTTAAAGGAAATACTTTTTAATTTTAAATTTTTAATATAATTTGGCTAATTTAATTATTATAGTAATTATAAAGAAATGATAAAGTTGTGTTCTTATAATATTTAATAATAAAAAATATTTTGTAGCTAATTTAATTTTGTTGATTTTCGGGTAGTTATTTTAGCGAGGTTTAGAAACTGATATTTTAGAAACTTGTTATTTTGTTAACACAGATATCCATTACAAAGCATTTTTTTATTATTATCACGGTGAGCTTGAAACATGTTATTATCTAATTTACGATATCTTCAACTTTTTTGTTGGAATATCTTCTACAACTCAAAAGTAAACATTTTTGAAGAATTTCTTGAACCCTCCCGCATATCCTCCACCCGCTGCATTTTTTTTTAATTTGCAAACTAGTGGAGCAAAGAAAAAAATGATATGTATTTATTTATACAGGGTGGGCCAAAGAAAAGAGTCCACTTCGATATTTGGCAGTACTTATTAGATTTTAAGGAAATGCCGAAACAGGTCGATTTTTATTTTAAATTACAATTTTTGATATATATTTCATACTAGTGACGTCATCCAACTGGGCGTGATGACGTAATCGATGATTTTTTAAATGGGAATAGGGGTCGTGTGGTAGCTCATTTGAAATGGTGTTCAATTATCTATTCAGTAATATAAACAATAATATTATTATTTATACAGGGTGGCTAAAAAAATTATTTTTGAATTAAATGAATTGACGCAAAAAGAAGAATGTATGTAATTTATTTAACTCAAAATACATTTTATTGCTGACAGAAAATAGAAAAAAATGTTTATTGGGCAAATAAACATTGCTTTTCCCTTAAATTAAATGTTAAAACTATCAAAAGAGGTAGGTGGGAGGCTGTTTGTGATTTAATTTAAGCGAAAAAAAAATGTTTATTTGTGAAATAAACATTTTTTTCTATTTTCTGATAGCAGTACAATGTATATTGAGTTAAATAAATTAAAAGTACATTCTTCTTTTTGCGACAATTAATTAATTCAAAAAATATTATTTTGGTCACCCTGTATAAATAATAATATTAATTATGCAGCTGCTGCATTTTCGTTTTGCAAAGAAATTGAGAATGTTTATACATTTTTAATTCATTTACTCTTTTGAGTATTAAGGAATCTTTCTTGTTGGAGCTTTACCATGCTGAGTAGATGAGTTGTGAATTATTTAAAATTCTCTCATCTTAATTTTCTCGGCAACTGTATGACTTATAAATTGTAAAAGTCTCAGGAGGTGTAAGCAAAGAAAGTATTCCACCTGTTGTCAATCTGGTGGTACGGAGGCGATATTTATTGTCGTTTTCTGCGCTGCTTCGATTGATAACTTAGTTTGTTTTCCGGTAGATGGCCCTAGTTCATCCGTGACATTTCTTTCTTTGCTATTCGGGAAGGCCCTAAGCTATGGTAAATGGTTAAAGCGGAGAGAAGAGGATATGGGTTTACTGATGAGGGGAAAAAGATCTCCGAAACCGGTATAGGCTCTTCCTGCACTCTCCGCTTTAACCAGAGTATTATGCAGCTGCTGCATTTTCGTTTTGCAAAGAAATTGAGAATGTTTATACATTATTAATAATATTAATGTTTATATTATTAAATAGAGAATTTAACAACCTTTCAAAAGAGCTACCACACGACCCCTATTCCCATCTAAAAAAAATCATCGATTACGTCATCACGCTCTGATGGATGACGTCACTAGTATGAAATATATGCGAAAAAATTGAAATATAAAAATAAAAATCGACCTGTTTCGGCATTTTCTCAAAATCGAATAACTACTGCCAAATATCGAGGTGGACTCTTTTCTTTGGCCCACCCTGTATTTATTGCTGTGTTGATGTACTATTAATGTAGAAGTTTTAATAAACGTTGCTTTCATTTACAAACGATTACCATGATTATTTCATTCATGGGAGATTCTGAAAAATAGAAAGCTACAGAAATGCAACTTAAGGTGATAATTTTTGATAATATCCCGTCGTTAAGCATATTACGTCAGATGCCCTTCGTTGCTACGAAAAAATACATTCAATGACATTAATGACAATTAATGTTTTAAAAATTATAAAAGTGATGACTTTCAATCGTCATATTATATTTATAAAAACTGTGTGTTTAATGGTACTTTGTACTTACATAAATAAATTACAACTAAATTTTGGTTTTGAATAGTTTTATTCATGAAATAATCGCAACAAATTGCACACGATCTCTGAAATTAATATAGAATCTTTGCTCTCGTGACACTTTGACATAATTTCACTCGCCTTCGGCTCGTGAAATTAAAACTGTCAAAGTGTCACTCGGGAAAAATTCAATAATTTCAGAGCTCTTGTGCAATTACTATGTGTTGATGATCACTCTGTAATTTAGGTACTCAAAATTTGTAGCGACACTTGAGTCCAGACTTGAGTACAAACACCAAACACGAAAACAAACAAATACACGAAAGCAAATAAAACTACATAGACACTAACGAGTAAATGTTCTTAAATTAGTCTATACAAACTATAACACATATACTATTAATAGAAATAATGGAAAAGATCCCTGTGAGCCATTACAAATAATGGCTCACAGGGATCTTTGCTACGCCACACGCTTGACCTCAGCTGTCAAATGTCATGCGCAAAATTGTATCATGGAACTTTATTGTACCATGATTTGCAGTAGGTTCGCTCCAGCACGCTTGAACGTATTGAACAACGGTCAACAGCTGTTCTCATTTTCTTTACTAAATTACTCCGGGATCCAAAAAGATATTCCGGTGTGCATCATTTTACGATTTGAAGGACAAAAAAGAAATTAAAAATAAAAGTTAATAATACTTTAAACGCGTTTTCCTCAAAACGGCTTTTCTCAAAGGCTGTAGACATTGTAACTCAAAAACTACTTGACCGACCCACCTGAAATTTTGTATAAATTTTCTTTATACGTTCCTTGAGGTAACGCTGTCGAGATATTTTTTGTTTAACAATAATAAATATGTTCATTTTCACCCTTCTTTGCAAAAAATCGTTGTTTTGATTTCTGAGTGATATCAAGAATTCAAAATTAGATAAAACTAAAAAAACTCGACAGCATTACCTCGAGAAACTCATAAGCTCATAAAATCTTTTTGAATTTTTTGTTTACCATGATCCAATGATGCCATCTGATGTCTATCGCAAAATTCATTAAATTTTGAGGTGTCTTTTAAAACTTTGCCACCGTTGGATTATTTTTCAGTATTTTTCCTTAAATTTTTTCTTGAGTTATCTATGAATTGTACTGAATATGCCTATTTAATTTAAACATAAAATAATTCTACCACACTTTAAAAAAAATGTGCTTGAAATATTGATTTCAACCCCTACGGCCCCCTTTAACGATAGCTATGACACGATTTTGATAGGCAACCCATGCTTGTCGTGTTTGTCTATGTATGAAATTTAATAAAAAAAATGTTTCATCCGGCAAGCAAATGGGACATTTCGACCTCCTTTTCGGACCCCGTACTATTTAGCCACAGCTATTTCAATAAAAAATAGTAGTGCTCAAATAGTACAACCAACTTAAAAAAGTTCCGTGTTAGTTCATATAATATAGAGTGGACCAAAACTTCGAAAACACGTAATTATCTCTTAAATGGATGGTCCAAATTGTCTAAAAAGAGAGATATACCCATTCTGCAATATGAATACATATTTAACATTTGTTATTTGTAACATTGCCAGATTTACCATTTTTCTGATATAATTAGTCGCTTGTTTTTTTAATATATCAAAACAGCTATATATTGTACCTTTATTACAACCTCAACTTCAATACCAGTTCAACCGTAGACAGTACTTTCGATTTTATATAGTCAGGAGCATCTTAAAAAGATAAAAGAAAAGCCTAGAGAGGCCTAGTTGTCTCAATACATTTTTTGATTCAAACATTGCTAAATTAATATCTACCAAATCAAGTACTCAAATAGAACGAGCTGCACAAAATAGTGGCCTTAAAATCAACCAGAACAAAACAAAATATATCCAGGTAAGTAAAAACGCAGAAATAAGGCAGCCACAAAATATAATAATAGGAGAATAAAACATTGAGGGGGTAAAAAACTTTACATACTTGGGATCCCTAGTCACGTCTGATAATAACGTAGCGGAGGAAGTGAAGAGGCGAATATTTATTGCCAATAAAAGTTACCATGGCTTAATTCGGCAACTAAGATCAGATAACGTCGCAAGAAAAACAAAATGCCAAATATACAACACCTTAATAAGTCCGATACTCACATACGGCTCAGAAACCTGGACACTCACTAAAAGAGAGAAAACATTGCTATGGGCCATTCCACGAACATACGCCTGTTTTGGATTACTTCGACAACGAATATTTTACTGTGCAACATAAGAAGTACGAAAGTAAATGACGCTAATAATTATTCCAATAAACAACAATGTAATTTGCAATTTACTTTCGTTCTTCTTATTTTGCGCAGTAAAATATTCGTTGTCGAAGGAATCCAAAACAGGCGTATGTTCGTGGAATAGGGTATCCTACCTTTGATATAATACCTTTGAAAGAAAAATCTTGAGACACATATAATATAAAGGCACAAAAGAAAACGGAATTTGGAAGAAGGTACAACTTTGAACTATACAAAATATACCAGGATCCGGATATCATAACATTCATTAAAATAGGACGGCTGCGTTCGATGGGACATGTAGAAAGAGTAGAAGAAGGTAAAATACCAAACAAAATATTCAAACTGATGCCAGTAGGAAAAAGAACAAGAGGAAGACCGAAGCTGAGATATTTAGAACAAATAGAAAATTTTGTTCTGAAATATTGATTTCATATAAATTGTGGCTTATTTCCCATATAAATAACTAATCATAAAATAGAAAATTATATAATAACCTTAAAATAAAAAACTGGAGGAAAAAAGCACGAAACAGATCAGAATGGAGAAGAATCCTGGAACAGGCCAAGACCCAACGATAGTAAAACGATATCAACGATAGTAGAATGCGTCTATGAAATGAATCCATATGGATTTAAATTCATATGGATTCATAATTCATCATCATTTACATTAATTCTTATATAACATACGGAAAACTGAAGAATGACACAGACTTTAGATATAAATCTATTTGTAGAGCTCTGCATGAGAACGAATATGGATCTTCAACGAAGCTCTGCATGAAATCTATAGTTTTGGAATAATTTACAACAGTTTTGGTCTGCCAGTTAGAATGCCATATTTTACTCATCCGAAGCGCTTTTACTCATCCCGTTTCCTCAAAGGGCTTTACAATTTTTGTACCGTCTCCTTATGCATAGGAAAACGGTTTAAGTAATTATTATCGTTAAACAAGTTGGCTACTTCATTACTTATCTTTTGCTATTGCCGTAGTCTCTCATCATTAAAACACTTCGCATTTTTTCATTAAAAACCACCTTTATTGTAGAGTTTTTAAAAGCACATAAAACTCTCATATTTAGTTGTCATTAATATAATTTGTTTTACAACCTTTACAGTGAACTTCAAGCTATTGTTAGTTCTATGATAGTGCAGTCACTGAAGGTGGATATGAGCTATTACCTCCGATTTCGTTGAATCTCCATCGATTTGCATGAAAATTGGTGAGGGGTTAGAGGATATCTCAAGGAACAAAGGTGGCATGGTGCCAACTTGCGCTTTTACCCTGGGGGTGAAAATTATTCTATTAAAAATAACCCCACAATTCGATAGAGGTACAAATTATAAGCAAAATTTGTTATATAAAGTTAATAAAATAAATCAAATCTTTTTGAGTTATTAAAGATTAAAGATTTTAATTTTTCGTGAGAAAATGCATATTTTTAACCGATTTTTCATAAATGACTCGAAAACTATCAGTTTTTACAAAAAAGTTATAATTATCAAAATTGAGGCTAATAAAAAATGAAATAAACGTCTTACTAGAGAAACCTTTCAATGTTAACTAGAAGTGAGTTATAGGTAATTGAATGTATATTTCTTTCGTCGAAATACCGCGAAAATGATGCATTTTATAACATAAAATTATAAAACATTTGTTAAAGTTCATAAAAATATCTATAAAATAAGCCCTCGAACGAGTTGATAGCATTAAAATTTATGCACCAAAAATGTTTCAAAATGTATCTTTTAAAATTTTTTTCAAAAAATGTTATTGTTTTTTTGTAAATAACCCCGTTAATTTTTAAGATATCGGGTTCACCTAAAAACTAATTTAAAGTTGATTCCAAGAAATATTAAAAAATGTCAAAATTAGTCTTTTAAACCTCTTAGTTTTTTAAAAATACAAGGTTAAATGGCCCCGGTTACATGGTTCTCGCAGCAAAATTGAAATTTTAAACGTTTCTACCTCGGTTATTTTTTAATCTGCGGAAATAGCAAAATCGTTTAAGTATTTGGAACAGAAAAAACTAAAATTTAGTTATATATCATTTTCTACGTATATTGAGTATTTTTGCAGTTATTATCAAAAGAAAATGAAAAATACGATAATTTTAAAAATTCTGATTTTTTTAAATTATATCTCTTTTTTTCAAAAATATTCATTCTAAACCGGTCAAAATACTTGAAATCATTAACTATGTTAACCTAAAGAAATTATTGTGAGGATTACTACAAATTTTAATTTTTGTGGAAATGGCGTGTATATGTTTTATTTTTCACTTTTTTCTAAAAAAATCGGAAGGGTTTTCTTATTTTCATCATAACTTGGCTAATTTTGATGCTATTAACTTCTACTTGAGCTCATTTGATAGATATTCCGAAGTACTTTAACAAGTGTTTAACAAGTATATTCTATAAAATGCATCGTTTTCCCGTTATGTAAGCTTGAATACTTAGATTTGTGTACTCGTCGAAAAAAATATACATTCAATTACCCATAACTTACTTTGAAATAACATTACTTGAGTTTTTTAAGTGGGGAGAGTATTAAATTTTTTATTACCTTTAATTTTGGTAATACAGTCGAACCCGCTTATTGGAATAGCCTTTGTTCCAATCAAAAGTATTCCTATAACCGGGATATTCTAATAACCGGTCATTGGTCGCTAGTAGAAACGTTTCGGGACCTCAAATTTCTATTCCTTAAACCGGGATATTGCTTTAAGAGGTATTCTAATAAGCAGGTTTGACTGTAATAGCTTTTTTCAAAAGCTTCTAGTTTTTGAGTAATACGTGAAAACCAGCTTTAAAACATGCATTTTTTAGGAAAAAATAAAATCTTTGATATTTAATAATTCAAAAAGTATTGATTTATTTATGTTAATAACTTTATATAACAAATTTTGCTTAGAAGTTGCCCCTCTATCGATTTCTGGTATTAGTTTTAATAAAAAAAAATTCACCCCCGAGAAGGGCTGGCATCCACACCCAGGGTAAAAGTGCAAGCTGGCATCATGTCACCTTTGTTCCTTGAAATATCTTCTAACTACTCACCAATTTTCATAAAAATCGATGAAGGTTCAACGAAATCGGAGGTGAAACCTTCAGTGACTCCACTATGAACTAATATCAAAATCACAGTGTTCTATATTTATTTAATTAGTTCAAAACTATTTGATTCTGAGAAGTTTTATTTATTTAAGACCTTCCTAAATAGATAAAAAACCAAGTGCTACATAATATATTTGAAGGAGGACTACAATAATAATACAATATAGGTACAGAGTGTGTATTAAAAAAAAAAACAAAGTGACTAATGATAATCATAAAAATGATAAATCTGGCGGCATTGCAAGCATCAAATTTGAAATCTCCATTCGTATCATCCGTTTAACAATGGTTATTAGTAGACTTAGACAAATATGCAAATTGCATATTTTGCATATTTATATTGCATATAATATGCAAAAATTTACAATTTTGCATATTTTCATATAAGTGTGCATAAAGTGCATATAAAAATTTTGGTTGTAACTTTCATATATTTTTATATTACTGTAACAAGTAGCTTAGAAATCTCAATATTTAATTTTGTTTTAGGATCTCTTGGTACATATTCAAATTTTGGGTACCTGAATATAGTAACTAATAAAAGAGCGGCTTATTATATGTACACAGTTTTGTCACGTTTTGGTTACAAAGGTTCCAAAATCAGCCAGGTTTATATCATTATAGGCATTATATCTCTAGGTAAAAATTTTTATTTTGACGGTCCATTTCGCTTTTGTTTTAAAATAAGCCGTGAACACGTGTCTTCGTAATTGTGAATAATTATTGTGTCATTCATAAAATCAAACTATAGTTTTTGTTCAGAAAACTATTACTCAATTAAAATCCCCCAAATAATTATCATGGTTAGACAATACATTTTAAATAAAAGAATTTGAATCATTGTTTCAAAACGTTAAAAGTAATACATATTGGATAGGAAATTTTTCAAAAATTTAAAGCAACCATGGAAAAAGCAGTGTTTATTACCAGATTCTTTCTCAAGTGGTTCAAGTACTAGCTGGGACATTTTTCGAAGCACTTAATTTAGAACCAACTATTCTCGTAAATTTAAACAACGCCCCAATTACATCAGTTAATATCGAAAGAAGGTTTTCTATGTAATCAGATAGAAGCCAAGTATTTGTTAGAAAATTTTGAGCAGCATTTGATAATTATTTATTGTTACCACAATTCGAAATAATATCAATTATTTATTTGTTAAAATACTTAAATATTTAATTAATTAGCTTAGTTAGTAAAATATACATGTTAATTAATACACCATGTGGATATATTGTAAATATGTTTGTAAATAAAATAATACTGTAAATATTTTTTTTAATTACATGCATATTTTCTAGATAAACGTGCATATTTTTGGGTAAAATACTGCATATTTATGCGCATATTTCATACCTTTTTATTTGCATATTTGCCTAAGTCTAGTTATTAGGCTACGGTCAGACAATCGACAATTTACGGCGCTGTAAGAGCAGTAAAATGAAGCGCGAAGTGAAGATGGGTCCTATCCTATGTTGTTATGTTGCTGCGAGATAGTTTACAGCTCCATCGAGCCAACCACTACACTTACTGTGAGACTAATTTTCGCGCTTCATTTTACTGCTCTTACGGCGCCGTAAATGGTCGCTCGTCTGGCCGTTGCCTTACGCTTTGGCGTATCGCGCCGTAAAAAATCGCCCGTGTGGCCAAAGCCTACATATTTTTTTGGTGTGAGAAGATTTCATATAATTCTGCAGTAGGAATACTACAAGTAGCTGGGAGTCAGTGTACAGGTTATATATTTTCTCAACTTATGGTACTCTCTCAATTTTTTGAGGGTCCGCGTCGCGTCCTGCGTCGGTGTCAAGAATTTGGTTTTATTATTTGCTATTTATTTCAACATAATTGTCTTAGAAGATAACGGATAGTTTGTTTCCTATTTATTATCTTGTTAGTTTAGTATTAAAGGTAGGTAGCTTTTTGGTCCATGGAAGTTCTGATAGTTTTGAATATAACTTATCGAATATATAGAACGTATAGTAGAGATTAGGGGGAATAAGGGGGTTGGCAAATCACAGATATCTATATCTTTAAAAGATGAAACCTTTGGAATAAAGATCGACCTTTTTCAGTATTTCCACAAATTTAAATTAAAATTAAAATTAAATATTATATTATGTTGTTTTATACTACTTACCTATTTTAACTTGCCTTAATTTCCGCTTACTCCTCGGTGCATACCTATATACTGTGCTTTCCATGAGGTCAACAAAATAGAGACACTGGTTGTTTGCATCCCAATAAGGCGATTCTGCAAACGTTAATCCATCTACCACTTTTTCAATAACAGGGGCCATACTTACGATTAAAAATTCGTACTATGTAGTTAAATGTTGAACGTATATAAACGGTGAGATCACAAAACAAATATTAGTGACAAATATCCAACCTGTAGTAAACTGTTAGTGTTGTAAATATAATCTAGATGCGATTATTTGGTATATAATATCGTTTTATAAACTGGAAGTAATGATAATCATTATCTGTGTTTCTTATCACTATAGTGGTATTTGTGTTTAAAAAATATCTTATCACAAGTAATTACAATTCAAAGAAAAATATGAAATAACAATAAGTCTTCCTCTAGGGCTGTATTATCATGCTCAAACGATATCATCTCCATTTGGGTTTTCGAAGAAAATTCAAACGTAATTTTGAAAATCATAGTCTAACTAAAAAAATTATGAGGACTTATTAAAGCCGGTTCGACAATCCGTTCATGATTATATCCTGGATATCAGATTGAGCGATATTATGCCACTCATTCATTCATTAAAAATTATTGGGTTTCTGATACCCTTGTGTGCGGTTTTTATTAAAAACTAGGTGTGATTAAACGGTTAAATTAATTTTGGTGCTTTAAAATTTGTATTGTTTTAGGCTAAAAATAAGAACAATAGTCTATGTCTAGTTTATAAATAGTCTAGTTTATCTTAATAGTCCATCCACTCACGGTAAAATATTGCAAAACTTCCAAATTTTAAAGAATCCCTTGGACTTGCATGAAATTTGGCATACATTTAGCTAACATGGCAAAGAAAAACAGTAATATTGTACCTATGTGTGCTTTTACCCTGGTGGCGAGTCTCACCTCTTATCGGGTTTGAAAAAAATATACGTTTAAAACGTTTAAAAAATAATTGAGGAAATTGATAAAATTACTAATTCTAAGCAACTTTTATTCTACACAGTTTTTCCACTAAGTTAATATTTATCGAGTTATTTGCGAGTGAATATGTTCATTTTTCAACAAAAAAAACACGTTTTTAGACGGTTTTTCCCAAGTTATCAGAAAGTAGGTATTTTATCTAAAAAACGTTCATACCAAATATATCTTATAAAAAATAGATCTTATAGAAAAGTGAAAAAAAATTGTGTATGTATGAGGTCTTCAGAACCAGTAGACACTAGAAAATCAAGAGTTTTCATTTTTTAACTCTTTGATAGTTTTGGTATCATTAATAATTTTTAAGTTATTTTGAAAAAAGCAATTTTTTCAAAATTAAAAATTAAACAAATTTTACTTTAAAACCAAATTTCTCAAACTTTGAACCTATGATACAGATCATATTTATTATAAATACTTAATACATAAGTAAAGCAACTTGTGAAGCGGTAACGATTAATTTCATTTCAGATGCTAATTAGCAGGTGATTTTTATAATTTTATTGACCAACTTTATTTTTAGTGTAACGTGCTTACCTTTGATCAGCGAATATAGACGCAAGTCTATATTAATGCTAGAAACTTTTTTTCAGAATAAAATTTAAGATTCTTTTACACACTTAATATTCTATTTGAAATTTGACAAAAAACTCTATAAAACAAAAGTTGCGTAAAATTAGACAGTTTATCCATTTCCGGACTTCTTTTGAACTCATATTTTTTCACCCCCGAGAAGGGGTTAAACTCGCCCCCAGAGCAAAAGCACACATCGAGAAAATATCTTTTTTTTTGTTATGTTGGCTAAGTGTATGCCAAATTTCATATCAATTCAAACGGTTCTTTAAAATTTGGATCAAAAATCGTGAGTAAATGGACTCTAAATGTTTTGAGTTAATTCGTATTACCTATGTAAATTAAATGATGTCGCTTGTGAGAAAGCTCTCTGGACTAAGTACATATACTGGCTATGACCATATTAAGTACCCTATGATTAATATGCTTCCTGCAATCGCTAAAGATCTTTTATTGGAAATATTTAAGGAAGAATTTAAATAAGTTATGGTCATTTGAATTTTAAAACCAAACAAAGATCCGAATCTGGCACAATCATACAGACCAATTTCACTTATGTGTTTTATTCTCAAAGTTTTAGAAAGGATACTGAAAGTAAGACTTGAATGGTGGATAAATGAGAAAAAACTACTTCCAAATTCTCAGTACGGCTACAGACAAGGATGTGGTACTATGGATGCCCTCGCTACTATTGTAACTCATATTCAAAATGCATATCCTCGAAATACATAATATGTACCAATGTTATGTTTGGATATTGAAGGTGCATATGACAGTGTTAATTTAGATATGCTAAAAGGCAAAATGATTCATCGATTCGAAATACCTTCTCTTCTAGCTCAACATATTGTCAATTTCTACAAAAACAGGAAAATATATATCAGGGTTGAAAATAATAAACTCATTGGACCACGTTTTAATAGCTCAGGTCTTCCACAGGGGTCAGTTTTAAGTTCTCTTCTACTTAATCTTTACACAGCTGATTTCCATAATATTAGTATCGACAATATTTCATTTAATATTATACAATTAAATATGCTGATGACTTTTGTATTTATACTGAATCTAAAAAATATAATGATGGCTTCAACACATTGGAAAATATCCATGAACATTGCCGTGAGTGGTTTAAAAAAATGGTTTTGAGTTAGCAAACAATAAGTCTAACATTTGTATATTCACTAGACACAATGTACCTCAAAGAGAACAAATTCAATTAAATGATGATTACTTTCCTGTTTGTAAATCAGTAAAATATCTGGGTATGATTCTGGATACCAAATTGACCTGGAAATGCAGTAAAGCTCTAAATTTTCTTAAATCAATTGCAAAAACTTGGTGGGGTGCAGATGTTGAAACATGTCTTTTATTTTATCGTTCATATATCAGATATATTATAGATTATGGCTCAGTACTGTATGGATCAGCTGGTAACAATATTTTAGGTCGCATATATGTTTTTCTAAACACAGTATTGCGTTGTTGCATAGGTGCTATGAGATCTACCCCTTTTGAACCACTCTATGTTGAAACAATGGAACCGCCGACTAAATTCAGAAGGGAATATCTCAGTCAAAAATTTATTCTTAAGATCCGATGTTATAACACTTGTTTATATAAAGAAATTAGTACTTTAAACTATTTTTATTTAACAAATAAATATTGGGCTCACAAAAACTCGCCACCGTTATGTGATGCATTTCGAAACACTGCGAATAATAATACTGAACTTGCAGTTGCAAATAAAGTGGTAGATTTCGAAGATTTCTTTGAGTTACTAAATCAAGTAGATATAATACAACCCAGTTATCATGAGCACTCTTTATTAAACAGTATTGTTTTAAACAATAACCTTACAAATTGGTCAAAATCTGTTTGTATTTATACAGATGCATCCAAAAGTTCAAATGGTACTGGTTGTGCCTTTTATATTCCAGATAAATTTATAGAAAAAATGTTTAAACTGCCCTCAAATTTCTCCATTTTTACTGCCGAAGCTGCGGCGGTATATGAGGTTTTAATTTATTTCAAGTTAGCATCCTATAATTCTGCAGTAATTTTATCTGATTCACTATTTGTGCTTACTGCCATTCAAACACCTCAATTACCTTGTAGTACTTCTAATCCATACATTTTTTTAATAACAAAATCTTATTTGAAATTAATAAACACACCCCAAAAATTCAACTTATGTGGATCAAAGCACATTCAGGGCTTACATATAATGAACATGTAGACCAATTAGCTAAAAATTCCCTCATCCATGGAACAGTAACCAAATATCAGCACTGCATTCTAGACGCTTTTGTTTGTTTAAGAACTGAACAAATGAAGAACTGGAAAACACACTGGGAAAGGTACTGTAACATAACAACACAATACAGTTTGATACAACCGATTATTCCGGAAAAACCTACATATAAGAATTTCATCCTCCCTCGCAAATACATATCCGCCATCAGTAGAATTAGATTTGGACATGCATGTTATCCTGCACATTTATTTAAAATAAACATATTAGATTCTAATATTTGTCAAGAATGTGAGGTTAAAAGTGCCTTGGATCACATTTTTTTTTTAATGCAAGAAGCATGAACACCTAACCAATCACCTAATTAAAAGAATTATAGACCAGAACATCCCACTCCCTGTAAATATTCTCTTTATTCTGTCACTGAATAAAAAGAAAATTTTTGACTGTTTGGTATCTTTCTTGTCGGATAGTAAAATATTATTGTAATTAGTTCTAGGTATTTGTAAAATATGTTTAAACAAAAATATTAAAAAAAATTAAAAAAAGATAAAAAGAAAAAAATAATAAAAAAATAAAACAAAAAAAAAAAATTTTTAAAAATTAATAAAAAAAAATTTAAAGAAAAAAAAGTCACTAAGAGGATTTAAACCTCCGAGGAGTTAAACCGGGTTGACATCTTATCGTAGTGACAAAAAAGAACAAAAAAAAAACTAAAAATAAAAAAAAATTTAAAAAAATACAAAAAAGACTGCATTTATTTTAATATTAACATTAATATTTTTATTTGTAAAATGTATACACTATGTGCTTTTGATAAACATTTAGTAGTATAATATATTTATAAGATTTATTAACATAGTATATACATTATCTGTAATGAATAGGTAAATAAGAAGAAAAATTTTGTAATACGATTATAATAACCATGTTTCACTAATTGGCAATATCTTTAATAGTTTTACTTTTGATTGAGACTGGCTGAATGACTACAGGGTGAGGCAGATAACTGGCCTATTAGAAATACCTCGAGAACTAATAGCAACCGGATCATGAACATTGGAATACAGGGGTTTTGAAGGATGATCTATTAAATGAAAATATTTTCATCTCTTTGCAACTTCCGGTTATACCGGAAGTTGCTTATAACTTCGTTTTTTTTTTAAATGGGACACCCTGTATATTTTTATATTTTTGGATTCTCTTCGATGTCTTCTTTCTTAAAATATGAGGATTTGTAATGTTATACAGGGTATTTTAAAAGATAATTACGTTTGTTTATTAATTTCGTAGCAATATTCACACCCTGTAGAATTGTAGTAGTTTGACAACTAAAACTCTACTTACGTTCAAATGATTTTTAATATAGTCTACTATTGTTAAGAATCATTAGTATAGCTAAATTTTTAATTTTAGTATACAGGGTTGGTCGAAATTCGGAATGAGTATTTTATGATTTTTCTTAAATGGAACACCCTGTATTATAGTATTGTAATGAAATGATATTTTATGGTACTTTTTTATTTCTTAAGCATTCCCTATACCTAACTGCTTTAATTTGTGCTTAATTGTTAGTCGCACCAACAATCTTAACTACGTAGCTATTTTGATAGCTAAACCATTATTGGTAATTTTAAGGATCGGTCTGGATTAATATGTATTTATTTCTGAAAAATTGTTTGTAATTGAATATTTTCAAGGCCAACCTAATAAAATTTTACGTATTTTTTGTTGCAATTAATGTTTAGCTTGAATCACCAATAACTCACAAATTAAAGCAGTTAGGTATAGGGAATACTTATAACATAAAAAAGTACTATGAAATATCATTTCTTTACAATACTAAAATACAGGGTGTTCTATTTAAGAAAACTCAGAAAATATTCATTCCGAGTTTCGACCAACCCTGTATACTAATATTTCAAAATTAGCTATACTAATGATTCTTGACAATAATAGAATATATTAAAAATCACTTGAACGTAAGCAGAGTTTTTAATGTCAAACTATTACAATTCTACAGGGTGTGAATATTGCTACGAAATTAATAAAAAAACGTAAATATCTTTTAAAATACCCTGTATAATATTATAAAATCTCATATTTTAAGAAAGAAGATATTGAGGAGAATCCAAAAATGTAAAAATATACAGGGTGTCCCATTAAAAAAAAACAAGTTATAAGCAACTTCCGGTATAACCGGAAGTTGCAAAGAGATGAAAATATTTTCATTTAATAGATCATCCCTCAAAACCCCTTTATTCCAATTTTCGTGATTCTGTTGCCTTTAGTTCTTGAGATATTTCTAATAGGCCAGTTATCTGCCTCACCCTATATAGTCCAAGCCAAAAAAAAGTACATATACATTTTGACACAAAGATCAAAGTTTAAAAAAAAGCATAACTGACAACTAACTTTTATTAAACAAAATTTGTACATATTATTCTTGATATAATGGGATGTTTCTCAAATTAACTTTATTTAAAAATTTATAAAATAACCACCATACAGTTCTTATTCTACAGATTAAAAAATTAACGTTAGTTTTTTTAAACGACGAATTCGTCTGCTGGTAGTCCTCTTGCAGACAAACCAGTAACCCGAAATAGAGTGCCTGGACATTCTCCTTTCTCTTCTCCATCAAGGGTTGCTGAAGTAACATAGAGCTCGTCAAAATTTTGACCTCCAAAGGCTACGGACGTAATCTGAAAAATATTATTGATTAGGTATTTATATACATATACATAAAATAAAACAATCGTTAGATTGGTTGGTTAGATCATTCTAACCATTAAGAAAATAGATTTCAGACATATTCAAATCTATATAATACAGTGTGTCCACAGATGGGGCGCCCAAGAGAAAAAACTTTTTTATTTTCAATTTTAGCGAAAAATGCCATTCTTGATAAAAAGTTCTGCTTGTTTTAAAATCCCATAAAACGAAATAAAATTCAATTTTATAAAAAAAACTGCTTAATTTTGTAGTCACTTTTATGTAAATCCCTATAAATTTTTGCACAAAGTTCGAAATCGTAACAATAATCTAATGTTGCTAAGCTACAATATAGCTTAGTAACTATCAACTCCGATAAGTAATTTGCCAATTGTCATTTTTTTCGACAGTGTTAAGCGTTCAACAAAGAATTTATCTGTCATTTTTTTCCAAAAAATTTAAAATTTTTGTCGAAAAAAATGACAATTCGCAAATTATTTATCGGAGTTCACAGTTACTAAGCTACACTGTAGCTTAGCAACACTAGATTATTGTTACGAATTCGAACTTAGTGCAAAAATGTATAGGGATTTACATAAAATTGGCTACAAAATTAAGCAGGATTTAAAAAGATTGAATTTTATTTCGTTTTATGGGTTTTTTTTTATCGAGAATGACATTTTTCGCTAAAATTAAAAATAAAAAGTTTTTCCTCTTGGGCACCCCATCCATGGACACAGTGTATAACCGGTAAGCAGTATATTTATTTTTACTCTTTGTTTTATAGTTCAGAGAAATAAGGGAAAAAATATCCTGTTGGTGACACAACCCCCTCCACGCCTAAACCAAATTTTTTGAGTAGTATGGAAATCTATATTAATAACCTATATGTTTCCTGCAGCCGATTTTGATGAAATACATAGTTATAAACAAATAAAGATCAAAAAACGGCAAATTTTTGCTTTTTTCGTCTATAACCAAAAAGTTAAGTATTGTAAACAAATTTGAGAGTGAGAAACCCATAAACCGTATAAAAACTTCAATATGCGTTCGCTGAATATGTCTATCCTTAATGGTTGCTTAGAAAATTGCAAAATAAATAATAAATTTTGAGTTTTTATAAATATTCATAAGTTATGTATAAAGTAACTTAGAACGTTCTTATTACACGGAATGGTGAGCCTTCTGGTGCTTAAATCATACCCTAAACAATTGGTCAAATAGTTTAAAAGGTATTTAATTTTTTTATCCCAAATTAATTTTTTTTGCAGCTCTATAAGTCAGAAAATCATGAAGTTACACTAACACTTTGGATAGTTTATGAAAGAAGGAAACTTATACTATTAATTTAATTTAAAAAAATCACAAAAAATAATTATAAATACTGCAAAATTATTTTGCAAAAACATGTGAATTAAAAAAAAGGGGGGCAAACTTCGTCCCCAATTGTCCTAGGACAATTGTTTTTCTTTCTAAATGTGTATAAAAATTCAGTCTTTCCAAATATGAAAAAATAATTTTTCTACGGGTAACGGTTAAAAAGTTATTCTAATTGTTTTTAAGTAAGCAAAAAATCGACGTATGTTTGCAAAATAATTTTACACTGTTTAAAATTACTTTTTGTAATTTTTTTTAATTAAGTCAATAGCATAAATGTTCTTCTCCCATAGACTGTTAGAAGTCTTACTGTAACCTCATAATTTTCTGACTTATAGTGTTGCAAAAAATGAATTTGGGATAAACAAATTATATAACTTTAAAAACTATTTGACTAATTGCTTTGAAATTTAAAATATAATTTAAGCACCAAAAGTCTCAGCAATTCGTGTAATAAGAAGGTTCTAAGGTAATTTTTACATAAGTTATGAATATTTATATAAACTCAAAATTTATGATTTATTTTGCAATTTTCGAAGCAACTAATAAGGATAGACATATTCAGCGAACGCCATATTGAAATGTTTTAGACGATTTATGAGTTTCTTACTCTTAATTATGTTTAAAATGCTTAATTTTTTGGTTATAAACGAAAAAAGCGAAAATTTACCGTTTTTTGATCTTCATTTGTTTATAACTATGGATATCATCAAAATCGGCTGCAGTAAACATATAATAAAGGTTATTAATATAGATGTCCATACTACTCAAAAAATTTGGTTTCGGTCTGGAGGGGGATGTGTCACGAGAAAAATCTTATTTCTCTGGACTATTAATTTATTGTCAGATTTACGACTATACTAGATTAGAAATGCACTATAGCACCGTTGTCATGGCACGTGATTACATCTTACAGAACTGTTCAAAGAAGAAAAATTATTAATGGATTTCACTGTTACTTGATGGAAGTTCATTTTATGTGACAATACAGCACTGAAAGCTTTTTCCAATGCTTCCACAAAATTGAATGTTAATAGATAGATATTGCATAGTCACTTTTGCACTTGCTGTATTTATTACAGCACGCGTTATTTTGACAGTACAGCATGCGCAGATGTGATATTTCGCTTACGATGGGTTATTGGAAATATTGCTTGCCGTTATTAGGGGAGCAGTTACGCTGTGCGGTATTCGTTGCGCTATTTTTTTTTCAGGTTTTGTTTGTTGTTTTTTCTTTCATTTAAACCAAGTTTATTTGTAATAATTTTCTAAGTACCTCAGACAGTAGCAAATGAATCCGATTTACATCTGATGACGACTTGTATTTATTAAAATATGTTTGAGGTCAAAATGAATTGACTTATTCAGAAAATTGGTCGTTATTCCAGGAAAACATGAAGTGTACAACAGGAATTTTTTTTATTTTAAGAACACTCAAGGATCATTTGTTTCTCATGCCCGATATTTGGAAGAGAGTTCAAACCTTTCTTCCATTTAAATCAAATCCTTTAATTTTAGCATGTAATAGGTGTATATTCATCTTCCAGAATGTTATGCAAGATGATAAACTAGATGTCTTCATCATTAGCATTGGCCAAAATGAGAGCTTCTAACTAAATCTTGATCCAAAATTGCATACAAATTAGACAAACAATTAATCTTAATCGAGCCGTAAAAATACCGCCAGCAAAATGTTGTTGAGTAATATCTGTACAAGAGTAAAAAACCGCTAAATGCCGTAAAAATGAGTGCCGCATAGAATATTCCAGCTAAAAAAGGTCTGATATGAATATTACGTGGCGCGATAATATATTTTCATTTTGATGGAAAATAAAATTTGAGTTTTATTTTAAAAGATTTTTGCATAATATTGGCTAAATTTGAAGTAAAACGCACCACAAAAGGATAACTTTGACACAATTTGCATTTGAAGCTCTTTTGTGGCGCGTTTTACTTCAAATTTAGCAAATATTATAGAAAAATCTGTTAAAATAAAACTAGAATTTTATTTTCCAGCAAAATTAAAATACATTGTCCCGCCACGTAACATTCATATCAGCTTTTTTTAGCTGGAATATTATATGCGCCACTCATTTTTACGGCGTATAGCGGTTTTTTACTCTTGTATCAGGAGTTTTTCAAAGTTATTTATAAATTAAATGTATGAAGTTGAATGCAATTTTATAAAGAGTGTCGCATGTAGGGATATTATGCGCCACTGGCGAGAACTGCCGTTCTCTGGTAATAAGTTTTTAAGTACACCATACAAAAAAACACCGCTAACTTACATTATTATGCTTCCAATTGGATTGGAAGCATAATGGGTCCATTTTTTTTTCAACAAAATTTATTGGTTTTTTAACCCTAACTTTTTTATTTTTTTATATTAGAAAGTTTGTTAAAGATTTTTTTGTAGGTTTTTATAAGATCTATAAGACTATTAATAGTAAATCCTTTTAAAATTCTCAGTGGCAATAAGAGGAGACTTTGAAAGGGTTTGTAAAGGTGGTTTTTGCATGGTATTACAAGTTCTAATTGTCTGTAGCTCACTCAATTTTTGTCGTAGAAAAAATTTTCGTAAGCTAAGTTCTTAAGAATTAAACAAGCTACATTTTCATATGTAAACATTTTTTCGCATCTCTGATGCCAATCTTTCTATTCTGAAGAAAAAGGCATGTTTTACTAAACTACAAAAATTCGTTTTTTGCTTTTAACTCGAGTATTTTAAAAATTAATTGTTTTAAGCCGGTAAAACTTCTGTAATCTATTAAAAATACATAAATAAAAAATACTAAATAAGGTCGAAGATTAATTTTAATTAGGGTGGTAATTAGGGGGTTGTTTCCGAAAACTTTTTGACTGAAAAAATAGGGACTGACATTCCTTTCATTATAATTCACTTAATTTTTAAGCTACAGACATTAATTTTTATAGATAGATAGATCTTTTTAAACATTTAAAATTAGTTTCTATAAGTTATCCTCTAAAAATGCATAGTTTTTTCGTCTTTTGACTTTGAAACTATAATATTTAATATTTGGCGAAGAAACGCTAACATAATAAAGTACAGCTCGATTACTATTGGTCTTAAAGAAATTTAAAAAAAAAATACTTTGTTTCTATTTTTAAAGGTATATATTCGTTAAGTAAAGTTGTTATGATAAAACAAACACTTTTTCAGTTATTAGCAGAAAACTGATTAATAACATTGATTTTTTTCGATATAAAACTAACACTTTCGATAACCACTAAATCGAAAACTATTAATTTTATAAAAAAATGTATAAAACATATTTTGCTTACAATTAATGTTTTTACGAACATTTGCGGTCAAAATATAATAAAAAATTTCCACCCCCGAGATGGGGTGGCAACCACCCCATGGTCAAAGCGCCTTTCGGCATCATATAGATTTTGATCCTTGGACTATCCACTACTTATTGTCAAATTTTCAAGCAAATCGATCCATTCTGTAAAAATTGCGAAGTAAAAAGTTTCAGTTCCAGAACTAATTATACTTTTGGAGCTTTATAACTTCTGAAAGGCTTAACTGATTTTGATCAATAAACATGAGTTTGAAACGTATTGACAAGTAGTATCTGATGCATTTAGGATCAAGTATGATAACTGAACGTATTACAGGAATTATTGAGCTTGAAAAACCGTTTTTCCCATAAGAAATAGATTTGATCATACTTCTGAAGCCTATAACTTAAAAATTCGAATTTTCCCAGATATGAGGTATACACCGTTAGACGCGACTAGAAACCTCCTACAAACCATTAGTTATTGGCGCAATTCGTAAGTTGAAATTTTGAGTAATTATAGAAAAACCAAAATTTTCAAAGTCTAATTTTTCAAATAAAAATGTATACCATTTTTTTTATCCAGTTGCAATGCGAGGCCAAAAATGTCTTACTTCTTACTTAGATCAGAGAGCGCAACTAGCACTCTTATCGAAGATTTCACCTCTTGTTAGAGGCTCTTCAGAGAATGCATAGTTTGCTTTTCTCTAATCCAGTAAATTTTTCGACATATTATATTAGTCCCACACTGCAACTGAGGTGAATGGATTAGCTGACTAGCGTCATCTGGCAATAGAAAGATAAGTTTTTCAATCCTAATAGCAACATTAATAATATTGAAAATTATTAAAAATATTACTAAAAGATTTTTAAATTGAAAACTTATTGGTACATTTCTCTGGTGACACCTCCAAGGCTTCTACAGTTTGCAAGCCAAATGGATGCTGCAGTGAAGACAAAAGGGAAGGAATTCTACACTATGCAATTCAGAACCCCCGTCTGCAGCTTGGTAAAGTTCCAACGGAAAATGCACCTAGTTACTCCACGGAGTAATACTACTATAAAATAAAAATGTATACCATTTTTTTTATTCAGTTGCAATGCGAGGCCAAAAATGTCTTAATTTTTACTTACATAGATAAGAGAGCGCAACCAGCACTCTTATCGACGATTTCACCTCTTGTTTGAGGCTCTTCAGGGAATGCATAGGTTGCTTTTCTCTAATCCAGTAAATTTTTCGACATATGTTAGTCCCACACTGCAACTGAGGTGAATGGATTAGGTGACTAGCGTCATCTGGCAATTGAAAGATAAAGTTTTTCAATCCTAATAGCAACATTAATAATATTGAAAAACATTAAAAATATTACTAAAAGATTTTTAAATTGAAAATTTATTGGTACATTTCCCTGGTGAGGAGAAGTGAAATCGTCGATAAGAGTGCTAGTTGCGCTCTCTAATCTAAGTAAAAATTAAGACATTTTTGGCCTCGCATTGCAACTTAAAAAAAAATGGTATACATTTTTATTTTATAGTAGTATTACTCCGTGGACTAACTAGGTGCATTTTCCGTTGGAACTTTACCAAGATGCAGACAGGGGTTGTGAATTGCATAGTGTAGAATTCCTTACATTTTGTCTTCACTGCAACATCCATTTGGCTTGAAAATTGTAGAAGCCTTGGAGGTGTCACCAGAGAAATGTACCAATAAGTTTTCAATTTAAAAATCGTTTAGTAATATTTTTAATATTTTTCAATATTATTAATGTTGCTATTAGGATTGAAAAACTTTATCTTTCAATTGCTAGATTACGCTAGTCACCTAATCCATTCACCTCAGTTGCAGTGTGGGACTAATATATGTCGAAAAATTTACTGGACTAGAGAAAAGCAACCTATGCATTCTCCGAAGAGCCTCTAACCAGAGGTGAAATCGTCGATAAAAGTGCTGGTTGCGCTCTCTAATCTAAGTAAAAATTAAGACATTTTTGGCCTCGCATTTCAAGTGAATAAAAAAATGGTATACATTTTTATTTTATAGTAGTATTACTCCGTGGAGTAACTAGGTGCATTTTCCGTTGGAACTTTACCAAGCTGCAGACGGGGTTGTGAATTGCATAGTGTAGAATTCCTTTCCTTTTGTCTTCACTGCAGCATCCATTTGGCTTGCAAATTGTAGAAGCCTTGGAGGTGTCCCAGGGAAATGTACCAATAAGTTTTCAATTTAAAAGTCTTTTAGTAATGTTTTTAATATTTTTCAATATTATTAATGTTGCTATTATGATTGAAAAAGTTTATCTTCTAATTTTTCAGTTTTTCGGCTATAGTAAGCCGTGTATATATCTTAGCTTGATAGCTTAGGCATCATTTGAAAGTTTAACTCAACCCTATTGATTTGTTGTATTTGCGGTTTTCCTGTCCCTCCTTGAACCTAAGATATATGTATACGACCAAAAAATATGCTATTTTGTATCTCCATAGCCCTCTAGCTGGCTTACGGGTAGTCAGAAGTCAAAAATTACACCGGTTCTGAGTCGGCCCTCACACCGTCTTGAAACACAAAAAAAAATTCAGATCGGTGTAACTTTTCCACACACATATGTACACATATATATGTATAAAAACATATCCATAAATATTTTCCCATTTTTAAATAAAAATTGGGTCATAATTCTGAGCTCGGTAACTTTTGATTGGTATAACCGATTTTCAAAATTAGGCATCCGTTAGAAAGGTAATGATCAGTATTATCAGAATCCGTAAAGGTCGGACTTAAATTTTTGAAATTTTTGGGAGTTTTGGAGCCGCGAACGAAAAACAGACCCTTAATGGGAAGGGCCGTAAAATCCACACCCTTGGACCAAAATGGAGACTTGACATATGGATGGGCGAGTCTTTTCCTAAACTTTAAGATGGGATTTGGTCCAATTTTCAATTCAGTCAGATTTAGAAAATCGAAAATTTCGTGTATATATAGTGTCGCTTGTAGGGGTATTGTTGTTGGGGTTGTGCGCCACTGACGAGAACTGCCGCTCTCTGGTAATTTATGACACGTCTGAGAAATGGCAGTTCTGTGAAAATAGCGCGGTGTAGATAGAGTAACGTAGGCTGTATTAAATTTGCAATATCTCTCTAATGTCACTACAGCTGTTTCAGCAGAGTGCCTTTCTCAAGTGATGTGATTTTAATGTGTGAACTATTACTCACGAGTAAAGTAATGGGTGTTATTATCTATTCAAAAATAGTGAATAATCATGTTATTAAACCGTAATCATGAATAATCATGAATAATCATGATAACCGAACGATTGGAGGTATAAGTAATCACCCACTTGTTAGTCAACAGCTACGGGTGGAAGAACCGACACGTGGTAGGGCATTTCATTGCCCTGGAGTCGAGTAATTAACTCCGAAGGCGGAAGAGCTAAATTAGTCAACGGCATTGAGATGTGGAAAGCCACGGGATGACTACCTCATTAAAGATCCGCGTGGACATCTCCAATTTACTTAATGATCATGGAGCTCTGAATCCAAGATCCGGCAGGGGAGGACAATCAGATTTAGACGACAGGGCCTCTCAGGTCGTCATCAAGGTAAATCCCTGTCAAACAAATAAGAATGACTCTATAGCATTGAAAATTGGAACATGGAACGTAAGGAGTTTATACCAATCAGGCAAACTCGATAACGCTGTGTCGGAAATGTGCAGAATGAAGATTAACATACGGGGCCTTAGCGATATACAATGGCCTGGATCAGGAAAATGTAACACCAGAAATGGAACACTGTATTATTCCGGAAACAACGACCCCAATCACAAACAGGGAGTTGGAATTTTATTTGATAACAATTCTCGGAAAGCCGTTTGTAACTTTATTCCCTACTCTGATCGAGTATTAATGCTGTCTCTTAACTCTCATTTAAATCGTAAAATAAATATAATCCAAGTATTTGCACCCACTGCAGACAAGGATGAATACACCATAGAGGCTTTCTATGAACAAATTGGCAATGTCTTAAAACTAACTAAAAGACATGACATAAATATTATAATGGGCGATTTGAACGCTAAAGTCGGTCAAGGAGAAGTGGAGAATTGTGTGGGGCGATATGGACTCGGCGAAAGAAATTAACGTGGCGATAGGCTTGTTGATTTCTGTATCAATGAGGAACTCATAATTGCAAATTCCTTGTTCAAACTTTCTAAACGTAGACTATATACATGGAAGTCACCAGCTGACAATAACAACAAAATAGTCAGAAATCAAATAGATTATATTATCGTCAACAGACAAATGGACAATGGGTAAGAAGAACAAATAAGGAACTAACTGAGCTCTATCAAGATCCTAACATACTAGCAGTAATTAAGGCGCAAAGACTTAGATGGTTGGGTCATGTGCAGAGGATGATTCCATCTAGAATTCCCAGAATGGTACTGTCTAGTGCATTGGCAGGGAAAAGACGAAGAGGAAGACCTAGGTCACGATGGAGTAATGGAGTTAGAGAAGATATGAGAAGAATTAACGTAAGGAACTGGGAAAGAAAAGCGACTGACAAAAGGGAGTGGAAAAGAATAGTGCATCAAGCCATGGGCCTACTAGGCTCGTAGTGCTTACGTATTATCATTATCGTCAACAGAAGATATAGAAATTCTATAATATCATCTAAAACTTATCCAGGAGCGGACATATCCTCCGATTACAACCCGGTTGTTTTGTCTATGAGAGTGAAACTAAAGAAGGTAAAGAGCCTTAGCTCCAATCAAATCATGGATACAAGGCGGCTCAAACAAACAAGACCTATGCGGAAACGAAATTTAAAATAAACGAGAACTTAAGGAAAGTCAAAGAAGATAGTGCGGAAACTGACTGTTGACCAAAAATGGGGAAAAATTCAACATGCCTTAGTATCAGTTGGAAAATAAACTCTCAAACCACTTGGAGAAAAAACAAAATCTTGGATGATAGTAGAAATTCTTGAACTTATGGAAGAACGAAGAAAACATAAAACAAAAGACCCGAATAAATACAAAGAAGTTCAGAGAAACATCAGAAAGAAAATTCGAGAGGCAAAAGAGAGGTGGCTCTCCGACAGATGCAAAGAAATAGAAGACCTGGATAAAAAGTATAGTTCAGATAAATAAGGAAAAAAATATCCTGTTGGTGACACAACCCCTCCAGGCCGAAACCAAATTTTTTGAGTAGTATGGACATCTATATTAATAACCTATATGTTTCCTGCAGCCGATTTTGATGATATACATAGTTATAAACAAATGAAGATCAAAAAACGGTAAATTTTCGCTTTTTTCGTCTATAACCAAAAAGTTAAGTACTTTAAACAAATTTGAATGTGAGAAACTCATAAATCGTATAAAAAATTTCAATATGGCCTTCTCTGAATATGTCTATCCTTATTGGTTGCTTAGAAAATTGCAAAATAAATCATAAATTTTGAGTTTTTATAAATATTCATCTTATGTAAGAATGAACTTAGAAAGTTCTTATTACACGGAACGCTGAGACTTTTGGTGCTTAAATCATACACTAAATTTCAAAGCCATTCGTCAAATAATTTAAAAGGTATTTAATTTGTTTATCCCAAATTAATTTTTTTTGCAACGCTATAAGTCAGAAAATGATAAAGTTACACTAATACTTTGGATAGTTTATGAAAGAAGAAAATTTATAATAATAATTTAATTAAAAAAAATGACAAAAAATAATTCTAAATACTGCAAAATTATTTTGCAAAAACATATAAATTAAAAAAGGAAGGGCTAACTTCGTCTCTAATTGTCCTAGGACAATTATTTTTCTTTCTAAATGTGTATAAAAATTCAGTCTTTCCAAATATGAAAAAATAATTTTTCTACGAGTAACGGTAAAAACGTTATTCTAATTGTTTATAAGTAAACAAAAAATCGACGTGTTTTTGCAAAATAATTTTACAGTGTTTAAAATTACTTTGTATCATTTTTTTTAATTAAGTCAATAGTATAAATGTTCTTCTTCCATAAACGGTCAGAAGTCTTACTGTAACCTCATAATTTTCTGACTTATATAGTGTTGCAAAAAAAATTAATTTGGGAAAAACAAATTAAATAACTTTTAAACTATTTGACCAATTGCTTTGAAATTTAAAATATAATTTTTGCACCAGAAGTCTTAGCAATTCGTGTAGTAAGAAGATTCTAAGTTAATTTTTACATAAGTTATGAATATTTATAAAAACTCAAAATTTATGATTTATTTTGCAATTTTCTAAGCAACCAATAAGGATAGACATATTCAGCGAACGCCATATTGAAATTTTTTAGACGATTTAGGTATGTGTTTTTTACTCTCAAATTTGTTTAAAATTCTTAACTTTTTGGTTATAGACGAAAAAAGCGAAAATTTACCGTTTTTTGATCTTCATTTTTTTATAACTATGTATATCATCAAAATCGGCTGCAGGAAACATAAAGGTTATTAATATAGATGTCCATACTACTCAAAAAATTTGGTTTCGGCCTGGAGGCGGATGTGTCACGAGAAAAATCTAATTTCTCTGGACTAGTATGATAGCTTTAATTTACACAAAAAAATCAAACAAATGACAGGTTCTAGAAAAAGCACAAGAACGAATACTCTTAAAAATGATAAAGGGGATATTATTACTGACGTGAAGGAGAGATTGTGTCAATGGACCAATTACATCCAACAGCTCTTTAATGATGAAAGGGGAGAACTGTCATTAGAAATCACAGAAGATACCGGACCACCAATATTAAGAGACGAAATCATCTATGCCATTAAAAACACGAAAGAGGGTAAAGCTGCTGGACCAGATGATGTGCCCATCAAATTATTAAAACTTATTAATGAAGATGGTATTGATGTAATGGTTGAATTCTTTAATCTAATATATCAGACTGCCACAATCCCCAAACAATGGCTGCAATCGACCTTTGTAGCAATTCGCAAAAAGTCAAGTGCAACAACCTGCTCGGATCACAGAACAATATCTTTAATGAGTCACACACTTAAAACATTTTTGAAAATAATACACAGTAGAATTGTTAAAACTCCCGAATATGAAATCAGTGACACACAATTTGGCTTTAGAAATGGTATGAGCAAACGAGATTCTTTGTTCGGCTTGAATGTGCTGGCCCAGAGATGCATGGACATGAATCAGGATATGTACTTATGTTTTGTAGACTTTGAAAAGGCATTTGATACAGTTCAACATTAAAATCTTGTAGATATATTAAAAAGCAAAAATATTGACAGTCGTGACATGAAAATTATATCTAATATATATTGGAATCAAACTGCCAAGGTAAGAGTTGACAACCAGGACACCCAAGATATCAAAATACAGAGAGGAGTCCGTCAGGGTTGCGTGCTCTCCACTACTTTTCAATGTCTACAGTGAAGCGGTATTTCAAGAAGGACTCTCAGATTCAATAGAAGGTATATCTATCAATTGAGAAGTTTTGAACAACTTTTGAAGACAATACAGTAATAATAACAGATAACAACAATGATTTACAGAACGTAATGCAACGCCTTAATAAATGCATGACCATAACTAAATCAGCACACGTAAATATCCAATTAACTATTGAAGATACTGTGATTGAGAGTGTGGATAACTACAAATACTTAGGAACATGGATAACATCAAATGTAGACCAAACCAAAGAAATTAAGACACGTATTGAAATAGAACGTGCATCATTCATTAAACTTAAAAAGTTTCTTTGTTGTCGGGATATAAGGTTAGAACTACGCCTAAGGATGCTTCGATTTTACGTGTTCTCTACTCTTCTTTATGGCCTGGAGGCGTAGACGTTGAAACAAGTCCATTTGAATAAGTTGGCCGCCTTTGAATTTTGGTGTTACAGAAGAATCCTACAAATATCAAGGATTCAAAGAATGTCGAACGTGGAAGTAACTAGAAGGATAGGCTACTATCAACTATCAAAAGACGAATACTTGAGTACTTGAGACATGTGATGAGAGGGCAAAAATACTCATTATTACAACTTATTATACAAGGCAAACTCCGAGGAAAGCGAAATATGGGAAGACGAAGAACATCCTGGCTTAAGAACTTACGGGAATGGTTCGAATGCAGTAGTGCAGAGCTATTTAGAGCGGAAGTCAACAGGGTCCGCATTGCCATGATGATTTACAACCTTCGATAGAATATGGAACTTAAAGAAGAAGAATGTTATTAAACGGTCGTAGAAAAAATCTATTATTATACAAATATTAAAATCACAACTGACCTGCACAGCAGGGAACTTGATCACTTGGAGAACTGATCCTGTCCTTGGATCAATATTGTACACACTAGATGATCCAAATATAGCTACCCAGAGATTACCATTGGTGTCTATGGTCATACCATCGCATAAAGCATGATCATTCAATCCATGGTGCTTAGTTGAAAATACAGTCTTCATATTTGCTAAAAGATATATATTTTTTTAACTTCGAAGGTATTAGAGCTATATAACTCTTACATAAAGTTCCCTGGTCCAGATCGATGTCGTACTGGTCAACCCCGTAGCATAGAGAATCAATATAGTACATTTTCTTCAATTTATGATCGAACGCAATACCATTAGCTACACTCAATTCATTTCTGTGACATTCAAGCTTATTCTTATAGAAACTGTACAGGGCACCTTTCTTCATTACTACGTCTTCCAAAGATTTTATTCTAAGACCTAACGTACCTAAAAAATAATAAAATTCCAGTAAACTAAAGTAATCTAAAATAAAAATGTATAGGTACCATTTTTATTATTCAGTTGCAATGCGAAGGCAAAACAATCTTACTTTTCAATTAGAATACGAAGTGCAATCCAGCTCTCTGAATCGCGATTTTCGATTCTTATTGGAATCTCATCTAAGAAAGCGCAGGCTTGTTCTCCATATCCTAACTGACCAGCACCGAGAGCTCTTCCCACACATTGCAACTGAAACAAATAGGGTAGGTGACTAGCGTCATCTAGCAATTGAAAGATGAAGTTTTTCAATTCTAAAAGCAACATTAATAATATTGAAAATATTAAAAATATTACTAAAAGATTTTTAAATTGAAAAACTTATTGGTACATTTACCTGGTGACACCTCCAAGGCTTCTACAATTTGCAAGCCAAATGGATGCTGCAGTGAAGACAAAGGGAAGGAATTCTACACTATGCAATTCACATCTCCCGTCTGCAGCTAGGTAAAGTTCCAACGGAAAATGCACCTAGTTACTCTACGGAGTAATACGAATATAAAATAAAAATGTATACCATTTTTATTATTCAGTTGCAATGCGAAGGCAAAACAATCTTACTTTTCAATTAGAATACGGAGTGCAATCCAGCTCTCTGAATCGCGATTTTCGATTCTTATTGGAATCTCATCGGAGAGAGCGCAGGCTTGTTCTCCATATCCTAACTGACCAGCACCGAGAGCTCTTGTCACACATTGCAACTGAAACAAATAGGGTAGGTGACTAGCGTCATCTGGCAATTGAAAGATGAAGTTTAAAGTAATCTATTTAATTCAAATTCAAATTACGTATTAAATTTCGTTCTACAGGGTGTACGGTTTTGCCGAAACTACTAGCAAGATTGTAATGAAATTTGGTGGATTATTTTTCGAGTTTAACATTTTTTGACATAAAATTAAGAATTTTATATTCATCATTGGCGCGCGTATTAGCAGTGGTCTGAATTTTTTAAAGAAAAAAAAAGCAATTAAAAAGATTATAATAAAATACCGGAAAATGGAGATCCAGCCAACTAATTCTACTGTTCAAAAAAGGAGATAAAACAGCCAGAAACTACAGACGTATAAACTTGTTAAATACTGTCCTAAAATTTTACAAGGACTAATGAATCAGGTGATAAGTTTAGCAGACGAACAGCGGGAGAGAGAACATACAAATAGTAAACGCAGACCCGGAAAAAGAAGGAACGCTCATGGCTTCAAAACTTACGCCAATGGTTTGGACTAACATCGATCAAGGAATTCAGAAACGCCGCAAACAAAATTAAAATTGCTATGATGATGGCCAACGTCCGCAACGGACAAGAAGAATATGAACAACAGGGCTTTTGGACTGGAAAATGATGAGAGATGACAGGCGCGATCCTCCTAATGAAAGATAATAAATTGGCTGGCCTGGACGATATACGAACAGAACAAATAAAGAACTTTGGATAAAAAACCGTAGAGTGACTCGTAAAAATGATGAATTGCTACATCCGTATATTGCAAATCCCCAAATCTTCTGGAGGAAAAGTGGTTGCCCTCTTAAAACCAGGGAAGGATCCGGCGGATACAAAGAGTTTTAGACCTCTCCCTCTTGTGCCACCTTTTCAAGGCATTTGAAAGAATGATACTGAACCGGATCACTAAATCTGTGGAGACTAAAATTATTCCAGAACAAGCAGGATTCAGACCCGGAAAGTGCTGCTGCAGCCAAATTCTTAATCTCACCCAACATATTGAAGATGGTTTTGAACGGAAAGAAATAACAGGAGTAGCGTTCGTAGACCTAACTGCCGCCTATGACACAGTTAACCATCAACGGCTATTCGTAAAACTCTACGAAACTACAAATGATTTCCGACTAACAAGGTTAGCGAAATGTCTCCTCCAGAATAGACGCTACTACGTAACGTTCCAGTCCAAGAACGGCCGGTGGAGGGACCAAAAAATGGGTTCCCACAGAGAAGTGTCTTCGCGCTGATTCTATACAACATATACACCAATGACGGCAACGACCAACCCATAACCAACAAACAAGGCAGTTTATTTACACTGATGATACAGCTGTTTCAGCTCGGGGAAGAACGTTCAATGAAGTCGACGTGAAACTGACAGATAACCTGGGAGACTTAGCTCTATACTACTATGAAAACCATCTGAAACCCAATCCCACAAAAACCCAGGTATGTGCTTTCCACCTTAGAAACAAGCCTGTCCGAAGTCCGCTGGAGGTTAAATGGCGTGGTCGGATGCTGGAACACAACGAGACGCCAAAATACCTCGGCGTACGTCTGGATAGAACTCTGTCTTACCGATACTACTGTCAATATGTCAAGAAGAAAATAAGCACCAGAAATAATATCATCCGCAAGCTAACTAATACAAAATGGGGAGCACAACCACACACTCTCCGCAATTCTGCCTTAGCATTATGTTTTTTAGCAGCGGAGTTTGGAGCACCCGTATAGGCAAACTCTGCTCACGCAAAAAACGTCGACGTAGCTCTAAATGAAACGGTTCTTATAATATCCGGTTGCCTGAAACCGACACCTATCGAAGAGGTATACTCCATAGCTGGGATTGCTCCACCGCCTATCAGGAGGAAGGCCACGTCGTCAGCGGTAGAACGAAAAAAGCAGGAGACAGACCAAAGAAACCCCTTATATGTCCACCAAACTCAGCCAAGTAGACTAAGATCTCGGAAAAGCTTTCTAAAAACATCAAGATCCATCCCCGAGGCGCCAGAGATGCGTCGAATGATACCTATGGCAAGCGTCAGCTACCGCAACACATTTACCTCCCTCAGAGGAAATGGCTGCAGGACACAATTGACCATATCCAACTTGGAAAGCGCTAAACAGACTAACAACCGGCGTTTCACGTTGTGCTAGTAACCTAAAAAAATAGGGATACCAGGAGGACGATACCTGCGACTGTGGCGCGGTTCAGACCAGCCGGCATCGCTATCATGCACAGAGATGAGAGAGACCTGCACAAAAGAATACTTAATTTTAGCAAATGACAGGGCCATTTATGTGGCCAACCATTGGAAATACAGAATTTAAATTTTTGGTGCTCCGGACACGGAAAGTAAGTAAGTATTGACCAGAATTTTGTGTCTGATTGACTTGAAGAAAGCAATTGGCAGACTAAAACTCAAAGACGTAATCCATCTTATGTATAATAGAAAGTTTCCTTATCTATCTGTCTATCTAATTAGTCTTCTTCGTCCATCTTTGGACATAGGCCTCCCCAATCCTTTTCCATTCTTCTCTGTCTGTCGCTAGAGTTATCCACCTAGAACCCATGTGGTTCTTGACATCATCTTCCCATCTCATTTGTGGCCTTCCTCTGCTTTGTTTATATTCCCACGGTCTCCAATTTATAAGGATTTTGTTCCATCGGTCTTCTTTTTCTCTTATAATGTGTCCGGCAAATCTCCATTTCAATTTTGCAACTTCTTGTCTAACAACCCTAACTTTGGTTTTCTCTCTTATCCACTCGTTTCTCTTTTTATCCATTAGTTTTATGTGCAACATTTGCCTTTCCATTGCTCTTTGCGTTTTTATGATCTTGTCCATGTTTGCTTTTGTGAACGTCCAAATTTGGGAACCGTAAGTGAGAACAGGAAGTACGCATTCATTGTCTACCTTGGTCTTAAGATGTTGTGGATATCTGTTGTTCTTAAGGATGTAGCTTAGTTTGCCAAATGCCGCCCATGCCAGTCTAACTCGTCTTTTGATCTCTGCTGTTTGGTTTTCCTTGTTAAGTTTTATAATTTGACCCAGATATATATTTGTTCTATTTCATCTTGTGAACTTTCCCTAAATATCAAAACATCTATTAGAAAAATTACCAAAGCTACAAAATGGAAGTCAGAATATAGATGGACAACTTTCAGAACGTATAGACATAGGCAAGGGAATTAGACTATGGCTTTTCAATTTAATCGTGGATGAAATCATCAAAAATGTCAAAAAAGGAAGAGGGCATAGATTGGGACATAAAGAAGTAAAAGTACTCTGTTAGGCAGATGAAAAAATATTGATGGCATAAGATGAAGATAGTCTGCAAAGACCAGTCCACAGGTTTAACATAAGGGCAAAATAATTTAATATGATAATCTTATCTCAGAAAACTAAAATAATAATCCGCAAAGAACCAATAGATTTAAAATAGAAATCGATGACATCAGTATTGAACAAGTAATGGAAAGAAATATCTTAATAATACTATATGCCTAAGCCTACATATTAACACAGATGAAGTCAAGAATTTGTAAAGCCAACACAAAGACACAAAGACTATTGAAAATGACAAAGATGCGAGAACTGAGAGGAATTACAGAAAATACGTCGAGAGATCGAAAGAGCAATGAAGAAATTAGAAGAAAATGTAACGTACAATGTATAAATGAATGGACACTAAGTAGAAAAAAGGATAGAATAACCACATAAGCAGAATTGACATGCACATGGTCAAAGTATCAAGAGATAAATCACCAATCGGCAGAAGAAGTATCGAACGACCGCTCAAAAGATGGAGTGACAACCTTTCATAGAGGTATCAATATTTCAATGAACAAGCAGAATTGCTTGTAAAGAGGAAGAGAAAAAAGTTGTATGTTTGAACAAGAAATGTACCACTTACTTGTTACTGCTTAGTGTTTTGTGTTTGACTAGATATACTCTGCACTAGAATGTGGCAACACTGATTGTGAGAACGAGTTACATTGCCACTGTAGAATGACCAATGACTAAATGACTCAACGCGAATATGGTGCATTAGGTACCACCGGATAAGCAATGTTTCAATTTATAGTGCGAATACCTAATTGAAAGCTAAACAGTGTCTAGTATGTACAGGCTTTAACCTTAACCTATATTATTCTATTAAATAGCAAATTTACCTGACCACAACCTTCCAGTTTTGTCGCATTTGCCATCATTAAATACATGGGTTGTTCCTTTTTCTACTTCATAAAGAACTTTTGGTTGACCAACTTCAGAACTTTCACCATCCCATTTAATTAAACTGACAGTATTGTCTACAGTCACTACGAACTCATCACTTTTTCCTCGTACTGGTATAATAATGGATACATTGTGATTACCTAAAAATATTTGAGTATTTACTAAACGATAAAGAGGCCAATATCTCATCAAACTACAATCCGGAAACGCATTCTATTTTAAAAGACCAGAAAACGAAAGTCAACGAGGAGTAGGTTTTCTTATACCGGGTGTCCACTTATATTTTCCCCCATTTTAACTGGCTTCTTCTTAACGTGCCCTATCAAGTCCCCTTGACGTTGGCGATTAACATGGCGAAGCTGTGTCTGTCTCGAGTCTCGAGGTATAACTTCTAAACGACTTAAGATAGAAATACGCGGTTTTCACTGAAGTATTGTATGTGATGTTTTATTTCAGTAAAAGTTTTGTTTGAATGGATTGAATTTTTTTATAGCGCTTTTAAATAAAAAATGACGGATTTTTGAAAAAAAAACCGTTGTTGAATTTTTTTATTTAAACACCCAGTATATTTTTTTGCAAATTGAAAGAACGGTCATTTACCTATCCAGCGATATAAATTTTTTTAAAATCGGTTGTCAAATAACTGAGAAATTTATTTTTTAAGCGAGAGATGCAATGTGGAAATCACATAACATAATATCAAGTTGCTTAGTTATGTTATTTAGTTGTGATATCCGCTATTTAAAAATTAATTCCTCAGTCACTTGACAACCGCTTTTAAAAAACTTTATATCGCTGGATAGGTGAATGGCCATTCTTTAAATTTACAAAAAAATATACTGGGTGTTCCATTAAAAAAATTCATCAAAGTTTTTTTCAAAAATCAGCCATTTTTTTTAGTAATTGAAAGCGATATAAAAAACTCAATCCATTCATACAAAATTTTTACTAAAATTAAACATTTTAGAGAAAACCGCATATTTCTATCTTGGGCCGTTTAGAATATAGGCAGTTAAAATGGGGGAAAATATATGTGGACACCCGGTATATCCAAGTATATTAGCCAGTCCTTAATTATGGCAATGAACCAAAAGGACTAGCCATCATACTAAAAATGCAGACATTAATCAAAATAATTGTCCAAACATAATATAGAGATGTTCAAAATTATGGAACAATTTTAATTTCAAGTAAATTTAATAAAACATTTTTTCTTGGTAAATGGTATATTAGTTTAAAAAGCCCCTATAGGGTCACAAACATAAAAACAAAACGTTTTCGCTCTGTAACAAGAGCATCATCAGTGTTACAAGAACATGGTGAGCCACCCAAAAATACAAAGGTAAAAACCTTTTAAAAATAGACTAAAAGTCTTATATTATATGTGTTAACATCATAAAATCTACAGGATGGAAATAAATCCTATGGATATGGCCTTAGGACAACATATGACTGCCACACGTGGTAAGTGGGTTACTAGGTAACAATTAATTAGGTCATTATGTTAAAAGAGTTGAAAGACGACTTTCTTTCAACTCTTTCAACAGAGATACAATAATATAAATCAACAACAAAAAATTATTATGGAGGAAAATCAGAACATTTTATGAAGACTTAGGTATTAGAAGTTATTGAATAAATACGGTATACCCTAAGTATAGCAGACTTCATTTATTTCAACAATTATTAGTGAGCAAAATTCAAACAAAGGAAATATGGTAGGAAAATTTGAAATATCTTACAGAAAACAAAGAGGTGTATGCTTTCAAATTTCACAGAAGATGAGAGGTTTTGAATATTGAAACCCACCTTTGGCTCAGAAATACTTAGTGGCAAATATATCTACATACCACTACAATTAAGACACATATCTCAATGTTACCTGAAAAATTCTTTTATGTAATTTTATACTTATTCGTCCGACACCCTTTGGAAAAATAAAAAAATAATTAAATATTATAAATGTTTTTACACCTTTACAAATATTAAAATAAAATAAAAACAACTGCATAAAAAAATTTGAGACAAAAACAACTGTAACTACAAAAACATCCACCATCTACAACACAAGATTTAAAATCAAACTAGTCAGCTTTTTGATGGGGCTGGTGACTTCCGAGAATATCTTTGGCTGTAGAACAGTTCCGAATACTGATATGTAAGTACATACCTATTACAAAAAACTTTATGTGTATTTTGTTCATAAATATACCCTATTGTCAAGACTCCATCAACCCTTAAACACTTGGTTAGGATTGATGGTATGTAGTATTATATACCAAGCAATTTCCATTAGACTGTTCACTCCCAATAGCAGAATGTCTCAATATACACTGTATGGAATACTAAGTTCAATACTCCACAGTTGTTTTGTTTTATTGTATGTATTTTAATCAAAACCAAGACATATGCTTGTATAACAACTATTAAAAAACATACAAACTCTAAGATTGCGACTATTCACTCATTTCCTTAGTAAAAAATACATCTTAACTTAAAAAAAATAGAATTGAATAAAAAGGTTTGTGCGGTAGAAACGCAAAAAATAGTCGGTTTCTGCTCTGCTTATGTTGCATGAATGTATATGTACTGCCAAAAGTGTCATAAAGCACTGACAACAGACAAAAAAGGAGATAACCTATGTGGTATGTCATGAAGAAGATAAACTGTTCAAAACGTACCAAGTCCAAAAATTTCCAAGTCTAAAAGTACGTGAAGAAAAAACCAAATTTTAAAGGAGACCCAAAGGTGCGGTAGATGCCTATAAAGCCGTGTCCTCTCGGATAAATTTTACGTGCCTATTGAACTTATGGTTCGTCGTAAGAATTTGCGTCGCAAATTTATCTGCTCGACCATCGAAAATTTGTTTATCATTGGTTGTGCGCGTCTGCTCAGGTTATGTGGCGTAAATAACGTAACGTGCACACTGTAAACCCTATGCGACGTAAATCATTCGATCTTCGCTCAAATATTGACAACTGATGGAGCGTATGCGTTGTGTGCGTCGAAAAGTCTTGCTTTGTTGTGCAACGAACACGTCCACATTTACACAATTTACCTCAAGCACGCAAATATTTGCGATGAACTGCCGGTTCGTCGCAATTTTTTTCCAGTGAGGACGCGGCTTTTAACAAAAGAGAAGCATCGTGATATTTCTCTCATAAATGCGCACAATGTAATGGACAACATCATTCAATGCTACACATAGTACAAGGTCGGTATGTTAACAGAAGGATTTCTGAAAACAGATCACAAAATATACCCAATTAAAGTGTGTCTGAAGGTAGGTATGATAATGTCCCTGGATAACAGAAATAATTCTAAAAGCCTTTTTAGTCTAAGATCCGATATAAGGTCGAACTGCACCGATCTATTTAATGGAAAAAAATTATTTTATATGTAAATTAGTATGTTAAATATTATAAAAAACAAGGGGTGCCTGATATAATCCTGTTCTGACTATAATTAATTAATAATTAAAAAATGATTTTTTTGTATAAATTTGACTGACGTGTTTAACAAAAAAAATTAACACTATCGGTAAGTGCAAAGCCTATAGGATATGTAAAAATAGGGGTGCCTGTAAAAAGCCTGTTCTAAATGGGGGTTGCCTAATTTTTAAAATTTTACAGCGTCTACTAATGAATAAGTGAACATGTGTAAAACTTTGTTATTACTAATTTTATGAAAAAAAGTTATTCTTTATAAAAAGTTCTGCATGGTGTATATCCTATGATTCAACCATCAGATGTCATATTTTGTCAATCTTATACGATTTATGTCAAAAAATGTTAATTTCGGTCAATAGTGACTTCGGCCTTTCGAAAATTGTTATTATGAAACGGTATTAATAATCAAAAAATATGTATTAGTGCGCAATTACATCATTATAATTTAAAAAAAAATACAAATTTTTCTGAAATTAGATTCTAAACTTCATTTTTATTTCTTACAAGTAGAATAACTCTTTTATTATCAATTTGCGAAAAAAAAGCAATTGTTCATAAAGAGCTTTGAATTGTCTAAAACCTAAGGTGCAGCCATCATCAATTTTATAAATATTATACGGGGTATGTCAAAAAATCTGAATTTCGCTCGGGAAAAAAGTTATTCAGCATTAAAAATATGTTGCAATATAGAATTATATCCTTAAAATTGGAATATTCTGAAATATAAAAGTATGAAACAACTCTTTGGCAAAAACAACTCTTTATCAAAATTGGCAAAAAAGGAAAATCACTACCAAAACCTCGCAATATATGTAGGTACTTATATAATTACAAGTACTATGAAATATCCAATAATTTAGAAATATATTTATATTAGATTAATTAAAAAAACTGTAAACATTAAATATTGAAATATATTATAATATATTTTTCAATACAAATACGAAAATCGGTCAGGAATTTAGACATTTTTGACAACTTTTTTGAAAGAAACGTTCGATATTTCCATATATTTAGCTGTTGCCTGGAAACGAAAAATATCTGTAAGGAAATCTTATTTACTTACTGTAAGGAATAGTATACTGTACAACAAATGAGAAAAAACGACATATTTTTCACTAGCGCAGACATTTGTTGGCACGAGCCGAGGCACTAGGCGATGGCCGCAAATTAAGCGAGGGAGAAATATGTAATTTTCTCATGTGTTGTACACTGTACCTTTTCTATGGATGTGGTTTTATCAAGAGTTTAAACTTCAAATTTAATAATTTAGGTGCTTTTAGGTATATTATATGCATAAATTGAAATAAAATCATCACATTTCCGAGTTACTGTAGCCTTCTTTCTTTAATTGTAAGTTCAACTTTCTTCTCTTTACCTATTCTTCTCAGTACTTCATTGTCCGTAGCTCTATCTACCCAGGAAACCCTCACAATTCTTCTATAGGTCCACATTTCAAAGGCGTTAGTCGTCTCATTGTCTCCACATTTAACGTCCATGGTCCATAACTTATGGTTTTAAAAAATAAAATTCTTGTTGTACTGAATAAAATATCTTTAATAATTATTTTTTATTTTTTAATTTGAAATTTTTGACAACTGACATTGTTCATTTATATTTACATCCTTGAAAAAGATAAACGTTTCGAGTAACTATGTGCTGCTTTCTGGTTGCAATTTATAACGACATGTAAATGGTTTATTTATAAATATAATATATAATATATTTAAATATTTAATGTTTACAGTTTTTTGAATTAATCTAATATAAGTAAGTTTCCAAATTATTGGATATTTCATAGTACTTGTAATAATATATTGCGAGTTTTTGGCAGTGATTTTCCCCTTTTGCCAATTTTGCAAATTTTGCCGATTTTGCCAATAAATTTCGCTTAAGAGATTCTTTATACCTTTATATATTTTAGAATATTTCAAATTATAAGGATATTCTTCTATATTGCAACATATATTTAATACTAAATAACTTTTCTCCGGAGCGAAATGCAAATTTTTTTATATACCTCGTATAAAGTATATAAAATTGATGATGGCTGCACCTTAGGTTTTAGACAATCTAAAGCTATTTATAAACAATTGCTTTTTTTCGTTCGCAAAATTGATAATAAAAGAGTTATCCTACTTGTAAGAAATAAAAATGAAGTTTATAAATCGAATTTCAGAAAAATTTGCAATTTTTTTTAATTATAATGATGTAATTGCGCACTAAAACATATTTTTTGATTATTAATACCGTTTTATAATAACAATTTTCGAAAGGACGAAGTCACTCTTGGCCGAAATTAACATTTTTTGACATAACTCGTATAAGATTGATAAAATTTGACATCTGATGGTTGAATCATAGGACTTACATCATGCAGAACTTTTTATAAGGAATAACTTTTTTTCGTAAAATTAGTAATAACAAAGTTTTACACATGTTCAATTATCCATAAGGAGAAGCTGTAAAATTTTA
The DNA here is from genome assembly GCF_917563875.1 of Diabrotica virgifera virgifera. Lineage (NCBI taxonomy): Eukaryota > Metazoa > Arthropoda > Insecta > Coleoptera > Chrysomelidae > Diabrotica > Diabrotica virgifera. The sequence goes on from NC_065445.1 coordinate 193,147,104, forward strand.
AAAATTAGGCAACCCCCATTTAGAACAGGCTTTTTACAGACAACCCTATTTTTACATATCCTATAGGCTTTGCACTTACCGATAGTGTTAATTTTTTTTTGTTAAACACGTCAGTCAAATTTATAAAAAAAATCATTTTTTAATTACTAATTAATTATAGTCAGAACAGGATTATATAAGGCACCCCTTGTTTTTATAATGTTTAACATACTAATTTACATATAAAATAATTTTTTTCCAAATAAACAGATCGGTGCAGTTCGACCTTATATCGTATCCTCTACTATTTACTTTCACAAAAATATTCCATTATTTCGGAGACAACTTTAGCGTTCTTCGTGTAATACAACAGATTGAGCACATTATTACAGAGGTGCTATATTTCTAGATTATCGTTGCAGCCTAACAGTTAAACGGAAGTATTTCTAAACACGTAAAAATCCAACTTTGAACTGAAATGAATTGAATGAGAAAAAAATGGACAGATATTAATAAAAATTCAATTCAATAAAAAAAATTTCAACACCCTTTAAAATTAGTCGCTAGAATAAAATAAATTGTTTTTGTCGGACAAAAAAGAGTAGGACAAAAGATCGTCGAGTCACACCCGCAAGATGTCAATCTTGCACGGTGCAGTTTTGTTATTTCAAAACTATTACCTAATTTTCAATTGAAAGTATTGATAATTAATTACTGAAGATTGTCGATCTGTTGTCCGACAAAATTTCAGCCTCGTTTCGTTAATCAGACAACGTAAATTGGTTAATTATGGCAGGTTATGTTTTGCGAAAAAACATTCGGACACGAATAACAAGAGTAATAGATTGCCCTTTAGCCAAATATAGCACTGTCCATTGTATTAGATAGCCAGTCCAACAAATTAATTTCAAAACTTTTTATACCGTAACCATCTCGGTACTAGACACATTGAGCTAATACAGCCCTGGACCCTCCACTTATTGTGTTGTTTACTTTTATGTCTAGAACCTCAGAAAATGTATAGCAACCGAATATAAACATAGACTAATTATCTAATTATTAGACGTTTCATATCCAAACAAAGCGTTGTAATAATAGACCAGGGTAATAAGCTAGGAATAGACCATGTTCGGGACACTCAAAGATCCAGGTAGCTAACTGCTTTTTTAGTTATTGTATACCTATAGGATGAAAACCTACCTGTTTCCTGCCTAGAGTTTGCGTCCGTTTTTAATTATTAACAATTTAGTGCAACAATCGCGATTTTTTCGATTTTTTGCACCCCATTCAAAACCTAAATAGTTGACATAAAATTACAAAATTTAATTTTTTAGAACATTAAAAACCCTTCAAAATGCCGATTTTTAAAAGTTAAAAAGTTAATTTGTTGCTACGAAAACTGCAAAATAAGTGAAAATCGTTATTTGTTAATAACTTTTACAAAAACTAACTTAGAACTTTAGTGTTTCACCCAAAGTTGGCTATTGGGGTACTTAAAAAATCCTCAAAATTTGAGACCGATCCATTAATTAGTTTATGAGTTATTCTAATTGTTTATCCCAGAGACCTTTATTTTGCAATAACATAAGACAGAAAATAATGAAGATAGGGCAATTCTGAGTATGCCAAATGAAAGTAGAAAACTGATACTATCAAAATTTACTAAAAAAACGATAAAAAGATTATCTAATATAGTCAAAAATCCTAATGCCAAAGTGAAATTTTGTAGTTTAAAAACATTTAGAATAACTTTAAAAATATTGTCTGTAGAAAAAGTCATTTTAGATATTTGAAAAGCTGGTATTTTACACGAATTTTTAAAAATGTAGTTTAATTGGTGACTAGTCGTGGTAAGTGAAGGGGGAGCTGGGAGCCGACAAATGCACGAGTTTCTAAAACTATGAAAAGCAACTTAAAACTACTATCATTTTCTATATCAAGGGATCTACTGAATATATTTTGATCGTTCTTTTTTTAATTTGCATGTAATTTTTCTGTATATTACAAATATGCAATTTGTCTAGACATTTATTAATTAATAAACAGTGTCATTTATTTAAACAATTTTTGAAAAAATAATTTTTTCCCAAAACTCCATGATTTTAATCATACTATCCCTATTAATCATAGAAAATTTAAGGTATACTTTAATAAATAAATTATCTTCAATAAATAATTATCTAATAAAAATCATTTGTTTATTAAAGTGTACTTTAACTTTTTCTGTGATCATTAATGATACTATGATTAAAAAAATTGATTTTTGTAAAAAAAATATTTTTTCAAGAATTGTTTAAACAAATTAGACTGTTTATTAATTAATACATTTATAAACAAATTGCATATTTATAATGTACGTAAAAATTACATACCAATTAAAAAAGAAAGATCAAAATCCATTGAGTTGATCCGGAGATACAGCCAATTATATTCGTTTGAAATTGCTTTTTTGGGTATTTTAACTCGCTGGATTTGTAGATTCTTCCTAGTAATCGTTTGCACTATATTTTTGAAAAATCGTAGAGGTTGCTGTGAAGGTTTAATGTTTGTGCAATTTTTTTAAGAAAAAATACAAATAATTTAAGAAAAAATAGCTGTGAATTAAAAAAACATATGGCTAACTTTGTCCCAAATGAGCTCAGGCTAAATTTTTTGATTTGAAAATTCGTGTTAAAATACTATCTTTTCGAATACATAAAAAGATTGTTTCTACGGACAACATTTTTAAAGTTATTCTAAATGTTTATAAAGTACAAAATTTTAAAAATTTGGCATTAGGATTTTTTAGTATGTTAATTATTTTTTATCTTTTTTTAATACATTCTGATATAATCACTCTTCTATTGGTCTCTGGGATAAACAAATAGAATAACTCTTAAACTAATTAATGGATCGGTCTCAAATTTTGAGGGTTTGTTAAGTACCCCAATGTCCAATTGTCCAACTTTGGGTGAAATACTAAAGTTCTAAGGTAGTTTTAGTAAAAGTTATTAACAAATAACGATTTTTTACTTATTTTGCAGTTTGCGTAGCAACAAATTAACTTTTTAACTTTCAAAAATCGGCATTTTGAAGGTTTTTCAATGTTCTAAAAAATTGAATTTTGTAATTTTATGTCAACTATTTACTTTTTGAATGGAGTGCAAAAAATCGAAAGAATCGCAATTTTTGCACCAAATTGTTAATAATTAAAAAACGGACGCGAACTCTAGGCAGGAAACAGGTAGGTTTTCTTCCTATAGGTCTACAATAACTAAAAAAGTAATCAGCTACCTGGATCTGGGAGTGTCCCGAGAAAATCCTTATTACCCTGGACTATAAAGCATCTACACTAGAGTACTAGAGGTATGTGATTTGTGACGATACCGACAAAGTACAAGTAGACTACCACTGTTTAAAAAGAATTTTGTTTTTTTACAAGTTTGCGTTTTTTGTAGTTGCAAAATTACTTCTTTAATAGATTATTTAAATGTTAAAAAATTAAAATTATGACTTTTGTAATCGCGATCACGAAACATAACCTGCCATAATTAACATATTTAAGTTGTCAGACTAACGAAACGAGACGGTAAAAGTCGGACAAGAAATCGACAATCCTTAAGAATTAATTATTAATACTTTTAATTGAAAATTAAGAGTTTTGTAAAAACAAAACTGTACCGCGCTGACATTTTGCGGGTGACATTTTGAGGGTGTCGGACTCGACGATCGCGCCCTCTTTTTTGTCCGACAAAAATAATTTATTTTATTTTAACGCAAAATCTTTTAACTAAAATTAAAAATTATAGTTTTGCAATAACAAAACATAACCGAGCTTGAGCTACAGGTTTAGGCGTAGGGCGTGCGGAAACGCGTCCAACCTGCACTCTGAAATGTTTCAGAAAGTGATAGACTCGTTCAAACGAAGCAGTTAAAACCATTTTTAAGACTTTTATAATCATTTTCAAAAAAGGACGATGTACTGTGGATTAAACGTCTTTTGCTGTTAAAAATATTATTGTCCTTTTCATGATCATTTTTCAGTGCGTAACAAATGATAGGAAAAAGGGTAAGTCCGTGATAATACACATTTATGACATTTATTCTAACATGACATTTTAGTTAAATCTGACAGTTGTCACATTTTATTTTCAATTTGGAATAAAAACAAATCAAATGTGTTTCTTGCATTTATAAAATGGTATTTTCTTTGATTTGTATAGTCTTCTAAATTATACAGATTATATTTGTAATATTATGATCTAATTTAAAAAAAATTATTTTTTTATTATGGCGCCATCTATCGACAACTAGAATAACTAGAAGAAATGTTATAAAAATGTCACCGACGAAATGTAATCACCGACGTGCCTTTTTCTGTCACATACAATTTAATGCGTTAGAAAGAAATCGAAAAACTGTGACGCACTGAGAGATGATCACGAGAAATACTGTACTATACAGATTTTTAAAATATACACGGTGAGTCATGAGGAAGTGTACATACTCCTACCTCGTATAGAGGTCCTATGGGGAATAACAAATGACCATTAAAAAGTGTCTGGTCCCATTGTTTAATAATATACAGGGCGAGTTTCGCATTTTGACAGAAATTTATACTCGTCATAATTTCTGAACGGTCAGATCGATGTGTCTCTTATTTTGGTCAATCGTTACACTATTACCACCTAATCAACTGATTTATTCAAACTAGAAAAAATCAGGTTCGGCTTTAAAAAATTAGTTCGTTTGGGTCTTAGAACAAATTTCACCCTGTATACGCTTTTTGAAAATTCTAATATGAATTTTACAAATTAGACAAATAGGCAATTAAAATGGCATACTTATTTTTCCCCATATGATTAATTAATTTTTTATAAAAAAATCAAATTTAACTATGAATTAAAAGTTTGTAGATAAGGACACACCATTAAGTTTGATAAAAATAAAAAACTTAAAGATAAAACCCATAACTAAATTAAAATTCATGGTGACGTTTCAATTATTACTTTAATCATCGTCAGAATAATAAGTTTCTTAAGCGGATGCTTTAAAATAATTTTAAAGGAACAAACAATAATTAATGAAAACGTAAAAACAATCATTGGGTTAAGTCAATAATTTCAAACACGCCATGTCTTGTTGCGTGTTTAAGGGTGGCTTCAAAAGAAATATGGATAATGCTTCCTTGATGCTGAGTTCCGTTGGAGAACTTGCATGACCAATGATTGAGAAGTCCTTACGACTAATAGGGTGGTCAGAATCAGTCATATGTTGGAATACCGCTGAATTTGGAACTGTTCTTGATCGTCTTTCTAAGTGAGGAGTGACACCTAAGTGTTCGCAACATCTGACATTAAAGTGACGTCGAGTCTTCCCGACGTACGTAGCTGCACAGCTACTACATTTGAATTAACAATCGCATCTAACATTTATACCAATTCAAATGTAGTAGCTGTGCAGCTACGTACGTCGGGAAGACTCGACGTCACTTTAATGTCAGATGTTGCGAGCACTTAGGTGTCACTCCTCACTTAGGAAGACGATGAAGAACAGTTCCAAATTCAGCGGTATTCCAACATATGACTGATTCTGACCACCCTATTAGTCGTAAGAACTTCTCAATCATTGGTCATGCAAGTTCTCCAACGGAACTCAGCATCAAGGAAGCATTATCCATATTTCTTTTGAAGCCACCCTTAAACACGCAACAAGACATGGCGTGTTTGAAATTATTGACTTAACCCAATGATTGTTTTTACGTTTTCATTAATTATTGTTTGTTCCTTTAAAATTATTTTAAAGCATCCCCTCAAGAAACTTATTATTCTGACGATGATTAAAGTAATAATTGAATCGTCACCATGAATTTTAATTTAGTTATGGGTTTTATCTTTAAGTTTATTATTTTTATCAAAATTAAAAGTTTGGTAAAGTAAACCATAGATTTAAAAAAATTAACTTTTATTACAACAATTAATTTTTTTTAAACAAATATTTAATTTCTGTTACCACCCAATCAACTGATTTATTCAAACTAGAAAAAAATCAGGTCCGGCTTTAAAAAATTAGTTCGTTTGGGTCTTCGAAAAAATTTCACCCTGTATACCTTTTTTGAAAACTCTAATATAAATTTTACAAATTAGACAAATAGGTAATTAAAATGACATATTTATTTTTTCCCCACATGGTAACTTATTTTTTTTTATAAAAAAATCAAATTTGACTATGAATGATAATTAAAAGTTTGGTAAAGTGAACCATAGATTTAAAAAAATTTACTTTTATTACAAAAATTAATTTTTTTTGAACAAATATTTAATTTATGTTACCACCCAATCAACTGATTTATTCAAACTAAAAAAAAATCAGGCCCAGATTTAAAAAAATTTTTCGTTTTGGTCTTAGAAAAAAATTCACCCTGTATACGCTTTTTGAAAACTCTAATATAAATTTTACAAATTAGACAAGTAGGCAATTAAAACGGCATATTTATTTTTTCCCCACACGATTACTTAATTTTTATTAAAAAATCAAATTTGACAAAACCGGAATTTTAACCTTAAAATGAAAAAAAAATGAAATCACGGTTTAACTCGCTACAACGTTCCATTTAATTTTTTTTTTCTGAAATTTTTACAGCACATATCTCTTACCATGGTGAAGACTATGAAAATTGTTGTAGACTTTCAGTCATCTTCTCGTAAAAGTTATGAATTTTTAAAAATAAAAGGTGCAGATTCGTTAATTGCAAAGTTAAATCGCAAAAATTAAGTGAAAAAATTTTAAATTTATCTATTTGATCACGTCTATGTTAAACTATAGAGTCCAAAGAGAAGTGTTATGTTTTAGATCTAGACGTGTTATAGAAAAAAAAAAATGGTGAAAATAATTAATTTTAAGAAAAACGTTGTTTATTTTTTTTTATTTTTATGGTAAAATTGCGATTTTGACAAATTTAATTTTTTAATAAAAAATTAAGTAATCGTATGAGGAAAAAAATAAATATGCTATTTTAATTGCCTATTTGTCTAATTTTTAAAATTCATATTAGAGTTTTCAAAAAGCGTATACAGGGTGAAATTTTTTCTAAGACCCAAACGAACTAATTTTTTAAAGCCGGACCTGATTTTTTTCTAGTTTTAGTAAATCAGTTGATTGGGTGGTAACATAAATCAAATATTTGTTTAAAAATTAATTTTTATAATAAAAGTTAATTTTTTTAAATCTATGGTTCACTTTACCAAACTTTTAATTCATAGTCAAATTTGATTTTTTTATAAAAAAATTAAGTAATCGTGTGGGGAAAAAATAAATATGCCATTTTAATTGCCTATTTGTATAATTTGTAAAATTAATATTAGAGTTTTCAAAAAGCGTATACAGGGTGAAATTTTTTCTAAGACAAAAACGAACTAATTTTTTAAAGCCGGACCTGATTTTTTTCTAGTATGAATAAATCAGTTGATTAGGTGGTAATAGTGTAACGATTGACCAAAATAAGAGACACATCGATCTGAACGTTCAAAAATTATGACCAATAAAATTTTCTGTCAAAATGCGAAACTCGCCCTGTATATTATTAAATAATGGGAGCAGACACTTTTTAATGGTCATTTGTTATTCCCCATAGGGGCCTCTATACGAGGTAGGAGTATGTACAGTTCCTCATTACTCACCCTGTATGCTTTTTCTCATGAAGATCTTTCAGTGCGTCACAGTTTTTCGATTTATTTCTAACGCGTTAAATTGCATGTGACAGAAAAGAACGCACGTCGGTGATTACATTTCGTCGGTGACATTTATAACATTTATTCTAGTTGTCAATAGATGGCGCTATAATGGAAATAAAAATTATTTTCGAATTATATAATATATCCACGAATATTATCTGTACAATTTATAAGACTATACAAATCAAAGAAAATACAATTTTGTAAATGCAATAAACATAATTGATTCGTTTTTATGCCAAATTGCAAATAAAATTTGACAACTGTCAGATTTAACTAAAATGTCATGTCACTAAAATGTATATTATCACGGACTTACCTTTTTTTCTATCATTTGTGACGCACTGAAAAATGCTCATGAAAAGAAGCATAGTAAAATAATTTACAATTAGGTAGTTTAAATTGGCGATACTTTTCTAAAAAATATAAATTCCTTAGTTAATTTCTTGGAGTAGTAATTTAGTAGTATTTAAACTTTTATATATATAAATTTTATATATTAACTTTTATATATATTTTTTATAGTAATTTATACTTTTCTAAAAAATATAAATTCCTTAGTTAATTTATAATGGAGTCACTGAAGGTTTTCACCTCCGATTTCGTTGAACTTTCATCGATTTTCATGAAAATTGGTGAGTAGTTAGACGATACTTCAAGGAACAAAGGTGATATGATGCCAACTTGCGCTTTTACCCTGGGGGTGGATGCCACCCCTTCTCGGGAGTGAAATTTTTTTTATTAAAAATAATACCAGAAATCGATAGAGGAGCAACTTATAAGCAACATTTGTTATATAAAGTTATTAAAATAATTCAATAATTTTTGAGTTATTAAATATCAAAAATTTTATTTTTTCTTTAAAAAATGCATCTTTAAAGCCGTTTTTCGCGTATTACTCAAAAACTATAACCTTTTTTAAAAAAGCTATTATTGTCAAAATTAAAGATAATAAAAAATTTAATACACTCCCCACTTAAAGAACTAAACTCATGTTATTTCAAAGTGAGTTATGTGTAATTGAATGTATATTTTTTTCGACGAGTACTCAAATCTAAGTATTCAAGCTTACATAACGGGAAAACGATGCATTTTATATAGGTAATATAACTTGTTAAGCACTTGTCAAAGTCTAACAATAAAAAACTGAAAACGTTTGTTTTCTATACTTCCACAAAATTTATTATATCTAAGTGACTACAGCTGTTTCGGCGGAGTGCCTTTCTCAAGTAATATAGTTTACAATGTGTTTGCCTTTTTAATCTTCAACTGAAGAGGTTGAGGAGTGGGGAGCTGTTTGTCTCGAGTTGGTCATTCAGAATTATATCTGTATTTTTCAGTTTATTAATTTCCATAGATTCTAAAAAAGATAGCTTAAGGCCTTTATTTTGAATATGTAGAATTTTAAACTCTTCATTGAAAGAATGATTATGATCTAGAAGGTGAAGTGCGTATGTAGAAGTGTCTGTTTTTCTATTGTTGAATGCCCTTTTGTGTTCTGCTATCCGTTTGTCAAAAGTTCTGCCAGTTTGACCGATGTACGTTTTCGGACAGTCACCACAAGTTAGTTTGTACACACCACTCTGTAGTTGCTTTCTCTTTCGGCTTTTATTGTTCTTAATATATTTGCTTAAGTTGTTGTTAGTTCTGAAAGCTGGTGTTATTCCTTTCTTTTTTATGTATCTGGCTATTGTTGTTGTTATCTTGCCAGTATATGTGAGAGAGCAGAAGGTACTGGGTTCTTTCTGTGGTGGTGGATACACTAATTTCAGGGCTTTCTTATGGAGTTTTTGGTTTAAAATTTTGTTAACTGTTTGTTCGTTATAGCCGTTGTTTACTGCTATTTGTTTAATGATGTTTAGTTCTATTTCGAAGTTATTTTTTGTCATGGGAATTTCTGTCAGTCTATGTATCATGCTATGGTAGGCTGCTAATTTGTGTTGTGTAGGATGGGATGATGAATTGTGTATAGTTGTGTCAGTATGGGTAGGTTTATGATATATGGAGAACTCATGTTTGTTGTGTAGTCTGGAAATCGTTACATCTAGAAAGTTTATAGTTATTCTGTTCTGTTTCTACTGTAAACTCAATATTATTATGAAGTGAATTAATATATGATAGAAATTGGTCAAGTTGTCTGTTAGTTCCTGTAAAGCATACTAGTATATCATCCACGTATCTCCACCAATATAAGAACTGTTTAAATACGGGATGATTAGAAATTGTTGTTTCAAGTTGGTTCATAAATATATCTGATAGCAATGGGCTTAGAGGATTACCCATAATAAGTCCTGCACTGTTGTTTGTGTATATTTGATTATTGAATTCAAAATAGTCTTGATTTATGCAAATTTCACACCTTCTTGAAATTTGCATAAATCAAGACTATTTTGAATTCAATAATCAAATATACACAAACAACAGTGCAGGACTTATTATGGGTAATCCTCTAAGCCCATTGCTATCAGATATATTTATGAACCAACTTGAAACAACAATTTCTAATCATCCCGTATTTAAACAGTTCTTATATTGGTGGAGATACGTGGATGATATACTAGTATGCTTTACAGGAACTAACAGACAACTTGACCAATTTCTATCATATATTAATTCACTTCATAATAATATTGAGTTTACAGTAGAAACAGAACAGAATAACTCTATAAACTTTCTAGATGTAACGATTTCCAGACTACACAACAAACATGAGTTCTCCATATATCATAAACCTACCCATACTGACACAACTATACACAATTCATCATCCCATCCTACACAACACAAATTAGCAGCCTACCATAGCATGATACATAGACTGACAGAAATTCCCATGACAAAAAATAACTTCGAAATAGAACTAAACATCATTAAACAAATAGCAGTAAACAACGGCTATAACGAACAAACAGTTAACAAAATTTTAAACCAAAAACTCCATAAGAAAGCCCTGAAATTAGTGTATCCACCACCACAGAAAGAACCCAGTACCTTCTGCTCTCTCACATATACTGGCAAGATAACAACAACAATAGCCAGATACATAAAAAAAAGAAAGGAATAACACCAGCTTTCAGAACTAACAACAACTTAAGCAAATATATTAAGAACAATAAAAGCCGAAAGAGAAAGCAACTACAGAGTGGTGTGTACAAACTAACTTGTGGTGACTGTCCGAAAACGTACATCGGTCAAACTGGCAGAACTTTTGACAAACGGATAGCAGAACACAAAAGGGCATTCAACAATAGAAAAACAGACACTTCTACATACGCACTTCACCTTCTAGATCATAATCATTCTTTCAATGAAGAGTTTAAAATTCTACATATTCAAAATAAAGGCCTTAAGCTATCTTTTTTAGAATCTATGGAAATTAATAAACTGAAAAATACAGATATAATTCTGAATGACCAACTCGAGACAAACAGCTCCCCACTCCTCAACCTCTTCAGTTGAAGATTAAAAAGGCAAACACATTGTAAACTATATTACTTGAGAAAGGCACTCCGCCGAAACAGCTGTAGTCACTTAGATATAATAAATTTTGTGGAAGTATAGAAAACAAACGTTTTCAGTTTTTTATTGTTAGATAAAATGAACTTCCATCAAGTAACGGTCGAATCCATCAATTACTTGTCAAAGTACTTCGGAATACCTATCAATTGAGTTTCAGTAGAAATTAATGGCATCAAAATTAAGCAAGTTATGATGAAAATAAGAGAAACCTTTCGATTTTTTTAGGAAAAAGTGAAAATGAAACATACGCCATTTCCACAAAAATTAAAATGTGTAGTAATCCTCACACGAATTTCTTTAGGTTAACATAGTTAATGATTTCAACAATTTTGACCGGTTTAGAATGCATATTTTTGAAAAATATATATTATGATTTAAAAAAATCAGAATTTTTAAACTTATCGTACTTTTCATATTCTTTTGATAATAACTCCAAAAATACTCTACCCATTTTACCATTTCCGTATAGTAAAAAATAACCGAGATAGAAACGTTTAATATTTTAATTTTCCTGCGAGAACCGTGTAACCGGGGCCATTTAACCTTTTATTTTTAAAAAAAGTAACAGGTCTAAAAGACTAGTTTTGACGTTTTTTAATAGCTCTTCGAGTCAACTTTTAATTAGTTTTTAGGTGAACCTTATGTCTTAAAAATTAACGGAGTTATTTACAAAAAAACAATAACAATATTTGGAAAAATTTTAAAAGATACATTTGAAACATTTTTGGTGCATAAATTTTAATGATATCAACTTGTTCGAGAGCTTATTTGATAGATATTTCTATGAGCTTTGACAAATTTTTAAGAAGTTTATGTTATAAAATGCACCATTTTCCCGGTATTTAAGCTTGAATACTTAGATTTGGGTACTCGACGAAAGAAATATACATTCAATTACCTATAACTCACTTTTACTTAACATTGAAAGGTTTTTCTAATAATAGTCCAGGGCGCATCTGTTTTGAGATGGACGTTGAGAGGTGACTCAAATTTTTTTGCAGAAATTGCTTGAAAATAAATCAAATAATAATATTTGAGTTATCCTCCCTCTCAAAAAGGTCCGGAACATTGTTTAAATAATCAAAATGTCAAAAAATTAAGGAAATATTCGATTTTTTTCTTCGTTTTTTGATTATAACTTTAAAAGTATTCACTTTCGAGAAAAGTTGTACCAACATAAAAGTTGCGTAATAAAATTTACTACAATATAGAATTGGTTAAAAATTTAAAAAATAGTCACCCTAGTTGAAAAATAGCAATAATTGCGAAAAAACCATACAAAAACAAGTATTCGCATTTTACGTTTTTCAACAATTTATGCTACACTTAGGACCTTCATATTTCACCCAGAAAAACTTTATGATACAGTAAAACAACGCTATAAATTTCATTAAGATCGGTTCCACAGATCTTGCAAAATAAATTTTGCAATCCAGCTTTCGCAAAAAAAATTCATTTTTTCAAAATGTTACAGGATTGAAAATAAAGCAGATAGCAAGTTGAAATTTTTTTTGCTTATAGAAGTGTACTGTATCTTTCATTTGCAATTTGCAAAATTAAAATCTATTAATTACCACGGCGCCAGGCAATTTTTTAAATAAACAATAATTTTTGGTGCTACGCGCAGGACAGCGGTGTTCGATTCACACAAGTGATTTCCACCAAAATGTCTTCCAATGTTTATCTAATATATTATTTTCTTACTCTATATTTTGTTGTATTTTAATATTTTAATTCCACAAAAATCAAACCAATTTTATTATTGTTTGTGAAATATTGTTTAAACAATTGCATATGTTTAAAAATAATAAACGTTTATTTTTTAAGTTAAAATATATGAACAAAGAAAGTTTTTGCTAATAAAAGTGTTATTTCAAAGGATAGAGTATGTGTTTTTATTTTACAATAAATAAATTTATTTATTTATATCGAAATTTAATAAAAATTAAAATGTATCAATCATTATCAAAGGTCATTGGAATGCCCAATCAGAGCAAACTATCCGCTGTCCTGCGCGTAGCACCAATAATTATTGTTTATTTAAAAAAATTCCTGACGCCGTGGTGTTAATCGATTTTAATTTTGCAAAATTGCAGATGAAAGGTACAGTAGACTTCTATACTCAAAAAAAATTTTAACTTGCTATCTGCTTTATTTTCAGTCCTGTAACATTTTGAAGAAATTAATTTTTTTTACGAAAGCTGGATTGCAAAATTTATTTTGCAAAATTTATTGAACCGATCTTAACGAAATTTACAGTATTGTTTTACTGTATCATAAAGTTTTTCTGAGTGAAACATGAGGGTCGTAAGTGTAGCATAAATGGTTGAAAAACGTAAAATGCGAATACTTGTTTTTGCATGGTTTTTTCGCAATTATTGCTATTTTGCAACAAGGGTGACTATGTTTTAAATTTGTAGCCAATTATATATTGTAGCAAATTTAATTACGCAACTTTTATGTCAGTACAACTTTTCTCGGAAATGAATACTTTTAAAGTTATAATCAAAAAACGAAGAAAAAAATCGAACTTTTCCTTAATTTTTTGAAATTTTGATTATTTAAACAATGTTCCGGACCTTTTTGAGAGGGAGGATAACTCAAATATTATTATTTGATTTATTTTCAAGCAATTTCTGCAAAAAAATTTGAGTCACCTCTCAACGTCCAAATGTATTAATATTTTTACAGATCCGCCCTGGTCTATAAGGAGTTTATTTGATTTTTTATTAGTCTCAATTTTGATAATAATAACTTTTTTGAGAAAACTTATAGTTTTTGAGTTAATTATGAAAAATCGGTTAAAAACAAACATTTTTCTCACGAAAAATTAAAATTTTGTATCTTTAATAACTTAAAAAGTTTTGCTTTATTTTAATTAATTTATATAACAAATTTTGCTTATAATTTGTCCCTCTATTGAATTGTGGGGTTATTTTTAATAAAATAATTTTCACCCCCGAGGAAGTGTGGCATCCACCCCCAGGGTAAAAGCGCAAGTTGGCACCATGTCACCTTTGTTCCTTGAGATATAACCACTCACCAATTTTCATGCAAATCGATGGAGGTTCAACGAAATCGGAGGTAATAGCTCATATCCACCTTCAGTGACTGCACTATTAATAGTAATCAAGTAAATATATTATTTTTGTATTCAAGAAGATTAAATCAGAAAGAACGGAACCTTGAACGAATCCTAATAATTAGTAACAAATACCATAGTCTAGAAATATAGCTAATTTTTACTGAGACTTCTCCACATCATTAATCTAATTCAGAAATATTATTTTTCGTCTATTTCCTTGACATACCTTATTAAACATACCTTATTAAAATTTATCAGTAATAACAGCATCCGCTTAAAAACAAAAATAAATAAATTCATACAATTAACATAATAATTGCGGATTATTATAAAAACTATTTTTTTACAATTATTTCTATATACAGTGCGGTCCTGAAATAACACATAAATTCACCAGTATGCGTTGTAATATTGTATTGGAGGTTTCTTAAAAAATATATTTAAATGTTAAATGCAATATTTAAAATATAGGTATTGTAGACGCTATAGCCCAACAGGAGAATTTTAGAGAAAGAGAAAAGGCAGCCCAGCTAGCAAGATAACGTTACCTTAACGTTAAATTGAGGTTTTTTGTATTGTTACGTAACATCTATAAAAAAATGACGTTACTGATACGAAATTTAACACGTATATTATACGTATGTATTTATTCGTTTCTGAAACGTGGCTCTTTGGTAGGTATTTAACACGTATGAATTTATTCGTCCCTAAAACGTGGCTTTTTGGTGGCATTGCCACCGTGGCAATCTCGTTTAAGATTGCAGCGCCATCGCGTATTTAGTTCGAACCTTTCAAATAGACATTAATACATAACATAACCTTACATTTCCGTGCTTAAAATCGTGTTAGTTTTTATTGAGTTATGGCAAAAAAATCGAATTATGAGTGGTGTGTGCCTCAATGTGATTCTTGGATAGAGCGTAATAGTAATTTGTCGTTTCATTCTTTCCCTAAAAAGCATAAACAAGATAGAATTATATTCAATGGCAGTTTAATTGAAAACAGAAATGTATGGAAATATCTTCTAAAGATGGGAAAGGAGCCTAATATTATGAAAGTGTACAGTTTACACTTTAAGAATGAAGATTAATTTAAGGGTATGTTTATGTATTAGATAAAGTAGCTACCTCTCAAATATATAATAAATCAAAAATGAATAACCATTTTCAATTTCGTTGCAAAACGAAAATACAGCCGAACCATATTCCAGTCCAATCAGAGAGTGCTGCAAGCACCTCTACCGGTTTCGAAACTTATTAGTCTCTCATCAGGAGGCACATATGCTGCTCTCCCTGATCCAACCAAAACAAACCCCAGCGTGCAGTCCCGAATTGCAACGAACAAAATTGCATAGATGCCCTAGCGGCAACTGCTAGTAAAAGACTAAGTTTTCACTCTAATGGCATATAACATATCCCACCAGAATGAAAACAATGGGAACCTTCTCTGGTTACACCTCCGAGGCTTCTACAATTTGCAAGCCATACGGATGCTGAGACTAAGGAAGATGAGGGAATTCTACAATTTACAATTCACGTCACATCTGCTCAGCGCGGTAAAGTTCCAACGAGACTGGTTCCCTTCATACTCCACACAGAGTAAATGTAAATAAAAAATGAATAACCATTTTCAATTTCGTTGCAAAACGAAAATACAGCCGAACCATATTCCAGTCCAATCAGAGAGTGCTGCAAGCACCTCTACCGGTTTCGAAATTGAAAATGGTTATTCATTTTTGATTTACATTTACTCTGTGTGGAGTATGAAGGAAACCAGTCTCGTTGGAACTTTACCGCGCTGAGCAGATGTGACGTGAATTGTAAATTGTAGAATTCCCTCATCTTCCTTAGTCTCAGCATCCGTATGGCTTGCAAATTGTAGAAGCCTCGGAGGTGTAACCAGAGAAGGTTCCCATTGTTTTCATTCTGGTGGGATATGTTATATGCCATTAGAGTGAAAACTTAGTCTTTTGCTAGCAGTTGCCGCTAGGGCATCTATGCCATTTTGTTCGTTGCAATTCGGGACTGCACGCTGGGGTTTGTTTTGGTTGGATCAGGGAGAGCAACATATGTGCCTCCTGATGAGAGACTAATAAGTTTCGAAACCGGTAGAGGTGCTTGCAGCACTCTCTGATTGGACTGGAATATGGTTCGGCTGTATTTTAGTTTTGCAACGAAATTGAAAATGGGTATTCATTTTTGATTTACATTTACTCTGTGTGGAGTATGAAGGGAACCAGTCTCGTTGGAACTTTACCGCGCTGAGCAGATGTGACGTGAATTGTAAATTGTAGAATTCCCTCATCTTCCTTAGTCTCAGCATCCGTATGGCTTGCAAATTGTAGAAGCCTCGGAGGTGTAACCAGAGAAGGTTCCCATTGTTTTCATTCTGGTGGGATATGTTATATGCCATTAGAGTGAAAACTTAGTCTTTTGCTAGCAGTTGCCGCTAGGGCATCTATGCCATTTCGTTCGTTGCAATTCGGGACTGCACGCTGGGGTTTGTTTTGGTTGGATCAGGGAGAGCAGCATATGTGCCTCCTGATGAGAGACTAATAAGGTTCGAAACCGGTAGAGGTGCTTGCAGCACTCTCTGATTGGACTGGAATATGGTTCGGCTGTATTTTCGTTTTGCAACGAAATTGAAAATGGTTATTCATTTTTGATTTACATTTACTCTGTGTGGAGTATGAAGGGAACCAGTCTCGTTGGAACTTTACCGCGCTGAGCAGATGTGACGTGAATTGTAAATTGTAGAATTCCCTCATCTTCCTTAGTCTCAGCATCCGTATGGCTTGCAAATTGTAGAAGCCTCGGAGGTGTAACCAGAGAAGGTTCCCATTGTTTTCATTCTGGTGGGATATGTTATATGCCATTAGAGTGAAAACTTAGTCTTTTTATATAATAAATGTTTATTTCAAATATTTAATGAATGTGTTAGCATCATGTAGGTATGTGGTTTTATTTACACAATAATTTTAAGGTCTTATAGGGCTTTTCATTCAGTCATTTGTTTCGAGCTTCTGTCATGTGTCACATAATATTAGTATATCTACGTCATGACGTCATACGCTATTGGCATATACCAATGATACAAACCAAAGACGTATGACGTAGATATATTAATATTATGTGACACATGACAGAAGCTCGGAACAAATGACAGTCGATGAAAAGCCCTATATATTATTTATACCGAGACTTCAACTACAAAGTGATGTTAAAAAGGTTACGTAGAAATTACGTAAATCTGTTACGTAACATCGCTGTGACTTTTTTACGTATATTTTAGGTAAAATTTGATGTAACTTTTGACGTAACTTCTCCCAAAATGTTGACGTTTGTTTGACGTCATATATACGAACAATGTTAGCTGGGAGTTTTTGCTTTTATTTGATTCAGAGTTGCACCATCATCTCCAGATAGCTATTTCTTTCACATTTCACTCAGGCGTTATCAATGGATCTATGCAGTCACAACTCTGAACCAAACACTAGCAGGCTGCCTTGTTTAAGGAAACTTACCGCGACTGCAATAATTCGCCTTTAAGAAGCAAATCAGCGATATCTCTTGTAAAAAGAGGAAAACAAAAAGTCCGAGATACAAAGATTACTATAATTAAACAAAAAAGAGTGTGTGTGTACTTTGTACGCACGTAAGAAGTTATACTTCTATTATATGATTTCAACGAAATCAGTATAATAGTTTATTTATATTTTATTTAAATATTAAACTAATTTTAATACTTAATACTTTCCAAAAATTTCTATTAAAAACACATTGAAAAGTGAAACCAACGATATTATTTCTGAACAATTGTTGAGAAAATTTTAACTAAATACGTATTTTCTGAAAAAAAAAATAAAAAAAAATGAAAAAAATAAAAATTTGAATTAGGAATTGAAACTGCGTCTATCAGGTTTAGATTATTTTGAACTAACCCCACGCAGAATTTAACTACCGAGACATGTCTGTGAAAGAAGTGGAGAGATATACCTAGCAACTAAACGTTTTAAAATTTTTTTGAGAGTTGCTTATTCTGTTAGTTTAATCAAATAAGTTTGATTCTTGTGGATTTAAAATACGACAAAATATAGACTAAAGAAGCAATATATTAGATGGATATTTTTGTTGGTAATCAAATTGTGTAAGTAAAAGCATTACCTACTAGCTAGATAGTTACATTTTCCAAATAGGTGTTTAGGTACCTAATTTGTAATTTTTTATTACAATACTGAAACATTTACAATAAGGTACGTACCTGTTGCTTTTAAAACTATTTAAAAAGTCACTACAATTATGAACTTGCTTTTTGTCACTGTCCTCACAACAATAAAAACTAATATACACAACATTTTGTTTATCCAGAATCTCCATTTGAACAATTATTGACTAATGATTTTAACACCCAATCAGATCCCTCATAAAGTTTCATACCATATTGTCGGTGTGCGCATGCGCCCAGCAAAATAAAAATTTAGCCTCTTGCCTAAAGAAGTATAACTTCAATAAAAATAATAAACAATGTTTTAAATCTAAGACTTTTCGTTAAGAAACTGCTTTCTGGTTGCATCCCGTATCTCCGGCTTTATAAGCACAGAGACTACGAATATAGAAGAAAGTAGAAAGGACAACGGTCACGTATCCACTCTACAAAAAAGAGCGAAAGACAGTTTCAAGTACTCAAAAATCTGAGTAAAGATGAAAATAGAAAAGGCAGTTTTTGCTTTTATTTGATTCAGAGTTGGACCACCATCTCCAGATAGCTATTTCTGCCTCTCAACCTTACGTTGGGAACATTAGGCTGCGTTATTTAAGGGAACTTACCGCGACTGCAATCATTTTCCATTAGACGCAAATCAGCGACATCTCTCGTAAAAAGAGGAAAACGAGAAATCCAAGATACAAAGTTTATTATAATTAAAAAAGTTTAATAAAAAGTTTTTTATGAGGTATGTCGCTGATTTGCGTCTTAAAGGTGAATTATTGCAGTCGCGGTAAGTTCCATTAAATAAGACAGTGTTTGGTTCAGAGTTGCGATTGCATAGCTCCATCGATGACGCCTGAGAGACAGAAATAGCTATCTGGAGATGGTGGTCCAACTCTGAATCGAATAAAAGCAAAAACTGCCTTTTCTCCTTTTACCTTTACTCGGATTTTTGAGTAGGTACTTGAAACTGTCTTTCGGTCTTTTTTCTAGACGAAAAGAAAGAACTTAACGTTCCCGAAAACGGAGTGGGACAAGCCGAACTGAACCGACTACAAGCACAACCAGATTGTCGATCTTTCGATGTATAGGCTCTGAGCTTCGCTGGTGTCGCTCCTGGCGGATTACTAATTCAACTTTCACCGGTAATTTTTAAATTTATTATTTAATTGTTATCGCTTAATATTTACAACGCTAAAAAATAATTAAATTGTAATAGATTTTTTTTAAGATTTTGCTAATCATTTTGACGTTCTATTGATGAAATATTAATTTCTTACTTCGGATACTTTCACAATTATCGTGTAGATGGCGCTAAAGATTAATAGATTAATTTATAATAACATATTACGGAACATTTAAAAAACGTAAATTCAGTATTTAAAACGTAAGTATATTTAAGGTAAAAATATATACCACAGCTTTGACCAACTAATATTTTTTATAATTAATGTTTTTAATTTTAAATTAAGTACTTTGACATTTATGTCAAATTTCCGGTAAACGTTTACAGACTTGCCACTACTGGCGCTCGCGAATTTATAAATATCCCCTCTACGTACGAACTCACAGCGTATACGCGGTATATTAGTTATTACGAATGGATTATAGGTACATATTTTAGAAGTTTAAAACTTCTAAAAATCTTATAAGTTTAAAAGTATTTAAAACATTGTTTATTTTAAATCATTGTTCATTATCACCTAATATATTATTCTGAAGCTATTTTTTGTGGCATTTATGTAATTTATTATTCTAAATGGGAAAAAGCCACAATTTAACTTAAACAATGATTGTAGATTGTATATATTTTTTTGTTACTTACTTACTTTCCGTGTCCGGAACACCAACAACTTTAAATTTTGTATTTCCAATGGTTGGCCACATAGATGGCCCTGTCATTTGCTATAATTAAGTCTTGTTCTGTGCAGGTCTCTCTCATCTCTGTGCATGATAGCAGATGCCGGCTGGTCTGAACCGCGCCACAGTCGCAGGTATCGTCCTCCTGGTATCCCCATTTTTTCAGGTTACTAGCACAACGTGAAACGCCGGTTCTTAGTCTGTTTAGCGCTTTCCAAGTCGGATACGGTAAATTGTGTCCAGCAGCCATTTCCTCTGAGGGAGGAAAATGTGTCGCGGTAGCTGACGCTTGCCATAGGTGTATTCGGCGCGTCTCTGGCGCTTCGGGGATGGATCTTGATGTTTTCAGGAAGCTTTTCCGAGATCTTAGTCTGCTTGGCTGAGTTTGGTGGTCATATAAGGGGTGTCTTCGGTCCGTCTCCTGCTTTTTCCGTTCTATCTCTGACGTGACCTTCCTCCTGATAGGTGGTAGAGCAATTCCAGCAATGGGGTATACCTCTTCGATAGGTGTCGGTTTCAGGCAACCCGATATTATACGGACCGTTTCATTTAGAGCCATGTCGACGTTCTTTGCGTGAGCGGAGTTTGCCCATACTGGTGCTCCAAACTCCGCGGCCGAAAAACATAATGCCAAGGCAGAAGTGCGGAGAGTGTGTGGTTGTGCTCCCCATTTTGTATTAGTTAGCTTGCGGATGATATTATTTCTGGCACTTATTTTCTTCTTGACATCTTGACAGTGGTATCGGTAAGACAGAGTTCTATACAGACGGACGCCAAGGTAATTTGGCGTCTTGTTGTGTTCCAGCATCTGACCACGCCATTCCACCTCCAGCGACCTTCGGGAATGCTTGTTTCTCAGGTGGAAAGCACATACCTGGGTTTTTGTGGGATTGGGTTTCAGATGGTTTTTATCATAGTATAGAGCTAAGTCTCCCAGGGCATCTGTCAGTTTCACTTCGACTTCATTGAAGGTTCTTTCCTGAGCTGCCACCGCTGTATCATCAGCGTAAATAAATTACCTTGTTTGTTGGTGTATGGGTTGGTCGTTGGTGTATATGTTGTATAGAATCGGCGCGAGGACACTTCCCTGTGGTAGCCCATTTTTTTGGTCCCTCCACCGACTGTTCTTGGACTGGAGCGTTACGTAGAAACATCTATTCTGGAGGAGACATTTCACTAACCTTGTTAGTCGGAAATCCTTTGTAGTTTCGTAGAGTTTTGCGAGTAGCCGTTGATGGTTAACTGTATCATAGGCGGCAGTTAGGTCTATGAACGCTACTCCTGTTATTTTTTTCCGTTCAAAACCATCTTCAATATGTTGGATGAGATTAAGAATTTGACTGCAGCAGCACTTTCCGGGTCTGAATCCTGCTTGTTCTGGAATAAATAATTTTAGTCTCCACATATTCTGCGATCCGGTTCAGTATCATTCTTTCAAAGGCCTTGAAAAGGTGGCACAAGAGAGATACAGGTCTAAAACTCTTTGTATCCGCCGGATCCTTCCCTGGTTTTAAGTGGGCTACCACTCTAGCTTTTCTCCAGATTTTGGGGATTTGTAATGTACGGATGCAGCAATTCATCATTTTTACGAGCCACTCTACGGTTTTTAGTCCAAAGTTCTTTATTTGCTCTGTTCGTATGTCGTCCAGACCAGCCGCTTTATTATCTTTCATTTGATGGATCGCGCCTCTCATCTCCTCTAGATAAAAGGAGGTACCTAGAACATCTCTTTCTTCGTCGATATTCCGTTGAGCTCTCACCTTGTTCTTTCTTGATGTCGTCTTACCGTTCATTAGAAGATGATGGGTTATCTGATCGGGTGTGACTTCTGTCATGTTGACTGCCGGAGCAGCGGGATCGTTGCCAAGATTCCGAATCAGCTTCCAGGCACGTCTGCTGTTTTGTTTCATGTCCAGACTCCTGACCAGCTTGCACCACCTTTCCGTTCTGTTGGCGGATATCGCATGTAACATTTCCTCCCCAGCCTGTATTGTCGCTTCCGAGAAAGAGTCTTCTTCATATAGCTGTTCGTATCTTTTAAGTAGGGGTTTAGATTCTTCATTGAGCCCCGCTATGTACTCAGTTCGACAACCTCTAGGGATAAATGTCCGTGATACTTGCTTTACGATTTCTACAAATTTATCGTATGAATCAGGGCAAGGTTCTAGCTGGGAAACTTCTTGATCCAATGTTTCAGACAGTTTTTTTTTTGTTAAAAATGAACATATTCTACTTCGAAGAACTCGAAAAGTACCTACCTATTGACTTCGGATCGAATCTAGTATCATCAAAGAGTTCTTGTATGTATTTTGTCCATTTGCAGATTTCTTAATTTTTGTCTGTGATAATATTCTCCTGTTGTTCTCGCAGTTTGCTAGCTCTGTTGGATTTCGGAAGACTAGATGCTTGTTTCACCTTTTTAAGCATGTTAAGGTCGGGTCCATAGATATTTCGCCCGTCGGCAAATTCAAACAAATAACATTTGTATGTTATGAAATTCGAGTAAACCGATGTCCCTTTGTTAAGGCAGATGCCGGTATTTTTTCAACCGGGTTACTCGTCGTAAATCAATCAGTTTAACACTTGAAAATGTATACTTGGGCATTAGTACAGTTAAAATTGATAGATGATTATATTGGAATGAAATATTAAGCAATATAATTGAAACTTTTTTCTACTTTTAAGGACAAAAAAGCAAGTTCATTAGCGGAACGTGATTCAAAATTATTCTGCAGATTATAATTGAACCAATATTTGATTAAAACATCTCATTTTTGGTGGTAAAAATATATTAAATACATATATTAATTATCTGGACTAAAGGTGGTAAAAGATGGTCTGGAGTTATATTTTTGTTTGAATTTGCCGAACGGACGATAGGTAGATGGTGTCAACTTTACCTATTATGTCTTTGTTCTAACAAATCTTTTTATAACAATCACTATCATGTGATTTTAATCATTTTTTTTTGGCCTTTCGTATTTCGGTTTTTTTGTCTCTGAATCTTGTTGTACATTATTTTGTTGTTCTTTGATTTTCTTCTTTCTTCGATAAGTTGCAGTATAGTGTCATTCATCCAAATACTCTTCTCTTTCTTTTCTATTTCATGTTCTTCTCTGATCTTGTTAAAGGTTTTACATATTATATTTTATTACATACACCATATTTTTCACTTTTATATAAGCTACTTATATTTTTGCTAAGAATATTTTTTTCAATAGAATACTTACTTTTTGAGTTGTTTGCGGAACACCGTCCAAAAATATGTTTTTTTTTTGTTAAAAATGAACATATTCACTCGCAAATAACTCGAAAAGTACCTACCTATTGACTAAGTAAAAAAAACTCTATAGAACAAAAGTTGCTTAGAATAAATCATTTTATCCAATACCGGACTTATTTTGAATGTATATTTTTCACCCCGAGAAGGGGGTATTTCCCTCCACTTTTGTAAAATGGAGGGAATGTAGAACTGTAAACTTTTTCTTATATAATAATAGACAATTTAAACTACCTATTCCCAAATTTTCATCCTTCCTTTATTTTTTTTGGGTCAGATTTTTCTTTGATCGGGCTATGTAGCAAATAAATAAAGACAAATAATTTATTAGTAATAATTTTACAAAAAAAACACAACCGCAACTTTTGATACACTTAAAAAGT
Organism: Diabrotica virgifera virgifera; assembly: GCF_917563875.1. Classification (NCBI taxonomy): domain Eukaryota; kingdom Metazoa; phylum Arthropoda; class Insecta; order Coleoptera; family Chrysomelidae; genus Diabrotica; species Diabrotica virgifera. Next base: position 193,171,128 of record NC_065445.1, read on the forward strand.
ACTTTTGTTTTATGTAAACGTCTGATGTGGAAGTGGAAACGTTAATAAAATAATTTTTTAAGTTATCTTTCATCCTTCCTTTAGTTTTTTTTGGGCCAGATTGTTCTTTGATCGGGCTATGTAGCAAATAAAGAAAGACAAATAATTTATTAGTAATAAATTTTACAAAAATAAACACAACCACTACTTTTGAAACACTTAAAAACTACTTTTGTATGTAAATGTAACAAATAAATAAAGAAAAATAATTTATAGGTTATAAATTTTCCAAAAAAAAAAACACACACACAATATACAACATTTTTTAAACACTTAAACATTTTCTGAAAACAGTTATTAAAAACTACTTTTAAGTATATGTAAACGTCCGATGTCGAAGTGGAAACGTTAATACAATCATTGTTTAAGTTAAATTTTGGCTTATTTTCGATTTAGAATAAATTACATAAATGCCACAAAGAAATAGATTCAGATATAATAAGTGATAATGAACAATGATTTAAAATAAACAATGTTTTAAATACTTTTAAAACTTATAAGATTTTTAGAAGTTTTAAACTTCTAAAATACTTATAATAATCCATTCGTACCTAATATAATAACCGGGTCTATATAGACATTTGAAATAACAAAAATTGCCGGAGAGCCAAATTTTGGTGGAGAGCTAGGGTGTACCATAACAAATAAAGTATTAAAAGTCCCCATCGATCCCATGTGTGCAACAAAAGTTATTCGGGGTCAAAGGTCAAAATTTGAGATTTTTTGGATTCCTTTCGAAAACGGTAAGTTTTATCAAAAAAGAACCTTAAACCAAAGTTGTAGATCTTAAAATTCTCTACAAAAATAGTCCTTACTATTTTTTTTCCTAAGAGTTGCCATTCCTGAGATATCGCGATTCTAAGAGTCACATTATACATGATATGCACACGTTTCCACACCACCTGTGAGGTAGTGTACTCTGCGCGTTTTTTTTTTTTACCTTGGTTTCCCCTTGTAGGCCTACTCCACTAACTGTTTAGGACAATTTTAGGATAATTTAAGGAAACAATACCGGTCAAGTTCTAGATATTACCTTATTATTGATATTGATTATTGATATTGCTATTGATTATTAGGTTAACTATTGTTTTGATTTCTTTATATATTTTAACCAGATTCATATTCTTGAAAGTCTACTTCAACAGTCAAGTTTTCGTCGATTTCATCTTCTTCCTCTTCCTCTTGCTGGATGTTTAAAAATTGTTCAAATGTGACTGAGTCATTGGTCTCTTTATTAAAATCACAGGAGTCTTCCTCTGTTGTACTAAACTGGACATTTGAGCAAGACTGACCTTGGCAGTTGGTACACGCTAGAGAACACAGCAACCCGACTTTTTACATCCACATTTGGCACTACAACCTTTTTTGCAATTGCAAAAAATAGTGTTAAGGAGTTTTTCTGGAGCAGGTGGGAGTAAGGTTTTAATCGGTTCCAGAGTATTATCTATTAATTTCCAACCCCAGTCTTCTGGATTCAGTTCATTGTCTAGGCATGTTTGAACTTGATATTATACTCGATACAAATGTTGAAAAGCAGATGCTGATGTTGGAGGAAGACATGATAGTTGTACTTGTTTCTTGTTTCGCGTATTTTTTACAAAAGTTAAGTATCGGTATTTATCAAGACTAATTTTTTTGGAGCTTCATAAACCGCAAGAAGAAAGTGAATTGCTTCCGTAGTTATTGTTTGCGGTGTGGAATCAAGTTCGGTAAAAACTTTACAGCAGTCAGTCAAATCTTTTTTTTTTCGAATAATTTAAGTACTGAGGTTTTGCCCCTTCTGTACATTGTTGACATAGTGTCGCAGCCGGTTATCGCATGTAAAAATAAAATTTCAGTTTGGGACTGATTATCTTTGGTAGAAATATTTTCAGAATAATATAATATATTATATAAAAGAGACACAAATAGGCATTTATACTTTTGTCTTAAGTGCAACATTATGCATATACGTGGCTTATACGTGCATATAATGTATAAAGTAACTTTTAAAATCCCATTATTTCAGGAATGGTAACTCTTAGGAAAAAAATTGTAAGGACTATTGAGAAAAATCCAAAAAATCTCAACTTTTGACATTTGACCCCGAATAACTTTTGTTGCACACATGGGATCGATGGGGACTTTTAAAACTTTATTTGTTATGGTAAACTCTAGTTCTCCACCAAAATTTGGCTCTCCGGCAATTTTTGTTATTTGCCAACTAATTTGATGTCTTTGACCGGATTATAACGCGTATAAGTACATCGAAAGATCGACAATCTGGCGTGGGATTACGAACACTCGATACGAATCGTATCCGCCATGTTTTTCTGTAGCGCCTTACGGTAAAACATGGCGGATACGATTCGTATCGAGTGTTCGTAATCTCTATGCAGGTTGTACTTGTAGTCGGTTCAATTCGGCTTGTCCCACTCCGTTTTCGGGAACGTTAAGTAAAGAAACTTACCGTGTCCTTTCTGCGTTCTTATTATATTCATCGCCTCCGTGCTTATGAGCCGGGGATACTGGATGCAACCAGAAAGCAGTTTCTTAACGAAAAGTCGTAGATTTAAAATATTGTTTATTTTTATTGTTTAATTATAGTAAACTTTGTATCTCGGACTTTTCGTTTTTCTCTTTTTAGGAGAAGTTTACTTTAATTACGGATATTTTTAAGTTAAATTAGATTTCTTGTAATCGAATAAAATATCTTCCACTAAAGTCGCCTCAAGAAAGCAACCCAAAAATATTGACAAAATATTAAAGTCATCTACTTTAAAATAAACTTATGTATTCCCGAATTGTCAACATGAATGAGTCAAATAAAACTGAAATAGTAAAGGAATTTTTTACCGAGTTAAAAAACAAAACTTGTTTAATTTAAATTTGTTCTTCGAACTGAAGTAAGCTGTAGTTTTTTTCTTTTTTTTTTGACAAAAACAGAAAAGATAAGAAAGTTTATTTCTGTGCAATTAACTTCAGTTTATTTGTAATTTTTGGTCTTTTTGGATTATTCTACCTATTTAAAAAATTTAAACTGCCAAGAGTTCGCGGTCATTGGCAATTTTGTAGCAATTTAAGCGACTTCGAAAACGGACACATTGTAGGGATGAAAGAGGCCGGTTTTGGACAACAACCATTTTTTTTACAATCTTTTTTTACACTTTACTTTACTTTTTCGTGTCTGGATCCGACTACAGTTTTCTGCCCAATATCGGGCTACGTCTACACCCTTTGTATTTGCGAGCCATAAATCATCGAGGGTGCACTGTGCTGGGCAAAGGCTGCATACTCTCAGGTGCTCCACGTTCTGTATTTCCCCACATTCGCAAAGTGGGTCGTTATCTCTCTTGATGCCCCATTTAATAAGGTTCTGTTTTACAAGGGCAACACCTGTACGTATGCGGTTGAGTGTCCGCCAGGTTCTCCAGTCCAGGTTCATTCCATTAGGTCGTTCTGGATGTAGGGGTACAGTTCGGGTGGTTCGACGCTGACATTTCTCATAAACCTTTTCCTTGATTTAAGTCGGCTGATTCCTGGCGGTTCGTCAAATCCGTATAATTGATGCCTTTCATCGAAGGTTTGCCTGAACTTCTCCACATATTGTGAGGCGCATCTACGGTCGTTTGGTGATGCGAATCTAGCTGCCCGGTACAGTAATGGTAGAGCAGTAGGCTTCATACAACCGGTAATTATTCTACATGTTTCATTTAACGCCGTGGTGACTTGTTGGGCGTGTCTAGATCTACCCCAGACGGGACAAGCATATTCCCCTGTTGAGAAACATAAGGCCTCAGCTGTTGACTTTAAAACCTGGGGGTTTGCACCCCACTTCCTCCCTCCAAGTTTCCGGAGAAGGTTGTTTCTCGTAGAAATCTTTTGTCTTGTGCTCTGACCGTTAGTGACCGTTAGTCTCTGATAACGTAATTTATACGTTAGTGACCGGTCTAGTATCACTCCAAGATATTTGGGCCTACCAGTATGTTCCAAGCGTTGTCCCTCCCAAGAAACATTCAGTTTTACATGCGCCAGATGGTTGTTGAGGTGGAATGCACATACTTGGGTTTTAGTAGGGTTTGGTTTTAATGAGTTTTGTTTATAGTAAGTTGACATCCTGTTTAAAGCCTCTTCCATTGTCGACTCTACTTGTGTGAGTGTTTTCCCCTTTACGGCGATACCAAGGTCGTCAGCGTACACAAAACTCTCAGTCCGAGGGTGCATTGGTTGGTTATTGGTGTAGATGTTAAATAGGGATGGCGCCAGAACGCTTCCTTGAAGTAGGCCATTTTTTTGGGTTCTCCATCTGCTCTTCTTTCCATTTAGCACAACGTAGTAGCGTCTATTACACAACAGTGATCTAATGATATTTACCAGATCATAGTCAAGCACAGTGTTATAGATCTTAGTTAGCAATGTTCTGTGGTTTATCGTATCGTAGGCCGCTGTGAGGTCTATAGAGGCTACTCCCACTATCCCCCTCTGCTCAAATCCCTCCTCTATGTGCTCTGTTAGGTTCAGCACTTGGCCTGTGCATGATTTACCTGGTCTGAAGCCTGCTTGTTGTGGGATTAGTTTTGCATCTAATGTTTCCTGGATGCGGTTCAAAATGAGACGTTCATACAATTTATATAAATGACATAGAAGAGATATCGGACGGTAGCTATTCGGTAGTTCAGGATCTTTACCAGGTTTCAGAAGGGCTACTACTTTTGATTTACGCCACATTTGTGGAATCTGATAGGTAGAGCGACAGATGTTAAATAGATCGAGCACCCATTGCCTCGCTTTTTGCCCGAAGTGTTTTATCTGCTGTATTAGGATTTCGTCCATCCCAGGGGATTTTCCATTTTTCATACAGTCAATACCATTTTTAACCTCTTCGATGGTAAATAGGTTTCGCAAGAGAGTTGTTTCCTGGTCTTGAGTTCTTATAATCTTTGGCGTTTTGCAACGATTGTTTGTTTTGCCATTAAGAAGCAGTTGGTGGGCTATCTGATTTGGCGTATTGAACATGGCTGTTTCACCTCTGTGGGATCACCATTAAGTTTTTTGATCATATTCCAAGCCTGCTTACTACTGTGCGTCATATCCATTTTACTTAAAGTCTCGCTCCACCGTTCTTGTCTGGAGGTGCTTAGTGTTTGCTGCAGTATCTCCCCTATCTCTGCCGTAACTTCGCTAAATGGGTCTTTAGTATATTCTTCGGTGTACTTTGTCATAATGTCTTTTGCTTCATCGTTCAGACCAGATATGTAATGTTGTTGACATCCTCTGGGTATGTGTTTACATGAGGTTCGTTTTACAAGTTTGATGAACGCATCATAGTTTTTGGGGATCGGGACTATATTTTTCACTTGTGTTTCCAATTCATCAGTATCTTTTTTCCCAGTTCGCTTTTTTGAAATTAAACCTTCGTTTGAAAGGGATTTTGGGAGCTTTTATAGCGCTGTATACGGCTTTTTTTACAAACCATCTCTAATGCGATCTTTCAACAGGATAACGCAAGACCTCATATTGCCCGTGAAACGGTGGAGTTTATACATGAGTCTACTATAGAGACTTTGGAGTGGCGACGAATATCAGCTGATTTGTCACCCATCGAAAATATGTGGGATGTGGGAAAACTAAATCGATTGTCACGTCCTACAGCAAACTTAAAAGACCTGTGACATGTCATATCAAGAGTATAAATGATTATTTCGAAATATGATATTATGAGTAGACCACATAATTCGATCAATGCCTCATAGAGTAACTGAGAGTATAGAAAATCAAGGAGAAGTAATCCATTATTAACTTTTTGACGAAAACGATGTTGCAGATTTCTTTATATTGTAATCAAATAATAAAAATACCTCTCGCTCTCTCTTTCTCTCTCTCTCTCTCTCTCTCTCTCTCTCTCTCTCTCTCTCTCTCGTTCCATCCCTCCTTGTGGAGTATTGGGCGCTTATGCGTTTCTTGGCCAAAAGTGTTAGATTACTGTCTGGCCGGGAGAGCGCATCTTCTTTTGTTTTTATTCTCTGGATAAATTGTAAGCTAATTCTCTCCACTCTGTTCTATCTTTTGCTCCCTTTTTGACTTCGCCCCATCTTAGTCCAATTTTTTCGTGTTATCTCGTTGTTGTTCTTTTACAGCTGTTGTCTGGTCTGCCTCTATTTCTTTTCCCCTCTGGTTGGTATTCAAGTGCTTGTCTTTCTATGCTGCTTTGATCTTTCCTCAAAGTGTGACCGATCCATTTCCATTTTTTTCCTTGACTGTAGTAGATATGCTAGTTTGCTTTGTCCTTTCCCATAGTTCTGTATTAGTTATTTTGTTTGGCCAGTATATTTTTATGATTTTCTTAGAGATTTCTTTACAAATTTTTGTAGTTTTTTAGTTTGCTTTTCGTCCTGTTTCCATGTTTCTGCTCCATAGAGCAGTATTTGCCAAATTCTATTTAAAGCGTTGAATGCGTGTTGAGCCTTTGTTATTCTCGTCTGTATATTCTTTTTACACCCCCGCTCCTTTCCGTGACAGATCCCAGATATATGAACTTGTCTACCTTTTCTACTTCTTTACCGTTTATCATTATTTTATTATTTGGATGGTTATTATTTTTTAGAAGTTTAGTTTTCTCTGTCTATTCGAAGTCCGATCGTGTCGGAGAACTGTGCCAATTTGTCAATTTTTGCTTGCATATGATTTCGGTGTTCAGTTATCAGTCAGATGTCATCTGCAAATTCAAGATCTTCTAACTGATTGAATAGTTTCCATCTGGTGCCTGTTCGATCGTCGATTACTTTTCTCATTACTTTATCTATCATAATAAGGAATAGGGTAGGGAATAGTACACAACCCTGTTTGACTCCACTTTCTATGGATATTTCTTCTGTTACTTCACCTGAATGTTCTAGTTTGGCTTCGTATCCTTCGTAGAAGAGTTTAATAAAGTTTATGATTTTTAGTGGTATCCCATATAATCTAAGGATTTTCCACAACTGTGCCCTATTTACACGGTCAAAGGCCTTTTCGAAATCGATAAAACTCACATCTATATCTTTATTCCATTCATTTGTTTGTTCCAAGATAGTTCTAAGGGTGCAAATGTGATCAATAGTGGAATGGTTGGAACGGAAGCCTGCTTGGTTGTTTATCAGTTTTTTTTTATCTAGTTCCGGCTTCAATCTTTCCAATATGATTTTGGTCAGCACTTTGGATGTGGCACTTAGTAGTGTTATTGCACGCCAATTGTTGCATTTGCTCAGGTCTCCTTTTTTGGGTATTTTTATAATCAATCCTTCTTTCCACTCCTTTGGCAATTCTTCGTCCGTCAATATTTTATTCAAAAGTGTATGTAGCATCTCTACTGACTGCTCGGTGTCTGCTTTTGTTATATCAATGGGTAAATTGTCGATTCCCGCGGCTTTGTCATTTTTTAGAAGTAGGGTGTTTGCAATTTCTTCCCTTGTAATTTCTCCAATATTCACTTCTAGCTCTGGTGATTCTACTTCATCTACTATGATTTGAGTTATTTCATGCTTAGAATATATCTCTTCGAAGTATTCCTTCCATCTTTGTATTATTTCTTTCTCATTTTTTATTCTATTTCCTTGTTTATCCTTTACTTCTCGTGTATTTCGTTGTGCTTTTCCTGTTAAATTTCGTATGATTGTATATTGTGTTCGTAAGTCGTTTTCTTTCGCTGCTTCTTCCGATATATTTAGCATCTCATTTATATAGATTCTTTTATCTTTTCTGGCTTATTTTTTTACTTCTGTGTTTTTTGCCTTGTATTTCATTTTAAGTGCCCTCTCTTCTTCCGATCCTTCCTTTTGTAAAATTTCTTTCTTCTATCAATAGTAGAGTATCTTTAGTAATCCATTTTTTATTGTGTCTTCTTATTAATCCGATTGTTTCCTTTGCTGTATCCATCATCACTTCTTTAAAATATTTCCATGTTTCTTCAACTGACTCTCTAGTTTATTGTGATACTGTTTGGTTAATTGCCAGTTTCTCACTGAATTTATTTCTTGTACATTCTTGTTTTAGGGCATCAAAATTGTAATTGTTCCTTCTGGTGTTTTTTTAGTTTTTATCTATCTCTAGCTAATTTAATTTTTAGTCTCGCTTTGATTAGCATGTGGTCTGACCCCACATCAGCACCTCTTAAGCTCCTGACATCCTGCAGCAAGCTCGTCCATTTATGTTCAATTATTATGTGGTCTATTTGGTTCTTGTATCTCCCTCCTGGTGATGTCCATGTTTCCTTATGTATCCGCTTATGTTTAAAGATACTTCCGCCTATTAAAATTCATTTGCTCACAAAATTCGATTAATCGATTTCCATTGTCGTTTCTCTCTCCGATTCCCTCCTTTCCCATCACATTTTCATGTCCTGTATTATCATTTCCTATTTTAGCATTAAAGTCTCCGATTACTATTTTTATATCTCTTCTATATTTATTATTATTCCTATTAAACGTTGTTTGTAGTTGCTCGTAAAATTCTTCCTTCTCATTTTCGTCGTTTATATTCGTAGGAGCATATACATTTATTACTATTATTTTATAATATATAATAAGGATACCTATTATAATATATTTCCATAAATAAATATTTAAAAAATATATTGTCCTTCAAAATGTTGCATTTTTTTGGCCATTAGTGTAGAAACCAGAATTTTATATAAATTCTAAATTATCACTAATACATTTCGTGATTAATGTGTTATTTTTAAATTTACATATTATAAAAAACAAATACAAATGTAGTTACCTATTTTAGCTTTGGTATGTTTTTTTGTAGAAGGTACGTATTTGTGGATAGTGCTATTTGGAATATCGACGAAATATAGACATTGTTTCTGGACGTCCCAATGTGGCCCTTCTCCAATTTTTAAACCATTTAGTAACTTTTCTATGACGGGTGCCATTTGCAACTTATTAGATATATATTTCCTAAAAAAATTATATAATTTCAAATTATAGTGACATATTTAATGAAACGAATATAATTTGTGAAATAGTGAAAATTGTGAAATTAGGATATACAGGGTTGCGAGGATGTATGAAATAAAGGAAATATATTTAAAGCGATTATTGTTGAGTAATGTTTATTATAACCAATATTCATAATTTAAACTTATGAAAAATAAATTGTTAAACCGTCAGTATAATAAAGTCTATTTATAAAAATACGCTACCTAATAAGAGACTTCAAATACAGAACGTGGACCATTGAAGAACGACACTGGAATTCTGAGAAGAAACAGAGAAAACATAGCAGAGACGTGAAGATTGTATTTCAGGGATCTTGTTTAGATGATCAACGATAAGAACTTGTTAACCAAATCCCTGACGACGTGGAACATCAACCTGATTCGAAAATGAAGTAAGACGGCGATCAGTATTTCTTAGTTGAAATGTAATAAAGCACCAGCTCCAGATATGACATCAGCAGAAATGCTCAAATCCACAGAAGAAACCAGCGTAAAATTACTTCGTCTACTCTGTAACCAAATATTGCCGGTCCGGAATGAGAATGACGTAACTGCAAATTTTATCAATTCCTGTTTATTGCGTAATTAACTTCTAAAATACTGTCTACAGATGATACAAAAGAGACAGAACTGTAACTATGTGCTGAGCCACCACAGGGTAGTTGCGTCGTTATTAAAATGTGCACCACTTTAGACCTTGTTTCAGATGAAGAATGACGCAACTGTAAATAAGGTTGAAAAAGGCAAGTAACTTGGTGGAATAAGGAGCTGTCCGATCTCAAAAGAGAAACAAGACGGCTCCTCAATAGGGCGAAGAAATCAGGTGATTGGGAAGCATATAAGGCTAAACTGAAAACCTATAATAAGAAAATCCAATCCGCTAAGGAAAGATCCTGGAGAGAATTCTGTGACAACATTGAAAGTGTACCTGAAAGCGCCAGGGTCAACAAAATCCTCAAAAGAGATAACATTAACAAACCCAAGTCAATGAAATTGCCCAATGGGAAGTATACGGACACAGAGAAGGAGGCTGTAGAGCATCTTTTAAGTGTTCACTTTCTAGGGTCGACGCAATTGACTGGAAATAACAATCATCAAGCAAACAATAGCCCAACCAAAAGGGACTGGCTGACCTCTGACGAGATCTTTGGTTCTCACAAGGTCAGATGGGCTATTGAAACTTTAGAACCTTATAAAACTGCGGGACCAGATGGTATATTTCCTAAGCTTCTCCAGGAGGGTCCGGAAATAATCATGGGTCCCCTGATCAGAATATTTAGAGCTAACCATGCTCTGGGATACATTCCCAAAGCTTGGAGGAGAGCAAGGGTGGCGTTTATTCCCAAACCAGGAAAAACAGATTACACCTTAGCAAAATCCTACAGGCCTATAAGTCTGACCTCATTCATGTTAAAAACCATGGAAAACATCTTAAATGAACACATCAAGAAAAACAATTTAAATGAAAATCCACTGCACCAACGGCAATGGGCGTATCAGGCAGGGAAATCAGGTGAAGCCGCCCTGCACAATCTAGTGTCGGAACTCGAAAGGAGTCTGCATCAGAAAGAAGTCACCCTTGCTGCATTTTTAGATATAGAAGGTGCATTTGACAATACCTTAATCGAGTCTATACAAAGTGCACTGGTGAGGAAGAAAATCAACAACACAACATGCAAGTGGATTATTCAGATGCTTCAGAGCAGAATAATATCCACAGATACGCATGAAGATACCATAAATCTGAGGGCAACTAAGGGATGTCCTCAAGGCGGTGTATTGTCACCGTTATTATGGAACATAGTTGTCGATGATCTGATTCATGGGAATCGCTCAAGGAATCTGGGTCCAGGGTTTCGCAGATGATATCTTAATAGTAACTAGGGGAAAATTTCCCAGCACTTTTGCGTATCAGATGCGATATGTCCTTCACTACATAGAGAACTGGTGTCTGAAAGGGAACCTCTCCGTGAACCCTTTTAAAACTAAACTGGTAACCTTTACAAATAAGAGGAAGCTTACTGGACTGAGTGAGCTGAAATTATTTGGAGAGGTACTGGAAAGAACCAATGAGGTTAAGTATCTAGGGGTAACACTGGATTCGAAACACAATTGGAATACTCATATTACCAATATAACCAATAGGGCTAAGCGACTCGTCTGGAACTGCAGACGAGTTGTAGGTAAAACTTGGGGATTGAAACCAAAGGTGATATGTTGTTTGTACACATCAGTGATACGACCGACAGTTACTTATGGGGCAGTACTCTGGTAGAGAAAGACGGCTTTGCAATCTTGTGTGACCACTTTCACCACCCTACAAAGACAAGCGCTTCTAAATATAACAGGAGCCTTGAATAGTACAGGAACGGCTTCATTAGAGGCTATCACAGATCTCCCTCCGCTGGAATTATATATTTCGGCGGTAGCCTTTATGACCATCCTGAGGCTCAAAGCAAACAATACTTGGAGGCCAAATTATGTATTGAATAGCCACACAAACATTACTGGGACTATACTTGAGGAATCCATCTTTATGATGAACTCAGATATGATGACACCAGAACTAATCTTCACTGAGAAGATTAACACAATTATACCATCTAGAGAACAAAAAGTCCCAAACATTAATGGGGACTTACTATGGTTCACTGATGGATCTAAAACTGCCCATGATACTGGATCAGGAGTCTTTGGGCAAACATGTAACTATAATAAATCTTACAGCCTAGGACAACATACAACGGTGTTCTAGGCTGAAGTTTTTGCTTTGGTGGCCTGCATTGATGAAATCATTGATGAAGACCCTAAAGCTAAGAGAATCAACATTTACACAGATAGCCAATCGGCTATTCTGGCTGTAAAGAACCCTCTTACCAAATCAAAACTGGTGAGAAACTGCAAAGATCTCCTCAATAACCTGGCAAAAGACAATAAAGTGTCTTTAATATGGGTGCCGGGTCATGAAGGGGTGCATGGGAACGAACGAGCAGATATTTTAGCGAAACAAGGCTCGAGAGAAACTTTTGAAGGCCCAGAACCTTTCTGTGGCATCACTAAAGATGCTATGAAAAACGAGGTTCAGAAATGGCTGATAAAGAAACATCAAAATAAATGAAGAACCTTCTTCTTCAAGTCCGTCTCCTATCGGAGGTTGGAAATCATCACAGCTATTCTTATTTTACTGGCGGCTGCCCTAAATAGGTCGATGGAACTGCAGCCGAACCATTCCCTCAGATTTTTTAACCAAGATATTCTGCGCCTACCGATACTTCTCTTACCCCTGATTTTACCCTGAATGATCAGTCTCAGCAGCGAGTATTTGTCACCTCTCATAACATGGCCAAAGTATTCAAGCTTTCTTCTTTTAACAGTAAGTACAACTTCACATCCTTTTCCGATCCGACGTAAAATTACGGCATTCGTCACGTGGTCCACCCAAGATACACGTAGCATTCTACGGTAACACCACATCTCAAAAGCTTCAATTTTTTTAATGCTGCCCATCTTGATGGTCCATGACTCAACTCCGTATAATAAAGTGGGGAAGATATAACACCGCAGCATACGCACTCTCAGATCAAGATTTATGTCACGACTACAGAGAAATATTTTCATCTTGTTAAATGCTGATCTACCTATTTCTATTCTTGCTCTTATTTCTTTTGTTTGATCGCCTGTATGATCCAGGCAAGCTCCAAGGTATTTATAGGAGGATACCCTTTCTATACCCGTATTATTGACAACCAAATCATTCCTGGCGTGTGGATCTTTTGTTATTACCATCCATTTAGTTTTTCTGAGGTTTAATGTAAGTCCGTAGCTGTTGCAGTAGTGGTTAGTGCGTTCCATCAGTCGTTGCAGATCTGTAAGATTGTCTGCTAATATCACTGTGTCGTCAGCGTATCTCAAATTATTGATTGTATTTCCGTTGATCACTACACCACAACTAACGTCCGACAGAGCTTCTTTAAATATGACTTCGCTATAAAAATTAAACAAAAGAGGAGACAGAATACACCCCTGTCTTACTCCTCTACATATTTTGATCTCCTCAGTCATTTCATCATCTACCTTGACTCGTGCTGAAGAACCACTCAAGGGCAAATCCTGACTAAAAAAATAATCAAGAATATTGATAAAAAACTCTCGAACAGTTTGATGAACCTCAATAAACGAGAGATCAAAACGGTCACTGAAATGGTGACTGGACATTGCCGTTTAAGAAATCACCTATACAAACTTGGTAAGGTGAATGAACCATGGTGCAGAAAGTGCGAAATGGAAGAAGAAACTGCCATACACATACTATGCCATTGCAGTGTGCTAGGTGATGTAAGGCAGGACTTCACTGGTCAAATAAGGTTAGAACCAGAAGAGATCCTAAAACTACCAATAAGAAAACTGTTGGCCTTCGTTGAGGCCACAAGATTTATTAAAGTTTAAGGAGAAGAACAGGGTTTGGTACAAAGGTCTTATGACCAAGTGCCAGAGACTAACGAGTCTCGTCTGAGTTAAGAAGAAGAAGAAGAAAAAGGTTGAAAATGGGAGGACTAAATTAAGATAATGAAGTTTGGACCAATATGGATGAAAATAAGAGTCATCGCTGTAAGAATAAACGGCATAATACATATTTAAAAATAGTTTTTCTTGTACACAAAAATTTTCAGATCAAGAATGCCGCAAATGTAGAAAGGAGAGAAAATGGGGGGATTAAATTGAGATAATGAAATTCGAACCAATGGGGATAAAACTAAAAGCCGTCATTGTAAGAATAAACGCCATACCGATGCACCGGACTGTTACTCTTTATTTAACCACTATTTTAAATATTTAAAAAATTTTAGATGAAGAATGACGCAACTGTAGTAAGGGTTGAAATGGGGGGATTAAATCAAGATAATGAAATTAGAACCATTAAGGATAAAAACAAAAGCCTTTATTGTAATAGTAAAAGCCATACCTAGGCTCCTGGACGATTATTCCTCATTGAATCCCTAATTTAAATATTTAAAAATCGTTTTTTTGCTCTGGTGAAAAATTTGTCTTTTTTCAGTTACGTCATTCTTATTCCGGACCGGCGATATATGGCATTCTAAAGAATGGCCTGAAGACTGGACGAAACCTACAATAACGACAATATATAGCTTTCAGCTTCCATAAATGTGAAAATTAATTCTGGAGCTTGGAGGTAAACTACACTATGTCGACATGGTGTTGTTTTGTTTTTATTCCTTTAACTCACTCAGCTCTCCAAGAGCTTTCTAGAGGTATACTACACTTGGTACTAATGACCACGAAAACGAAATTACCAAAAAAAATAGGACACTATGTTCAAATAATTTGAGAGGTAAAAAGCGCCATGTAAACTTGAGTGGTTTTACCTCCCAGTTACTAACTGCGTACTGATGGCAAACAACACTATGTTGACTTAGTACCCTGAGCAACTAGAGGCAAACGGGTCATAGGTAACTGTTCTTTTTAACAGAAATAAATCTCTTTGTTTTTATCTATTCTTTTTTCTAGTTACATAGTTGTTGTTTTTATAAAAATCGTGGTTATTAATACATTGTAATAAACAGTCAACAAATATCCTGTACCTGCTCTAAAAAATTGGTGTTTCTATTTCGAATGGCATTATACACATAGTTTCAAAAGTTATGCATCACTTAAAATTATGCTAAATTTAAAAAAATTATAAAAGAAAAAGAAATAACAACAAGTATTATTAAATGTTACTATTTTGTTGAGCCACAATATGTCAGCAACAAATTGACAACATTGTTGTTATTTCTGCTTTCCTTCAAGAGTCTATAAATACATTTTTTTTAATTAATAATAATGCTATATTTGTGATGAAATATAGACAATTAAATGGACAACAAAACAACATACCTTGTGTCTGGTACATACAAAAAACCTATTTAGTATTACAATGGCATTACCTCATAATAACCATTTTTAAATCTTTTATAGTGCGTTCAATAATTTGACCAGAGGCTGTATACTACGGAAAAAATCAGAATCTGTTCAGATTGTGGTCAAATGTTAAACATCTGATGTTAGCGTTTAGTGAAGCGTTTTAAAGAATTCTTCAACACACTTTTATTTTTTTATATAATACAGCTTGATAATTTTACAACACTATATTTTCGGCCAACTTTTGTGAATTTAAACCAGACTTTTCACTTTCTCAGCTATTATATTTTCATTATGTTTCTTAGCGAAAGAGGTTTCCTATTTTACGACAGATTATTCTAGAGCTTTAAGAACTTTGTGTTTGCCGACACCGACCCCAAATTTTTATGCAGGTTATTTTTAATCTCATTTTAGATAAATACGATAAGTAATAAAATAGTATTGGGTATTTCGCAATATTGGGTATTATCAACAAGTACCATACAAAAATATTTTGGCCGATATTAACTGGAAAATTTCTATGAAATGGGTTTTAAAAGTAATGAGATTATTTGGCCGCGTCCGTATTATATTAATGGCCGTTAGTACAGGTTGCCAATTTTGACAGGGGACCGTTAACACAGGTTTTACTGTAATAACATTTAACTAAAATACAAATTTGTTTCATGAGAAGTACCTAGCTAATTTTTTTGGGCTTAACCAGCGAGTAGTCGCGCGGTGAGATAGAATCTCAATTTTTATCCTTTTTCGCGATAACTTGATGAAAAATTTTGCAATTTTGAAAATACTTCGTAAGTGCCTCGAGGAAGGTTGTAGTAATGCGTAGAAATTTTTTTTTCTTCTTCTTTTTGTGGAATTTATGGCTTTGGGGAGAGCCAATTAGCTTTAACCCGCGAGTAGTTACGCCGCTAGATAGAATCTCACATTTCATCCTTTTTCGTAATACAGTAAAACCTGTCAGTAACGGCCCCTAAAAATGAAAGAACTATTAGCCGATATAGAAAGGTGCCGCTATTGCCAGCTTTTGTAGTCTACATATAATTGGTTTGGGAAATTTTTAAACTGGCCGTTAGGACAGGTGGCCGATGTTCGCAGGTGGCCTTTAACACAGGTTTTACTGTACAGTAAAATTTGTCAGTAACGGCCACTAAAAATGAAAGAACTATTGGCCGATATAGAAAGGTGGACGGTATTGCCAGTTTTTATAGTCTACATATAATTGGTTTGGAAAATTTTTAAACTGGCCGTTAGGACAGGTGGCCGATGTTGGCAGGTGGCCGCTAACACAGGGTTTTTTAATAAAATTGTTAGAAATATATATTTTCAAAATAAAAAGTAGATAAAAATAGTACAAAATAAAAATTTGTTTTAAATTCGTATTTTGAGATAGAATCTCACACGCGACTATCGACGTTACAGAAGTGAGCGCGACTACTCGCGGGTTAAATGCCTTTAAATTCATTAAATATTTTATAAGTATAAGTCAAATCTATCAGAGGTAAACTGCACTATGTCACTGTAAATTACCATTAATTACAGTAATTAGGGCAAATTTTAACGTTTTATTAGTTGGATTGTACAAACTAGTTTATGATATGATTAAAATACGATCACATTGTCTTTCAGACCGAAAGATACCTAATTATGTGATATATAAGATTTTTAAAACATTTAGAGGTAAACTGCACTATATCACTGTAAAATACCATTAATTACAGTAATTAGGGCAAATTTTAACGTTTAATTAGTTGTATTGTACAAACTAGTTATATGTTATGATTAAAATATAATAACATTGTCTTTCAGAGCGAAAGATACCTAATTATGGGATATATAAGATTTTTAAAATATTCAAACTGGGTCTACCCCAAAATACCGACAGCCAAAATCCCGACAGCCACAATCCCGACGGCCAAAATCCCGACACGCCAGAATTCCGACAGGCCAAAATCCCGACAGGCCAGAATCCCGACAGGTTTGATAAGTTTCTTTTTAACATATAATTACATTTATTTCTTGTTTTTTGTTTATGGCCATCTGTTTTTATTTTGTGTTACTAAACAAAAGTATTTACCATTTAATATGAACTAATTTTCTAAATAAAATTTCTAACATGGGTATATGAATTGAATTATTTTTTTTGCCAATATAATATAGTCCAATAGTATATGTATAATCAAATCCTAAATTCAAATTTACTTTCATGTAATAGATATTATCATGTCACTTACAACCTTCCATTTCAGTAAGTATAGCTTTTATATTATAAAATGAAGTGTTTAAATAATTTTTTCTTTTAAAATACATAATATTTAGTAGGTACCCGTACTTATTAGTAAGTAATAATTTTTCAATTTCAATTGTTGAATGTCGGGATTTTGGCCTGTCGGGATTCTGGCGTGTCGGGATTTTGGCCGTCGGGATTGTGGCTGTCGGGATTTTGGCTGTCGGGATTCTGGCGTGTCGGGATTCTGGCGTGTCGGTGTTTTGGCCGTCGGGATTTTGGCCGTCGGGATTTTGGCCGTCGGGATTTTGGCTGTCGGGTTTTTGGGCGCCACCGATTCAAACTACTCTACTGAAAAGTCGCTTAAAATGACATAGTGTAGTTTACCTCCGAGGTCCAGAATTATAGGACTATATCTCTTATATGACATGCCAGCAAGATAATGCTACATATAAAATCATTGAGAGATTGAAAAAATTCCTTTAAAGAGAAACTCCTTACAAGCAAACTGGATTTACCAAAGGTAGAGGCACTCGAGAATACCTGTTGAATATAAGACAAATAATCGAAAAATCTAGGGAATTCAATAATCCACTAATATGTTCTTATTATGCTTGTCATCGACAAGTTCACGTGGAGACACTTATGGCGAATACTAAAGGAAAGGGCATACCACAACTAACACCTAATTTCGCTTATAACTGAACTATACGAACAAACTACTGGATCAGTTAAAGTACTTGACACATTTTTAAACGAATTTCATCCACAACCGCGTGTCAGACAAGGATATACAGAGAGAGTCTGTAAAGTGGAATAAATTCAATATCTCAAATACTAATTGTTTTTTTGGAAAATGCTCAGACCCGTCGATTAGTATTTCAAATTGTCCTTTTTGACATTCAATAATAATGTATACAGGGTGTCCCAATTTAGAGATATGACGTCATCGTCGATTTTCTTAAATGGCAACACTGTCATTTTGATAGCTAATTTGATAGGGTTTGTAAAGTTATACATAACTGCAAAATATCAAATTTTTATTCTCTACCATTTACAAGATAATAGAAAATAACAAAGTTATATCTGTAATTTGGAATATATTCAATAATTAAAATACTAACTGTTTTTTTGAAAAATGCTCAGACCCGTCGATTAGTATATCAAATTGTCCTTTTTGACATATAATAATAATGTATACAGGGTGTCCCAATTTAGAGATATGACGTCATCGTTGATTTTCTTAAATGGCAACACTGTCATTTTGATAGCTATTTTGATAGGGTGTGTAAAGTTATACACAACTGCAAAATTTCAAATTTGTATTCTCTACTATTTAGATGATAATAAAAAATAACAAAGTTATGAAAAAGAAGTAATCAACTAATAATTGAATTTAATTATTTCAATAAATTAAGCAAAAACTCATAATGTTGCCCTCAATTATTGTCAAATTGTCAATGGGCAACGTTATGAGCATTTGCTTAATTGAAATAAATAAATTCGATTATTATTTGATTACTTCTTGTTCTTCATAACTTTGTTATTTTTTATTATCTTGTAAATGGTAGGGAATAAAATTTTGAAATTTTTCAGATGTGTATAACTTTACACACGTTATCAAAATAGCTATCAAAATGATAGTGTTGCCATTTAAGAAAATCAACGATGACGTCATATCTCTAAATTGGGACACCCTGTATACATTATTATTATATGTCAAAAATGACAATTTGATATACTAATCGACGGGTCTGAGCATTTTTCAAAAAAACAGTTAGTATTTTAATTATTGAATATATTCCAAATTACAGATATAACTTTGTTATTTTCTATTATCTTGTAAATGGTAGAGAATAAAAATTTGATATTTTGCAGTTATGTATAACTTTACAAACCCTATCAAATTAGCTATCAAAATGACAGTGTTGCCATTTAAGAAAATCGACGATGACGTCATATCTCTAAATTGGGACACCCTGTATACATTATTATTGAATGTCAAAAAGGACAATTTGAAATACTAATCGACGGGTCTGAGCATTTTCCAAAAAAACAATTAGTATTTGAGATATTGAATTTATTCCACTTTACAGACTCTCTCTGTATAATAAGTACACAATTATTCAAATATTACGAGGAACATATTATGAGATGAGCACGGGATGTATCAGATAAAGGATGGGAAAAGGGCATCTGAATAAATGGTCATAAAATAAACAACCTACGTTTGGCAAATGATACAGCCTTTCTTGCAAATAGTAAAGCAGAGCTTGATCCGTCACAAAAATCATAGCATGTGATGTGTCTTTAAAACCACATGCAATGGGGACAGTCAAATTCTCGTGTTAGTGAGTCCATAGTAATAAGTATTTGGTGTAACATTCAGTTTACTCTCAAAATTAATACCAAACCTAGATTTTTTATGTATGTTATTTTAAAATATAAATATAAATATAAATTATAAATATAAATATAAATATAAATATAAATATAAATATAAATATAAATATAAATATAAATATAAATATAAATATAAATATAAATATAAATATAAATATAAATATAAATATAAATATAAATATAAATATAAATATAAATATAAATATAAATATAAATATAAATATAAATATAAATATAAATATAAATATAAATATAAATATAAATATAAATATAAATATAAATATAAATATAAATATAAATATAAATATAAATATAAATATAAATAAATATAAATATAAATATAAATATAAATATAAATATAAATATAAATATAAATATAAATATAAATATAAATATAAATATAAATATAAATATAAATATAAATATAAATATAAATATAAATATAAATATAAATATAAATATAAATATAAATATAAATATAAATATAAATATAAATGTAAATAGGTATAATTTAAAATAACACACATATAAAATCAGGATTTGGTGCTAATTTTGAGAGTAAACTGAATGTAAGACCAAATACTTACCATGTATGGATAGTTTCATGAGGTTCTTTCTCGTGATTTACTATGGAATCACTAACATGAGAATTTTACTGTCACCATTGCATGGGTTGTCTTTTTAAAGACAAATCACTATTTTTCAATAAAGTCGTCCCAAGAACGCAACATTATTTTAAAGTCATCTACTTTAAAATGTATGATATAGACTTTGTTATAATCTGAATTGGCGATATGAATGATTCAGATTAAGTTAAATTATTAGAAGAAATTTTTTTTCTAAGCAAAAACGTTTTGTTTAATTTATTAATATTTTGTACCGATATTTCGATAACGACCTCCGAAGTGGAAGTCGAAACGGCAACATTTTTAAATTAAATTGCGGCTTATTTCTCAATAAAATAGTCAACTGTATAAGACTCATAAAGGGTTGTAGCGCCATTAGAAAAAGAAGAAGATATATGGTAATGCCAATAAAGGTCGATGAGATGCGAGAAACCCCACAGGAAATGAAAAATGGGAAAGTTCCAGGACCTGAAAATTTACCTTAAAATTGGTAAAAATAAACCAAAAACCCTACTAGATCTTCTGTTTGATACATCAAGAAGACATTCCAGAATATTGGATATTGGGGATAATAATCACAATCCCCAAACAAAGAAATAAATACGAATAGTTAGGTATTATATAATAAGTGTAATAATATTACACTTATTATATACCTAATTATTCGTTGTATGATAGGAGTTATTGCTCGTAATAAAAATTACAGTTTTAACTAACTAATGTTTGACGTTTCGACTTTGCTCTCTTTCTGGAAATTTTACTCAAAAAACAATATTTTTAAAAAAATTTTGGCACAATATATTATAATCAAGTTGTTATTAGGATATAAGTGTATTATTATAGTGGTACTAAAGTAATCAAAATGAAGTACTAAAACAGTACAAGTGAACTATTAAAACACATTCAAAAGAAAAAAATATAAATATTATATTTTATATAAAATTATTTCTTACCTTTTAACGGTATTTCAAAAATTATCCAAAAATTATCACAACACACAAGTACCTAATTTAGTAATAATTGAAAAATAAAATATATGAATATTTTATATTTTAAGATGCGTCCGCGTCCTTTATTATATAACTTTTGCTATGTTTATATTCAATGAACTTGATTTATTATACAGGGTGTCCGACCACTAAGGAAATTGGATAAGGTATGATAGGCGAGGTGAAAATTTGGGCAGGTAATGGTGGAAAATTTGGTTGGTATCTGCTATAATCTGGTCTCGATAAAGGATCTTTTAAAGTATGGGCACGATTGCGCCGGCAGCAGATTTAATCCTCGGGTACGGGACGAAATTTTTATTACCCTCATCCTAATATTTTGCATTTTACACATGTTTTAATACAAAATCAAATCAATGTTTACGTTAAACTAAAAAGTATTCATCTTCCAAACATATTTCCAAAAAAAAAATACAAAGAACACTTAAAGTATTTAGGAGAAATCATTGAAAAACATGAAGGCGGTGAAATAAGGCTTTTTCTTTAAGTGCCATCTCCGCGGTGGAGGTAGGCAATCATCATATCTATTCGTATTTTAGAGACGGCTGCTCTGAAAAATTCATTTGATGTACATCCATACCACTCTCTCAGGTTGCGCAGCCACGATATTCTGCGTCTCCCTATGCTTCTCTTTCCTTGAATCTTTCCCTGCATAATCAATTGGAGCAAGCTGTATCTCTCTCCACGTGTAATATGTCAGAAATATTCCAGTTTTCTTGTTTTGATGGTATTTAGGATTTCCATTTCTTTATTCATCTTTCTCAGAACCTCTTTGTTTGTGACGTGTTCTGTCCATGATATTTTCAAAATTCTTCTGTACACCCACAGCTTGAATGATTCTAGTTTTTTCATTGATGCAGCATTCAAGGTCCAAGCTTCCACTCTATAAAACAACGTCGAGAAAACGTAGCACCTAGCCAACCTAACTCTTAGCCCCAACTTCAAATCTCTTGTGCAGAGCACTTTTCTCATTTTGTTAAAATTTGCTCTAGCCTTTTCTATTGTGATTTTGATTTCCTGTAAGCAATCTCCTGTGGAGTTGATCATTGTTCCAAGGTGTGGATATTGGTCGACTCGTTCGATATTGGATCCGTTTATGAAGAGATTTTCGTTATTTCTTTGAGTTTTCGATATTCTCATAAACTTTATCTTCTTGACATTCATTGTTAACCCGTATTCTTGTCCAAACTCTGCTATTCTGGTCACCAGCCTCTGAAGATCCCCAATATTTTCAGCTAAGATGACAGTGTCATCCGCAGTCAAATATAGCTTTAATTTAATTAGGTCCGTAAGTGTAAGTGTATATTCTTGAAATAAATTTATGTATGTTCGTTAAATTTTTAATTATATATCTAATCTATTTCCCCTATTATTGCATTATGGTGTGGTAGTAGTCACAACAAGGAAGACATTAAGATACTAAAACACCACGAGAGGCGGCGCAATCATACTCAGGGGTTAGGAACCATCTGAAGAATTAGTTCGGCGCAATCGTGCCCTTAGCTAAACTCACCACAGGTAAAATCAGCACTATCGTCCCATATATACAAATTAGTCCCATTTAGCACAAAATTAACCGATATTTAAATACAGCACCTATTAACAACTTTTTGCATTATGTTCAGGTGTTATGATTTGAAAAAAGTCTGCAGTAGAAAAATGAATGGAAATGCATAGTTAAATTTTAAAGTAAATAAAATGGATCCATAAGTGCATAAATATGTCAAAATAATTGTATTAAGGGCCAGATTTTGTTACTCTAAGGTTTTTGGGGTCACTAAAGACGAATACACCATTAGAACTGACCACCAAAATATCTGGTGCCCAGGTTCACTGCTAAGGCACGTCATCGTCATCTAGAGTTTCGAGTGTTTTGGCACTAAATGGATGCAAACAGAATACACGGGGGTTTTTGGGGTTGCTGAACAAGAATACACCATCAAAATCAAACTTTGTTGTACTTGGTGTCCAAAAAACCTCTAAACTCTAGAAGATAACATGCCTTAGCAGTTATTTTGGGCACCAGGTTGTCCGAAGGGTAAGTCTGAGGGCGTGTTCTTATTCAGTTACCCCAAAACCGCCTAGTAATCTATTTACATGCGTAAAGTGCTTAAAAAATTCGAAACTCCAGAAATGAATGTTTCTTAGCCGAAACCGTGGGCATCAGGTGCTCCGGGAGTAGGTTCTGATGGCGTATTCGTATTCAGCAATTCCAAAAGCCCCCGTATAATCTATTTGCATCAATTTAATGCCGAAATCATTCGAAACTTCAGAAGATGACGTGATCCTAGACACCAGGTGCTCCAGGTGTCGTTCTGATGACATATTTGTATTCAGCAACCCCAAAAACTCTCCGAGTAATCTGTTGTAAATGTATCAGTTTAATACCGAAACCCTCAGAAAGTCGGAAGATGGCGTGCTTTATTAGTAATACTACACCAGATACTCCGGAGGTAGGGTTCTGATAGCGTATTCGTGTTCAGCGACTCCGAAAACCACTAAGTAATCTGTTTGCATCAATTTAGAGCCGATAACTCTCGAACTTCCAGATGACGTGCCTGAGCAGTGCTCTATTTTTTATTCTATTGCTCTACATTTTTCTATTGTAGACTTTTTTCCTGGCCACAATGCAACAAGTTGCAACTAAATGAGTGAATTGTGAATTGAGCAGATGGGCATTACTCTGGCACTTTTTCGTTTTTCAATAATTTTAAAATAAGTAGAGCCAGGGCCGTAACTACCATTGGGGTAATCGGGGCAGTGGCCCAGGGCCCCTTTGGTCAAGGCGACCCCGTTTGGTTGGCCGTGCCAAGATTTTAACGAGGAAAATAAAAATAAGTATTATAAAAGCCGATCCCAACGAAATATTTTCAAATGACACAATTTTAAAAAGACGTTACAGAGACACCATAGACCTCAACATAAATTTTTCATTTTTGACTGGGTAAATTAGTCTTTTCGACTAAAATGCAATTGGAACAGAACGGGTGTTCTATTCAGAGCCCTAAGGCCTGAGCTAAGCTAGAGCCCCCGAGACCTTAACATAAAAATTTAAATTATTACTTAGGAAACTATTTATTTCGGCGTAATAAAACCTAAAAACTATTCGAAGAGGG
Source organism: Diabrotica virgifera virgifera (assembly GCF_917563875.1). Taxonomy (NCBI): domain Eukaryota; kingdom Metazoa; phylum Arthropoda; class Insecta; order Coleoptera; family Chrysomelidae; genus Diabrotica; species Diabrotica virgifera. The sequence continues at coordinate 193,195,421 of NC_065445.1, forward strand.
GGCCCGGCTAATCTGAGGCCCCGAAACGTTTCGTAACCATATAAAGATGTCCAGCAAGGGATGCCTCAGGGGAGTATTTAATCGCATTCCATATAACAGTTTTGTTTCAGATTTGCCAACATATGTAAAGACATTTTCTAACAAATTTGTAACAGTTTCAGGTTCAAAAGGTACATGGTAATTAACATTACCGTATATTGTTTTATGACAACAGAAAAGATGTTATATTGATGGTATGTACTTGCAAAATTATTTAGCTTAAAATAAGGTGATTTCAAAATTTTTTGTGTTTTTCAACTGACATAGCAATATGTAGGTACAAGAGACTTCAGTCATCGTATGCATTAAAATGCGTTTTAATGGGGTTAAATATCAAATATTTTTCCGGGCCCCACCCTTCTGCTGGGGGGTAAACTCACCAGACTCCCCGGTAAGAGGCCCCTGGATCACGTTTGACCCGGGGCCCCTAATAACGTACTTTCGGCCTAATTTAATTTTTCGGTACTAATTTAACATTTCTAATGGTAGGTACTCCCCTTCCTCCTGAACTTTTTTACTATTGTATTTGTTGTTGTTCTGTTTCTGGTCTTCGCTGTTGAATTTCTATTTTATTTCGCCTTACCGTTTAATAATTCGTCGAAATACTCCGCCAATTTTTAAAATTTTTCTGTCTTGTCTCCTAGTAATTTGTCATCTTTACTTCCAGCTTTGATAAAACTTATAATATTATGTTTTTCTTATGTTTGTTAAAATACACTGAGCGTCAGAAAAACGGGCCACCTACAAAATTTTGAAAATTTTATATTTTTTTATATTTCTCATATTTTTTTAATATGTTTTATGTTAATTAAATTAAATGAATTATGGATTATGCAGAGAAGCTAGACCGAGCCTTCAAAGAGAATAAACAAATTAGTAAAACCTATTGAATCAGAAAATATCATGAGAGAATCAGCGAATCTCGAAACTCATTATTTACGAATCAATGAAGCTGCTCGAAATTGATTGTTTTGAGAACCGTGTGAATTATTTTGTAGTATAAGTATAGGGTGTTTCATTAAGAATTTTCCATATCTTAATTGCAGAAACCTTAGCACGAAATACGAAGATTTAACCCAAAACACTTAAATAAAATATTTTTCTTAAAAAAATATCATCCTTTTGTCTTAATGCGATAGAGTAGGTAGTTTTCAAGATATTTACACCGAGAGAACAATTTCTTTTCTCCTAAAACACCGATTTCTTTGAGCAATATTTCTTAAAAGTTAACATATCCTATTAACTTAAACATACCGGTTCACATATAAAGAAACGAGTTTTTTAAACACAACTCAATAATTTCTTACAGATAATTTCTTCAATACTAAGAAATGCATTAATGGTTACATTTAATTTTCTTTTCCTAAAGTTTTTATTTCTTAAATTGAAAACTACAAATATTTTGCAGTATAAGAAATATAATGTTAAGTTAATCCATGTTTATATTTGTGAACACGAAATTTTCTTGCAATCAAATAAATATTTTAAACCACAAGAAATAATTCTTCAGAAATACCGTCTGTAGTAGCTGTGATTATAAAATAAAAACTTTGTCATTAATGCCGAAATGTTACTTGCAAAGAGATTTTCTTCCACAAAAGAATTGCGCAGATTAACTATTTATGATTTAGTCGTCAGTGTTTGTCAAGATGGCGTGATATGTTCATGTTCATATAGATGGATTTTTGATTTATTGGCGTTCCTTAAAAATTAACGGATATTTTGAAGGTACGTACATATATAGGTATTAAATAAAAGTAAATTGAGTAATTTAAGATGTAATAATAATATTGTTGCGTATCCGAATGGTTAAAAAAGAAACATAATAGTATCTTTATATGCTTTTTAGGTATATAGGTTATATGCTTTTTAGGTATTAGGCTTCATAAAATTTTTTTTATAAAGATATAAAGTAAGTTTACTCTTTCTATATAACGATTTTGTTTTAGTGAATTGCTGATATACAAAGTGCTATTAACAAAAGAAGGAAAATTTGAGGAAGTTGGATTTGCCTCTCCATCCTTTTATTGTTGTGTAGAAGCCAGTGGTTTAAGAGTTTAGAAAATATTTGTATGTAATAATAACGTTTTATATATTGTTTTATTAATAAATAATGATTTTACCTTAACACAATGATTTATTTCGCCGTATGTAATATCACTTTATTTTCAAGAAATATTAACCTAACTCTAAATATACGTTTATCTCTGCGAAATATATTTCTTAATATTAAATACATTAATTATTAATAGTAAAATAATAATATTCCTTACTAAGAAATATTATTGCTCAGAAAGAAAAGTTTTGTAATGTGTAGAAAATATATTTTTATGACTAATGAAATTAATTAACATCAAGTGTAATTTCTTTCTGATAAATGGGTTTGAAGTTTGCCAGAAAGTGATAGTTAAATCATGTTTAAGATATATTTCTTTGGCTATAGTAGAATTTATTTGAAATATTTTAGAAAATTATATCTTACATACAAAGATATATTTCTTAGGCAATATGCCAAGTTGATCTTTCTTAAATATTAATAAAGTTTCTTTATGTCAAGAATTTTTTTCTCTCGGTGTACGTTTTAATGTAATGGATTCAATAAAATTATGTATTTTATCGCCAACCGTCACTAAAGTCATTCATTATTGTACTCATTTAACGCCATTTGCGGCAGTAAAGTAACACTTTATTGTGCTGAAAGAAGAATTTTACTTTACCTGCCGCGATTAATAAAAATAAACTGAGAATGAATGTAAGTGGTCGATGCAGTAATCGATTATTTATTTGAGTGCACTTAAAATTTATTTACTTTAATTATTAAAAATATTTTACAAAATTACGTTATTATTAATTAAATTTATGTCAGAAAGTGAACTTCTGTAATATTTTACAATTATATTCATAAAACATAAATCAATACTTTACAGATTTAGGAATTAGGTACTTATTCAATATTGATAACAACTATCGATTAAACATCGAAATCGGCCATCATACAAAAGCTTTCTGTCATCGTCATTACTGTTATACGAAATTTTTATTTTGTCTAAAACTAATAAAATTCTTTAATCTTTTAAGTTTTGTATTAATGCAAATACAAATTGTATATTATGAAATGGTGTTTTTGTTAATTCGATTATATGTATATAGGACAGTGACAGATATTAATTATAATTTGTTAGCAAATATAGTTATTTACATTTTCTATTTATCAAGGGAAAAGCAACTGCGCTGCGGGAGGCTACACTTCATAAACATAACGTAACTATTAACGGTATTTTTAGTTTTTGATGTTATTTTAAGCGTTAAAATTGGTTTAATATTTAAATAAAAATACGATTAACTGTTTAAAATATATTCATTTCGTTGAAATCATAATAATAGAAGTATAGCGTCTTACGTGCGTACCAAGTACACACACTCCTTTTTCATTAGGATGTAATTAAGTAAGTGTTTATGTATTTTATGATTGGCGATAAAATTTTGTATGCACCAAGTCAGTAAAGACTCTTTATCGAACTCGTCTATTATTCGCCTCACTCGCTAGGCTCGCTCGGCTCATAATATCAGACTTGTTCGATAAAGAGTCACTTTACTGACTTGGTACATACATAACTATTAAACACAATCTTATTGAATGTACTAGGGCGGTCTGATAAGTACTTAGCCTTCAAATCAAAAACGAGAATTTTGGAAAAGTGGCGATTTATTTCTGAACGTAGTCTCCTTTTAGCTCGATACACTTGACCCAACGATTCTCCACCTTCTTTAGCCCGTCTGAAAAATACCTTTTTTCGAGGTCTGCAAAGTAGGCTTCCGTGGCGGTGATGAACTTTTTATTTAACTTAAATTTCTGCTCGGCGAGTGACTTTTCAAGTTTGGAAACAAAAATAAGTCGTACAGGCCCAAATCTGGAGAACGTGTTGGATGGAACAGCAAATTGTATCCCAATTCGACCAATTTTCCATCTTCCACCATGGCGATGGCGGAGGTGTGAGCCGGAGCGTTGTCATGGTGGAAGAGTAATTTTTCTTCCCCAATTGGGGCCGTTTTTTTAATTCAGCGTCGAATCTGGCTATAAATGCGGTATAGTAAAGCGCTGTGATCGTTTGCCCTTTTCCAGGAATAGAAGTGGATATAGATCACACCTTGTAAATACCAGAAAATGGTGGTCATCGCCTTTCCGACCGATTGGACAGCCTTCGCCCTCCTCCTAGCACGTTCCCGGGGTGACGTTTACTGTATCGACTGTTCCTTGGACTCTGGTGTATACCAAAGGAACCATGTTTCGTCGGCGGTTATGAAACAACGTAGAAATTCATTTGCATTATACTTAAACAGCATCAGACACTGCTCTAAATTGGTCTCCAGCTTTTTTACGCCCAAAATTGCATGCAGGATATAATCAACGAGATCTTTTAAAATGCTACTATCTACTATCTCACCTATACCAAGCACCTTCAGTCGGCGGTCTATCAATACAAGAACGTGGATTTCTTTCACGTTATCTTCCGTGGTAGGCGTGTTCGGGGCATCTGGGAGTGACTTATCAAAAACCGACGTGCAACCACGTTGAAACTCATTAAACCATTTTTTGACGGTTTCCACCGAAGTAGAAGAGTAAATGTTTACAACATTTAAGCGCTTTTTGATTTCACTGCAGGACTTCCCTTCTAAAACAAGAGTTGAATCACCGAATCTTTTTTCATTTTTCTAAAATCCCCAAACACTCCCTCTTACACATGCGTTCAAAACAAAATTACGAGTCCGATTCAGCTGATATTTTGATATAGGCAATCTACAGGAATGTATTATACGATTGTAGATTTCTCTTGCGACAGTGTCGCCATCGAGCGGAGAGGCTAAGTACTTATCGGACCACCCACTAGTTTAAAATACATAGTCTCATGGAATCCATTATCTTTAAACGCAAAAAACTTGAAAACTACTTACTTTATCACCATGAGACCAAAGGATGATATTTATGTAAAAAGTAACAAGGAATCAAAAAACAGGCTGAAATGATTATGACGATAGTGGCGTAGATTCTGAGGGGAAAAGGGGCGAAAATAAAGTATATATCCCTACAGCACGTCTCTGGTAACAGTGGAAAACTATCTTTTAACACTAGTTAAAGTATCTTAACATGTGTAAACTTTGTGTCAAGTTTGAACAAAAAATATTAGATCATAAGAACACTAATTAAAACATTTATAATAAAACACCCTGTACCTCGTTAAGGAAGACTATTTCATTTAAGTGTTTTGGGTTAAATCTTCGTATTTTGTGGTAAGCTTTCTCCAGTTACGATATGGAAAAGTCCAAAAGAAAGAATTTCCTGTAGCTGGCTGTATATCATTAATTACAAGAAAAATTTAATAAAAGTCGATCGGACAGCTCAGTGGGACTAGCGGCTGACCGCCACTTCACTTCGACGTGAGGTATGTGAGTTCGAGCCGAGCCAGGTCATAGGAAAACAAAAAGGCTAACGCGTCAGTTTAAAATTCTAAATATTAATCTGGCGCTTAGACTGTAATATGCGGGCGTCTGATCGGCCTATGAGGGAGCAGTGCGGCTCGGTGATACTCCCCATAGATCCCTACCGGAAGGGCGTTAACGCCTAAAATACCGGTGTATACATACAAAATTTAATAAAAAAATTTTGTCCTGGTAAAAATATATTAGTTTAAAAAGCTGTAACTGTAAATGTAATGAGGACACGAAAGTCCCTTTTACTTTTCAGTGTCAGGACTGACACGTCTTTTCACGTGTGTACAAATGTTGACCATTGTTTCTTATTGTATGCTAATATGCTTGCTTCTGCTATTGTTTTCCCCTTCCTTTGGATGATTTTAACGACTACTGTATCACAATCTTCTCTAGGTCTTCCTCTATTTCTTTTCTTTTGTATCCTAGCTTCCCATTTATTTTCTTCACCGGTATGTTGTCTTTCATTCTTTTCATGTGTCCCCACCAACCTAGTTGTTTTTCTTCAATATATTCAAGTACTGATTTTTTCTTAAGATCTGTGCGTATATTTGTGTTTCTCATTCTGTCTCTAATTGTCACTCCTCTAACTCTTCGTAAATACTTCATTTCTAGGGCTTGCATCTTACTCTTCAGTTTTCTTGTTAGTATCCATGATTCACAGCCGTATGTAAGCACTGGTCTATTTATATGGTGTTGAATACAGTTAGTTTGGTTTTTCTTGTGATTTCTTTCTTGCTTAAGAAGCTATTTTTTATTTCATGCAATAGTTTTGATGTTTTACTAATTCTCTCTTCAACATCTTTGTCCTGCCTTCCATTATTTTCAATTGTAAGCCTAAGTATTGGAAATGGTTTACTTGTTCTATTTCCTCTTCATTAATTTGTATATTTGTTACGACTGGTTCTTGCGATATTGCCATGGTCTTCGTCTTATGTGTATTTATCTTCATACCCTGTTTATATAATGCATAATTGCACGTCTGCATGTTATTTTGCAGGTCTTCTTTTTTTCTGCGATAACAACGACATCATTTGCGAATGCACATTCCGAAATGATTACGCTATGGAGATTCCTGTACTTTACATGTACTTTCTTTAGTTGCGGTGTGCACTATTTCATTATTTCGTCCATAAAGATGTTGAAGGAGGTTGGGCTCATGACACATCCTTGCCTTAGTCCTTCAGTTGTTTCGATTAGGGAACTTCCATAAATTTTTAAATATTAAAATGATATTAAAAAACATAAGGTAACATGATCTTAAAACGCTTGCATGCGAAAAAAACAAATATTTTTAACCCGTACGCTAATTACGACGCTTTGAAAATGCTATAAAATTCAAATATCTTAGGAGGCTCTTGAACGTCCTTCTATTGGTCCGACGTCACGGGCCACGGTCAACCGGGTTAGCAGTCGGAAACAACGCGATTAGGGTAGGTATCACGGGTATATTACATTTTAATCGTCTTTAATGGAAAATTCCTAGGTATTATTTATGTTCATCTTATATATTGTAATAAGTAGTTCCCCAATCAGCTTAGTTTTAAACTGAAATTGATAAAGTTGAGTGCTACTTTGTAAAGAGTTTAAAACGCATAATATGACGGACGAGGGTAAGTCTGACAACTTACCTACCGTTGATGTCTTCATGGTGGCAACTTTTATAAAAAAGTAGTGAAAGCTATTCTATTAGAGAAATGCGAGGTGTCAAGACAAATAAGTAAGAGTTATTAATAAGCATGTTTAAACCGTTTATAACAATAGTTTGGTACCATTATATTATAGTATGCGGTTTACCCCGTGGGTTTGATCTACCTACCTCTAATCGAAGGATTTCGTATATCCTGGAAAAGATTACGGTGTAATTTGCATTATAATAAAGATTATATTTTATTGTAATGTTTATTAGTACCTACTGGAGCCTTTCATTATTGTGTTCAAAGCCTTCTGAGAAAATATTATGGTGATAGAACGTGTACATAGCCAACAAAATCCTTCTTTACAAAGTTAATAATACGTATAAATAAGAAGAATCATTATTGTAATTTTACAAGTTAATATCTTTATCATCTCAGCTTATACTTACACCGCATCCCTCGGTAGACCGCAAGCTATAGTAGAGACCCAAATGTAGACCGCATACTATAGTAGCACCAATACTTTTTAGTTACTCTTACTTTTATTACTAAAAGTTTTGTTTATTTTTAAGTTATTTGTTTCTTCTTTGTTCTTCATCACAATAAACGACAAAAGCAATTTCATAAAAAAGAACTTTTTGATACATGTCAACAGAGATAAAATGTTAATATTTTGCCGTCACAGAAAAAATTATTTTTGCCACAGAGTAAAACAAGATATTTCAACTATATTATTTATCTATGGGCAAACTGCATTAAATGCAATAGCCCACCGAACGGGCAAACGATACGAGTAGCCTATGACGTCAGACCCAGCTCTCGCTTTTGAAGTTGTTTGAAACGGAAATTTTAGGCGCGGAACTTTGATCAGATGTTGTACGTACACTATTCATTGTTAAGACGTAATATTTTGAATAGGGATAACATTTTAAAACATAAATTATCAATTTTATGCAAAAAACTTTTTTAGTGCAAGTTCCCTATTCTGTTGATTTCGTGTTTTTATATATTATGTAGTTCCTATTTCTCTTATAAAGATTTTTGATGATTTCAACTAGTTTATCGTCATCCCCTCTTCTTATCAAGCTGTCCCACACAGTTTGTCGTTTCACCCTGTTGAATGCCTTTTTCAGATCTGTGAAGGCCATATATGCTTTGTTTTTAAACAGTAACGTTTTTAATTATTTGTTTTACCGTGAAAATATGGTCTTGTACTCCACGTCCCTTTCTAAAGCCGCTCTGTGCTTCATTCAAAGTAGTTTCTGTAATGTTTCTCAGCTTTTTTTCTAGTACTGTACCTAGACTTTGAGTGTAGAATATAACAGTGTAATTCCTCGATAGTTGTTACAATCTTTGGGGTCTCCTTTCTTATATATCAGCAATATTACTCCTATCTCCCAGTCCTTTGGTATTGTTTCTTGTTTGCTTGCTTCTTTGGATATTTCGGCTAATTGATGTACACCTTTCATTTCCATGTACTTCAGCATTTTCGGTGGTATTTGGTCGTGCCAGGATGCCTTCCGATTTTAAGTTTGCCTATTGCTTCCATTGTATCTTCGAATGTTATCTCGATGCTTGTTCTCTGTTCTTCACTGCCTGTCGCGTTAGTGTTTTCTTTATTCCCATCCACTTTTGTGGTAGTTAATAATTCTTGGAAGTGTTGCCGCCATCTTTCAATAATTTTTTCTTCTTCTGTGATTATTTTTCCTTCTTTTTTTAGTTTTTTATTTTCTTTGCTATTGTGTTCCAGCTGTTGTCCAAACTGATGCCAACTCTTTTCCTTTTCCGTTCTTATTATATCTCTAACTGCAGTTCTTGCCTCTTTGTATTTGTTGTAATTGTTTTCTATTTTGTTTCCTAAATATAATTATTCCAAAGTTTTTTCTTAGTTCTCACTTGTTGTTTTATTTCAGCATTCCACCAGTTTGTTTGTTTCACCTTGTCATTCTTTTTACTTTTTCGCCGTTTTGTTGCCAGCGATAATATAGTTTGAAATAAATAAGACAAAAATAAAAAAAAAAAACAAAAATTTCTTAAATGTTTTGGGTGGCCCGTTTTCTCTGACGCACAATTTAGTAACACGATACCAAATTTATTATCACTTAACCCGAATAATTATTTTCCAACAAGTAATAGATAGAAATACACAGAACACCCTGTAAAGAGCAAACGAAAAACTTTTCACCAAACTATTTATTTTGTACATATGTAATCCCATAAATAAAAACATATTTGTGGCACCCTGTATAGCAGGATATAGCTAATTAAGCATCGATCGTAGATTTGTCGATAATTTACTAAATTATTATTAATTTTTTTAAGTATTAACGAATTAACATGCTACACAAAAACTCTATAAATTATTCAAAAGTACTTAATATTAAAAGGAAAAGGTTCGGTTTTTAATCTCACGAAATATTTTTACGATGTCTGCAGTCTGCAGATATTTCTTTCTCATTCTCGCTCTTCGGCAGATCTCTTGTTTATACCAAAATGATAACCTTACAGGCTATTTACCATGTCCAAAAAAAGAGGGCTAAAAGAAACTACAACGTTGATGGGGTTATATGTTCAATGGACCTAGGAATACTTTTACAAACTATACGAAAGACTCATCCTCGGCAGAAGAGAAAAAAATGTCGACAAGCACCTCAGCCCACAACAAGGAGGATTCAGACCAGGCAAATCTTGTACCGGTCAAGTCCTCGCACTGACAGAAGAGGGATTAAAGAGGGCTTTGAAGAAAAACTTATAATTGGGACTGCTTTCGTAGATTTGACAGCAGCCTATGACACAGTAAGGCACAAAAAATTGCTCCGCAAATTATACGACAATCTCAATGATCACAATCTGGGTAAAGTCGTATATTTCTTACTGCAAAACAGACGTTCTTTCGTTATACTGGACAGCAGAGTAAGTAGGTCGAATCCTTCTACAGAGAAGTGTTTTAGCACCAATGCTCTTCAATATATATACAAACGACAAACCTACGCCGACTTAACACTAGAAGCATTAACATTTTTGCATACCTAGAAGCACCGGAGCCGTCAATATGACGGGTATTAGAATTTTCTATCGCCAGTCGTTTTCGAATCGTTTTTTAATAAAAAAAAACCTATATTGAGTTAATACCTACTAACAAAAGACATTTAGTTAATTTAAATAAATTATTTAATTATTTAGGCACAATTTATGTCGTAACAAATTTTTTTAATTTTGCTGGTACGACATACACACAAATTTTTTATATAGGTATATGATTTTCACATGTTATATTTTAGTTTTAGTTCCCAGTTTTCCACTTCTTCTTCTTCAGGTGCTATCTCTGCTACGGAGGTTGGCAATCATCATAGCTATTTTAGTAATTGAGTCAGTAGCTCTGAATAGTTGTTTTGAGCTGCATCCAAACCTCAGCCGTGAAATTCGTCTTCTTCCGATGCTTCTTCTGCTATATACCCCTCCTTGCAATATGAGTCATAGGATGCCATACTTCTAACTCCGCATCACATGTCCGAGATATTGTAGCTTTTGTGACTGCCTACTGTACGTTTATTATTTGATTGAGGTGTTGTACCTCTGATTTGTTTCTGTTGATATTGTCCTGCCCTTAGTCAGATGATCTTGTCGCAATTCTTCTGCTAACTGAAGTAGGAAAGTTTACCCAGATATTTGACAACCAGTAACTTACTTATACAGAATCCAAGCATTTATTCCTACCATATCTAAGATATTAAAAAAAGCCTGCAACGGCTATCTTCTTGAAGCTGACTTGGATGAACACTGTATGGCCATCTGATCTACAACGTCTACACCGTATTTTGTATGGTTGTAGTAGGTAATGGTTTTAGGTTTCTCCTTTTTGTCTATGCCTATTTCAATATTGTTTGAGTATAGAAAATTCAGCGCTAGAACATGTTTGATCATTTTTCTCTGGTACACCTGGCTTCCCTGGTTAGCTCAAGTCTTCGTTTATTTAAAAATATTTGATTTGTATAATTCCACCTTTTCGTTTTTTATTGACGGAAGAATATCCTTGCTTGCTCGGTTTATTGTTCCAGCACTGCTGGTAGCCTTCTTTCTTAATACTTTTTATGTATCGTGACATTTCTCCCCTTATTCATAAATGGGCCCATTACACGGCTAATTACATGTTCACCTAGAAGTTGATTGTCTGGTCGTTGTTTATCTTTCCGTAGGTAAGGAAATCCGTGCAATAAATATTTGGACTAGACATTAGCTCTAAGCCAGAATTTGATTCCAAACTTATCGGGTATATACGCCATGTACTGGGTGAAGTGACATCTTGCCTTTGTGTGAAAAAGCTGTTCGTCGATAGATATATTCTAGCCAGTTGTAGCTGTAGCAAAATATACAATTATCTATAAATAATTTCCATATTGCCGACGCAAGTGCAAATTTATCTGTTGATCGTCGCTCAGATCTGGTATTTCTCCTCCGTAATAAGGACCGCATTTTTTCTAGGTAGACATCAACATATTCAACAAGTAATTACACTAAGTACCTACCTGCAAAAGAGAACTTGTAATCCTTAAATAGATGTAACAAAGTCCTAAATTTTTAAGTTTCTAGAATAACTATGAATAAGTAGTAATACAGAGGGTATATATTAACACATCTCAAAAAGTAATTACACTAAGTACCTGTAAAGGAGGAATTATAATACTCAAGTAGATCTAGGATAAGTCCTAAATTATCCACTTTCTAAAAGAACTAGGAATAAGTAATACAGATGGTCAAAAATAGAAAGCAGTCAAAATGACCGCTCTGGTGCTTCTAGTGTTAAACTATGCACTTCCTCTATGCTGACGATCTCGTAATATGTGCTCAAGGAAATAGTTTTAAAGAAGTGGAGGAGAAACTCGAAACTGCCTTAAAAACAATGACAGTGTACTACCTGCAGAATTTCCTGAGAGCCATTCCCTCCAAAATCCAAGTCTGCACCTTCCACCTTCGCGCAAAAGAAGTCAAGCGAAAACTCCAAATTGCTTGGAATGTCAATATATTAGAATATAGAGAACAAACTATATATCTTGGAGTAAATCTGGACCGGCCCCTTAGCTACAGATAATATTGCATAAAAACGAGAGCGAAAGTAACAACTAGGAACAGCATACTCAGAAAGCTAACGGGAAGTAAATATACCGCATGTCCTGGTGACTTAAAAACAAAGGCACAGGCATTGTGTGTCTCAACTGCTGAATATGAAAATGAAGAACTAACTGACCCAATTGAAGCTGGCAATGGGATAAGACAGGGAGATTCCCTGAGTCCTCTGTTGTTCAACCTGATCATGGACGAAATAATAAAAAAAGTAAGACCAAAAAAAGATACCAAATGGGAGAAAAACAACTTAAAATAATCTGCTATGCAGACGACGCAATACGAATCTCTCAAAGTGAAGATGATTTACAACGTATGCTGCACGAACTTAATATAACCGCTAGAAAATTTAACATGTTAATTCTCCCAAAGGAAATCCCAGGAAATTCCCCCAGGACGGCGAGAGACGGTTCCCCAATAGGAAGACTATCAGTGGGAAGACCACGAAAAAGATGGAATGACAACTTACTGGAGGCACATTTAAAAATAGACAGAGTAATGTCTATATAAAAAGAAGAAGAAGTAGAAGAAGAATGGCCCCAAAAAAGACTAAATGCATGGTTATAACAGCAGATCTAATAAGGTGTAAATTAGAGCTGGAGGGTCAAATAATAGAAAACGTCATGGAGTTTAAATATCTAGGCAGTACACCATGCAGCTACGGAAAGCTCGAAAAAGAAGCGGAAGATTAGTTGAATAAAGCAAACAGAGCCGCAGGTTGCCTGAATGAAACAATATGGAGAAATAAAAACATCGGAAAAGAAGTGAAAGGCAGAATTTACAAAACAGTCATCAGACCAATAATGACATATGCGGCAGAAACACGACCTGATACAGAAAGGGCAAAAAGAATGCTAGAAACAGCAGAGATGAAAACATTGCGAAAAATCTATGGTAAGACGCTGTGGGATAGAGCTAGAAGTGCAGATATACGAAGGAGATGCAAGGTGGACAACATTAATAACTGGGTGAAAAGCAGAAGAGTAGAATGGAATGACCACATAAGTCGAATGACAACAAATATAGTAGTAAGGACGGCGAGAGACGGTTCCCCAATAGGAAGACGATAAGTGGGAAGACCACGAAAAAGATGGAATGACAACTTACTGGAGGCACATTGAAAAACAGACAGAGTAATGTCTATATAAAAAGAAGAAGAAGAAGAACTGCTGAATATACGTGCTCCGTTTGGGGCACATCTGCCCACACCAAATCAGTTCATACAACGCTAAGAGAGACATGCAGGATAGTAACTGGTAAAACGAAACCAAGACTTATATTCGAGTAAATAGATGGTTTTGCTTGTTTTCGATTCAGAGGGTTGCATAATCGCTGGACAGCTGTTTCCACCATTTCAGGCTTCCTCAACAGCGCTAGTATGCACTCCTCTAAATCGAAAAATAGCTCAACCATCAATTTAAGGGGAATTTCAAAAATAATTGAATTGGGACGCGATACAGCGATATCTCTTAACAAATTGAAGAGTCTCAAATGCAGAATTCACCACTCAATAAAATTAAAATGGTAAGTAATTATTTAAATCTGAGACTCTTCGTGTTGAAAGTTCTTTCTGGTACAGTGGAACCTCGGTAACTCGGATTAATCGGGACCGCGGCCGATCCGGGTTATCAAAAATCCGGGTTATCCGGAGAATGTGGTAAAAATTAATAAAATACGGTATACTTAACAGATAAACTCCGTTATAGTTGATATAATATGACATATATATGCACAGTACACATCTAAATTACGTATAGTTGTATAGAGTATAGAGTATTGTTCATTTTTTGGTAAAAACTCGGTACTACACACAATACGGTCACAATCGGAACAATGTTATGTTATTTAAGAACAGTGGAGACTAAGACCATTGTTTAAAAAATAATTTTTTAAATGCTAAGACAGTTTAAAATAAATAAAGGAATACAGGTGCCTGTTGTTTCCGGTAATACGAGACAACGAACATTGCTCTGCCGCCGTGTGCCATGAGTAATTTTTACTATCGTATAGTTCAAATTACACCAATACACACATTATCTCTCAAATATTATATTACATACATTTTTATTGTTGAAATGTTTGTCTGATGAAAATCGGTCCGGGTTAGCCGGACTTCCGGGTTATCGGGGGCCGACTTATCGGGGTTCCACTGTACATCCTTAATCTGCGAGTTTTACAATTTATAAGACCGCAGACGACGAATATAGAAAACAAAAAGGACTCCTTGCAATAACATTCCTTTTTCATTCGTCTAGGAAAAGAACAGAAGAGGAACTTTCTAGTACTCAAATCTGAGTAAAGATAGTAAAGTAAATAGATGGTTTTGCTTGTTTTCGATTCAGAGGGTTGCATAATCGCTGGACAGCTGTTTTCTCCATTTCAGGCTTCCTCAACAGCGCTAGCATGCACTCCTCTGATTCGAAAAATAGCTCAACCATCAATTTAAGGGGAATTTCACAAATCATTGAATTCCCAATTGGAACGCGATACAGCGACATCTCTTAACAAATTGAAGAGTCTCAAATGCAGAATTCACCACTCAATAAAATTAAAATGGTAAATAGTTATTTAAATCTGAGACTCTTCGTGTTGAAAGTTCTTTCTGGTACATCCTTAATCTGCGACTTTTACAATTTATAAGACCACAGACGACGAATATAGAAAACAAAAAGGAGTCCTTCCAATCACATTCTGTTTTCATTCGTCTAGGAAAAGGACAGAAGAGGAACTTTCTAGTACTCAAATCTGAGTAAAGATAGAAAAGTAAATAGATGGTTTTGCTTGTTTTAGATTCAGAGAGTTGCATAATCGCTGGACAGCTGTTTCCACCATTTCCAGCTTTCCAGCGATTATGCAACCCTCTGAATCGAAAACAAGCAAAACCATCCATTTACTTTTCTATCTTTACTCAGATTTGAGTACTAGAAAGTTCCTCTTCTGTCCTTTTCCTAGACGAATGAAAACGGAATGTGATTGCAAGGAGTCCTTTTTGTTTTCTATATTCATCGTCTGCGGTCTTATAAATTGTAAAAGTCGCAGATTAAGGATGTACCAGAAAGAACTTTCAACACGATTGTCTCAGATTTAAATAACTATTTACCATTTTAATTTTATTGAGTGGTGAATTCTGCATTTGAGACTCTTCAATTTGACTTATATTCGAGTTCGTTCAGAGAGTGCCGTAAACACCCTTAGCGGTTTCAAGCTCATTAGCTTTCATCAGAGAGTGTATATAAGACGATCTCTGAACGAACTGTCACAAATCCGACTGCTAGTACCGAATTACAACAAAATAACACGACATGGGTACCTTGCCGGTATCTGCACAAAACAGTTAAAAGTTTTACGTTAATAAAATTAAAATTAATAAAAAAATAAAACCTGAGATCGCAATTGAGACCAAGATTCTGGTAACTCATTCATGGTTTCTACAATTTACAAACCAAACGAGTGCTGAAAAAATAAGGCCAGGAGATCTCTATAAATTGCATTCCACTTCCTGCCAGTTCAGCGTGGCAAAATTCCATCGAAAACTTGGTCGCGCATAGTCCGTTAGGAGTAAAAATAATAGAGAATAATAACTTTGCTGTAAAACGAAACCAAGAGTCTTCTTATATTTCAGTTTGTTCGCAGAAGTGCCATAAACAGCCTTACCGGTTTCAATCTCGTTAAATTTCATCAAAAATAATAATTTTGTCAAAAATATTCATTATATTCGCATTAAAAAAATATTCCATTTTTAACTTTTAACCCACTAGCCATTAAAAAGCAGCATTATATTCTAGTTCAATCGGAGAGTGCAGGAAGAGTCTATACCCGTTTCGGGGCTTTTTTGTCCCATCATTAGTAGTCCCATATCCTCTTCTCTCCGATTCAACCAGATACCTCGATGATCAGAAGAGGATATGGGACTACTGATGATGGGGTAAAAAAGCCCCGAAACCGGTATAGACTCTTCATGCACTTTCCGATTGAACTAGAATATAATGCTGCTGCGTTTTCGGGTTGCAAGGAAATTGAAAATGTTTATACATTTTTAACTTATTTTACTCTTTTGTGGAGTAATTAGGAAACCTTCTCGTTGGAACGTTACCATGCTGAGCAGATGGGACGTAAATTATTTAAAATTCCCTCATCTTAATGTTTGTCTCGGCACCCGTATGGCTTATAATTTCTGAAAGCCGCGGAGGTAGTAACCAGTGAGTTTCCCTCTGTTGTCTATCTAATGGTATGGTGAACGATATTTATTGTTGGTTTCTGTACTACTGGATTGAGAACTTGGTTTGTTTATATTTTTAGCTTCTCACCATCGATACAGTTGAGTCCGCGAGTCTTTACCCGTGCGTCATTAATACCTGGTGAGATAAAACACATACTTTTTATTTAGCATCATTCTCTTGCACGCATGAAATTAATGACAAACCAGCTGCCGCCTGTTATTTGAGTAAAAACACATTAGACCAGGGCGCATCTGTAAAAATATTAGTACATTTGGACGTTGAGAGGTGACTCAATTTTTTTTGCAGAAATTGCTTGAAAATAACTCAAATAATAATATTTGAGTTATCTTCCCTCTCAAAAAGGTCCGGAACATTGTTTAAATAATCAAAATGTCAAAAAATGAAGGAAAGATTCGATTTTTTTCTTAGTTTTTTTATTATAACTTTAAAAGTATTCATCTCCGAGAAAAGTTGTGCTGACATAAAAGTTGCGTAATTAAATTTTCTACAATATAGAATTAGTTACAAATTTAAAAAATAGTCACCCTTGCTGCAAAATAGCAATAATTGCGAAAATCAATTCAAAAAGAAGTACTCGCATTTTACGTTTTTCAACCATTTATGCTACACTTAGGACCTTCATGTTTCACCCAGATAAACTTCTTGATACAGTAAAACAATACTGTAAATTTCATTAGGATCGGTTCAATAGATTTTGCAAAATAAATTTTGAAATCCAGCTTTCGCAAAAAAGTTCATTTTTTCAAAATATTACAGGACTGAAACTAAAGCAGATAACAAGTTGATTTTTTTTGCATATAGAAGTGTACTGTACCTTTCATTTTCAATTTGCAAATTTAAAATCGATTAACTACCACGGCATCAGGAATTCTTTTAAATAAACATTTATTATTGGTGCTACGCGCAGGACAGCGGAAAATTTGCTCTGATTTGGCATTCCAATGACCTTTGATAATGATTGATACATTTTAATTTTTATTAGATTTCGATATAAATAAATAAATTTGTTTATTGCAGAATAAAAACACATACTCTATCCTTTGAAATAACACTTTTTTTAGCAAAAACTTTCTTTGTTCATATATTTTAACTTAGAGAATAAAAGTTTATTATTTTTAAACATATGCAATTATTTAAACAATATTTCACAAAAAATAATAAAATTTATTCTGATTTTTGTGGAATTAAAATATTAGAATACAACAAAATATAGAGTAAGAAAATAATATATTAGATATAGATTGGAAGAAATTTTGGTGGAAATCAACTTGTGTGAATCGAACACCGCTGTCCTTCGCGTAGCACCAAAAATTAATGTTTATTTAAAAAATTTCCTGACGCCGTGATAATTAATCGATTTTAATTTTGCGAATTGCAAATGGAAGGTACAGTTCACTTCTATAAGCAAAAAAAATTCAATTCTGCTTTATTTTCAGTCCTGCAACATTTAAAAAAAATTAATTTTTTTCGAAAGCTGGAATGCAAAATTTATTTTGCAAAATCTATTAAACCAATTTTAATGAAATTTACACTCTTGTTTTAATATATCATAAAGTTTTTCTGGGTAAAATATTAAGGTCCTTAGTTTAGCATAAATGGTTGAAAAACGTAAAATGCGAATACCTGTTTTTGTATGGTTTTTTTCGTAATTATTGCTATTTTGCAACAAGGGTGACTATTTTTTAAATATTTAATCAATTCTATATTGTAGGAAATTTAATTACGCAACTTTTGTGTTAGTACAATTTTTCTCAGAAATAAATAGTTTTAAAGTTATAATCTTCTTTCTTCTTTCTCATAATCCTTAGTGCCCTTCAGGGCGTCGGATGTCGGGTTCCGCCTTTTATCCACTTCTTCCAATTGCTTCTATTGGTGGCCAGGTTCTTCATATCCCTCAAGTTATAATCAAAAAACCAATAAAAAATCGAATTTTTCCTTCATATTTTGACATTTTGATTATTTAAACAATCTTCCTGGCCATTTTGAGTGGGAGGATAACTTAAATATTATTATTTGAGTTATTTTCAAACAGTTTCTGCAAAAAAATTTGAGTCACCTCTCAACGTCCATCTCAAAACAGATGCGGCCTGGACTACATGTTATTTTTATGAACGATTAAGACTCAGTGTATTGAAAAGAGATAGGTTCAAAGAAAGACGATTGGAGATGTCTTCACATATTTTAAGTACAATTTCTGAGGTTTTGGTTTGCTTACTTTTGTGGCTGTCAATTTGTTGAATTTTTTGCTGTTATTTTGTCGAGTTTTTGCATTAAGTTTTTTTGTAGTATACAAACAGTTGTTTTCACAACTAATTTTATATTGGAGTTAGATATTTTGTGATAAGTTTATGTTATTTTAAGATTTATGTTATTTTATGTTATGTTTAAGTTTATGTTATTTTAATTTTGACGACGTACAAAGCTAACCTCATTGTTGACACAGTTGAATGCTTGTGTTTAAGGTTCCGCCAAAGTGAATAAAATAACAAAAAGAAAATATGTTATTGAATTTTTTTATAAATTGTTTATTTATTTATTAATCAATGATAATAAAATAATTTATTAAGCTACTTCAAATGTAGCTGTAATAATGCACCAAAATTTTAAAGCAAAACTTAAATTTGACATTCTATTTATTTGATAACGCCAAATTTTATAATAACCCGTGATCGGAATAATATCCATTTGCCGTTGCGTTCAGTAAATTTCCGACTTATTTCGTATGCTTTAAATGATGAAGCACGGGTAAAGACTCGCGGACTCAACTGTATGTATTGTCATAGTGCTTATAACGTCAGCTATGACGTCACTGAAACTTAGTTTATCTCAGATATTATTAAAGATCTCATTAAAAATTTCTAAGTTTAATTTAGCAATATTAAGTATGTAGTCTCTGAAATACTAAGATAAGTAAACGATTGAATAAAAACGTTTTTGTCAAATATTTATTGAAAAATTACATTTTTGTCAACGAAATATTCATTTTAGCTGACATTTTTTCCTATATCACTGCTTCGTCAGCAGGCACTCCTTTGCAATTTAGTCCTGTTACTCTAAATAAACATCCAGAACTTTCTCCTTTTGGTTGAGAGCTAAAATTTGCACTTGTAACGTAGAGCAAAACTTAAATTTGACATTCTATTTATTTGATAACGCCAAATTTTATAATAACCCGTGATCGAAATAATATCCATTTGCCGTTACGTTCAGTAAATTTCCGACTTATTTCGTATGCTTTAAATGATGAAGCACGGGTAAAGACTCGCGGACTCAACTGTATGTATTGTCATAGTGCTTATAACGTCAGCTATGACGTCACTGAAACTTAGTTTATCTCAGATATTATTAAAGATCTCATTAAAAATTTCTAAGTTTAATTTAGCAATATTAAGTATGTAGTCTCTGAAATACTAAGATAAGTAAACGATTGAATAAAAACGTTTTTGTCAAATATTTATTGAAAAATTACATTTTTGTCAACGAAATATTCATTTTAGCTGACATTTTTTCCTATATCACTGCTTCGTCAGCAGGCACTCCTTTGCAATTTAGTCCTGTTACTCTAAATAAACATCCAGAACTTTCTCCTTTTGGTTGAGAGCTAAAATTTGCACTTGTAACGTAGAGCAAAACTTAAATTTGACATTCTATTTATTTGATAACGCCAAATTTTATAATAACCCGTGATCGAAATAATATCCATTTGCCGTTACGTTCAGTAAATTTCCGACTTATTTCGTATGCTTTAAATGATGAAGCACGGGTAAAGACTCGCGGACTCAACTGTATGTATTGTCATAGTGCTTATAACGTCAGCTATGACGTCACTGAAACTCAGTTTATCTCAGATATTATTAAAGATCTAATTAAAAATTTCTAAGTTTAATTTAGCAATATTAACCCATTAGTGCCTAGCGTTACAATTATGTAACGGCAAAGTGGTGCCATCTAAATAGATCCTCTGTCGCATACGTCGCAAATTTTCAGTTGAAAGCAAGTCAGTTCTTGTCAGAAGGTTATAGTGTTTACATTGTTTGAAGTCTTCTATTTCATTAGAACTTTGTTTTTAATCTGTGCCTCGATAAAATATAACAAAACAAATAAAGCTTCAAATAATGGACTTCGTCGAAAAAGTAAGTATATAAATCTCATTTTGTATAATAAAGTTAATATTAGAAAACAAATAGTAAAAGTAAATATAAATACATATTCTTTGTGTAAAAAAGCTTTGATATTTTTTCAAATAAAAAAGTTGCTAAGTTAGGAAGTTGACTGTTACATATTTGTAACGCTAGGATGTAATGTAAGCATATTCTACAGTTATTTTGTACCGACGTATTATGAGTTTTGTTTTCATTGTATGGTATTTTTAGTAACATTTTTCGAAGTATTAGTATACAGAGTGTTTATAGAACTTAAGGAAATTTAGAAATGCAGTATGTACCTAATAAGTTGTTTTTTTATTTCAGAGGCCTTGCTGCAGTTCTTCAAAGAGGCCTGACTGTTCAAGAAGCTATCGATATAGCCTTTGGAGAATACGAAAGGATAGATGACTCTATAGAGGAAGTAATATACTTTGATAATTTATTTACTACATTCAGTTTATTGTCATATTTACGTTTGAAAGGATACGGAGGCACGGAGACTATAAGAGAAAATCGTTTACCTAGGAGCTGTCCTTTTTTGGCTACAAATGATCTTCAGAAACAGGAAACGGGATACTATGAAAGTGCTATTAGTAAGACAGATGCTGTGTTAGTAGCCAAGTGGGTCAATAATTCCGTAGTTTGCGTTGCTTCCAATAGATATAGTATCAATCCAATAACAAATGTTTAGACGTTATTAGCAAAAGGAAAAAAACACATACAAGTTAGCAGACCAGCAGTACTTGCAGAATATAGCAAAAAAATGGGTGGTACTGATTGAATGGATCAGAACGTTGGACAGTACAGGATTCAAATTAGAAACAGGAAATGGTACTGGGCATTGTTTACATGGCTTCTTGATGTTTTAGTCAATAACGCGTGGTGTTTGTATCGAAAATCAAACAACTCTCAGATGTCTCAAATAGACTTTCGAAAGGCTATCCTGTCAGTTTATTTGAAGAAATATTCGTCACTGCTAAAAGGCATGGGCAGAACTCCATCTCCATCTTCTAATGCGCAAAGAGCAGTCGATGGAATTAGATATAATAGGATGGAACACCTAGTGGATAAAATTCCAAACGACAAAAGAAGGCGCTGTGCTGGAACATCTTGCAAAAGTTCAACAAGCACGATGTGTAGGAAATGTAACGTAGGTCTTTGTGTTGATTGTTTCGTTACCTATCACACAAACCAAAATGTTTAAATTCCTTTTTCTTTATCTTCCGTATTTAAATAAATAAAACTGTCTGCAGTTATATTTTGTATTTTTTGCACCCATTAGCTCCTAGCGTTACATATATGTAACGTCATATATTGAGTGATCTATAAATCCAAATGCATAAATTCATTCATTTTTATGTTTTTTAATCAAACTGCTCCCAAAGAAATATTAGCATCACATTAAAAACTGGAAAAACATAATCTGGGCACTAATGGGTTAAGTATGTATTCTCTGAAATACTAAGATAAGTAAACGATTGAATAAAAACCTTTTTTTGTCAAATATTTATTGAAAAATTACATTTTTGTTAACGAAATATTCATTTTAGCTGACATTTTTTCCTATATCACTGCTTCGTCAGCAGGCACTCCTTTGCAATTTAGTCCTGTTACTCTAAATAAACATCCAGGACTTTCTCCTTTTGGTTGAGAGCTAAAATTTGCACTTGTAACGTAGAGCTCGTCTAGATTAGGACCCCCAAATGCTAGAGAGGTTATCTAGAAAATAAAGTTAATAATTATTTTATACCACGCCAATTAATTATAGGATAAAAAGGTAACACAATAGTTAGAACAAGAGGAGCAAAAAAATTGTTATAACAACTGAACCTTTATAAAAGTTTAGCAGCAAAGTCATGTAAATAATTATGTACTGAGACGATGAACATGAAATTAGATAAAAGCTCATCGACCACTAAGGATATTAGTTCTTGTTCTTCTTGTGGCACTCCTATCGGAGATTGGAAATCATCAAGGCTATCCTGACTTTGTTTACAGCTGACCTAAAGAATTCATTAGTGGTGCAGCCAAACGACTCTCTCAAATTCCGCAACCAAGACATTCTTCTACGGCGTGTATTCCGTTTTCCTTCTATTTTTCCTTACATTATATATTAAAGTAACGCTTATTTACGTCCTCTCATCAGGTGACTCAAATATTCGAGTTTTCTTCGTTTTATCATAACAAATTTTCTGAGTCTTTTCCTATCCTTCGTATTACTTCAAAGTTTGTGACTCTTTAAACCCAACTTATCTTCAGCATTCGATGGTCGCACCACATCTCGAAACTTTCAATATTTTTTATGTTGTTCTGTTTGAGAGTTCAGGCGTCTAAACCGTATAATATCGTGTTAAATACGCAGCCTCTTAGCATTCTTAATCGTAGAGGAATGCTTATGTCTCTGTTGCAGAAGAATTTTCTTATCTTTATGAAGGTGGCCCTGGAAATTTCGATACGTCTTTTTATTTCATTGTTTTAATCTCCAGTTTCGATTATTAAAGGTACCAAGTATTTTTGTAACTTAATACTTTTTCAGTTTGAATGCCGTTTGTACTAATATGTGCTAGGTGTGTCATGTTTTTACTGAAGACCATATTATACTTGGTTTTTTTGATATTGATATTTAGGTCATAATTGTTGCAAGCAATATTTATGTTTGTAAGTAATCGTTGTAATTCCTCTACTATTCTTGCAACTAGTACAGTGTCGTCCGCGTATGGAATATTATTTACAGCCTCTCCATTAATTATGATTCCTTTGTTTGCTTCCTGGCAGATGCTTTCACTATATACATGACATAGCAGTGGTGACAAAATGCATCAATGTCGTACTCCTCTACGTATTTCTACTATTATTAGTTACTACATTATAAATAAAACGTTGAGTGAAAATTAACCATAGTCTTTTGTTTGGCGATGATCAAATAATTTCAGCAGAAGACAAAGACGATATCGTCTACATGATAAAAAAATAGAAGAACAATTTTGAAGCTGGGGTTTAGAAATTAATATTGATAGAATGTAATACTTGCTCATTGGAATAACCACAGAAGATCTCGAGTTATATAATAATACCATAAAAAAACAAATGAATATAATTACTAAGGGGCAACTTCAACAAACACAGGATCAGATGAAACGGATATAATAAATAAAAATATAAAGAAAAGAAAGACAAGACCCAGCAATTACACTCGATTATAAAGAGCGACGATATCACAAGCAACTCTAAAGACTAAATCTTTAAGACAATATTTGAAAACTGCTCACTGTATGGCCCAGAGATATGGGTGACAAATAAAAGGATGAAAAACAGAAGAAATGTTATGTAAATGGAGTTTTTTGAGAAGAAGCTGCACTGATGGACAAGGTTAAAAACTTAATGAATTAGAGTACTAACGAATGAGTAAAAGACACAATGACGAAATAGAAAAACGATATAATAATATGAACATATGCGAAGAATACTGACGAGCACTGGGAGCAACTAAAACATTTCATACTAGAACCTTGTAAAGATATATTAAAGACTTCCACAAGGAGAAAAGAGGAATGTATGAATGACGAGATACTGAATATGATGGAATAACGGAGACAATATAAGAACAAAGATGACAATAAATACAGGGAGATTAACCACGAAATTAGGAAGATGATAAAGCAGGCAAAAGAAAAACACTTTGAAGAGAAATGCAACGAGATCGAGGACCTCTAAAAAATATACGATCTCTTTAACCTACATAAGAAAGTCAAAGAAATGGCTGGACTAACAAAAAAAAATCTCACTGGTGCACTGGATAGACACGGGGTTGCTATAACAGAGACCGATGAGAAACTACAACGTTGGGCAGAATACATCGATGAACTGTTCGATGATGAAAGAGGGTACCTGGAACACATAGAACTTACTTCAGGAGAAATAGGTCCAGATATTACAAAGGAAGAAATAATACAAGCGTTAAAAACAATGAACAGGAAAAGCCCAGGACTTGACATACTTCCTATCGACCTTTTAAAAATTATAGATGAGCAGCATATTGATATTTTAGTGGTACTCTTGAACAAAATTTATAGCTTAGGCTACGGCTCCACGGGCGAGAAATTGACGCTAGCAGTAGCCGTAAAACGAACTTAAGGTTCCGCGGAACGGAATAGGAATAGCCGAACTGTACCGACTACAGGGCTTGTGCGTAGTCGGTTCAGTTCGTCTATTCCTATTCCGTTCCGCGGAACCTCAAGTTCGTTTACGGCTACCTCTAGCGTCAATTTCTCGCCCGTGGAGCCGTAGCCTTAGGCACATTACCCAAAGAATGGTTGACGTCGATCTTTATTTGCCTCCCTAAAAAGAAAAACGCAAGAGAATGCGGCGACTACCGCACCATTAGTTTGATGTCTCATGTGCTAAATTTGCTACTGAAAGTCATCCATAACCGAATATATCATAAACTGGACATAGACATTAATTGATAATACGCAATTTGGGTTTCGCAAAGGCCTGGTAACTCGTGAAGCTCTTTTTTCACTTAACATACTTATACAAAGGTGCCTGGATGTCAATCAAGATATATATGCATGTTTTATTGACTATAATAAAGCATTCAACAAAGTGCGACATGAACAATTAATGCACGTCCTGGAATCAAAGAATCTAGAATACAATGACCTCAGGATTATATCGAATTTATACTATAAGCAACGAGCAAAAGTACGTGTTAACGACCGAGCTGTCAGAGTAAATTGAAATCAGACGTGGAGTGAGACAGGGATGCGTGTTGTCGCCAATTATTTTTAATGCCTACTCGGAAGAGATCTTGAAAAAAGCTCTTGAGGGTGAAACAGTTGGAATAAAGGTAAATGGAGTTCCCATTAACAACGTTAGATATGCGAATGACACTGTCATCTTAGCTGAAAATATTGGGATCTTCAGAGGCTGGTGACCAGAATAGCATAGTTTGAACAAGAATACGGGCTAACAATGAATGTCAAGAAGACAAAGTTTATGAGAATATCGAAAACTTAAAGAAATAACGAAAATCTCTTCATAAACGGATCAAATATCGAACGAGTCGACCAATATGCATACCTTGGAACAATGATCAACTCCACAGGAGATTATTTACAGAACATTAAAATCAGAATAGAAAAGGCTAGAGCAAATTTGAACAAAATGAGAAAAGTGCTCTGCGTAAGAGATTTGAAGTTGGAGCTAAGAGTTAGGTTGGCTAGGTGCTACGTTTTCTCGACTTTGTTTTATGGAATGGAAGCTTGGACCTTGAATGCTGCATCAATGAAAAAACTAGAATCATTCGAGCTGTGGGTGTACAGAAGAATTCTAAAAATATCGTGGACAGAACACGTCACAAACAAAGAGGTTCTGAGAAAGATGAATAAAGAAATGGAAATCCTAGATACCATCAAAACAAGAAAATTGGGAGATACATGAGAGAGAAAATGACGGAGATACAGCTTGCTCCAATTGATTATATGTAGCAAAAGATTCAAGGAAAGAGAAACATATGGAGACGCACAATATCGTGGCTGCGCAACCTGAGAGAGTGATACGGATGTACATCAAATTAACTTTTCAGAGCAGCCGTCTCTAAAATACCAATAGCTATGATAATTGCCGACCGCCGCCGCGGAGATGGCACTTAAAGAAGATGTGAAGGATGAACGAGACAAAAAGCCGCTAAAAACTTCGGGAAATGGAAACCGACTAGAAAGAGGGAAAGGGTACGTCTTAGATTACTTCTAGATTTCTACATTTATTCTACTTACTTGAGGAGTTGGAAGCTCCACAGATTGCAATATAGTTGCCGGTTTGCCTGGTTTTATCTGCACTATTTTTGATGAACCAATAATCGCAACCCAGAGATTTCCTTCAGAATCAATAGTCACACCATCACATACTCCAGAAAACTCTTCGGGATCCAAAACTAGCACTTCATTATCCGATGAGTCATCACCGAAACTTTTCAAAACATAGTTTAAGTTAGCTAGAACAATTGAAGTTCTTTACTATTTACTGGGATTAAGAAAATATGGCAGATAAGATATCAATGAGATCAATATCACTAGAATTTTACTCTCATTATGGCAAGTGGTTGTCTATTTAAAGACTAATCACATGCGCTCTGATTTTTTTCTGATGGATATTCTGAAAGTAGATTTCATGTAATCGAATGAGCTATCTTCCAATAAAGTCGTCTCATGAACGGAACTCAAAATATTGGCAATATCATTTTAAAGTCGACTACTTTTTATGAGTCAGATAAACTTAAATGATTAGAAGATTTTTGTACCAAGCAACAATATTTGTTTAATTTATTAACGTTTTGTATTCTGATAACGATTTCCAAAGTGGAAATCGAAACGTCAAATAAACTTAATTTGAAAGCAGAATTTTGTCTCATTCTCAACTAAAATAGCACATTATAAAGAAATTAGCTTCAAAGTAATATTAAGATGTCAAGGATTTGGAAAAGCCTCAGTCAAGGGAGATAAAAGTTGGAATACAAAAAAAGAATGTGTGTGTACTTTGTACGCACGTAAGAAGTTCTACTTCTATTATATGATTTCTTAAAAATAAATATACTTTAAACAGTTTGTTTTAATTTTTTTTTAACACCAAACTAATTTTGTGCTTACCGCTTTCAAAAAAAATAAAAAAAAAGTATAGGATTGCTCCGGATTCGAACTCAAGACCTCTCGATCTCTGGCCGAATGATATACCAAATACGCTACGAGGACTGTGTCTGTATCGGTTCGGACGTACCTAATGACAATTCACGGTAACAAACAGGCAAGCTGAAGTATAATAAATATACAATAAAATGTTTTAATAATACTCATCTTAATCCTAAGGAAGACAAATCCAAAGACACAAAAATTATAATAAATATATTTACTAAAAACACTAATATATTCTTTGCGCGCCTTTTCTTGCACTGATATATTTATATACTTAGTCTAATTTACTAACCGTTGCACGTCATTAGCGTCATAGCCTGTGACGTCGCATGATACCAACACGAAATATTTGGCGGTAGTTGTGTTGTTTTTTATAATCATTTTACACTGGAATTACAGCCACTAGACCTATTTTATTATATACGCGTAAAAATAATATTTGAAGATTTCTATTAATGTTAACCTAAAGAAATACACAATAATATGTTTCATTTAATTTGTATAAATGGATTATAAAGCGCTTTTATGAAGCACATTTGTTCGGAACATACTGTAACTGTAATTGAATGAATGTGACATTTTAGAATAAATTGGTAACATTTATTTGACAGTTGCGGTGATGACACTTCTTATTTGTTTATATTATTTACTATAAGTATCTGTTCTATTATATACTGTTTTTATTATTTACTTTAATATAAAAAGATCCTCTACTATAAAAATATAAATTTCACCTAATTTTATCACGACTTGGAATAATCGAGGTATCTGACAACTTTTTTAGTTGTTATTGTAGACATATACAAAGAAACCTATCGGCTTCTCCCAAGAGTTCGGAGCCGTTTTTTTTTTTTTTTTTTTTTTTTTTAACCCCACATTTATTACAATCTATCTATACAATCTAAACCTAAATGTTTAAGTAGATAATAGACAATAAGTAATAGGACTGACAATAATTAGGAATGACATGTAGGGAGGCATCCAGTGATGCACCCCTTTTTTAAAACTTAGCCTACAACACTGACTATTTCTGACATAAACTTATACACATTAATTTAGTACCTATTGTTCACTTAACTCTAACGGAACTTTTCGTTTTAACCTACGAACAGTACGCGGTTTATTCACTAAATTTTTTGCTAACACGTTTGGATGCACTTTAAGTTTTTCTGTATGTTTTTTCGCGCACTTTTTGATGTCATCTTTGACGTATGGTAGTCCGGCGTCCCGATGGATGGCTTCATTGGTTATGAACCATGGAACTCCTAGTATTGATCTCAATATTTTGGACTGAAATCTTTGTATGATTTCAATGTTGGAATGTGCGGCGGTTCCCCATAATTCTATCCCATAAGTCCACACTGGTTTTAGGATGGATTTGTAGATTAATATTTTATTTTCAGTTGATAGTTTTGATTTTTTGCCCAACAGCCAATATATGGTTCTTAACTTATGACCCAGTTGTTTTCGCTTAGTAAATATATGCTTCCTCCAGTTTAATCTTCTGTCCAAGTACATACCTAGATATTTGACTTCATCCCCTTGTGGGATTCCTTTACCGTTTAAGTATACAGCCGGACATGTTTCCCTACGCGTGGTAAATGTTAGGTGTAGCGATTTGTTTTCATTAATTTTGACTCTCCATTTTGTCATCCATTGTTGAATTTTATTTAGATTATTTTGTAAGATTTCTGAGGCTATTTTGGGATTTTTGTTCGATGATAGTATTGCCGTATCATCCGCAAATGTGGCTGTAGTGATATGTGTATCTGTCGGTAAGTCAGCAGTGAATATAAGGTATAATATAGGTCCTAGTACACTTCCTTGGGGCACCCCAGCGAGAATTTGATGTATGTTTGTGTATTCATTCTCATACTTTACCTGGAAGTTTCTGTTGGTGATATATGACTTTAACAGTATATAGTAATTTGTAGGTAAATTCTGTTTTAGTTTACATAATAGGCCTTTATGCCAGACTTTATCAAATGCCTGACTTACGTCCAGAAATACCGCCGAGCAGTACCTATTATTTTCAAAGTCCTCGTTGATTCTCTCTACAATTCTATGTACCTGTTGTATTGTTGAATGTTGTTTTATAAACCCAAATTGGTGTGGTGGTATTAGTTTTTTGTTTTCTAGTATAGGCATTAGCTTAGTAAGTGTCAGCTTTTCAAAAACTTTGGATACCACGGGAAGAAGACTAATAGGACGGTAGGACTGTACATTTTCTGGTTCTTTTCCTGGCTTTAGTATCATTGTTATTTGTGCTAGTTTCCACTGTGATGGGAAATGACCTAGTCTCATTATAGAGTTAAATAACTGTGTCAGAAATTGGAAGCCTTTCTCTGGGAGTTGCTGAAGAGTTTTTCCTGTAATCAGGTCGTATCCTGGAGCCTTTTTTGGATCGATGTTGTGTTGTATAATATTTTTTACCTCATTTTTTGTGAATCTTTTTTCAGGAAGTTCTAGTTGATAAGGTTTTGTGAGTATCGAAATAATTTCTTCTTCAGTTTGTAGTGAGTAATTTCCCTCATTTGGTGTAAAGACTTTTTTAAGGTGTGTCGCAAATGTTTCGGCCTTTTCTAGAGGACTTCTCGCCCATTGTCCTGTTTGTGTTCTTAGTGGTGGGACTGTATAGTTCTGCCTTCGTAGAGTCCTTGTAGCCTTCCATAACGAGTAGTCAGTAGCTTGAGTTGCATCTAGTTTTTGTAGGTATTCCTGAAAGCTTGCATTTTTTTCTGCTATTATCAATTTTTTTAGGTCTTTTTGTGCTTTATTGAGGTTTGTTTTACTTTGAGGTGATCTTGATAATTGCCATTGTTTTCTAAGTCTTCTTTTCTCAATTATTTTTTCATGTATTGTATTGGAACAGTGTTTGTTCATATGTCGATTTGTAGGTAATGGTGTTGAGTTCCATGCTGCTTCCTGTAAAACTGTGTTAAAATGTTCTACTGCTTGTTCGATTTGTTTATCGGTCTTTAGTGGGATGTCTAAATTGATCTGATTATTTACTTGATGTCTAAAATAACTCCAATTTGTTTTGTTGTTGTGTAATATACAGCTCCTTTCTATTTTTGTTATGTTTTTGCTTACAGTTATGATAACAGGTGAATGGTCAGAGGATAAATCGTAACAAGACTTTGGTTTAAAGTATTTTTCATTTATTCCTCTCACTATAGCAAAATCGAGGAGATCTGGAATTTTCGCAGGGTCTGTAGGCCAGTATGTTGGCCCCCTTGTGGTTACTATGTTCAGATTATCTATTAGTATTTCTTTTTGTAGTTCACGGCCTTTGGTATTAATAAGTCTAGATCCCCACATTAGATGTTTTGAATTGTAGTCTCCGCCACAAATAAACCTAGGTCCAAGTGTATCAAAAAAGGTTTTAAATTCTGGTTGTTTAATTGAATGTTTTGGTGGACAATATATAGCTGAAAAAGTTATAGGTCCTGTCCAGTCTTCTACAACCACATTTGTGGCCTGAATATGTGCTTTTTGATAGTGAGTTGTCTGGTAATGTTTGATGTTGTTTCTTATAATGATTGCTGTCCCACCATGTGCAGTTCCATCTGGATGTGTTGTGTGATATATTTTATAGTTGTGAAATTTTATGAAACTTTTTTTCGTGAAGTGTGTTTCTGAAATCAGTATTATGTCTAATTGGTGATTAACTATAAATGCATACAACTCATGTTTGTGTTGTGTCAAGCCATTAGCATTCCATATGGCAAATTTTAGTGTATTAGCCATTAGTTCATTTTTGAGACAAGTGTTGTTAATAAGTTTAGCATGGTGCTCATTTGTTCCATAAGCCCTTTCATCATATTCTTTAACTCCTGCATGTCATTTGCCTGAGTGACCATTGTAATATCTTGTTGGTTGGTATTTACCATTTGAGCATATGTAGGTCTTTGTGTTGTACTTATATTTGTTGTAGCCACTGGTAGCTGTTGGTTTTGTAGTTGATTCGGTGACTCTTTCTTTCTTAAGGTTGGAAATCTTGCTTCTTGCAGTTGTTTATGTACACTGCATCCTCTGTAATTCGCTGGGTGGTTATTACCGCAAATTACACACTTTACTAGATCAGATCTAATTTTGTTAGGGCAATCAGCTGTTTTGTGATTTAGAGCACATTTTACACACCTGTATTGATGATAGCAGAAATTTTTTGTGTGACCATATCTTTGACATCTGGTACATTGTACTAATTCTCTTTTTAGCCTTGGGGCTTCGACATCAATTTTTGCGTTGAGTAAATATTCCATCTTATAAATTTCTTTATTATTATCTTGCATTTTTAAGTCCACAAAAAATAGTGGTAGGGGTTTTTTTGTAATTCTTTGTAGTATATTCGTTATTTGTAGAACTATATGTCCTTGGCTCTCTATTTCTTTTTTGATTTCTTGTATATTCACTGTAGGATGAAGATGGCGAATCACTACTCTAAAGGGTTTGTCTTGCTTCTTACGATATGTATGATATTCGGTTTTTTTCTCATCAAGTGCTTTTATTATACTGTCGTATATTTCAATTGTTTGGGCCTGTACCTTGACTTGTTCTTCATTCAACACTCTGATTAAATGTTTATCTTTGGCTATAGTGTTTAGTAGTTCGTTTAATGGTTGGATGTTTTTAACACCGGCAATAAATATTGGTGGGGGCTTCTCTTCCTGTTTTTTTTCCTCTTCAGTATCTGCTTCTTGTGTCTCTTCATTAATTAATACATTAAATTTATTTGCTGTTGGTGTGTTGAGCCAGTAGTTATCTATTTTGGTTTGTTTAAGTTTGGAATGTTGTTCCGGACTGGTTCTCCCACGTTTTTTATTTGGAACTATTTGCCATTCTTCATCATTTGCTTTGGATGTGGATGGGGGTTGATATTGTGGTAATGTACTTTGGACTGAATACTGGTATTGAGGTTGATATAACTGCATTGGCTGGTTTGGCTGGCTTGGAGCGAAATTTTGCTGAATTTGTGATGCAGGATGTGGTCCCATTTGCATTTGTTGTGGAAAATATCCTAGTTGTTGAACTGTTAAGTTTTGGTCGCTGAGGTTCATTTGGCTAGATGTTGGACATTGAGAGTATGGAAATGGATACTGATTATATCCGTTCGACATTTTGATTTAAATATTAATATTAGTATAAGGTGTTACCTTGATTGGTGGATTCCAAAAATAAAATTCACAACACATTTTTTGACACAATCGCCAGCACTAATATTAATATACTTTATTTTTATTATTTAATTTGTTTTGAAATAATTAATTTGGTTGATTTAAATATATAAAATCTGTTTTGTATCACTACACCAGATTTATTTTTAATATTTCAAGTCCATTAAGGTATAATTAGCTTTAAATGGTAAATTGATAACAGTAATTGTTTTATCTACAACCGTCCTCGATCAAGTTTGGACGACTACTAGAGCCGTTTTTTAATAATTAAACAATGCAGTGCAAAAACGCTTGCACTGCAAATCTTAAATGATTATAACTTAATTCTTGTTCTCTATTTCTTAAGTTTTTTATTTATTTACATAGAATATTAATTTGTTTTGTTGTATAATCCACGTTTACAATAATTATGTGATCTATTTTATTTAAAATGGATTCAGGATTTTTTTATACTTTGGCAACTATGTCAACTTAGATCTCTGGATCAGATAATGACGTGCAACGGTAAGTAAATTTGACGGACTGTACATAACTTGAAAGATTTAGCAACTAAACGCCATACTGTATGTGTGCGCATGCGCGCAGAATTATGAAATTTTACTCTCAATCGCGCCTAAAGAAGTATAACTTCAAAAAAAAAAAAACATTGAAAGGGTTATGAAGAGAGAAATAAATTTAATTTTTGTTTTTATGACTTGGTAATAAAATTTTTCTAATAATTTAATGTTCTCTGGCTCTTTCATATTGACAATTTTTATATTTATACAGTGCTAGTCAAAAGTCCGTACCCCCCCTCGTATCTTTTGAACGGTTATGCTTATAATAGTAAAATTTGGAGGGAGGAAATAAACGGACGTAGGCTTCTTAACTAGTCATAACAGAAGACGTCATAGTGACAGATGACTTCACAGCGCCACTGTGACAGATAATTTTAAATGGGATCTTATGGCAAGTAATACCTCGTTTGATAGATATTCAAAATACCTATTCAGTCATACTAATTTTTTTGGATATAAATTGATTTTAATTTTGGTGAATAAATGAAATAAATATAAAATTGTAGTTTCGCATTTAATTAATAAAAATTCAAATGTCCGCCTATGGTTTTTTTGTCAAAAAAGTTCACGTTTTTCAGTTCTCTAATAGTTTTTACGTCAACGTAAACCCTTTTGACAAGTAATCATAGGCGGAGGTTTAAATTTTTATTAATTAAATGCGAAACTACAATTTTATATTATTTCATTTATTCATCAAACTGAGCTTAAACTCAAACACAATTAGTATGACTGAATAGGTATTTTTAATACCTTTCAAACGAGGTATCACTTGCCATAAGGTCCCATTTAAAATTATCTGTCATGGTGGCGCTGCAACGTCATCTGTCACTATTACGTCACCTATCATAACTACTTAAGACGCCTACAACCGTTTATTTCCTCCCTTAAAATTTCACTATTATAAGTACAACCGTTCAAAAGATACAAGGGGGGGTACGGACTTTTGACTAGCACTGTATGTATTTTTCTACAAGCGTGTTAAAAATGCAATTTCTAGCACTCCATAGGAGCGTTAAAAATGCTACTTTAAAGCACTAGTGCTTTAAAATTTTTAAGGCACTGCAGTTAAAAGTGAATTGTCAAATTGTGAAACGTCAAAATATTTATATTTCATTTATTCATATTAACATTAATAGTACAACTTGCGCAATATGAAAAAGGTCGAAATGTCTGTCAAAATGAAAAGGCCTGTCAAAATTTTCAATGTGTTTTAAAATATTCATTTTTTTCGAATCCTGAGAAAACTAATAAGTTTTTTCTGCATGCTGACAACGTACACTTCAGATGGTAAGGTTGTTTGACCTTAGCATGATCAAATCTTTGAAATCTGTAATGTAATTTCTTTTGGCGAGGAGTCCTTTGTGCCCGTAGAAGTCTTTTTTATATCTTACATGGGATCCCTCTCTCTTCATAGTGGTATTTTGAACTTTTTGACCATAGCTCTGAAGATGGCTTAATATGCCGAAAGCGCTCAACTGGGAATTATACATATATTTTACTTACTTCAAAAGTACGCTTCTCCCTGTTGTTCAGTAAACTAATAAGTATTTTTGAAAATTTTAAACATAGAATGAAAGATTACTTTATTACCGAGTGCCGAAAGTCCCTTAGAATTAATAAAAAGATTCTTTTGAATGAAATATTTGAAATTAAACATCACATTAAATTTCCTCTCTTATTTTCACCGCTGTAACTTATTAAAATAAATATTATAGAGGTTTTCAGGGACTTTCGGCCCTCGGCAATAAAGTAATCTTTCATTCTGCGTTTAAGTACGTTTTTCAAAAATATTCATTAGTTTCCAAGGATTCAAAAAAAAAATGAATATATTTAAAACACACTAAGGGCCGGTTGTTCGAACGCTAATCAACAATGATCATTATCAAATATTTCATTACTGTCACCAAAACTGTCAATGTCAACTTTGTTTGGGTTGCTGAAAACATAATTAATTACAATTATGAGATTTATTATTAATTATGTTAATAATTATTGTTATATTAATTGATGATAGACTCCACAGACTTTTTAACAACCCAAACAAAGTTGACATTGACAGTAATTAATTATTTGATAATGATCATTGTTGATTAGCGTTCGAACAACCGGCCCTAAAAATGTTGATAGGCGTCAAATTTTTGTATTTTCCACCTTTCCCCTTAAGCATTACTTTATCTCTAGCCAATAACATTTAGTTAGAAATAATTATAGTTATTTACTGTCATGTGATTTTGATATAGCTGAACACTTTTAAATAAGTAAGAAAATTGATCTAGACTTTTATTTATATATTAATAGACCCATCATCATAAAATTTACTAATAGTTAAAAAGAGAAGTAAATGAAGACATATACAGGGTGTTTGGTAGGTCGATGGAAAGTTTTTAAGGGATAATAGGGGACACCATTTGCAACATTTTTTGCTAATATAATGTATCGCTCAAACTGTTAAGGTTTCCGAAATAAAGTTAAATTTGTCAATATTAGAAAA
The DNA here is from genome assembly GCF_917563875.1 of Diabrotica virgifera virgifera. NCBI lineage: Eukaryota > Metazoa > Arthropoda > Insecta > Coleoptera > Chrysomelidae > Diabrotica > Diabrotica virgifera. The sequence continues at coordinate 193,231,005 of NC_065445.1, forward strand.
TAAGGCTGCTCGTCTATTTTATTTTTAAAAATAATTATCTAAGCGAGATACTTCCCTGACATACAAAATGCCTTACGTGTTACTTGCTCAGATTACAAAAACCCTTCGTTGTTAATGCAACTCCAAACACAATTCGTATGTCAAAACAGTAAAACGCGCCTTTCATACGCATACAATAACCATTAGCATAGCAGGTAGATTGTTTTTTGTTTGTTATGCGTTCGGAGAATGACGATAGCTGATGGAAATTGTATGCGAAGAGTCAGTGTTGTAGGTTTACATTTTTATTCCATTCGTAAAACAGGGAGGTAGTACGCCTAGATAATTTTTAAACGTGAAATAGACGGTTGTCGAATATTGAAAAATTTAACTTTATTTCGGAAACCTTAACAGTTTGAGCGATACATTATTAGCAAAAAATGATGCAAATTGCGTCCCCTATTATCCCTTAAAAAATTTCCATCGACCTACCAAACACCCTGTATATGATCCACAAATAAGACACAAATACTTACATATAGTTCCACTTTCAATATCAAAATCATATTCATCTAGAGTCCCTCTTAACGAATCATTATAGTACAATTTCTTCAGCTTGTAGTCAAATGCAAGTCCATTTGAACAACCAACATTATCTCTATGTAACTGGACCGTTTTATTAGATATACTATAAAATGCTCCTTGTCCGTCTTGCAGATTTTGTAATGCTTTCGCAGCTGCTCCCATGGTGCCTAAAAATAAAGGAGTATATAGGGTGAGGCAGATAACTGGCCTATTAGAAATATCTCGTTAACAAAAAGCAACAGAATCATGAAAATTTTAATAAAGGGGTTTTGAGGAATGATCTATTAAATGAAAATATTTTCATCCCTTTGCAACTTCCGGTCATACCGGAAGTTGCTTATAATTTAGTTTCTTTAAATGGGACACCCTGTATATTTTTACATTTTTGGATTCTCCTCAATATCTTCTTTCTTAAAATATGAGATTTTGTAATATTATACAGGGTATTTTAAAAGATATTTTCGTTTTTTTTATTAATTTCGTAGCAAAATTCACACCCTGTAGAATTGTAACAGTTTGACATTTAAAACTCTGCTTACGTTCAAGTGAATTTTAATATAGTCTATTATTGTTTAGAATCATTAGTATAGCTAATTTTGAAATTTTAGTATACAGGGTTGGTCGAAACTCAAAATGAATAGTTTTCTTAAATAGAACACCCTGTATTTTAGTATTGTAATGAAATGATATTTCATAGTACTTTTTTAGTTTATAAGTATTCCCTATACCTAACTGCTTTAATTTGTGAGTTATTGGTGATTCAAGCTAAACATTAATTGCAACAAAAAATACGTAAAATTTTATTAGGTTGGCCGTGAAAATATTGAATCACAAATAATTTTTCTGAAATAAATACATATTAATCCAGACTGATCCTTAAAATTACCAATAATGGTTTAGCTATAAAAATACCTATGTAGTTAAGATTGTTGGTGCGACTAACAATTAAGCACAAATTAAAGCAGTTAGGTACAGGGAATGCTTAAGAAATAAAAAAGTACCATAAAATATCATTTCATTACAATACTAAAATACAGGCTGTTCCATTTAAGAAAACTCAGAAAATACTCATTCCGAGTTTCGACCAACCCTGTATACTAAAATTAAAAATTTAGCTAGACTAATGATTCTTAACAATAGATGACTATATTAAAAATCATTTGAACGTAAGTAGAGTTTTAGTTGTCAAACTACTACAATTCTACAGGGTGTGAATATTGCTAAGAAATTAATAAAAAAACGTAATTATCTTTTAAAATACCCTGTATAACATTACAAATACTCATATTTTAAGAAAGAAGACATCGAAGAGAATCCAAAAATGTAAAAATATACAGGGTGTCCCTTAAAAAAAACGAAGTTATAAGCAACTTCCGGTATAACCGGAAGTTGCAAAGAGATGAAAATATTCTCATTTAATAGATCATCCTTCAAAACCCCTGTATTCTAATTTTCATGATTCTGTTGCCTTTAGTTCTCGAGATATTTCTAATAGGCCAGTTATCAATTAGGCCAGATTAGTTAATCAATTAACATAACAATTATTAACATAATTGATTAACTAATTTCATAATTGTAATCAATAATTATGTTTTCAGCAACCCCATCAAAGTTGACATTGACAGTTGTGACAGTAATTAAATATTTGATAATGATCATTTTTGATTAGCGTTCGAAGAACCGGCCCTTAAACTTTTACAACATTAACAAAATGACAAATATAAACGTCAAAATTAGTTCAGCTTTATTTAATGTCTTGTCAATTATTGTTTGTCAACTTTTTATGTTAATATTCAGTTTCTATCAACGAACTGTCAATACTGTCAATACTGTCAGTCTGAGTATTGACACAGAATAAATAACCACACAGAAGCGAAACTCCTGCCGAAAACGGTAACATAATTTTCATGCTCATGTGTCAACGTAACTGGTGCAACGTTACTTTTGCGACTGACGTGGCAGTTGTTTATAGTTAAATTTTATATTTATATATGTTTTATTTTATATTTTATAGTTAAATTTTATATTTCATATTTAATTAATAACTACTTGTCAAAAATATTACCTAATTTGGAATCGTCTATTCCCTAGAACATCAAGTTCTATTCTGTAACTGATGCACAAGGTCAAATATTTCGGTCCCAACAAAATCAATGGAAACGACAGTCCAGATTCGCTTCTGTGTGGTTATTTATTCTGTGGTATTGACAGTATTGACAGTTCGTTGATTGGTTTCTATACATTTTGTGACGTTCTAAACGTCTCTTCTTTTTCTTCTTCTTCTTCTTCTTGTTCTTCTTATATTAGGCCTCTTGGCCTGTTCTTAACCGATTTTGAGCTTGTATTCTTAGCTGTGATGTTGACTGCCAGCTATCTCGCCACCTTTTAAAGAGCCTTCCTATTGGTCTCTTGCTTGTTGGCTTCGAATCCCTGGCTATACGGGTTAAGGCCCATTTATACATACCCGGGCCGTGTCTGTTCCGGGTCAGTGCCGAGTCCGGGTATTTTTATTGCGATATTCACATACAACCGGGTTGTGGCAGTGTGCGTACCGGGCCGAATAAGAGAGGAAAACGTTATTACATATCTCTGTGTAAAAGATAGTTGAAAATATTTCGGCTTGGATAGAAGATCTCACCTCACAATATCTATTGCTTGTCTGTTTTCCAGCAGTCCCGTTCACAAAAGAATAAAATCGTGTTTATACAAGTCCCTGCGATCCGTGTCATTTTCGTGCATCGCCAGTGCCGACAGAAAAAATATTGGCTGGGATTAATTTCAGACCGGGCCCGGACGGGCCCCGTCCGGGAAACGCCAATGTATAAATATCCTCATAAGAGTACATATTGTTTTTTTTTGGACCGGGCCCTGTCTTAACACGGAACGGACACGGCCCTGATATGTATAAATGGGCCTTTATTCTCTCGCTGTCCATTCTCGTGACATTCTGATTCCACTCTCGTCGTCTCCCCACCGTACTATATCTTGTATGTTACAGAGATTTCTTATATTGTCGTTCGGTAATCTGTCTCTCAGTGTTTTCCCAGTTATTGACCTCGACGTTCTCATTTCTGATGTTCTCAGTATCCTCTTGGTTTCTGCTGTGTTACATCTTGTTTCTATCGCGTACGTCATGATCGGTCTTACACATGATTTGTATATGCGTACTTTCTCTTCCAGCCTTATATCTTTGTTTCTCCAGATGACATCCCTCAGACATCCTGACACGTGATTGGCTTTATTTGCTTGCTTTAGAACGCTCTCTTTAACATCCCCATAACTACATATTTCGACTCCCAGATATTGGAATCTCGAGACTTGTTCAATTAGTTCGTTTTTAATTACTAATTTGCATCTTATGGGTTCCCTTGACACTACCAGGGATTTGTCTTAGCTGTTGATATTTTCATGTTGTAGTTCTTCGCCACTGTATTGAAAGTCTGTTCCATTCGCTGTAGGTTATCCTCGTTATCGGAGATTAAGATTGCGTCGTAAGCAAAACAGAGGATTTTTATTTCTTTTTCTGCCATCTTATATCCTTTTCCAGTACCTTTAATGTTTTCTATGATTTTGTCCATTACTAAATTAAAAAGCAATGTGCTCAAGCTATCCTCTTGTCTGATTCCCGAGTTGATTTCTACTTTCGATGTTAGTTCATTCTCCACTTTTATTCTGGTTTTGTTCTTGTTGGGCTGATCTTTCTCCTTTAGCAATCTTAGTACATCTTCCAATCTATCACAATCGAAGGCATTAGTCAGATCTATAAAGCACATAAATGCAGGTTTATTGTATTCCAGTGTTTTTTCAGCAGTTTGTCTGGCTATGAATATGGCGTCTATTGTGGACCTATTTTTCCGAAAACCTTGTTGTTCCTTACTTATTGTGTATTCTTCATTTATTTAATTGACAAGTGTTTTTGTTGTGACCATAATATAATTTTTTCGTCTAGAGTACGCCAATGAATTAAGTAAAAGGTGTTTTGTACCATCTCGGACGATATAACAGTCGGAACGAAAAGCCTAGTTGATTATTATTCTTGCAGCGGCGTTGATCGAAGAATAATAAGCAGCAAAGTGCTATAAAAGGTGCGTTATCCCGAACATTTTCCGCCGTCGTCTTTGGTCTGTTAAACGAATTTCGATGGTTTTTCCTTTTACCTATCCTTATACGAGCGGTGATCGTATTTCCCTACATGTCTCTTCCGCTGGCGAGCTGAACGAGATTTCCTCTTCTTATATGTCCCTTTCATATTAATAAATGTAATAGCTGATCCACGCGATCGTCGGTTGTATTCATTCATGTACCAGATATCGCCACATCAACCCGAACCTAATGTTCGACACGTAGGTTATAAATATATTTTATTAACGAAATTATACGAAATTAATTAAATATTACGAGTAGTAATTAAGGCTAATTATCTTATCATTTGTAATGTTTTGATTCTAAAATAAATGTCTTAAAAAGCGAATCATCTGTCTTCGGCTGAATTTTTGTTACCTGGAGCAACAAACGCAACGATCACGTTACATTGGCGCCCGAGCAGGGTGTTATGCCCCAGGAAAGCACGCTTTAAAAGATGAAAATACTTTGAAATTCATAATCACCAGACCAGATACTATACTACTTAATAAACTAAGCAGACAATAATAATAATTGATGTGGAGGTTTTTTAATGGCCATTATTGTTAATTGTACAATGATAAAAGTGTCTCGAAATTTTCTTGACCTGTTATAAGTATCTCAGTATGTTAATCTATCTTACCTATCCATAATCTTCCAGTGTAATCACATTTCCCATCGTTCAATACATGTTCTGTACCTTCTTCTACTTCAACAAGTCTCTCAATCTTGGTGACTTGCTTGCTTTGACCGTCCCAATTTACCAAACAGACAGATCTGTCTAAAGCTACAAGAAAATGGTTTTCTCTATCTTTCACCGGTATTATTAGGGAGACGTTATGATCATCTAAAAAAATTAAAAATAAGAATAAAAAACTATACCATAATATTATTAATATGATAGAAGTTAAGGAACCTTATGGGCGAGACATTAGCACCAAAATCCGCCTTACTTCCGAAAAATAAAAACGACAAGACGGATTTTAATAATTCTTCTTGCATTCGATTTGTGAATTCGCCAGGAAACTTTGTGACCCAGAGCCATGATATAATATTGAGAAACAGCATACAAAAAATGCATTCTTAAAGTGCATCTCAAACAGACAATAAAAAAAATTCAGGACTCGTTAATTATCGGCGGAAATGAGTTTAATTTTGTTACTCGGGAGGTTTTTGGGGTCGCTGAAAACGAATATAACGTTAGAAGTGATCTCAGGAGTACCTGGTGCCCAGGGTACCTGCTGTTTACCTTGTCTTCTGGAGTTTTCGGCAAGTTCATAAAAAAATTAGTCAAAAAACGAATGTGACGTCGGAAATTATCTCCAGTGTCACCTGATCACACTGGTGTCCAGGGTGCCTACTGCTTACCTCGTCTTCTTGAGATTTCGGCAAATTGAATAAAAAATTAGTCAAAAATCATTACTTGGGGTTTTTAGGGTCGCTGAAAACGAATATGAAGTTATCTCCGTAGTACCTGGTGCCCAGGGTATCTACTGTTTACCTCGACTTTTTAAGTTAACGTAAAAAGTAGGTATTCTAGGCACCAGGTACTCTGGAAATAATTTTCCATATCATCTTTCTTTTCAGCGAGCCTAAAAACCCCCCAAGTAATGATTTTTGACTAGTTTTTTAATGAATTTGCCGAAAACTCTAGAAGACGAGGTAAACAGTAGATACCCTGGGCTTCAGGTACTCCGGAGATCACTCGCGACGTCATATTCGTTTCTAGCGACCAAGTAACAAAATTGATAGCCGATAATTAACGAGTTCTGAATTTTTTGTATTGTCTGTTTGAGATGCACTTTAAGAATGCATTTTTTGTATGCAGTTTTTCAATATTATTTATGACTAAGGGTCACAAAGTTTCCTGGCTCATTCATGAATCAAATGCAAAAAGAATTATTAAGATCCGTCTTGTCGTTTTTTTTTCGGAGGTTCAGTGCTTTATTGCCTCGGCTATTATTTTTGAATAAATTCGATATAAAATCGACAGAAGGATTAATGCAGAAATATTCAGTATTACTCTACTCTCAGTATCACACTATCTACTCAGTATTACAGTATACTATCAGTATTACTATTACTTTCGGTGAATATAGGTATCTCTGTATGTCAGGCAGAGCTGAAAGCTAGTACTAAAAGAAGATATTGAAAAAAGGGTGAGTGTTATGAAAACAAAAATAAGAAAGATCGAAGAAGACATCGCATGCAATAAAAATGATAGGAAAAAGAATTGATAACGCAAGAAATCATGGGCCGAATGAATGATAGTTGAAAGCACTAAACAAACTTAACTGACTATTAGGAATAATAAAATCATTGGGAAAAAGTGGTAAGAACCCAAAAAAAACTAGATGAAAACTTCAGGAAACATACGATACCTTAAGCCTTAAACGATCACAAGAAGATACAGAAATTACAGACAGATACAGAAAAAGACAAGAAAAAACCTTGAGAAATAATAGTAACCAAAAATTATAAGGTATGAAGAGAAACATAAAAGATTGAAAGATTATAGGTCCTGTATCCCCCCACATAATATACAAAAACAAATAAATGAAAAGGGTTTAGAAATGCACGTTTACTGGAATAGGAATAGACGTGAACAAGCTTTCTTTGCCTCTTTTATAGTCAAATTTTTCACAAATCTCTTACGAATTTTTCTATATAGTGGACGTTTGTTTTTCAACTATATTATCGTCGCCTTAGTACTATAACTTGAAAACTTCAAAATTCGACTATTATAACCAATAAGTATTTTTGAAAAATTTAAACGCAGAATGAAAGATTACTTTATTACCGAGGGTCGAAAGTCCCTTAAAATGAATAAAAAGTTTCTTTTGAATGAGATATTTGAAATTAAAAATCACACTAAATTTTCTTTTAGTTTTTCACCCCTATAACTTCTTAAAATAAACATTATAAAAGTTTTCAGGGACTTTCGGCCCTCGGTAATAACGTAATCTTTCATTCTGCGCTTAAATTTTTTCAAAAATACTTATTTTTCTCAGGATTCGAAAAAAAAAAGAATCCAATTTAAATAGCATTGAAGCCGAAAGTTCGTACCCTCCCCTTAACTATGCCAACGTTCCCATACATACTAATTGGGTGAGCGCTATTATTTTTTAAAATACAATGTTAACACATAATTAGCTATATTGTTGTCTGACTGTCGTTGTAAAAACATGCATTAACTTCATTGATTACGATTTTTGCTTTATTACACAAATGCATAATTAACGTTTAACTACTGACATGGATGTTTCAGGACGTAGACTTTGACATACGATATGCCATACTGTAGCCTATTCTCCTTTGTTTTTAATATGAATTTGGCTTATACAGTTGAGTCCGCGAATCTTTACCTGTGCGTCACCATTTAAAGCATACGAAATAAGTCGATGATAAGTCGGAAATTGAAATTTACTAAACGCAACAGCAAGTCACTTACTGTCACTTGCTGTTGTAACAAGTGACAGTAAGTGACTTGCTAAAACAATTTTGTTTTATACATTAACTACGGAATGATTCCTCGCACTGCTGTAGAAATAATACTAACAGCGTGAAATAACTAATACATACATGGAGTTACAAATAATGAAAAGAATGACCAGCGGAGGAGTGTCTCTCTCGCTGACTTAGATTTAACTGAACCTGAGCGGGAACCATCAGCGGTGTGTTTGACTTGTATAATACTTGGGGAATCATGATAGTCCGGGATATTGTGAGCCAATATACAGGTGGCTGTTATAGTATCCCGCTTTGTACCACATAATCGTTTCGAATGTGGGGCAAGAATCTATGTGGTAGTGGTATTCATCTTAGGGCGTCCTCTTCTACAGATGGGCCTAATGGGCTCTTGAGAAGCTTCTTCAGGGTCTGCACGATAGGGTGTCAGAGCAGATACATGGTACTTTTCGACAGGTACATCTGGGTTGCTGACAGAAGCGATTTCGTAGGTTGTAGGAGTCACTATGCGAACACGCGATAAGGTCCATCACGACGCGGCACAAATTTAGATGTGCGCATCTTGCTTGCTTTCCTTAGAACGTGAGTGTCTGCGAGAACTTGATCACCCACATTAAAAGCGACATCACGATGATGAGAGTTCTGGTACGAGTTTCTACGGTCCTGGGTTAGTTCGTGCTTTTCGCGCGCGGCGCGTAACGTATCACTAAGGGTAAGCAAATACAGAGTGATTTGCGGCACAAAGTTTTCAGTCTGCACTATCGCACGAAAGTCTCTATTGGCATCATCCGGAGTGCGTAACTCGCGTCCAAATGTTAGATAGGCCGGCGAAAAACCGGTGGATTCACACTTGGCAGAGTTCATTGCGAAACGTACGGCGGAGAGTTTATCTGACCAAACCGTATGATCATCTTTAGATAAGATAGCTAGTTGCGTTTTCATGTCGCGGCTTTTACGCTCAACGGGATTTGACGCAGGGTGGTACACAGGGATCAGCGATTGTTTGAAACCGAAACACTCTGCGACCGTTTGTATTACGAGTGCGGCGAATTGTACGCCATTGTCACTTATTACCTGTCGAGGCACTCCGTACCTCAGTATGACCTCGTCGATTAGGCACTTGGCACACGCGGCAGCGGTTGCTGTTTTTAGCGGAAAAAGTTCTACCCATCGACTTGCGACATCTTCAAATATAAATACCCAGCAGTAACCATCTGTAGTTTCTGGTAATGGTCCAAACAGGTCTATGCTAAGTACTTCGAAGCGTTGAGACTGTATAGGCGTCTGTAGTAGGCCTGCAGGTTTTAAGTTGGTAGGCTTAAATTTCTGGCAGTCTACACAGTTACGTAGGAAACCAGCTATTATTCTGAGCATACCAGGCCAAAAATATATTTTAGCGATGCGCTGATATATGCGTTCGACACCACAATGACCAGCTGTATAAGCATCATGGTATTGTTTTAAAATTTGTGGAATACGAGCACTAGCTACTACAAGTTGTGGCTCGTCTTCATCAATGTCTGGGGTGTAGCGGTACAAAAGTCCATATGACATCACATATCCTCTCTCCACCCACTTTTCAAGCCCTTTTATTATTTTCTCGACATTGGGGTGAGATACCTGCAATTGTCGAATATCGGCAGCGCTAAATGTAGGAAAATCGGCTACAACATAGCTTACTTATACTGTTTCTTCGGTTTCGTTGCTTGGTGGCCGCGAAAGCGTATCGGCAACCACATTTTTCTTACCAACAATGTACTCTACGCGCAGATCATAAGGCATTAGTTCTAGAGCCCATCTAGCGAGGCGTCCGGTTGGCGATTTGATAGACATCATCCATTTGAGAGTACAACAGTGAACAACAGTGGTGGTAGCGTCTTCGGGGTAACCTCTGAATTTCTTTACAGCCCACACAACAGCAAGGGCTTCACGTTCCGTTGTGCTGTAGTTTTGCTTTGCGGAAGTCAAGAGACTAGATGCATATTCCAACGGTCGTTCATCGTCATTCTCCACCTGGAATAAACATGCACCGATTGCATAACCACTGGCATCTGTGCGCAATATATAGGGTAGTCTGCTGTCCGCTTGTCTTAAAATTGGTGGCGAACACAGTAAAGTTTTAAGTGTTTCGAAAGCTTCTTGTTGTTTATGCTCCCAGGTCCATTTGAAGTTCTTCTTTGTCAGAGTGCTTAACGGCTTTGAAATTTCCGCGAAATTTTCTATGAAACGCCTGTACCATGAGCAAGTTTGTAAGAAACTTAAGAGTTGTTTCACGTTATTAGGAGGAGGCATGTTAATTATGGCAGCTACTTTCTTATTATTCGGCGAAATACCTTCGAGGGTAATGATGTGGCCTAAGTAGTGCACTATTTCACATACAAACGAGCATTTCTCCCGATTTTGCGACATAAGGGTTGGTGGGTACACGGAAATTACGAAGCCACTTAGTGATTTAGATTATATTGAAATAATACTAACAGCGTAAAATAACTAATACATTGAGTTAAAAATAATGAAAAGAACCAGCGGAGGAGTGTCTCTCGCGCTGACCTAGATTTAACTGACGCTGAGCGGGAACCATCAGCGGTGGTTTGACTAAGTCAAATTTACTTGTATAATACTTGTGGAACATGATAGTCCGGGAGATTGTGAGCCAATATACAGGTGGCTGTTATAATTTTATTTTTTAAAGAACATTATGAACGCATACATAATATTAAGAAAACGGTGGAGGTTCTTACAAACATTTTTATAACTGAACTAGCTGACCCGGCAAACTTCGTACTGCCTCAATAGATAAAAACAAACTTTTGTAAACAATAAACTTAAAATAAACAAAAGGAATTCGTAATTAATAAACAAAAAATGCTCGATGTGAATGAGTTTTTATTATTATTTTTAATGAATTACACGTGATGTTTGAAGTAATAAAGTTTAGTTAGAAGTAACAAAATAAAATTTGCAGTGCAACAGTTGCAATCTTAAATTTGTTTATCTTGTAATGAATATAACAGCTTTATTTGATTTACATTCAAAACAACCCTGTATTTATAATTGGGTTCGGGGTTGTCCAAAATATGTGTTGATTAATCAAAATAAAATTAAAATTAAATATCATTAAATAAAATGAAACAAAATTTCATAAAATTGAATAAAAGTTAATAAAAATAAATAAAACTGAATAAACTTCAATTTTTTTTTATAACATCTGTACGATGTTTGTATACTGCTATCTGGTCACAAATGACCAATTATCAGTTATTCTCTGACCTAACTTAATAACAACAAATACTTAAATCTAAAGGCATACCCTATGGCCTACTCTTATTATATCTATCAACTAATGCACTACAACTAACATGCAATAACATCACAGCACTATTCTCTGCTTTTTACACTAAACTCTTAAAGAGTATACACTTAAATAAAAATAATAAATGAATTTAAAAAATAATAAAATTAAAAAAAAAAATAAATAGAATCTAATAAAATAATTAAAATTTAATAAAATGAAATAAAATAAAATAAACGAAAATAAATAAAGTATTTAAATTAAATAAAATTAAATAAAATGAAACAAAATTAATTGAAATTAAATAAAATTTTATAATTTGCTGCTTGTTCTTTTCGTGTGCTTTTCTCCTGCTTGCCGTTCGTCAGAAAAGTTCGGTAGAGATATTTTTTGAAAGTTTCGAAAAATTAAGAAATTCATATTTTGCCCAATTTAAGTCCAAAAGTTAAACAGTTGCACTTTTCTTCGATGAAATTTATTGCTCGTTCTTTTTCTGTCCTCAGAATATTTCTACGGCTTAAAATATTGTATTTTGAACACCGATTGAGCTGGGGAAAAAATTTTAGTACGGTTCTGTTCGGAATTTTTCACGGAATTCGTATTTTTCCCGTAATTATTCTGAGAGTTATGACGTCATACGCAACCCCCTTATGACGTAGAGGTATGAAATATGATATAAACCTACTCCCAGTCAGATCAAACATACCTGCCAAATTTCATAAAAATCAGTAAAGTCGTTTCGGAGGAGTATGGCAACAAACACTGTAAAAGAGCATTTTATACATATAGCTGTAAAAATTTTGGTGGCTACTAAAATGACAATATAAAACCGTATAAACCTTCCCTGAACTTCCACAAAAAATTCAACGTCAAAATTAGCCAAATCGGTCCAGCCATTCTCGAGTTTTAGCGAGACTGACGCACAGCAATTGATTTTTATATATAAGATGCAAAATTTGAGATGGCTATTAAAAAATAACGGTCGAAGATAGAAAAGTGAAAATTTAGGGTTGCATTTACCTTTGCCTTCCACATCACACAAAATTAAGAAAAAACAGTTTGACCAAAAAAATAAAAAAATATATTAGGGGGGCAGCCCCCGTTACGACTTACGAATATGAAAAATACATAACAACCTATTCTCGGTCCGATCGAATAAACGTGGAAAATTTCATAAAAATCTATTCAGTCGTTCTCGAGTTATGTGTTGGTAACTGTCACGACTTTCTTTTGTTTATATAGATGTAAAATATTTAAATGACCATTAAAAAATAACGGTTAGTGATAGAAAAGTGAAAATTTAGGGTTGTATGTATCTTTACGTTCCACATCATGTAAAATTTATAAAATTAAAAAAAAAGAGTTTGTCCGAAAAAATAGAAATAAATATCAGGGGGGCAACCCCCCTTAAGACGCACGGGTATGAAATATAGATAACAACCTACTCCCGGTCCGGTCGAGTATATTTGCAGAAATTCATAAAAATCGGTCGAGTCGTTTCGGACGATTATGGCAACAAACACTGTAAAAAGAGCATTTTACACATTATAGTTGTAAAAATTTTGGTGGCTACTAAAATGATAATATAAAACCGTATGAACCTTCCCTGAACTTCCACAAAAAATTCAACGTCAAAATTAGCCAAATCGGTCCAGTCATTCTCGAGTTTTAGCGAGACTAACGCACAGCAATTAAGCATCGGTAACCAAAAAAATAGTAAAGTAATGTTGAAAGCAGTTGAAAGTGTACAACTGGATGAACTTTCTGTCATAATAATAGCGAAAGAATACACTGTACACATCAATGTGGCTCAAAGACTAGTTGAGAGCAGGTACAATTTTACATAGGTATTTGAATGTACACAGATAGTGTTACAGAAATCTTTTATAAAACAGGTTTTACAACAAAATTATATTTTCGGCGCGGTATGGCATGCCACATGTCAGTGGTTAAGGGATTAAAACAATTTTTTAATTTACACCTATAATAGTCTAGTCGGGTTAGACGAATAACAGGCGTAACCTTGCATTAGGAGCTTCCCCAAATTTTATTTTTCTAATCTTTAGGGGGGTCAATGGTAGTGTAAGTTGAAATCTCGACTGAATTCCGCCGTTGCGTTAGCCGCCATCTTGATTTTAAACGAGAGCTGTTTTTGCTCAATATCTCCGCCATTTTCAACTTTTCGACAAAAAGTGTAACAACCAAAGTTGTTGAAAATGTGATTTCCTATTATTTCTATTGTTACAATTTTTCCGTGCCGTCGATATTTTCCGAGTTATGACGAAAAATAGTGACAGTTAGAGCATAATTATTGAATTATCTCGTTTATTATTAGTTTTACGACAAAAATTGAGATAATTAAATTCTACACAATTTTAATTTCTTTTCATTTTTTTGCTAAAGTTAATATTTAAGCTAGTACGTATGCGATAATGGCGCAAGCGTAAGACCTGGTTAATTTTGTAGCAATTGTTTTTGTTCAATATCTACGCTATTTTCAACTAAAACTGTTCCAAATATGATTTCCTACAATCTCATTTTAACAATTTTATTCATGCAGTTGACATTTTCCGAGTTAAGTGGGAAAATAGTAAAAAGTGGTGGGGGGAGCATAATTACTAGATTGAATCTTGTTTCCGAGCTGCAGCAAATTTTATAATTCTGTCCTTTAGGGGAGATCAATAATAGTGTAAATTTAAAATCTCGATTAGCCGCTATATTGTTTTAAACGAGAACTGTTGTTGCTTAATATCTCCGCCATTTTCAACTTTTCGACAAAAACGGTAGGAACTAAAATTGTTGGAAACGCAATTTCCCACAATTTCTTTCCAACAATTTTTTATGCGATTAATATTCTCCGAGTTAAGGGGGGAAATAGTGGAAGCGGAGGGGAAGCATAATTATTGAATTGTCTCATTTATTATTAACTTTACGACATAATTGTACATAAACAAAAATAAAGAGAATTATATTTTATACAATTTTTGAAACTCCAATGAAACACCAACCAAACTAAGTACATAAAAGACATAAAAAATAACTTATATGCATTAAGTTTACTTAATTTTATTAACTAGTGGGTTTTATTGATTCAATTTGTCTGTCGATAATTAAATTTCATGTCAGCTAACATATTTTAATATTTCAACAATTTTTTTTAAATTTTGGACCTCGTTGGAGGGAACTTTTCCACCCCCCCCCCACTCGTAGACCCGCCAATGGTTCTCTCGAAAAATTGTAATAAATCGTAATTGAAACAATTTCATTCCTTTCACTTTTTGTCGAAAACTTGAAAATGGCGGAAATATTGAACAAAAACCATTGCTATAAAATCAATCAGGTCTTACGCTCGCGCCTTTACTGCATACGTACTACCTTAAATATTGATTTTATCAAAAAAAATGAAACAAATCAAAATTGTACAAAATTTAATTCTCTTCATTTTTGTATTTATTCAAATTTGTGGTAAAACTAATAATAAGCGAGATAATTTAATAAATCCATAATTATGCTCTAACTGTCACTATTTATTCCCTATAACTAGGAAAATAACGACCGCACGAAAAAAAAAAATATAAAAACGAAATTATAGCAAATCACATTTCAACAATTCTAGTTTTTACACTTTTTGTCGAAAAGTTGAAAATGGAGGAGATATTGAGCATAAACGGTTCTCGTTTAAAATCAAGATGGCGGCTAACGCAACGGTTAAATTCAATCGACATTTTAAATTTATACTACTATTGACCCCCCTAAAGAGTAGAAGAATAAAATTTGGGGCAGCTCGTAATGCAAGGTCAAATGCTATCCCGATTAGGCTATAACTAGCTAATACGACTTCTACGGAACGCAAAAAGAAGTATGCAGAATGATCAGAGGACAAAGGCAAGATATTAACGAATTAATAAAATAAACACATTTGAAAAGAAACATGGGCAGAATAGGTACTTCTGATCTCTATTTGCTAGCGATAATGAACCACCAACACCTGAAGTTACGACTAACGAAGAAATAGTAGTGGAGGACACAATAGCAAAAGAACTCCTAAAGTATGGACGACAAGATCTGACTAAATAACTGTTAAAACCTATACAAAAAATAATAAAAAAAAGAGAATACCACGTTATTTAGTCAGATCTTGTCCTCCATACTTTAGGGGTTCGTTTGCTATTCTGTCCTCTCCTGGTGGTTTGATTTCCTTAATGCTTCCTTTACGTGATAAGAATGGAAATCAAGCATCCTGATACTTCTCTTCAGAAAATGAGACAAATCGAACCTGGAATTTTACTGAGGAATTTACTTATAAAACACAACATTAAAGTTAACAATTAAATTGATAACAAACAAACGGAATGAAATTATAACATTAGCAGAAGTACAACAAGGTTTTAAGTCGGGAATATTATGCACCGACGCTATATTTATAATAAGGCAAGTTCAAGACAAATCTTAAAATAAATGCATTAAGGACCATAAGAAAGCAATCGACAAGGTAAACTGAAACAACAACAAGTAATACAAACATATTTATATTTCGTGAATCTTAAGAAAGCGTTTGACAAAGTCAACTAAAATAACAACAACTAATACCAACATATAGAAACTTTTCCTATCTAAAGTACTGCGTCAGATCTGCGATGCCCCTTGGAATATTAGGAACCACAGATTACACCACGATTTATAGTTAGAAAACGTTTTTCGAACCAATATCTGCTGTAAATTCTGAATTTCTGGATACAAGACCAGACTATCTTGCCATCCAAATCCGTTGGCCACAGATCTTCTCGATATTTCACAGAAAAGAAGATTAGAAGACCAGACCTTTTGGACTTCCAGTAAATCAGGAGAAATAGAGTATAGTGTAGTAGTGCGGTGAAATAACAAGTTGTTAATCTGGTAAGTTTAAAAGCTTTTCTCGATTTTTTAAACTAATAACCCATATTTATTGTCAGTATTGTTTATCTGTATCAACTTTGTTTGTTATTTTTAAATTAATCGTTATGTCATAGATTAAATTTTGGCTAAAATAATATTATGTCTTACCTGGGTGCTCGTCACTGGGTGGCCCGATTAGGGATGGGAAAAACCTACCGGTTTAAACCTAAAACCGGTTTTTTTTTACTTCGCAATAACCGGTTTCACCGGTTGTTTTTTTGTCCCGGTTATAACCGGTTTTTTATTTTTAAAGTAAAAACCGGTTATTAGGTTTTTACGGTGATTAGGATTAGGTTAGGTATTATTTTGGATCCCAATCATAATTATTATTCTCAAGTAATTATTCCAAACAGAACCATAATTCAAATTTTATTTTATTTTATAAAATACAGAAGCAACAATTATTAAGTTTTATTATAATATTTCCTTGAAAAGGTATTTGTAATCATAATATTTACATAAGAAGTGATCTGGTTGAATTAGACGCAAACATCATCTATTTTTCACACTTAACTCTTGACATTGAAAGTGGGTGAATGACTTTTTCTGATTACCAAAAATAATGCTCTGACTATGAATATCGAATTACTGATTACGAATACGAATCTCCAATACGTTTATTGCGTAATTTAACTTCTAAAATTTTGCATACAGATTATACAAAAACGACAGAACTGTAACTATGTGCTGGGCCACTACAGAGTAGTTGCGTCATTATTGAAATACGCGTCATTTTACACCTTGTTTCAGATGAATAATGACGCAACTGTAAATAGAACTGAAAATAAAAGCCATCGCTGTTAGAATAAACGGCATATTAAATATTTAAAAATCATTTTTTTGTAAAAAAAAATTTTAAGATGAAGAATGAGGCAACTGTCGATAGGGTTGAAAATGATGGAATTAAATTAAGATAATAAAATTACCAATAGGAATGAAACTAAAAGCCATCATTGTAAGGATAAATGCCATACCGATGCTCCTGGATGGTTACTAATTATTTAATTACCTACTATTTGAAATATTTAAAAATTTTAGATGAATAATGACGCAACTGTAGATAGGGTTGAAAATGGAGGGATTAAATTAAGATAATGAAATTTGAACCAATAGGGATAAAAATAAACGCCAGAAAGTTGCTCCTGAACGACGCCTCATTTAATACCTATTTTAAATATTTAAAAATCATTTTTTTGCTCTCCTGACGACATAAAATATGTCTGAATTGTCAATATGAATCAGTCAGATAAAATTAAATTATTGGAAGAATTTTTTACCAAGCAACAAAAACAAAATTTGTTTAATTTAGTACTGTTTTGTATTTTGATAACGATTTCCGCAGTGGAAGTAGGAAAAAAATAAAAATTTAGTTTCAAACTGTGGTTTATTTCCGAAATAAAATAGTAAATTGCCAAAAAATAAATTAACTTTTTAATAAAAAAAAGGATTTTTTATTTTAACATAAATATGGTTTATTTACTTCCTTTAGACACCAAAGGTGTCGTATGCAAAGGAATACATTACTTTTTCTTATAGTTTATGTTTTATTAAGGGTTAAAATTTGGAACTTACCAAGCTTTGCCCAAGTATGTTCTTTAGTACTGGGTACGTATCTATTGATGGTACTTTTTAATATATCCACAAAATATAAACATTGTTTTTTATCATCCCAATGCGGACCTTCACTCAACAGAAACCCCGACAGAAGTTTTTCCACCACAGGAGCCATAACGTGGTTTGAAATAAATGAATTTTAAAGACTAGTACACGGTGATTAAGTAGATTTGGAATAAAAAATTAATTAGTGAATAAATGAACTTGTTGCACTTTTAATTAAGCTGGTAAAGAGGTTAATTACTTATCAAAGTTAGTAACCATTTTAGGACTGTAAACTCGTCTCAAGAAATCTGCGTTCATTCTTTTACGTTATCTTATATAAAATATTGTTTATCTTTTGAATAATATTAAACTAATTTAAGAATTGTAGATAAACACATTCAGATAGTACTTAAGTTTTAAAATTGTTTCCAATTTGCTGATAAGTTTTAGAATCTTTAAGAAAATATCTTCTTCTTCTCGTGTCTTATCCATTGTAGACGATATCTATTAACACAGCAATTCGTATCTTGTCGGCGGGTTATAGGGCACTTATATTTTCCTCCATTTTAACTGCTTATAACTTGCATAAAAAATGAATGCGTTTAAAAAGAATTCGATCGAAATTTTGCGCCTACACTAAAAAGGATTAAAGTATTATACATTTTTGTAATCAGTATTTTAAAAGCTTTTAAATGAGGTGTCACATAATGTACTTTCCCGTTTAAACAAATCAAAGTTGTGCCTGTCACCTGAAGAGGGATCGCGTAAATTTCGAAACATTGATGCTATAGTGTACTATGATTATTTAAAAAATCGACCTGTCCGAGAGTTTTGCTTATGTGCTAAAAATAATTAAGTTAATAAGGAGGGGTAACACTTATTACAGCGCACTGTATAAAGATCTTGTTGCTGTGTACTCTAGAAAGCTATACCAGAGAAATATTGCAGTTTTTATTTGAATCTTCCCCACTCTCAGCAAACACAATATTTGGATGATTACTCTGAATAAAAGTTTGCTAATGATTAATTTTTTTTACTAAAATAATATAAACTGTTTTATAAATTGTAAATGATTATTTTGTAGTAAATAAATCTACACATATTCTTTTATTTATTTTTTGTTATGTAGATGTGAATTTTTAGATACTTGTTTGAGGAAAAAACCACGTATGTAAAATTAATAAAAAAAACTGTTAATATTCTCTTTATTTTGAAATTTACTCATTACTTACCATTTATATGCACCTAAACAAAGACGCTTACTTTGTTGAAATAATATCATTGAATATACCAATTACAATGATGTTCACCTAAAATTCATAAAAAAGTGGTATTGTAACTCGACCTAAATCAGGACCAGTGATGTTAATAACAATGACGTGGTACGTAAAAGTGAAAAGCTGAAGAAAAGTTATAAAATATGAATTAAGAAAATTACACAAAATATAAAAGCTGACGCAGTAAAAAAATAAAACGTGGAAATTTTGTTTAAACAATGTTTTTTATTTCACGTTTCGATTGATTGTATTTAGTGAGAGTATAAGATTAAATTGTACCTATACGTGATATGGTCCAAGTTGGAGATAGAGCTTTAGTTAACGTATCAAAGAATTTTGGAAATTCTATGACAGAATAACTACCTTCTAAGAATTATTCTCTAGTAGAATAAAGGATCTGTACGACTGTTTTAATATTTTAAAACGCTTATTATATAATATATATGTAAGTTTCTTTAAAACGTTTCCCAATGGTATGATGTTCAATGTTTCTTGAAATATTGTTTTTACCATTTCGTTTACTAGACATAATAACCAAAAGTTTAGACAAACACACATTTATTAGAAGCGTTGATTGACACAAACTTAAATTAGAAAACTGAAATTTGCCCAAATCGAGTTGATTTATAAAAAAGTTAATATTTACTTATTTGTCGTTTACTAAAATAAAATTAATTTAAAATATTTATTATTTCACCACCAGTAGTTCGCACCAACTAAAATAATAAGGAACAGGTACCTATAAATACCATGCCTTACTGGCCTACAACTTCGGTTAATTTTTAATATCAAATAAATAAAATACAACATGAAAATTTAGAAAAATAAAATTCACATTTATTTAAAATAAACTGGATAAACTAGGTAGTTCATAATTACATATACATATTTGAAACAAAAAGTATAAACAATTGATTAAATATATCATGACATTGTTGAAAGGTTTTACTGCCAGCCTAGAATTACATGACAGACTAGTAAGTACATGGTTATGATTATGGTACTGGTAATCATCACTGGTAATCCAACTCTGAAATGAAAAAGAAAATATATAAAAAGTTTTGTGAAGTTTTGACTTTCTTAAAAACGGTAAAAAATTGTACACATAAAATATATAAATAAATAAATGTAATTATCGTGAATATGGAATAAACCAGAGCGCATCTGCAAAAATATTAGTACTTTTGGATGTTACGAGGTAATTATTCATACTTTTTTGCAGAAATTGCTTGAAAATAACTCATATAATAATATTTCAGTTATCCTCCCACTCAAAAAGGTCCGGAACAGTGTTTAAATAATATAATCAAAATGTCAAAAAATGAAGGAAAAATTCGACTTTTTTCTTCGTTTTTTGATTATAACTTTAAAAGTATTCAATTTCGATAAAAATTGTAATGACATAAAAGTTGCCTAATTAAATTTTCTACAATATAGGATTAGCTAAAAATTTAAAAGTTGTTACCCTTGATGCAAAATAGCCATAATTTTGAAAAAGATATAAAAAAACAAGTATTCGCATTTTACGTTTTTCAACCATTTATGCTACACTTAGGACCTTCGTATTACACTCAAAAAAACTTTATAATATATCAAAACAATACTGTAAATTTCATTAAGATCGGTTCAACAGACTTGGTAAAATAAACTTTGCAATCCAGCTTTCGCAAAAAAAATTCATTCTTTCAAAATGTTGCAGGACTGAAAATAAAGCAGATAAGATAGCAAGTTGAAATTATTTCTACATAAATATTGAAGAATGCCGTAACTTTTATTTGCAATTTGCAAAATTAAAATCGGTTAACTACCACGGCGTCAGGAATTTTTTTAAATAAACATTAATTTTTGGTGAGATGCGCAGTACAGCGGATACGTTTGCTCTGATTGGGCATTCCAATGACCTTTGATAATGATTGATATATTTTAATTTTTAGTACATTTCGATATAAATAGATAAATTTGTTTATTGCAAAATAAAAACACATACCCTATCCTTTAAAAGAATACTTCTTTTAGCAAAAACTTTCTTTGTTCATATATTTTAACTTTAACTATGACTGCATACCACAAAAAACCCTATAGCTTTGGTTTTGTGATTCTATGTAATTCGATGTACCTCTTATGGACATAGGTTCACTTAAAAATTGCCTTTAAATCTGTATCTGGGTACACGACACACCTAAATTAGTTTAGGATGGCAGTTCTTTTTCAGTTTCTAGTCGAGACTCTCTTTTTCTGGTGCCATCCCTCCTTGTGGAGTATTGGACGCTTGTGCATTTTTTGGCTAAAAGTGTAATATGGCTAACTGGCCAGTATAGTTAGCGCATCTTCAGTGGTGTTCATTTTCTTGCTAAAGTACTGCACTCATTCCTTCCCTTATCTTCTATTTCTCGCTCTGTTTTGACTTCACCCTATCTTATTCCAACTTTTTCGTGTTCGCTGCTTGTAACAATTTCTCTAATAAAATAGAAGTAGGTTGAATGCTCGAATATATTATGGAATCTTTCTTTCTTTCTTTATCCCCTTCCTTGTACCCTATCAGGGTGTCGGATTTGGGATCGCTATTTTAATTTACATTCACCCATCTCTTTCATTCTTTTCTGTTTTCGGTCATTATTTTTAATTCCTCGAGCGATTTTTCTTTAACTTTTCCCGCCTCTACTATTTGCTGTATCCATTTTTTTCTTGGTCTGCCTCTTTTTCTTTTTGCAATGTTCCTTGCTTCGTGGATTCTTCTCGTAATTCTGTTGGGTTGCATCCTCATCAAATGCCCATACCAATTCATTTGTCTCTTTTTTAGTTTATTAATTATTGGTTCTTGGTTGGACATTATCCTAATAGTCTCGTTGCTTAATCTATCCCATTTTGTCTTTACAACTATCCTTCTTAAATGTTTCATCTCCATTGCATTTATTCTGCTTTTATGTTGTTCCAGAATTGTCCAGTTTTCACTTGCGTAGAGCACAGTCGGTATCACTATTGTGTTATATATGTTTATTTTTGTCTCTCTTGCAAGTTCTCTTTTCCCCAGTATTGGGGCTAAGGCATAGTATAACTTGTTTGATTTCTTTGCTCTATTTGTTATTTCCCAGTCTATTTTTCCGTCGTTAGTAATGATACTTCCCATGTATTCGTAAGTTGTAACTATTTCCAGTTCTGAGTTTTTGCATTTTATCTTTATTTCATTATCTTCTTTGCCGTTGATTATCATTATCTTACTTTTTTCCTCGTTTATTTCCATTTTTAGCTCTTCTATTTCTTCTACCCATATATCCATTAGTTTCTGCATTTTGTTCTCGGAATCTGCTATTAGTAATATGTCGTCCGCATACATTAAGGACTCTATTGTTACCGGTTGTAATCTATGGTATCCAATTATTGTCTGTAGTTGGTTGGTTCTTGCTCTAGTTTTTCTTATTAATTCATTCATTACGATTATGAATAGCAAAGGGCTGAGGCTATCTCCTTGTTTAATACCTCTATTCCAATTAAATTCTTCTGATCGTTCCCCTGCTATTTGTACTCTTCCTTTTACCTCTTTGTAAGTACTTTCTATAATTTTTATCAATCTGTTTGGTACATTTATTTTCCTCAAGCATTCCCCTATAATGTGTCTTTCTATCGTGTCAAATGATGCTCTTAGGTCTATGAATGCTAATACCAGATTTCCCCCGTATCTAAGCATCTTTCGATTAGGTTCCTGATGGTAAATATGTTGTCATTTGTTTGTCTTCCTGGTCTAAAGGCCGCTTGTTCATCTCCCAATTTCATTTCTACTTCTTGCCTTATAATCCGGTCAACTTAGACATCAAAATGCTTGGCAAATAACAAAAATTGCCGGAGAGCCAAATTTTGGTGGAGAGCTAGGGTATACCATAACAAATAAAGTTTAAAAAGTCCCCATCGATCCCATGTGTGCGTCAAAAGTTATTCAGGGTCAAAGGTCAAAATTTGAGATTTTTTGGATTTTTTTCGAAAACGGTAAGTTTTATCAAAAAAAAAACCTTAAACCAAAGTTGTAGATCTTAAAATTCTCTACAAAAATAGTCGTTACTATTTTTTTCCTGAGAGTTGCCATTCCTGAGATATCGCGATTCAAAGAGTCACATTATACATGATATGCACACGTTTTCACACCACCTGTGAGGTAGTGTACTCGGCGCGTTTTTTTTTACCGTGGTTTCCCCTGTAGGCCTACTCCACTAACTGTTTTGACAATTTTAGGATAATTTAAGGAAACAATACCGGTCAAGTTCTAAATATTACTTTATTATTGATATTGATTATTGATATGGCTATTGATTATTAGGTTAACTATTGTTTTGATTTCTTTAGATATTTTAATCAGATTCATATTCTTGAAAGTCTACTTCAACAGTCAAGTCTTCTTCGATTTCATCTTCTTCCTTTCCTACAGGAAAACTTTTTCTTTTCCTTGTGGATCTTCTTCCTCTTCCTCTTGCTGGATGTTCAAAAAATTGTTCAGATGTGACTGAGTCATTGGTCTCTTCATTAAAATCACAGGAGTCTTCCTCTGTTGTACTAAACTAGACATTTGAGCAAGACTGACCTTGGCAGTTGGTACACACTAGAGACCACAGCAACCCGACTTTTTTACATCCACATTTGGCACTACAACCTTTTTTGCAATTGCAAAAAATAGTGTTAAGGAGTTTTTCGGGAGCAGGTGGGAGTAAGGTTTTAATCGGTTCCAGAGTATTATCTATTAGTTATCAGTATTAGTATTCAGTTCATTGCCTAGCCATGTTTGAACTTGATAATATACTCGATACAAATGTTGAAAAGCAGATGCTGATGTTGGAGGAAGACATGATAGTTGTACTTGTTTCTTGTTTCTTACAAAAGTTAAGTATCGGTATTTCTCAAGACAAATAATTTTTTTGGAGCTCCATAATCCGCAAGAAGAAAGCGAATTCCTTCCGTAATTATTGTTTGCGGTGTAGAATCAAGTTCTGTAAAAACTTTACAGCAGTCAGTCAATTCTTTTTTTTCGAATAATTTAAGTACTGACGTTTTGCCCCTTCTGTACATTGCGGACGTAGTGTCGCAGCCGGTTATCGCATGTAAAAATAAAATATACTTTTGGCATTTGGGATAAGCCGATAAACTATTCGAAGAATATATCTCTGTTCGCTGTTGAGCCCTTCCAGGTTTCAGAAAATAAATAATTTTATCTACTGGAGTCCTTGCAGTAATCAGTACCAACAAATCAACACCTTCACCAACTACAATTGTTGTGTTTGTTGCCTTAAATTTTTCAATTGCTGTCTCAATTATAAGGACATCTGCGTCATTTTTAGCTTGTTTCACTTCAATATTCGCAGCTGTTAATTTGTCAGTTAACATTTCAGCTTTCTTTCAGCTTTCTTCTTGCATTTTATGGAGCTCAAAAAAAATTATTTGTCTTGATAAATACCGACACTTAACTTTTGTAAAAAATACGAGAAACAAGAAACAAGTACAAGTATCATGTCTTCCTCCAACATCAGCATCTGCTTTTCAACATTTGTATCGAGTATATTATCAAGTTCAAACATGGCTAGGCAATGAACTGAATCCAGAAGACTGGGGTTTGAAATTAATAGATAATACCCTGGAACCGATTAAAACCTTACTCCCACCTGCTCCAGAAAAACTCCTTAACACTATTTTTTGCAATTGCAAAAAAGGTTGTAGTGCCAAATGTGGATGTAAAAAAGTCGGGTTGGTTTGTTCTCTAGTGTATACCAACTGCCAAGGTCAGTCTTGCTCAAATGTCCAGTTTAGTACAACAGAGGAAGACTCCTGTGATTTTAATGAAGAGACCAATGACTCAGTCACATTTGAACAATTTTTGAACATCCAGCAAGAGGAAGAGGAAGAAGATGAAATCGAAGAAGACTTGACTGTTGAAGTAGACTTTCAAGAATATGAATCTGATTAAAATATCTAAAGAAATCAAAACAATAGTTAACCTAATAATCATTAGCAATATCAATAATAAGGTAATATCTAGAACTTGACCGGTATTGTTTCCTTAAATTATCCTAAAATTGTCAAAACAGTTAGTGGAGTAGGCCTACAGGGGAAACCACGGTAAAAAAAACGCGCCGAGTACACTACCTCACAGGTGGTGTGGAAACGTGTGCATATCATGTATAATGTGACTCTTTGAATCGCGATATCTCAGGAATGGCAACTCTTAGGAAAAAAATAGTAAGGACTATTTTTGTAGAGAATTTTAAGATCTACAACTTTGGTTAAAGGTTTTTTTTTTGATAAAACTTACCGTTTTCTAAAAAAAATCCAAAAAATCTCAAATTTTGACCTTTGACCCCGAATAACTTTTGACGCACACATGGGATCGATGGGGACTTTTTAAACTTTATTTGTTATGGTATACCCTAGCTCTCCACCAAAATTTGGCTCTCCGGCAATTTTGGTTATTTGAAATGTCTATATAGACCGGGTTATTAGTCTTTTCTCTATTATTTTCGTATTACGGAATTTATAGGAATAAAAGGCAGATATCGAGCATCCAGTTTTATTAAATCTGGCCCAAGTATACTTTCGCGAACTTAGCATCATCAGCAGGGCCCCCGTAAGTATAACTGGCGCCCGTGTGCAAAAAAGGATTTTGGCGCCCCTTAAGGCATTTTGGATCATGGTTTTCTATTTATTTTTTGAAGGTAAGTAGGTGCTTAAAATATAGCAAAAAACTGAACCTTAGAAGTCATATTTATAGTCCAGTCACTCACGGTAAAATATTGCAAAACTTCCGAATTTTAAAGAATTGCTTGCATTGACATGGAATTTGGCATACACATACCTAACATGTCAAATAAAAAAAAGTGATATTGTGCGGATGTGTGCTTTTGCCCTGGATGTGAGTTTCACCCCTTCTCGGGGGTAAAAAAACATAGAAATGTCAAAAAAGGAATTTGATAAAATGACCAATTTTAAGCAACTTTTGTTCTATAGAGTTTTTTCAGTAAGTTCAGTAAGTATTTTATCGAACAAAATGTTCTTAAAAAAATAAGGCTTATAAAAAGTGAAAGTGAAACATTCTTTTTTTGTTTTTTAAGTTTATACCTTCAAAAGTAAATAAGTTACGCTAAAAATAATGATGGTGCCTTTTTTGATAAAAAATAATCGTGAAAATCATCCCCTAATTAGCGTCCCAAATGAAATTAATCGTTACCGCTTCACTACAAGTTACTTATGTATTGTTTATATGATCTGAAATTTCATCGGTTCAAAGTGCTTTTTTTGATAAGGCTGTTCTATTTAAAAGGGCTTGAACAGGTCGTTAATCACGGGTGTATGCAAATTTTGAACAGCCATATCTTAACAAATTTTTGTTTTACAGGAAAACAAAAAATAACAAAATATTCAGAACAGAAAAACATACATTTTTTACTGCTTGAGATTTTTGGTATCACCATTTTTAAGCTATTTAAAAAAAAAGCTATTTTTTCAAGATAAAAAAAATTTTGTCCAAGAGATTTCTTTTACCCAAAAAGGGATTAACTTTATTTTGAGCATAATTTACTTACTTTTGATGCTATAAAATTTATTAAAGAATAAATATAAAGCTTGTTTTAAAAACTTTAAGGAAGTTTTTATGAGTTTCCCTTAGAAGTGCTCCATTTTTTTGTTATGTCACGTTAAAATATACGATTTGGAATTTGAAGGAGAAGAACCTACTTTTCGTTAGCTACAACTGTGGTGCTTCTACTGGGTTTACAGACTTCATGTGCCAACCATTTTTTAAACTTTTTGTAAGCTATTTTTTGATAAAAGCATTTTTAAATGTTCCGGTAGTGCCGGTATTCCACGTACAAGTAACACAAACACACCTAAAGTCAACGGCATATTAAATATGTGACGGTATATTGCTGCCGCTCGAGCGAAATAAAGGGAAATATGCACGTGGTACAACTCTATCTAGGGGATTCTATGCAAGCTACCTTTATGCCGGTTTCATTCAATTAATATAAAGTAAAATTTCGTGATTTTTAAGTAGTGGTTATCACAAACATCATTTTCTGAAAATGTGCCACTATAGAACTCAGTGAGCGATATGTTATTTATTAGTTGCAAATTTAAAAAAAAAATTTGCCAATGTTGCATTTTGCTGGGATATCTTCTTAATTTGACGAAGTAAGTCTACGTTATTGTAATTTAAAATTTTTTTTTTAACATCAACCTCGATTTTTGTCAAAGTATTTCCACTTACTTCTTGCTACAATGGTTTTTTTGGCTTATTTTAAATGCCCCTGATGATGCTAAGTTAGCGAAAGTATACCTAGGCAAGATTTAATAAAACTAGATGCTCGATATCTGCCTTTTATTCCTATAGACTCCAATTTCTCTAATATTCACTTCTAGCTCTGGCGATTCTACCTCATCTTTTATAACCTGTGTTGTTTCATGTTTCATACATAATTTCATCTTCGTGTAGTCGTATACTTGATGTAGAGTTCATAGATGATTTTGATTGATCACGTAGGTATAACTGTAATCTATTCGGCTTTGCTTTAGTTCTGGAACCACTAAATCAAAGCATATTAGCGAAGCAATAAAGCACTATAACCTTACCGCCTTACCTCCGAAAAATAAACGACAAGTTACGCTAAAAATAATGACGGTCCCTTTTTTGATAAAAAAAATCGTGAAAATCATCCCCTAATTAGCGTCCCAAATGAAATTAATCGTTACCGCTTCACTACAAGTTACTTATGTATTGTTTATATGATCTGAAGTTTCATCGGTTCAAAGTGTTTTTTTGATAAGGCTGCTCTATTTAAAAGTGCTTGAACAGGTCGTTAATCACGGGTGTATGCAAATTTTGAACAGCCATATCTTAACAAATTTTTGTTTTACAGGAAAACAAAAAATAACGAAATATTCAGAATAGAAAAACATACATTTTTTACCGCTTGAGATTTTTGGTATCACCATTTTTAAGCTATTTAAAAAAAAAGCTATTTTTTCAAGATAAAAAAAATTTTGTCCAAGAGATTTCTTTTACCAAAAAAAGGGATTAACTTTATTTTGAGCATAATTTACTTACTTTTGATGCTATATAATTTATTAAAGAATAAATATAAAGCTTGTTTTAAACACTTTAAAGAAGTTTTTATGACTTTCCCTTAGAAGTGCTCCATTTTTTGGTTATGTCACGTTGAAATATACGATTTGGAATTGAAGGAGAAGAACCTACTTTTCGTTAGCTACAACTGTGGTGCTTCTACTGGGTTTACAGACTTCATGTGCCAACCATTTTTTAAATTTTTGTAAGCTATTTTTTGATAAGAGCATTTTTTCGATAAAATAGTTACTTTTTGAGTTATTTTGGAAAAACCGTCCAACAGGGTTTTTATTAAAAAATGAACATATTCACTCGCAAATAACTCGAAAAGTATTAACTTAGTGAAAAAATTCTATAGAAAAAAAGTTCCTTAGAATTACTTAGTTCATCCAATTCCAGGCTTATTTTGAACGTATGTTTTTCACCCCCGAGAAGGAATGGAACCGACCCCCCAGTGCAAAAGCACAGATCGGCACAATATCACTTTTTTTCTTTGACTTGTTAGCTATGTGTATTATGGGTATGCCAATGTGTATTTTTCATGTCAATGCAAGCGGTTCTTTAAAATTCACAGCAACAACCGTGAGTAAATGGACTATTATTTGTAGACTAAAATACCAAAATAAAGCAAACATAATAAAATCATAACAAAATAAATTAAAATGCCTGACTTCCGACATGATCTTGCATATAGGAATCGGCAGTAACTGGATGATATACCTTCTAATAAAATTTTGTGTGTATTTATTATATACCCTATTCCACGAACATACGCCTGTTTTGGATTACTTCGACAACGAATATTTTACTGTGCAAAATAAGAAGAACAAAAGTAAATTGCAAATTACATTGTTGTTTATTGGAATAATTATTAGCGCCATTTACTTTCGTACTTCATATGTTGCACAGTAAAATATTCGTTGTCGAAGTAATCCAAAACAGGCGTATGTTCGTGGAATGGCCCATACCTTCGTCTTCTTTATCTAATATTTCACAACCATGAAAGTTAATTTCGACCAATCCATCTCTTTCCCTCCACTTTTTGTTATAAGGCGAAGTAGCTGGAATTTAGGTTCTCTAATTATTAAAGGGCCGAAGTATTCTGTTTTCTCATGTTTTTCTTCTATTTATACGTAATCCTATTTAATTTCTTACTAACGTTTATTTTAAAATTGATTTTTGTTTTTTTTTTTTTCAAATTTTTTGCAATTTTTTACCCTGGGTTCTGGCGCCCCTAAAGGATGGCGCCCGTGTGCATTGCACACTTTGCAGATATGGAAGCGGGGGCTCTGATCATCAGGGGCATCTGAAATAAGCCAAAAAACGCATTGTAGCAAGAAATAGGTGAAAAAACTTTGACAAAAAATCGAAGTTGAAGATAAACAAAAAATTTTAAATTACATTAATAGGGCAGTCAATGAGGGTATTCCATCCTCCTACATCGATTTACTTGATATTTTCACAGTAAGTTAGGAATAGTTCAAGAAACAAAGTCTACTCTATGCCGATTTGCGCTTTAATCTTGGGGTGGTTCCCACCCCTTCTCGGGGCCGGAAAATTTTTTGGTTAAAACAACTACGGAAGCGGCTAGAGAACCTAATTCTGAGCAAAATCTTTTCTATAATTTTTTTTGCAAACTCAATACTTTTTGAGGTATTTGTGGTTGAAAATTGGCTATTTTCATTGAAAAATGGCACCTTTTCGGACGGTTTTTTTGTGAATACTTTAAAAACCATACATCTAACGAGAAAACTATTAAAAATATTTTTGTAGCTTATAAAAAAACGAAGAGATTCGTTCCTTCATAAATCTCCTAGTTATAATACAAAAAGAGACATGGTAGGTGAGATGAGTTTGTTTTTTTGGTGAATGCTCAAAACGGTGTATTCAACCTGAAATAACAGAGAAACGGTCGATTATAGGTGTATAATGCTACAAAAACCATTTGCAGTGCTTCAAAAGAGCTTTAAAATAAGCCATATTAAATGTCGATTACATTCAAACTAAGCGACAGATGCTACAAAAAATATTTATGACTAATGTATTTTACTAAAATGAAGTTAACCCCTCATCACAGAATTTAAATGCATCGTTTTTCTTCTGCAATACTTTTTATTATAGTGTTCTTTCTATGTTAAAAAAAATTAGACAGGTTTAAAATGAAACGTTTTTGAAAAAGTTAGAATCAACTTATACAGCGCATTTTGAAATTTTCTTAAAAATCTTCTTTTTTCTCCATTTAACTCGAAAATGATAAGAGATACAAAAAAAGATAACACACAAAAATATAGAGTTTTTTTTAGATAAAAATTTAGTTTTAATTTTTCATTACTGTAGAGAAAAGAAGATTTTTAAGAAAATTTCAAAATGCGCTATATAATTTGATATTTTTTTTTCAAACACCTTTATTTTAAACCCGTCCAACTTTTTTAATATAGAAATAACACTATAATAAAAAGTATTGTAGAAGAAAAACGATGCATTTAAATTATGTTGGATGAGGGGTTAACTATACTTCTCATTTTTTCGTAAAATACATTAGTCGACAATTTTTTTC
Source organism: Diabrotica virgifera virgifera (assembly GCF_917563875.1). NCBI lineage: Eukaryota > Metazoa > Arthropoda > Insecta > Coleoptera > Chrysomelidae > Diabrotica > Diabrotica virgifera. The sequence goes on from NC_065445.1 coordinate 193,261,913, forward strand.
AGCATATCTCGCTTGGTTTGAATGTAACCGACATTAAATATTGCTCATTTTAAAGGTCTCTTCAAGCACTACAGAAGGTTTTAGTAGCATTATACACCTATAATCGATCGTTTCTCTGTTATTTCAGGTTGAAGACACCGTTTTGAGCATGAACCAAAAAAATAAACTCGTCTCACCTACCATATCCCTTTTTGTATTATAACTAGAAGATTTATGAAGGAACGAGTCTCTTTGTTTTTTTATAAGCTACAAAAATATTTTTTATAGTTTTTTTCGTTAGATGCATGGTTTTCAAGGTATTCGCAAAAAACCGTCCGAAAAGGTGTGAGTTTTCAATAAAAATAGCCAATTTTCAACCACGAATAACTCAAAAAGTATCGAGTTTTCGAAAAAAAAAATATGGAACAGTTTTTGCACAGATTTAGGTTCTCTGGCCACTTCCGTAGTTATTTTACCACAAAAATTTTCCATCCCCGAGAAGGGGTGGGAACCACCCTCAAGATAAAAGCGCACATGAGCTTAGGGTAGACTTTGAATTAGGAGATAAGTAGAGGCTATTCCCTAAATTTCATTAAAATCCATGCATTAGGATAGAATTCGGAGGTAATATCCTATTCTTGCTCCCATTGACTGGCGTATACCTAACGTAGACTTACTTCGTCAAATTATGAAGATATCCCAGAAAAATGCAACATTGGTAAGAAAGAAATTTTTTAAAATTTGCAACTAATAAATAAATAACATATAACACACACTGGACAAAGGACAAACAGATCCAAATTATTTAAAATTATGCCGGGTGCCACATCTTCAAGTCAAAATGTAAGAACAATGAATGACAGTACAGTAGGAACTGTCATTACTGTCATTCATTGTTCTTACATTTTGACTTGAAGATGTAGCACCCGACATAATTTTAATTAATTTTGATCTGTTTGTCCTTTGTCCAGTGTGTGTTATACATATCGCTCACTGATTTCTATAGTGGCACAAGCGCAAAAATGGAGTTCTGAGATAATTGACCATGAAGTTTCATGACATAATAAAATACCATTCAAAATTACAAGTTATGGATAAGAGGTCGACAGAAGAAACCAAATACTTGTCAATGGATGGTTAGATATTACATTTTTTTCCATTGTATGGATTTCGAGAACTTTGATATAAATATGCCAGCATTGAATTCAAGTTTTACAGTGTTTTGACAAAGATGTAAGTAAGTCGTAAGTAGTGGCATAGAAAGTTCATAAAATAAACGTTTTTATTTTTAAATTTTTTAATCGTGTTTTTATTCGCAATATAACAATATTCGTTAAACACAACAATATTTTTCTTGCTAATAACTACAAAAGAATTTTAAAATGATTTTCAGTTATAGAAAAACCTTGATTATAGAAACAGCAATAGAAACGTGGAATGCAAGTTGATGTAAAATTCACGGTGACTTTTATTAATTGCATTAGATTGAATAAGACACATTAGATCTTCATACTTTTTTCTGGAAATTGGAATTTTATTTTGATATACCCTATTAATTTCAATGTCTTTAAAAGAGAATATTTTGTTAGGATTTATGGTTCGTATTTCTTTGAATAAGTTGATCATTTTAAAATAAAATTCGTTAAAGGAAGTTTTATACAGGAACATGCTATGATTATCCTTTTCGACTTCCAGTATTGAAACATCAGTTAATAAAGACTTCTCCTTAAAGACCTAAAGTAATACATAAGTTGAAATGAAAAAACTTTGCACACCCTTACTTTTTTACTTTGTTTAACCCATTCGCGGACACAACTGCATATGCGGACAGTAATTTCCCTTTGTAAGTGTCTGCATATGCAGTCGTATCCGCGAATGGGTTAACAAAATAAAAAGCATTGTTATTGGTTCTTCCTTAATCAATGCACTTATAATGTTTAGCTGCTTGGAAATGTCTCCCAAATCCCAGTATAATTTAAAAACGCTCGTCTCTCTTCTTCTGTGCATTTCCGGTACATGTTTATTTGTATTTTGTGATGTCACACGGATCTCTAACTGATCTGGCTGGAACGTATATCTTCCTGTTGTACATTTGATAAGATTGTCCAGAGTTTCGGAGGCCTTTGATTCTGTTTTGGATCCACTTCTTACATTCTTCTTCTTCTTACATTCTAAGTGAAATATAAGAAAAAGTAAACCTATACTGACACAACTTTGTTCTTTCATGGTATAAAGTAAAGTATTTGAATTAAAGTAAATTCTATACCGACACAACCTTATATTTTGGTGACACAAAGAGTATGTTTTTGCCAAAAAATTCATTCCATACTGGCACAACTTTTAATGTGCCGGTATAGACTAAAAAATAAGATATTTTTATTGAAGGTTATAAAAATTAAAAATTTGCATAACACTAGTTTTATGAAAATGTGCCCGTATTCCACATACAAATAACACAAACACACCTAAAGTCAACGGCATATTAAATATGTGACGGTATAGTGCTGCCACTCGAGCGAAATGGAGGGAAATATGCACGTGGTAAAACTCTGTCTTGGGGATTCCATGCAAGCTACCTTTATGCCGGTTTCATTCAATTATTATAAAGTGAAATTTCGTGATTTTTTAGTGGTTATCACCAAACACCATTTTCTGAAAATGTGCCACTATAGAACTCAGTGAGCGATATGTTATTTATTAGTTGCAAATTTAAAAAAAAAATTTGCCAATGTTGCATTTTGCTGGGATATCTTCTTAATTTGACGAAGTAAGTCTACGTTATTGTAATTTAAATTTTTTTGTTTAACATCCAATTCGATTTTTTGTCAAAGTATTTCCACCTACTTCTTGCTACAATGGGTTTTTCGGCTTATTTCAGATGCCCCTGATGGTTCTAAGTTAGCGAAAGTATACTTAGGCAAGACTTAATAAAACTAGATGCTCGATATTTGCCTTTTATTCCTATAGACTCCAATTTCTCTAATATTCACTTCTAGCTCTGGCATTTCTACTTCATCTTCTATAACTTGTGTTGTTTCATGTTTCATACATAATTTCGTCTTCGTGTAGTCGTATACTTGATGTAGAGTTCATAGATGATTTTGATTGATCACGTAGGTATAACTGTAATCTATTCGGCTTTACTTTAGTTCTGGAAGCACTAAATCAATGCATATAGGCGAAGCAAAAAAGCACTATAACCGGCCTTACCTCCGAAAAATAAACGACAATAATTCTTTTTACATTCGATTCGTGAATGCGCCAGGAAACTTTGTGACCCAGAGCCATGATATAATATTGAGAAATTGCATACAAAAAATGCATTGTTAAAGTGCATCTGAAACAGACAATAAAAAAATCAAACTCGTCAATATTATCGGCGGAAATAAGTTCAATTTTGTTACTCGGGGGTTTTTGAGGTCGCTGAAAACGAATATGACGTCGAAAGTGATCTCCGGAGTACCTGGTGCCCATGGTACCTACTGATTACCTCGTCTTGTGGAGTTCTCGGCAAGTTCATTAAAACATTAGTCAAAAATCATTACTCGGGGGGTTTTTGGGGTCGCTAACGATGGATATGACATCGGAAGTGATTTCCTGAGCACCTGGTGCCCAGGATACCTACTGTTTACCTCTCCTTGTTTTCGGCAAAGAATTTATTAAAAAATTAGTAAAAAATAATTACTCGGTGTTTTTGGGGTCGCTAACGACGAATGTGACATCGGAAGTGATCTACGGAGTACCTGGTACCCAGGGTACCTACTGTTTACCTCATTTTCTTGAGTTTTAGGCAAATTCATTAAAAAATTAGTCAGAAAAATCATTAGCCACGAGATAAACAGTAGGTACCCTGGGCACTAGGTACTTCGGAGATCACTTCCGATATCATATTCGTCGTCAGAGACACCAAAAAGCCCCGAGTAGTGAATGTTGAGTAATTTTTAATGAATTTGCCGAAAACTCCAGAAAACGAGGTAAGCAGTATGTACCCTGGGCACCAGGTACTCCGGAGATCACTTCCGATATCATATTTGTCATCAAAGACCCCTAAAACCCCGAGTAATACATTTTGACTAATTTTTAATGAATTGGTCAAAAACTCCAGAAATCGAGGTAAACAGTAGGTACCTTGGGTACCAGGTACTCCGTATATAGATCACTTCCGATGTCATATTCGTCGTCAGCGACCCAATAACCCCCAAGTAATGATTTTTGGCTAATTTTTTAATGAATTTGCCGAAAACTCCAGAAGAAGTAAGTACCCTGGGCACCAGGTATTCCGTAGAACACTTCCGATGTCACATCCGTCGTTAGCAACCCCAAAAACCCTCGAGTAATAAGTTTTGACTAATTTTTTAACGAACTTGCCGAAAACTCCACAGGACGAGGTAAACAGTAGGTACCCTGGGCAACAGGTACTCCGGAGATCACTTTCGACGTCATGTTCGTTTTCAGCGACCTCAAAAACCCCCGAGTAACAAAATTGAACTCATTTCCGCCAATAATTGACGAGTTCTGAATTTGTATTATTGTCTGTTTGAGATGCACTTTAGGAACGCATTTTTTGTATGCAATTTTTCAATATTATATCATGGCTCTGGGTCACAAACTTTCCTGGTGCATTCACGAATCGAATGCAAAAAGAATATTATTAAGATCCGTCTTGTCGTTTTTTTTTTTCGGAGGTTCAGTGCTTTATTGCTTCGACTAATATTAATTTTTCCAAAGGAAAAATCGTCGTAGTAATTAAATTAAAATATACATAGATATCTTTTACAATTCTATAAGTAAAATAAAGAAGTTAAGATTAATGTGGGAATGCATATTAATGGGTTTAATTTACGATTTAACACTTCTACTAAATAGCACATCTTTTAAATCTTCATTTCAACTTTTGTCGTCCAATACGTAACACAATAAAAATCTCACATACCGTAACAAATATAAAATCAAGGAGTTACATTACTTACTTGGTAAAATGCAAAAAGCTAAATCGGTATCCATGTTGCTCTGCCACTCCTGCGCAGATAATATTCGATGATGAACCAAAAAGGGAACCGTTTCCTGAAACAAAACAATGTTAATTGCGAGATTCACGACCTCATTATACAAAGACTGTTAAAAGTAGAATAACATTTTCGATCACTTTTCTTCTTTGTGTAAACTATTTATTAACAGCCTCCATTGCCAATTATAAATTGATGACATTCTACAATACATTACTTCTTAGGCCGCACCTACATTGGATCCGTTTTTCTCCGATCAGATCAGATCCGACGTCGGCTGACGTCGGAATAAAAAATAAACCCATAGTATTAAATGGGGGTGCCTACATTTGATCCGTTTTTCTCCGATCCGATCAGATCAGATCAGATCAGATATCGGCCGACGCGACGTCGGGAGTGGCTTCTCCTATTCTCATCGAGAAATGTTTGGTTTCATTGCGGTTTTTGCATATAAAGTAATTGAATTTTTTGTTTTAACTATTTCATGAAATAAATCAGCAATAAATAGCATTAAAATCTTAATATTTAATTTTGTAATATGTATCTCTACAAGGTAGATATTTTATAATGTTTTCTTAAATATAATGGTTACAAAATCTTTTTATTTACACAGGTCGAAAATTTAATACTTCTAGCACATAATAGGAAATAATAATTATTGTTCCCTATTCTGTGCCTCTAGGTAAATAGTTTTATTGGGATGGTCAATTTCACTTTGGTTATAAAATTGTAACGGGTACTATAATGTGTCTTTGAAATTGCCGAAAATAATCTTAAATAAAACCGGAAGTATAATTATATTACCTACTATGTGTAACCACGTGTTACTAAAATATCTTTTTCTTTTTATATCAGAATATTTTTTAATACGTGCCAACACAAGGCTACATAGTTTGTAATAAATCAATGTTTTTTTCCCATGAATTATTTTACATTCTTGTGACGAAAAAATAAGAAATAGGATCTTAAATTTATCAGGATAGTTACGTAGATTTTTGTTTATATTAAATTCTCCTGAAGATCTGTCTTTATTATTTTTATGCATCCATCTACGTTTTTTCTACGTCTTTTAAGAGCGTTGTTTTCCAACAACAGCCAACACTCTTCATCATTATCGGTGGTCAGTGGTCGGTGGTCAGAAGTTAACGGAACCAATATAGGCACCCTCGCCGGAAAATCGGTCTATATCGGATCTGATCTGATCGGAGAAATACGGATTCAATGTAGGTGTCGCCTATCGGATCGGATCGGATCGGATCTGATCGGATCGGATCTGATCGGATCGGATCGGATCGGATCTTATCGGATCGGATCGGATCTGATCTGATCGGATCGGAGAAAAACGGATCCAATGTAAGTGCGGCCTTACTGTACCTACCGGTATAAAGGTACGTCCCACATGAACACTGGTAAAATTTGGTTGTCAGATTCAGATTGTCGAGGCGACTCTCTAAGCGTGCGTCCATAGTGCACGCTGGTTTTCGAATAAGACAGCCATAGCTGAATCGGTGTGCGAATTATCATTCGTTTTTAGTTGTCAGCGAGCTTGTGCACTTTGGACTGGCCCATAAATAAGAAGGATTTAGCTACAACGACTCGGCGTCAGCTTTCCGGCTCGGAAACCAGCGTGCACTATCTACGGACGCACCCTACGGGTAGCGTCTAGGGTGCACCTGAATACAAAGGGTTATTCGTACACAGATTCGACGCTGACTCCGAAAACCAGCGTTCACTCTAGGGTACGTCCCATAGGGATAGGAAAAACCTACCGGTTATAACCTAAAACCGGTTTTTTAACTTCGGAATAATCGGTTTTTTCGGTTGTTTTTTTGACCCGGTTTTAACCGGATTTTTCATTTTAAAGTAATAACCGGTGAAAAACCGGATAAGTTACCTCTGGAAAAATAATGAATTCAGAGAAAAAATGGAGAATTTCTTTTATATATTATGGAGTTCATATATTTACAGAGAAACGTCTATAAACTGAAATAAAAGCATCTATAAGCTAGATCGTTAGTATATAATAGGTATTATTCTTCAAACCTAGTATTGACTGGAGAATAAACACGGATTTTTGTAGTATAGATCGACTGTATTTTCATCAGTGTGCGAAAATTGTAGATTATTGTAAATATAGAGCACAAAGATCATAGTAATTATCAGGAAAAAGATAACAGAAGGCCTAGCCTACGCCAACCAAACCCCAGTAGAAATAATGAACTACAGCTTCCTGGACACCATAATGAATGAAGAATGGACCAACAACCAGGATAAGAGTGCTATTGAGAAAACTAGATCCACCTTCAACCGGATAAGGGCCTCCCTCAACAGCCACAACCTCGCTTTTGGTATAAAAAGAAGAATGTGGCGATGCTACGTCTTTTGTGTCATTTTTTACGGTGTTTAATCATGGATCTTGAACGAAGATATGTACATAAAATTTGAAGTATTAGAGATATTGCTATGTATATCAAAAAATACTTAAGAACTCGTGGACTGATGAGTCGTAAATGATGAGATCCTCAGAAGAATGAAGAATAACCGAGTCCACCATCAAATCTCAAAAGATAAATTTCGAACACATTATGAGAAATGAATTTATCTATGACATTAGTTAAAAAAGAAAATCTACGGTTTCGTTTTCATTTAAATCTGTCTCCCTCCATTCTCCGATAGTACTATTTCTAGGTCTACCTGTTGTCAAGGAGGCTCTGAGGAAGACAAATTTACACCAACACGACCGTAGTTTCTCAATATAAATTAAAACTATTTATATCGCAGATTTTCTTATTTTACTAATGCCATACTCTGTATTAGAGTACACAGTCTCGTTTCATGCAGGTTCTCTGAACCGCAAATTTGAATATTTTCCTAGCGGTGCCTTTTGGTATTGTCATACCTGGGTTAAACAGAGAACTTCAATCGAGTCGAAATTCATTTCATTTATCTATGAGATTATGCTCTGCTATAAGCCATCCTTAACCCTTTACATATCGATTAATTATCTTGGTATTGATGTATTCTTCCAATAGTATCGATATCGATAACATTGATACCGATTCTCATGGAGTATTGCAAACTACAGTGCATATAAATATAACTACTGGGTATTGGCTATTGATTAAAAAAACCGAATACCGGTTATTGAAATAACCGGTTTTTTGGCCGGTTATAACCGCCAGGTTTAACCGTAAGTAAAAAAACCGGTATAACCAAAAACCGGTGTTTTGTCAATAACCGCCATCCCTAGTCCAAGATGCACATCCATTTCCACTTTTTTCCTTGATTGTAGTAGATATGTTAGTTTGCTATGTTCGTTCCTACAGTTTTGTATTAGTTATTCTGTTGGGTCAGTATATTTGCAGGATTTTTTAAAGATTTCTTTGCAGAAGTTTGCAGTTTTTTGGTTGTAGTTTCGACCTGTTTCCATATTTCTGCTCCGTAAAGTAGTATACTTTTGATGCAACTATTATGCCTGGTTAATGGCTTAGGTCTTAAGCTTAATAGTGCAGCCGATATGTGAAACAATTGTGCATTTAATGATAGAAGTATATAATTTCGACCACGTATATCACACATATACCTATAGGTTCAAATTTAGATATGGGGCCATCTCAGATTTTGCCTTTTACAAAAATGGCGGGCATTCAAAATGGCGAGTATACATATGTGACTAATAGCACGATAACTTTTGAACGAGACGTTAGATTTAAACCAAATTGGATATGTAGGTTCTTTTTTTGATACATAAGATCGAAGCCTTGAACCGGAGGAATCGGTTTGCCAGAAGTTATGTTTTTCCTGGTTTTTATGTAAAAATATGTTGTTTTTTTTTTCAATTCTTTCACCCTGTATGCAATAATTGTTCAAAAAGTTAATACTGCCATTGAAAAGAGCGTAAAAATATTTTTTAGGAAATATTTTGAACTTTTTTAGTTATGTTAATTACCATTTAATAAATGCATAACGTATCTTCACATGTACCTATATGCGGCAGATTCGTGCAAATATTATAAGAATTATTGTGCATTTAATGGTAGAAGCATATAATTTGGACCACATATACTACACATATAAAGGTTCAAATTTAGATATGAGGCCATCTTAGTTTTTGTTCCTTTTACAAAACTGGCGGGCATTCAAAATGGCGACTATAACTATTGAGCGAGATGTCAGATTTTAACCAAATTGGGTACATAGGTTATTTTTTTGATGAATAAGATGGAAGTCGAGGACCAGAAGAATCGGTTTACCAGAAATTGTGTTTTTACTGTTTTTCTTTTATGTAAAAATATGTTGTTTCTTTTTCAATTATTTCACCCTGTATATATAAATTTTTCAAAAAGCTGATACCGCTATTAAAAAAATGTAAAAATATTTTTTAGGAAATATTTTGAACTTTTAGTTATTTTAAATACCATTTAATAAATGCATAACGTATGTTCACATACCTACAGTAGGAAAAATGAACGAACATATAAAACACGCTGTATTTTCCTGTCACCCTGCCACACAAAAAATTGGCCAGCGCAAGTACATGTAATAATTATTGTTACATGTACTTGCACTGGACAATTTTCTTTGTGACACGGTGACAGGAAAATACAGCGTGTTTTATATGTTCGTTCATGGGTATTCTTTCATTTTTCCGACTGTATGTACCTATGGGTGGCAGATTCATTTTGAATGCCCGCCATTTTTGTAAAAGACAAAATCTGAGATAGCCTCATACTTATCTAAATTTGAATCTTTGCATGTGTAGTAGGTGTGGTCCAAATTATTTTTGCTTCTACCATTAAATGCACAATAATTTGTATATTATTATTTGCACGAATCTGCCGCACATAGGTACCTACATGTGAAGATATGTTATGCATTTATAAAATGGAAATTAATACAACTAAAGAATTCAAAATATTTTCTAAAAAATATTGTTGCGCTCTTTTCAACGCCGGTATTACCTTTTTGAAAAATTAAAATATACAAGGTGAAAGAATTGAAAAAATAAACAACATATTTTTACAAAAAAATCAGGTAAAACCCAACTTCTGGTAAACCGATTCTTCCGGTTTAAGAGCTCGATCTTACACATCAAAAAAAGAACGTATATACCGAATTTGGTTGAAGTCGGACTTTTTGTTTAAAAGTTATCGTGCTATTAGTCACATATGTATCGTCGCCCTTTTGAATGCCCGCCATTTTCGTAAAAAAAATCTGAGATGGCCTCATATCTAGACTTGAACCTTTGTATATGTAGTATATGTGGTCCAAATGATATGCTTCCACCATTAAATGCACAATAATTCTTATAATATTTGCACGAATCTGCCGCACTTAGGTATATGTGAAGATAAGTTATGCATTTATTACATGGTAATTTTTTTTTCTTTTTATGGCATAGACTTGGGTGTCAGTTAGCCAGTCACAACTTTTTTATTTTCTATTCATACATAAAGAAGGCAATGAGGTCCTTAGAGTTCCATAGCAAACTCTTCCATAGCTCTCTACTCAGTTCAAAAGCTGCAGGTGGCCGCTATGGTCTATCCAAGTTGCTCACCACATTTTTCCATTATACACTTCTTCTTCTTCTTCTTTTTCCATATGTACATAATATATCAAATTATCAGGATTAATAAATTTAGAGGTTAATTTTAGTTTCACAGATAAATTTCATTAAACAATCATATATATTTTTGCTGTTCAGAGACAATAGATAGAATATATTGAAAGGTGAAAAAACATTACATTTTATTAAATCTTCGATTAAATTATAGCTGTGTGGAATGCATTTTGTGCACTCAAAGAAAATATGATTCAAATCACCCACCTTCTGACATTCAGTACTAAGATTTGAATCAAAAAAACTTTATGGTATTTACATGGTAATTAACATAACTTAAAAGTTCAAACTATTTCCTACAAAATATTTTTACGCTATCTTCAATGCCGGTATTACCTTTTCGAAAAATTAATATATACAAGGGGAAGAAATTGAAAAAAAAACAACATATTTTTACAAAAAAAAAATCAGGAAAAACACAACTTCTGGTAAACCGATTCTTCCGGTTCAGGAGCTAAATCTTATACATCAAAAAAAGAACCCATATACTAAATTTGGTTGAAGTCGGACTTTTCATTTAAAAGTTATCGTTCTATTAATCACATATATGTATCGTCGCCATTTTGAATGCCCGCCATTTTTGTAAAAGGTAAAATCTGAGATGACCTCATATCTAATTTTGAATCTTTATATGTGTAGTATACATATGTGGTCCAAATTATATGATTCTATCATTAAATGCACAATTCTTATAAAATTTGCACGAATCTGCCGCACTATAAGACGTTGTTTAAGCTCAGCTTACGAAACAGACGCGTTACACCATTGGGGCTTAGATCAATTTTCGCTTGCCACAATGGATTGCCACGTGGATTGGATCGACAAGAATCGAAAATTATAGTGCAAAGTAAGTTAGACTTAAAGCATCCCTATCTATTAGCTGAGTTGGGCTAAGTTGGAGCTTAAATTTGTTGGTGCAATCAGGCATTAAAGATTTTAATTTTTGTTGTTTTCGATATTTCTATTTCGTTTGTTTGTCAAATTGTATTTAAATAAGGCAGCCTGTTAGTGTTTGATTCAGAGTTGTGACCACATAGCTCCTTGATAACTCCTGAGAGCCAGAAATAACTATCTGGAGATTATGGTCGAACTCTGAATCAAATAAAAACAAAAACTGCCTTTTCCATTTCCATGTATTTAAAGCGTTGAATGCATGTTGAGCTTTGAACTTGTCTACCTCTTCTTCTATACTTCCTTGCCGTATATCACTATATTATTATTTGGGTGGTCATTATTTTTTAAGAGTTTGGTTTTCTCTGTGTTTATTCGGAGTCCGAACGTGCTGTGCCAACTTGTGTGTTCATATGATTTCGGTATTCAGTGATCAGGCAGATGTCATTCGCAAATTCAAGATCTTCTAATTGGACGGCGTTATGCAGAAAGCTACCAACCCTCAATAGTGGCAAACTGAGATAATCAAGTTTAAAGTTTTTATTGATTTAAAAAATCTGTAGGATATGTTGCTACTACTTTGTAACTTTTTTTTGACTGTGGATAAATATTTTGGTATTTTCTACATGTTCAAATATTTTAATTGTAAATTTAAAAGAGAAATGGCAAATTTTTGTGGATTGGTAGGTTTCTGCATTTTGCAAAGTGGGGAATTAATACCAACAATATTAAATAAAAACAACAGTAAAGTTAGAAAAATTACTTTTATTTACAGGAAGTTAAGGATATGAATATTTAACGTATTAATTTAATAAATTTTAATATTAATCTACTTCATCCACTTCAAAATCTAGATCTTCAACATTCACATTGTAACCCTCAACATCTTCAGTTATGTTGGCACCCTGCAAATTTTGATAAAAAGTCAATGCATCAGCAGGAATAAGGTGCATCATTTCCTTTAAATTTTGTAATTTCGCCTCAGCGATAGGCTTCCCGTTAGGCCACAGTGGTATTAAATCGCTACAGATTTCTCCGTTAGCAGTTCTACCCCGAGAAGATTTTTTGATAGAAATATTTTGATACGGTTGTGAAAAATCGTGTTGTTGTATCATTAGCATAAATTGGTCAGACTTTTCTATTTTGGTTGACCTAATCTTCAACCAATTAATTTTTTCTTTATCTTCGGTCACTTTGCGATTAGCAATTTTTTTCTCAATGTTTATTACGCCTAAAAAATCTTCGACGTGCATTTGGGTTACTACCAATGGTTTCTGCTTTCTACAAGAACGCATTACCTCGATATAGTCATTTGGGGTATAATATAATCTTTGCTGTCGTTTAAGAGCCCACTCAATATCACTGAAATCAGTGTCGTTGGGCAAAAAACTGTGACCGGAACAGAGATATTTTACGGTAATGCTTTCTACGTTTGTGCGTTTCGCATGCAAAATTGATTTAAGCATAAGTATTAACTTAATATTTCGATTTTGCCCACCGCAAGAATCACACCAAAGCGTAAAATGTTTGACTTCTGGAGTTAATTTAGTTTTAACATGTTTTATAAGTCAAGAGCCTATTTTTTGGGCGCCCCTTCCAGCTGAACCTTCTACCCAAACGTAACAGTATCCTCTATTTTCTTTAGCACTGTGTATTCCTGCATTATACACCCACAACTGACGCTTATAAAATACGATGCCTGTAGGTATTCTGGGAAGCGGTAGGGTTGATCTGTTTGTTCAGTCAGTATCTTGAAATCATCTCTTCTCATTTTCTGTGCCTCCTCTGCAACTTGCAAATGCTTCGTATGTTCCTGCTTGAACTCTTTTTTTTCTTCATTCTTTTCATTATCAATTTTCATTTTAAAAGTATCGCAAACATTGCAGGTGTCTTTTTTAATGGCTTTATTTTCAAATTAAATTTCGTGTAGAATATGTTCTTGTATGACATTAAGCTTACGGGATTGGTTTCTTCCTGCTTGTACATGTCATACATTTGTTGTAAAGTGATACCAGGTGGTAAATATTTTGCCTCTGTTTGTTCCCGACGGTAGTGTGAAATGTATTTAGGTATTTTATTAATATGACTAACAACTGCTTGAATCCGTTCATCTGCTAATTTGTTTTTGCCTCCCTGCTTTAAACCTCTTTGATCACTAATAGGAGCCCGACCATGAAATTTCTTTAATGCAGTGTTTACTCGAAATGCAGTTACCTTTAGAGTATTTATAAACATTTCGCTACACACTTTTGTGTCCTTTATTTTATAAATTCGAGATAATTTCCTTTTTTCAATATTTCTACCATAAGACCTTTTTTTTCGATATCGGATACACTAGCAGCAATAAAATTAGTTTGAGCATCATATGAATTTAGCGACCAAAACCTCTCAAATTCATATTTTCGACTTTCAACAGAAACATTTTCTGCACGTTTAGATGTACAGTTACAATGGAAATCCCCAATATTTGCGGAAAGCTACCAACCCACTTGGATGCAAGTGGCGCTTTATTAAAATTCTACCAAGTGGGTTGGAAGGTTTCTGTAAATTAAAAGTATACTATCAAGTGGGTTGGTAGGTTTCTGCAAATTAGAATATCAGATAAATTTAATATGTGGCTTAGCATTTTTATAGTTTTATAGGTTATATATTATTCTAGAGGTGGTAGGTTTTTACAGAATGCAGAACTCGTATTTTGTTGTCCAAATATGCATCCAACCCAATATCTGATATATTGAGGGTTAGTAGCTTTCTGCATAATGCCGTCCAATTGTTTTAATAGGTTGCATCTGATGCTTGCTCAATCGTCAGTTACCTTTCTCATTATAATCTCCCTAATCTATCATAATAATATATAGGGTAGAGCAGTGTTTTTCAATCTTTTTGATTTTGCGACCCATTTACAGGTTGAAATATTCTGGCGACCCTCTGGTGTCATAGAAAGTCAAAGAAATAATTAATTTAATTAAAAACTACAAACATACGTTCGGTAATAATTTTTTCCTATTTTGGTACATTTATCCTTTAATATCATGGAAGAAATCTTATTTTTTACTTCCTGCAAACACTACTGGCCAGGGTTTGTACGATATGTTTTTAGAAAGCACTTGCAACTAAAATATTGATTGGGAAAAATATATCGCTATTTGTAGCGATAGCGTTAAAACTATGAATGGCAAAAATAGCGGACTCGTTGCAAAATAAAATCGATAGTACCAAACATATCCTGGACACACTGTTTTCTTCATCGACAGGCTCTAAGGTAGTACCTTCTGATATAAATAATGTGCTCAAGTGGGTATTAAAAATTGTAAATTCTATCAAAGGCTTTGCAAACCCGGCTATTCAGAATCGTTTGTGAAGATATGGACTCGCTTCATCAAAATCTCCTTTATCACACAAAGGTCAGTTGGCTATTCAAAAGAAAGGTGTTGACAAGAGTTCTGGAACTGAGAGATGAATTGTTAATGTTCTTACAAGATGCAAAATCTAAATATGCTTTCGGTTTTTCTGACCCTATTGGCTCTTGAAATTAGCATTTTGGCAGATCTTTTACCTTAACAAGTTGAAAAGAACCTTCAAAGAAGAGAAAAGAATATTTTAAAAGCTAAAGATAAAGTAAAAGTATTTCACGCAAAACTTCGATTGTGGTCAACCTCTCTGCAAAACAAAATGTTTGAGTCTTTTCCATGTGTTCAGAAGATTGATGAAGATAATGCAACAGACCAAAGTTTTGCAGTATTGGCTTACATTCTTTGCATTATACAGAGCTTGCATAATTTACAAGAGCAACTTTTGACATACTTTCCAGAGTTGCACTCTGAATCTGACAATAGGAGTATATGAATCCTCCCCTATTGACTATTGTCAGGGTATCTAACACCTTCAAACCCTTTGTTGGACACATCAATAGATCTGACTGATGTCAACAAAATATGAAAGAATGTCTTTTAGATTTAGCTGCTGATGGTATGCTTAAAATGGAATTTTATTCGCAAAGTGTCGACGTATTTTGGATAAAATAAAACATCAATACCCAGAGCTGGCAAGGGAAGGTCTTAAATTATTAGTGCAACTCGCCACTTCATACTTGTGTGAACTGACATTGTCTTCAATGGTAGACATTAAAACTAAAAAGAGAAATAGACTGCAATTAGAAAATGATTTGATTAGTAACATTTCAAAAATAGTACCACAATTTGATAAACTTTTGAAAAACAAATAAGCAAATCCTTCCCACTAAAATTGTGTTTTAAGAACCTCAACTTTTTCTTTCAGTCGACGACCCCCGAGTAAGGCTTCGCGACCCCCCTGGGGGTCGCTACCCACAGATTGAAAAACACTGTGGTAGAGAATAGCACGCAGCCCCATTTGACTCCACTTTCTACGGCTATTTCTTCTGTTACTTCACCTGAATGTTCCAGTATTGCTTTGTGGCTTTCCTAGAAGAGTTTAATAAAGTTTATGATTTTTAGTGGTATTCCATATAATCTTAGGATTTTCCACATTTGTACCCTATTCACACGGTCGAACGCCATCTCAAAGTCGATAAACCTCACGTCTATATCTTTATTCCATTAATTCGTTTGTTTTAAGATAACAGTTAAGGTAAGATGTAAAATATAACAAGATAACAGTTAAAGTAAGATATAAAATATGACAAGTTATTCCAGTACGACCAGTGTAGAATATTGCTTCCAAATTCTACAACCTTTTTCAAAATAATTTTGTGTCCAATAGTAGAAATGTAATTTTAGACTTAATATTTTCTAATTGTAACGAGTTGAGTGTTGTAAATGCTGCTGATTTAATTTTTCCTAACTACCTTAACCACAGTGGTGTAATGTTCGATGTTAATATAATAAATAACCATGATTCTTTAAAGTGCGCAGAGTCATATTATGATTTTAAAAACGGTGATTACATTGGTATGAACTTTTTCTTGTCGGAAATAAATTGGGAGTCACTAAAGGCTTTGAATATTGAGGACGCTCTGTCTAAATTTTACGATATTATCAATCATGCAATAAATTCTTATGTTCTTCAAAAAGTATGTAAGACAAGTACATTTTTCTAGTTTGGTTTAGCCCGGAGTTAAAACGATTAATAATAGAAAAGAAAAAATATCATAAAAGGTATAAGATGTTCAACAATTATGATGATTTTATTATTTTTCATAACTTAAGATCTGAATGTAGTAGACTAAGTAAAGATTGTTATAATTTATATGTTAGAGATTCTGAATTTAGAATTAATAGTGACTCACACACTTTTTGGAAATATATAAACAGTCGTAGGAAAAATTATGATGTACCATGCCGCTTATATTTAGGAAATGATCAAAGTAGTTCTGGGGAGGAAGCTGTGAATTTATTTGCCCAATTTTTTTCTAGAGTGTTCACTGACCACAATACAACCCCCCGCCACAATATAATTTGAAAATGCTGGTAACATGAGTTCATGCTATTTTAACATTAATACTATTTTTGAGAGTATTCACAATTTGTCTCCTAAACTAAATTTTGGCCCTGATGGCATTCCTAACTATCTACTAAAACAACGTGTTTGTACTATATCTAAGCCATTGTATACCTCGTCCAATTTACTTACCGTTGCACGTCATTCGCGCCATAGCCTGTGACACGATACCAACTCGAAATATTTAGACGGTGAGTGTGTTCTTTTTCAGAATCAAAATTATTCTAAAGGGGAACACACCTACCGCCTAGATATTTCGTGTTGGTATCGTGTCACAGGCTATGGCGCGGATGACGTGCAACGGTAAGTAAATTGGACGAGGTATATATACTCTTCAATAAATCTTTGCAAGAAGGGGCTTTCCCTGATTGCTGGAAACGTAGTTACGTAAAACCTATATTTAAATCTGGTTCAAAGTCAAATGTTGAAAACTACAGAGCAGTTTGTACTTTATCAGCAATTCCAAAATTATTAGATTATTTAGTTACTAAGCAGCTTACTTGTGAATTCAGTAGTATTCTGGTGAATGAACAACACGGTTTTGTACAGGGTAAATCTACAGTAACTAATTTACTTCTTTATCAGAGTGACATTGTTATTGGTTTGGAAAACAAGTTACAAGTAGACTCCATCTCTACTGACTTTTCTAAAGCATTCGATAAGGTCAATCATAATATCTTACTTGCGAAACTTACAGCATATGGTATTTCTGGAAGTCTCTTTGATTGGATGCAAAGTTACCTGACTAATCGAAGTTTAAGTGTAAAAATAGGATGTTTTCTTTCTAATGTTTTTACAGCTACATCTGGAGTACCGCAAGGTTCCCACTGTGGCCCCCTTCTATTTAATTTGTTCTTGAATGATGTTCACTCTATTTTTAAGGAAGTTAACTTTTTAATGTTTGCTGATCATGTTAAAATATATAAGACTGTCAATAATGATGATAACATTTTTCAGCTTCAGTCACAAGTAAATGATTTTTATGAGTGGTGTGTTAGAAATGATATGGAACTTAATATTAATAAATGCTTTTTAATAACTTTTGCTAGATCCCATTCGCCTATTCACCATCAATATTTTAATAATAATACTCCTGTCACACGTGTGAACGAAATTCGGGATTTAGGTATAATATTTGATTGTAAATTAATATTTTACTCTCACATTGACCATACTGTTTCGAAGGCATTAAAGATGTTGGGTTTTGTATTACGTTCATCAAAAGATTTATCAATTCACACAATAAAAATCTTATATTGCAGTATCGTGAGATCAATTATTGAATATGGTTCTATTGTCTGGTCACATAGTTATGCATATCAAATCCTAAATATTGAAAAGGTTCAAAACAAATTTTTACGTTTTGCAGCTTTTAAGATGGGTTTAACAGTCGGAAATTATACTTATGACAATATATTAATGAGACTAAATTTACAAACTCTTGAACGCAGAAGAGTCATGCTGAATATTTGTTATCTTTGCAAAATTATCTCTGGTGTCATTAACTCCGAAGAATTGTTAAGTCTTGTATACTTTAATATAACTGCTAGATTGACACGAAATCCACAAATATTCAAGGAACAACGGCATGCTACAAATTATGGTCAATATGCACCAATTAGTAGATTGACCGTGTATGGAAACAAGTTTAGTCATCTAAGGCAAGGCGCCCACTGAGGTGGAATGGCCGTGGCCCGTGGCGTGGTATTGAGTAGAGGTGGCCGACTCGCTATTTTATAATTACGTATTTTTTATGGGAAATAAGCCACAATTTTACTAAAAAATGAATTTATTAACGTTTCGAAGCCCAAATCGGGTTTCGTTGTCAAAATACAAAATATATATAAAAATAGCTTCAGAACAACTCGCTATTTTGATACAGCAGTTGCTTTTTCAGCATTATTCAACGTATTCAACGTATGTTGATATAAGAAAAGCAAAATAATATTTGTTTGTTTTGTTTCAAAAAGCAGTTTTGTTGGCATTTAATGAGAACATATAAATAATATAAATAATTATAATTATTGTTAAAATAATACATCTAAGTACGGATATTTTTTGAACTGACAAAAACAATATAACAAAATACATGGTGGTTGTAACATTTATATGGTCGTACTGTTTATTTAAATTTACTTTTGTTTTCACCCAATTTTGAAAAAATGTGAAAACTTTGAATTACCCACGTCCGTCTGTCTGTCTGTCCGTCTGTAATCACAACTACTCCGTCAATATACCAGCTAGAATGACAAATGAGGTGTCAAATGAAAGCTTATAATCCAAGGATGGTACTAACGGTGAGATATTTGACGTATCCTGTCTGTCCGTCGGTCCGTCCGACCGCGAATATAACTCCTCCGTCATTATACCAGGTAGAATTACAAATGAGGTATCAAATGAAAGCTTATAATCCAAGGATGGTACTAAAGGTGAGGTATTTGACGTAGGCTGTCTGTCCGTCGGTCCGTCCGACCGCGAATATAACTCCTCCGTCATTATACCAGGTAGAATTACAAATGAGGTCTCAAATGAAAGCTTATAATCCAAGGATGGTACTAAAGGTGAGATATTTGACCGAGGCGGTCTGTCCGTCGGTCCGTCCGACCGCAAATATAACTCCTCCGCCATTATACCAGGTAGAATGACAAATGAGATGTCACATGAAAGTTTATAATACAAGGATGGTACTAAAGGTGAGAAATTTGACCTAGGCTGTCTATCCGTCTTTCCGTCCGACTGCGAATATAACTCATCCGTCACTATACCAGATAGAATAACAATTGAGGTGTCGAATGAAAGCTTATAATCCAAGGATGGTAATAAATGTGCGAAATTTTACCTAGGACTTCCGGTTTTAGAAATGCGACCAGAAGTACTGTTTTAAAGTCACCGGAATAGTACACGTGATATATTATTCGACGTTACTTTGCAAGAAGAGAATAAATATATACTTTCGGTTCCATCACTCTCTGTTCATCTATCTTTCCGTCCGCGAATACAACTCCTCCATTATTAATACAGATAGAATGACAAATGAAGTGCCGAATGAAGGCTTATAACCCAAGGATGGTATTAAAGATGAGACATTTGACATCGGACTTCCGGTTTTAGAGTTGCAACCGTATGAACTGTTCTAAAGTCACCGAAATAGTATAAGCGATATATCATTCGACGTGCCTTAGCAAAATGAGAAAAAATTTTGGTTTTGGTTCTTATATCATTTCCGCTTAAAAAGTTCTAACCAGAATTGCCGCTATAGTCGCAGAAATAGTATATGTAACACAACAATCGAAGCGTATTGAAAAGTTGACTTTTAATCTTTAGTTCCTCTTTTGAAGTCATTTCTGTTTAAATAATGATGACGCAAAGTTTAGTCAAAATGACTCAAAATTAGTAAAATCGTATATCGATCGACGCAAAGTTACATGAAGCGTTCAAATATCGACTTTCAGTTCTACTTTAGATTAGTTTGGGTGAAAACCTAGGACTTACGAAGTCCAATTACTTGTTTTAACTGAGAATAAGCCACAATATTATTAGAAATTGAATTGGAAAGATTTGAATTTTGAGGTAAAATTAAACTTCCACTTCGGAAATTGCTCCAAATGAAATATATAGCAATGCCCTGCACATTCCTAATTAATAACGTCAAGTAAAATAGTATTGAAAAGTACGTGAGTAGTGTAGAACATACAGTTTTCCAAAGTTTGTTTTCTCTTCAGGTGACAGCCACATCTTTGATTTTTTTTAAATAGGAAAGTACATAAAGTGACACCTCATTTAAAAGCCTTTGAAATACTGATTACAAAAATATATAATACTTTAATCCTTTTTGAGAGCGTAGGCGCAAAATTTCGTTTGAATTATTTTTAAATGCATTCACTTTTTTTCGAATCCTGAGAAAACTAATAAGTGTTTTTGAAAAATTTAAACCCAGAATACAAGACTACAGTATTACCGAGGATCCAAAAGTCTCTGAGGAATTCTGTAATGTTTATTTTAATAAAAAGTTACAGGGGCGAAAAAAAAAAAAGAGAAAATTGAGTGTAATATTTAATTTTAAACATATCACTCTAAAGAAACTTTTTGTTTATTCTAAGGGACTTTTGTCCCTCGGTAATAATGTAATATTTCATTCTGTGCTTAAACTTTTCAAAAGTACTTGTTAGTTTTCTCAGGATTCGAAAATATGATTGCATTTAAAAATAATTCCACCGAAATTTTCTGCCTACGCTCTCAAAAAGGATTAAAATACATTATTGTAATCAGTGTTTTAAAGGCTTCTAAATGAGGTGTCACATAATGTACTCTCCCATTTAAAAAAATCAAAGTTATGGCTGTCACCTGAAGAGGGATCGCGCAATAATTCTTAAAGTCATTTTAAATCAAGTATATCACATAATTTTTGCGGAAGTGGATTATACAACAAAACAAATTCATATTCAATGTAAATAAATAAAAACTTAAGAAATAGAAAAGAAGAATTAAGTTATAATCTTAAGTTAAAGTAAATAATATAAACAGTAAATCTAATAAAACAAATATACTTATAATAAAGAATAAAAACAAATATGAAGTATCATCACCGCAACTGTCAAATAAATGGCTAAAATGTCACATTCGTTCGATTACAGTTATAGTGTGTTCCGAACAAATGTGCTTCATAAAAACGCTTTATAGTCCATTTAGGTATACAAATGAAATGAAACATATTATTGTGTATTTCTTTAAGTTAACATTAATAGAAATCTTCAAATATTATTTCTACGCGTATATAATAAAATATATCTAGTGGCTGTAATTCCCGTGTACTCGGAAAAATGATTCTAAAAAAGAACACACCTACCGCCAAAATATTTCGTGTTGGTATCATGTGACGTCACGGGCTATGACGCGGATCACGTGCAACGGTAAGTAGATTAGACGAAGTATAAGTAGGTGGGCACTGTATAGAAATTTGTAGAAAAGTAAAATAATTTTACCTCCAGTAAATTTGTCGGCGAGTTTGTATTCATAA
This sequence comes from Diabrotica virgifera virgifera, assembly GCF_917563875.1. Taxonomy (NCBI): domain Eukaryota; kingdom Metazoa; phylum Arthropoda; class Insecta; order Coleoptera; family Chrysomelidae; genus Diabrotica; species Diabrotica virgifera. The sequence continues at coordinate 193,283,904 of NC_065445.1, forward strand.
CAGTTGTTATAAAGTATTTATTACCTGAGAAACCCTAATAATATAAAACAGCTATAAAGGCCTTTTAGGCATTTGCAATAAAGCATAATACCCGATATAATTTAAATTTTTAGGATATTGTAGGTAAAAATTTATTCGTTTGGTTAAAAAGTATTATAAACAGCGGTATTATTTTATTAAAAGATATTTCAACAAACGGATAAATTTATTACGGGGGTAGGCGCAAAATCTTGGTCCAATGCTTTTAAATGCATTTTTTTTCGAATTATGAGAAAACTAATAAGTATTTTGAAAAATTTAAACTCATAACGAAAGATTACATTATTACCTTGGGCCGAAAGTCCCTGAAAACTTTTATAATGTTTATAATTATAATATACAGGCGTGAAAAAAAGAGAAAATTTATTGTGATTTTTAATTTCAAGTATTAAATTCAAACTAAACTTTTTATATATTTTAAGACACTTTCGGAACTCGGTAATAATGTAGTCTTTCATTCTGCGTTTAAATGTTTCAAAAATATTTATTGGTTTTTTCAGGAATCGAAAAAATGAAAAAAAATGAATTTAAATAGCATTGGACCAAGATTTTGAGCCTACCCCTTAAAAAGTAAATGGAAACGTTTCGGGACCTCTAATTTATATTCCATAAACAGGGATATTCCTATAACTGGTACTTACATTTTAACTTGTTGGATTTTTGAGATGCTAGATTCAATTCTTGATTTGACTTTCTGCCATAATGTGTCAATAGTCAAATAACAAAGCTAGCAATATATAATAATTATTAATTAAAGTGCTTATTAAAAATGGCAAATAGCCGAAAAGAGTTTTACCGAAAAATCCAGGAATTAAAAAGTTTCTATAAATATTTAATATATTTATGTTAAATTGTTGATCGTCTTGTATGATTTTAAAATTTTTAAATACGTCCTCGTATATTGCAACACAAACTCAACGTGGTCACCATTCGAGTACCACTCGAAAATTAAACCTGCTGTCGATTAGTGGCAAGGGAACTGGCGCTACGGCGCGGCACTTCCAAAATACCACCCCTTCAAGTTCAAATCCTTTTTATCAACGTTAAAAATTGCAAATTTTTATTTTTTTTTGCCAGATAGGGTGCACCCAATAATGAGCTTTTCTCTTCTTTGGATTTTTAGCATTGAGGTTGGCAAACTAAAGAAATAAAAGTTAATCGGTGCTACTATATAGTACTTAGTCTACCGCGCTGTATTATAATATTACAATGCTGACAAAAAAAAATCTTTACAAAGTGAATAAAACGCATAAATCATAAGAATTATTATTCTAATTTCACAAATTATGTATTAATTAATTACAAATAATTGAACTTTCCAAGTCCTAGGTTTTCGCACCCATGGGGATCGAAAGTAGAACCGGAAGTCGATATTTGAACTCTTCGTGTAATTTTGCGTTGATGGATAAAATATTTCGCTAATTTTTAGTAATTTTTACTAAACTTTCGGTCATAATTGTTTAAACGGAAATAATTTCAAAACCGGAACCAAAGATTTAAACTCGACTTTTCAATACACTTCAATTAATGTCACATGTACCATTTCTGCGAATCTGATATGGTACTTCGGTTAAGAACTTTTTAACGGGAAATTATATGAACCCAAAAAGCATCCGGTTCTTCTTCTTCTTGAAGTACCGTCTCCTATCGGAGGTTGGCTACCATCACAGCAATCTTAACTTTGTTGGCTGCAGCTCTGAACTATTGTATTTGTATAAAGCCTCCTACGTCCCACATTTCTCTTTTCCGAGATATTTCCTTGGATTATGAGCCTTAGCGGGGAGTACTTTTCCCGTCTTATTATGTGGCCTAACTTCCGGTTAGAACTTCTTAACCGGAAATGAATAAAAACCAGATTTATACATTTGTTCTCATCTTGCTAAGGCACGTCGAATAATATATCTACTATTTCCATTTGCCACCATTTCGGTGACTTTCCAACGGTATTTTCCTATTGCAGCTCTAAAGCCGCAACTCTGAGGTCAAATTTCAAATATATCACATGTACTATTTCTGTGTCTATAATATGGCACTTCCGGTTAGAACTTTTTAACCGGAAATGATCTAAAAACCAAAAGTATACATTTGTTCTCGTCTTGCTAAGGCACGTCGAATAATACATCGCTTCTACTACTCCGGCGGCTTTAAAACAGTACTTCCGGTTTATTCTAAAACCGGAAGCCCTAGGTCAAATTTCTCACCTTTAGTACCCATAGTAACCATATAAATAATAAATATATAAATATTACAACCAAATATTTTTCTCATCTTACTAACGTACGTCGAATAATATATCTTATACTATTTCAGTGACTTTCCAACGGTACTTCCTATTGCAACTCTACAACCGCAACTCCGAGGTCAAATTTCAAATATATCACATGTACTATTTTTGTGTCCATAATATGGCACTTCCGGTTAAAACTTTTTAACCGGAAATGATATAAAAACCAAAAGTATACATTTGTTCCCATCTTGCTAAAGCACGTCGAATAATATATCGCTTATACTACTCCGGCTACTTTAAAAAAGCACTTCCGGTTTCATTTCTAAAACCGGAAATTCTAGGTCAGATTTTTCACCTTTAGTACCATCCTTGGATTATAAGCTTTCATTTGACACCTCATTTGTCATTCTACCTGGTATAATGACGGAGGAGTTATATTCTCGGTCGGACGGACGACGTACAGCAGCCTAGGTCAAATATCTCACCTTTAGTACCATCTTTGGATTATAAGCTTTCATTTGACACCTTATTTGTCATTCTACCTGGTATAATGACGGAGAAGTTATATTCGCGGACGGACAGACCGACGGACAGACAGCCTAGATCAAATTTATCACCTTAAGTACCATCCTTGGATTATAATCTTTCATTTGACACATTATTTGTCATTCTATTTGGTATAATGACGGTAGAGTTATATTCGCGGTCGGACGGACCGACGTACAGCAGCCTAGGTCAAATATCTCACCTTTAGTACCATCCTTGGATTATAAGCTTTCATTTGACACCTCATTTGTCATTCTACCTGGTATAATGACAGAGAAGTTATATTCGCGGTCGGACCGACCGACGGACAAACAGCCTAGATCAAATGTATCACCTTTAGTACTATCCTTATACCAGACCGATAACCAGCCAGCCTACGTCAAATATCCTAATTTTAGTACCATCCTTGGATTATAAGCTTTCATTTGACACCTCATTTGTCATTCTACCTGGTATAATGATAGAGAAGTTATACTCGCGGTCGGACAGACCGACGGACAAACAGCCTAGATCAAATTTATCACCTTTAGTACTATCCTTGGATCATAAGCTTTCATTTGACACCTCATTTGTCATTCTACCTGGTATAATGACGGAGAAGTTATATTCGCGGTCGGACAGACCGACGGACAAACAGCCTAGATCAAATTTATCACCTTTAGTACTGTCCTTGGATTATAAGCTTTCATTTGACACCTCATTTGTCATTCTACCTGGTATAATGACAGAGAAGTTATGTTCGCGGTCGGACAGACCGACGGACAAACAGCCTAGATCAAATTTATCACCTTTAGTACTATCCTTATACCAGACCGATAACCAGCCAGCCTACGTCAAATATCCTACTTTTAGTACCATCCTTGGATTATAAGCTTTCATTTGACACCTCATTTGTCATTCTACCTGGTATAATGATAGAGAAGTTATATTCGCGGTCGGACAGACCGACGGACAAACAGCCTAGATCAAATTTATCACCTTTAGTACTATCCTTGGATCATAAGCTTTCATTTGACACCTCATTTGTCATTCTACCTGGTATAATGACGGAGAAGTTATATTCGCGGTCGGACAGACCGACGGACAAACAGCCTAGATCAAATTTATCACCTTTAGTACTATCCTTGGATCATAAGCTTTCATTTGACACCTCATTTGTCATTCTACCTGGTATAATGACGGAGAAGTTATATTCGCGGTCGGACAGACCGACGGACAAACAGCCTAGATCAAATTTATCACCTTTAGTACTATCCTTGGATTATAAGCTTTTATTTGACACCACATTTGTCATTCTAGCTGGTATATTGACGGAGGAGTTGTGATTACAGAGAGACAGACAGACAGACAGACAGACAGACGGACAGACGGACGTGGATAATTCAAAGTTTTCACATTTTTTCATGATTGGGTGAAAACAACAGTAAATTTAAATAAATACTACGACCATATAAATATTACAACCACCATCTATTTTGTTAAATTTTTTTGTCATTTCAAAAAATGTTCGTACTTAGATGTATTATTTTAGTAACAATTATTATTTATATGTTCACATTAAATACCAACAACAATGCTTTTTCAAACAAAACAAACAAATATGATTTTGCTTTTCTCATATCATCTTGAAAATGTTGAATAATGAAAAATAAAAAAGCAACTGCTATATCAAAATAGCTGGCCGAACCATCTCTAATAGCCAATACCACGCCACGGGCCACGGCCATTCCACCTCAATGGGCGCCTCGCCTAATAGATCTGTTTGGTTCTTCAGTTTCCTCTATTAAACAAGAACTCGGGCGTCTTGAATTTTGAATTCAAAAAATTAATTAGATTTAACTGTTATAATGGATTCAGTTGTTTTCATCATTTAACAATATTTTATATTCTTTTATTTTTTATGTTTGTGTTTTATACTTAGTTGTAGTTTTACATGTATCAAAATTTTATATTTTCATTATTAGGACGAAAGCTCTGCTTTATTGTATTTTGTATGTATTGGGTTTATCCCGTTAATTAATAAATAAAAAAAAAATAAAAAACTCTTACTGTAGTTACATGTTTTTTAGATTTCATCCCCTTGAAGGTGTTAAAACTTAACATTATTGATAAAATCCGGATAATACTTTTCCTGTCTAAATCGGACAGTTATGATGCTTAATAGAATGAAGATTAATGATTAGAATTTTCATATCAGAAATGGTGCATAATCAATAGAAATATATAGTCAGCTTACCTCCAAGGCACGATCCAAAAGAAAGAGCCCATATCAGAGGAGGTAAAGGCAAATGTAGTTCTTCATTATGTGAAAGATCAATGGCAATTCTTATCATCATCGTGGTTAACGGTAAATTATCGACAAACGCTGATGCTACTGCAGAGACCCACAGAATCAATACTATTGCTGTAGCAAGTCTTGAGTCTGGTCCCACTGAGGTTATTACGTATTGGGTTTGTTTACCTATGTAGTCGATTAGGCCTAAACGCGAAAGTGCCTAAAAGTAAATAAAATAATGAAGGTTTTCCCTACAAGTAATGATGAATAAAAACATTGATACTCTTATAACATAAGTGCTATTAATAGCAAGAGGACAGAATAAATTGGTATCGTAGCTGAGATTTTCAAGCAAGACGGCGAAAAACTACAAGAAATAATCTTCCGCTTAAAATTAGCAGCTTGGCAAACGTACGAAATGCTGAAACAATTGATTAGCGCTTTTATTCGACCGATCTAAAAATCGACAAAACGGAGGGCAAAAAGTATAGAAGTATGGCACTATTAGAACTTGTCCACAAAAGGCTTCAAGAAATTATTAGAAAGTTTATAAACATTTTCAATTTCTTTACAACACGAAAATGCAGCAGCTGCATAATACTCTGGTTAAATCGGAGAGTTCAGGAAGAGTCTATACCTACCGGTTTTGGAGGTTTTTTCCTCCTCATCAGTAGTTCCATATCCTCTCCTCTCCGATTTCCCCAGGCATCATACTTTGGGCCTTTATGAATTACAAAGAACGAAATGTCACGGATGTACTAGAGTACTAGAGCCATCTACCGAACAACAAAGTAAGTAGTAATCAATTAAGTTAGTTATCAAGTTATTTCAAATTCTCTCATCTTAATTTCCTCGGCATCCTGTATGATTTATAATTTTTGAAAATCTCGGGAGGTTGTAACCAAAGAAAGTATTCCACCTGTTGTTAATCTGGTGGTATGGGAACGATATTTATTGTCGGTTTCTGTGCTACTTCGATTGATAACTTACTTTATTAGAAAATGATTAATTAATATGTAAAATAAGGTAAAACAAAGTAATCGGAGAATATCAGAGAGAGTTGATACCAGGAAGAACAAACTTACTGATCAAATCGGGATGTTAAAATTACAATATTACAATATCGGTATGGTATGTTAAAATTACAATACAAAATTAGTTTTATCGGGTATTTTATTTTTTTTTTGTATCGGTTTAGGGCTGTTTTACTTTTAACGATTAGTAGCACAACGTTCATTCCACCACTGTACATGACATCGGCCGTTAACAGACTTAGATTCACCAACAAATTTCTGGGTAGCATTTAGGATAAGTTGCTGAAACTGGTCTATAAATAGCCGAGTTTTTTTTTTAATACTTGACATTAATCATTCGACAGGTCGCAATCAGATTGTAGTTTATCATTTGCTCAGGCGCGTAGTGTGCAGTGTGTGTGTCGAGTAAGTGTCTTGTTACTTAGTAAAGTCGACTTCATTTTTGAAGTTATACTTCTTTACGATCGAGAGTGAAATTTTATAATGCCGGGCGCATGCGCACACAGACAGTATATATTTCGTTGCTAATCTTTCAAGACATGTATGTATCAGCGCTGTCAGCGCAAATAAGTCATATTATATGATAAAAAAGGATATATTAGTGTTCTTAGTAAATGTATTATTTATTATAATTTTTGTGTCTTTGGATTTGTCTTCCTCGGGAATAAGATATTTTTCGTACTTCCGGGCCTAAAGTGACAACTTCACTCCCTTGTGACAGGTACTAAAGTGTCACATTTAATCCCTCCGGGATTAAATATTGACGAAACTCCCGGAACGATTAAATCACAAACAAACGAATTTAAGGGATATTTTATTGAAAAATATAATTAATTAGAATGGTAATTAACGTTAATATTCAAATTAATATTGTGACAGTTCGTCATATTGACCAGTCTTTCCTGGGTTAATGCAGCAGGTAACTGACGAGTTTACCTTAAGCATTAAATATTTATCATCCGGAGCCTCCCGTAAGAACTGATCTACCTGCTCAGACGTGAGAATTCTTGACTTCTTTGGCTTAAATCCCTCATTTCTTCTCTTCAAAAAAGCTAATAATTTTGGAAATTTACTTATATCAATATCTTCTCTAATGTTAATAACCGATTTCAGCATTGAGTAATGTGCCCAGAGAGTTGAGGCACAAACCGCTTTTGATTTATCATCGAAGTAGACTAACAGCGCATTTTCAGTAGGTTGTCTCACATTTTTTAAGCGGCACCACTTTTTAAAAGCATCGTACTGCTGCTCGTATAGTTTTCTAGATTTCGGTGGTAACAATTCTTCACCTACTTCGGCTGCTCTTTTATCAATATCAGATACACCTTCTTCACTCATGATACCAATAATTATCAATAACAATGTTTCTTTACAATGACACTAGTAATGACAATGTTTCTAAATTATAACTGTCACAACGCAATGTTACTATGGTAACTTATTTTAAAGACAGTTTATTAAATGAGTTGAAGAGAGAAAAAACTGATTGAAATTATTGAAATAATTAATAAAATCATACCGGAAGTACGAAAAGTATCGTATATACCTTGCGACTGAAGTACATTTAATCCTTCAGGTAAATTATGGCCCTCCCTGCGGTCGGGCCATAAACTTTACCTTCAGGATTAAATGTACTACTTCAGTCCCGCGGTATATAATGTACTATTATAATAATAGTAAGTATATTTAAAGTATTTTTGTACACTTCACTTGGTCTATTAAATTTGTCAGTATGTATGAGAAATCTTATAACCTGTCAAAGCAAAAGGAATATAGCTCAGTGGTAGAGCGTGTGACCGGAGATCAAGAGGTCCCGGGTTCAAATCCCGGACGATTCATATTCTTTTTTTTATGTCTTTGGTATCGTTTTAATAAAAAAATTTTAAAAGTGGTAGGCAAAGAAAGTTAGTTTAATATTTAAATAAAATACAAATAACCTGTAAGGTATATTAATTTTGTTGAAATTATAATAATAGAAGTATAACTTCTTACGTGCGTACAAATTACACAAAAATTCTTCTTTTTTTAAAAGAGGCGCTCATTCTATCCGAACGTCTGCGTTTCCTCAAGGGAGTAATGTCCCCGCAAGGATAGAAATATTTTCATTTATTAAATTTTTAATAAAGAAAAATTTCTTGCTCAGCTGGGATTTGAACTCACCACCTTTGGGTCTAAAGGTAGGCTTTCTTACCTCTGAGCTTATTTCTTCTTCTACTTCGTCTAGCCATTCACGTCCACATCTGAACATAAGCCTCTTCAAGTCTTCCTTTCCATTGTTTTTTGTTGTACGCTACTGTTGCCAATTTTTCCCGGCAGTTCGTTTCAGATCATCTGTCCATCTCATAGGAGGTCTGCCTCTGGGTCTTTTGTGTTCGTATGGTCTCCAGGTTAGAATTATTCTGTGCCATTTGTTAAGATCGCTCTTTGGTTTTCTGTCTTATCCATGTGTTTGTTTTCCTGTCCTTAAGTGATATGCCAATCATTGCTCTTTCCATAGCGTGTTGAGTGACTCTTGAGTATGTTCATATTATTTTTTGTGATTGTCCATGTTTGTGCCCCATATGTTAATATCGGAATAATGCATGCATCAAAAACTTTAGATCTAAGATATAGTTGAATTTGCTGATTTCTGAGTATATAGTTCGGTTTGCCGAATGCTGTCCATACTAACTTTCTTCTTCTTTTTATTTCTTCCGTTTGAATTTCCCTATTTAGTATTATTTTTTGTCCTAAGTATATATATTCTTCAACTTTTTCTATAACTTTGTTGTTTATTATTGTCATTGTTTCTTCGGAGTGTATGACTTTTGTTTTGTTTTAATTCATTTCCAGTCCTATTTTAGAAGATTCTGTGTGTAGTTCTGAAAGCATGGTTTGCAGTTCTTGTAGGTCAGTAGCTATCAGGATTATGTCATCCGCAAATCGTAGATTACTGAGGTAGCGGCCATTGATGTTTATTCCCTTATATTTCCAATTTAGATTTTTAAAAACGTCCTTCAAACCTAAGGTGAACAGTTTGGGTGATAGAGTGTCTCCCTGTTTGAGTCCCCTGTTTATTGGTACAGGGTTCGTGTATGTATTCATTTTTATTTAGGTAGTATGTAGCTGTAGCTTGGTTCATAGTTTCTTTTATTAAGTTAATATATCTGCTGTCTATTCTACAATTTTGCATTGCGCGTTTATTACGGCCGTGTGTTCTATAGTGTCGAAAGCTTTTTCGTAGTCTACAAATGCTATAAAAACTGGAACCTTGTATTCGTTACATTTTTCTATTAATATTTTGTGGTTAACAGGAGATCGGAAGTTGAATAGCCTTTTCTAAAACCTCCTGTTCATATGGTTGGTATTCATCTAATTTTCTTGTTAGTCGGGTAGTTACGACTTTGGTGAGTATTTTAAATAGGTGTGACAATAGACTGATGGGCCTGTAGTTTTCCAACTTTCGATTATCACCTTTCTTGTGTAATAAGATTACTTTAGAGTTGCTCCAGCCCTTAGGGACTTTGCCCTGGTGTAAACAACTGTCTATAAGCTTAGTTACAATTGCAATGAGTTCCTTACCTCCTTCTAATATCATAATATGTGGTAATCCTATCTTCTCCTGCAGCTTTATTTCTTTTCATGTTTCCCAATGCTGTAGTTACCTCTGAAATTGTTACTTTTGGCATTATTTCCGATCCAGCATTTTTTATTAATTTCCGTGCGGGTCTCATTTCATCGTCTTGTTAATGTGTTCTGTAGAGTTCCGTGTAAAATTCTTCTATTCGTTTCAGTATGTTTTCTCTAGTTGTGATTTCATTTTCATCTTTTCCCATTAATGATATTATCTGACGTCTTCCTAGTGTCGGTCTGAGGCATTTCATATTCTTATTTTTTTCAATAGTTGTTGTTATTAATTTTTCTTCTTCTTTTTTTTTGTTTTCTGATTCCTTTTCTAATCTGCCTATTAAGTTCTCTATATTCTGCGGTTCCCTTTTTGTTAGATTTATTTAAGATCTTCCTTTTTTCTATTTGTTGTATTATTTCTTTGACTAATTCATTGTGTGTTGTTTTGGGTTTTTTCAGTTGCAGAATGCTTTTGTTCACTGTTTCGGTTATCAGGTTATTCAAATCATAAATATTATTGGAGTTTATCTGCTGCATGTTAACTTGATTTAATGCATGCATTATCTTTTTATTAAATTCACTATTTTTATTTCTTCAAATGTCCATTTTTATCTTTTTTCATGTATTCTTTTTCTTTCTAGTTTTTTGTTTATTACTAGTTTTGTTCTGATTAGTCTATGGTCGCTTCCTAGGTCAAACATCTATTTCATTCTTTGTCTTTTTATCGGGGCTCATCCATGTCCATTTTCTGCTTGGTTTTTTTATTGAAAAAGGAGTTCATTGAGTACAATGAGTTCAAAGAGTACATTATACAAAGGTATATGTGTCGCCTACCCGCATACTGAGATCACGAGCCGCCACTGGGTTGATTCCAATGTAATGTTATCCCGGGCATTTAGACGACCCACGTTACGATAAAGGGGAATTAAGTAGGTAGCAAAAAGGATAATTTTGTCTGGAAATTTTGCGATCTTATATATTTTTGTTTATACCGTAAATGAAAACGTTATATACCTCCATTAAAATAAATAACGAAGCAAAGAACAGTAAAGTGGACCATTCGACTCTGGCGAAGATTGCATCCAAATCTTTGGAATCGTATAAAATCAGCAATAATATGACACCTAGAAGAGCTGTCCATCCAAGTCCAAGTGTACCTAAAAATTTATCAATTTGTATACCTATGTTTACGATGAAATTTTACAGACATGTTTTACATTTTTTGTAATCGACCTTACATAACATTTAAAATATGGCAACAGTTGCATAAAAAGTTAAAAGCATAGAGCGTTTTTTTGTTTTTTTTTATGCCTTGGTTTGAAACCTTTAGCCATGTAATTACATATACAGTGCGGTGGAATAAGTGTTGCCCCCCCCCCCTATTAACTTGTTTATTTTAAGAATATAAGCAAAACGCTCGGACAGGTCGATTTTTTAAACTAACCATAGTATATTATAGCATCAACGTTTCGAACTTTACGCGATCCCTTTTCAGGTGACAGGCATAACTTTGATTTTTTTAAACGGGAAAGTACATCATATCGCACCTTGAAAACCATATGGCAATATCTGCAATTTTTTCATGAAATGACCTTTGAATGTGGTCTAATAAGAAAAAAAATCTATTTTTTAATGCTATATAGCAGCGTCTGCAAAAAATTTTAAGTTAGGCACCAGAAAGATACATCCCTATGGCTTTTGTCAAAAATCGGTTCTTCTTTTTATACCATCAGGCATTATCTGCAGTAGTTGATGCTCTACGGTTCTAAAATTGGAAAAAAAACCCCAGATCTATATGGCAATATGTGCAAAATGTGACCCACGCTCGTAAAATGAAAGCAAGATCTACTAAGGAAACATCCTTTGAATGCAACAAAACAGAGTGCTGCATAGAGATTTGATTGCAACACTGGAAATAAGCGACAAGACTATAACAAATTGATATACAACGTCGTACTGCAGATCCCAAAAGAAAAGCGAATTATAACCGACAGACATTATATAAGCGACAAATTATAATATGCAAGACTTTAGTGTTAACACTAAACATTTGTAATAAATAAGTACAATCAATAAAAAACTGTTATTTTATATGAATTTTTATATAGTACATTATATACCGCGGGACTGTTATTTTATAGTACATTATATACCGCGGGACTGAAGTAGTACATTTAATCCTGAAGGTAAAGTTTATGGCCCGACCGCAGGGAGGGCCATAATTTACCTGAAGGATTAAATGTACTTCAGTCGCAAGGTATATACGATACTTTTCGTACTTCCGGTATGATTTTATTAATTATTTCAATAATTTCAATCAGTTTTTTCTCTCTTCAACTCATTTAATAAACTGTCTTTAAAATAAGTTACCATAGTAACATTGCGTTGTGACAGTTATAATTTAGAAACATTGTCATTACTAGTGTCATTGTAAAGAAACATTGTTATTGATAATTATTGGTATCATGAGTGAAGAAGGTGTATCTGATATTGATAAAAGAGCAGCCGAAGTAGGTGAAGAATTGTTACCACCGAAATCTAGAAAACTATACGAGCAGCAGTACGATGCTTTTAAAAAGTGGTGCCGCTTAAAAAATGTGAGACAACCTACTGAAAATGCGCTGTTAGTCTACTTCGATGATAAATCAAAAGCGGTTTGTGCCTCAACTCTCTGGGCACATTACTCAATGCTGAAATCGGTTATTAACATTAGAGAAGATATTGATATAAGTAAATTTCCAAAATTATTAGCTTTTTTGAAGAGAAGAAATGAGGGATTTAAGCCAAAGAAGTCAAGAATTCTCACGTCTGAGCAGGTAGATCAGTTCTTACGGGAGGCTCCGGATGATAAATATTTAATGCTTAAGGTAAATTTGGAAATTTGTTTATATTCAGAAATTTTAAGAAATCAATTTTTTTGTAGGTTGCACTTATTTTGGGCGTTGCGGGAGCTTGTCGTGGAAAAGAGTTGGTTGATTTAGAAATCGACGATGTGAGAGATTTGGGCGATTCCTTCCTAATTGCGATTAGAAACACCAAAAATAAAATTGACCGAAATTTTGTGATCAAAAATTCAGAAAACAGTGCCATCAGTTTTGTGGCGATATTTCGGAAATATGTGGCATTGCGAAAGACAGGGACAACTCATTCAAAATTTTTTGTTCAATACATCAACAAAGAATGTACTACGCGAGTAGTAGGAAAAAACATGTTTGGTACAATTCCACGGCAAATAGCAGCTTTCTTGAAATTAGAAAATGCGACGTCTTATACGGGACATTGTTTTAGACGCACATCTGCGTCTTTGTTAGCTGATTCGGGAGCAACAATAGACGTGCTGAAGAGACATGGAGGATGGAAATCCTCCAACGTGGCCGAGGGATATATTGAATCGTCTATTAAAAATAAACAAAAAATTTCAGATAAAATATTTGGTCAAGTCGCCGATTCGTCCACTATAGTTATGCCACAGTCCTCATTCTCGCTTCCTGTTTCCGCAGGATCTTCGAAACAAACACCAGTTCAATATGAAAAGGACCTATCTGTTACTCGTCAGTTACCTGCTGCATTAACCCAGGAAAGACTGGTCAATATGACGAACTGTCACAATATTAATTTGAATATTAACGTTAATTACCATTCTAATTAATTATATTTTTCAATAAAATATCCCTTAAATTCGTTTGTTTGTGATTTAATCGTTCCGGGAGTTTCGTCAATATTTAATCCCGGAGGGATTAAATGTGACACTTTAGTACCTGTCACAAGGGAGTGAAGTTGTCACTTTAGGCCCGGAAGTACGAAAATTGATATATTTTTTAATACCATATGGCCGTATGTGCTAAAATACCTATTTCCTGGGGGAAATTTTACTTACTTCTTAATTCATATAAAAATATGTAAAATTAAAGACAATTGTGCCAAATACCAGGTTTGCAGCTTAATTTTTGGAATTACAGTAAATAAAATTAACTTTACAAAAACTTAAAATGCTCATAACTCAATATTATTATTTTTGCAGTTACTGCCCTATGGTTTTCAAGGTGCGATATGACACCTCATTTAAAAGCTCTTAAAATACTGATTTCAAAAATGTATAATACTTTAATCCTGTTTGAGAGATAGGCGCAAAATTTCGGTCGAACTCTTTTTAAACGCATTTATTTTTTTCGAATTCTAAGAAAACTAATAAGTATTTTTGAAAAATTTAAACGCAGAATCAAAGATTAGATTATTACCGAGGGCTGACAGTCCCTTAGAATAAACAAAAAGTTTCTTTTGAATGATATATTTGAAATTAAAAATCACACTAAATTTTCTCTTTTTTTCACCACTGTGACTTATTAAAATAAACATTATAGGAGTTCTCAGGGACTTTGGACCATCGAGAATACTGTAACATTTCATTCTGCGTTTAAATTTTTCAAAAATATTTATTAGTTTTTTCAGGATTCGAAAAAAATTATTGCATTTAGAAAGAATTCGACCGAAATTTTGCGCCTACGCTCTCAAACAGGATTAAAGTATTATACATTTTTGAAATCAGTATTTTAAAAGTTTTTAAATAAGTTGTCACATGATGTACTTTCCCATTTAAAAAAATCAAAGTTATGCCTGTCACCTGAAGAGGGATTGCGTAAAGTTCGAAACGTTGATGCTATAATATACTATGGTTAGTTTAAAAATCTACCTGTCCGAGTGTTTTGCTTATATTCTTAAAATAAACAAGGTAATAGGGGGGGGGGCAACACTTATTCCACCGCACTGTATACAAATTAATCATTTTAGATAATTTGTGGTAACTTAATTTATTACTAACTTAGGGGAGTAATATAAATATATAGTGTGTGTTGAGTAAATAGAAGAAACCATGCACATCTTATAAATACTTGGGACATGAGCAACGCATAGGAAGGGACAATCAAACGTGCGAACTAAGCCGCCGCATAGGACTCACTTGGGTAGCATTCAGCAAGCTGAGCGCGTCCGTAAGTCAAAACTACCTATGTGTCTCAAAAGAAAAATCTCACAATAACTCTAACATTAACCAAGAAAATAAGAAATAAAATTTGAGTTACGCAAAGAGCCATGGAGCGCTTGATGTTATAGTCATTCCCCGTAGGGATCGAATTACGAACAAGGAAATAAGACGGAGAATAGGAGTGACAGATGGCATAGAAAGAATTAAGACCCTTAAATGTAACTGGGCGAGACACGTAGCTAGAACATCGGATAACAGATGGACAAAGTGAATAACACTAATACACAACAACAATAACACAACACAACAATAATACACTGGAGGCGAAGACAAGAAGCATATCGGAGTAGAGGTCGTCCGCGAACAAAATGGTCTGATGACATAAAACGGATCGACAAAAACAGAAATACATGGAAAATACTGAGGGAGACCTATATCCAGCAGTGGATAGATCCGGGTTGAATGATGATGATGATGATGTTGAGAAAATGTCTTATTAGTAAGTAAAGTCGACTCCAGTCGAGTTCTCAATAATTTTAACCGACCTATTTTACAATAAATCTCTGCAATAAATAAAAATAATTTTATATAATATTACATCACGAACAAAGATTCTTTGGACAAACTATATCAATAGTATACTTTTCTTTCTTTCCTCTGGATTTACTCTATCTGTTTCTTCTCAAGTAAACTCATACATTTGTCTTAATTCAGCATAGCCGGTCACTATCAAACATCTGTCAACCATAACAGAGTTGTGAATAAGTTTTCACAAAAATATATAATCACCGGCACAAAATTCCGCCACCCAAAATTTTTGATTAAAGATGACAATCTATAACTTTATTATTTGTACTCCGATTTTCAAGATTCTTGCATCAGTTTGTAGGTACATGTATTGATGTCGTTTGTTATTAGGTTTGTTCTAGCAAACAGTCAAACTAGTCAGAAACCGTCAGCAAACAGTTGGTCAGTGAGAGAACGTAATACAGTCACCAGTGCTATCCCCTCTACTCGCGCTGGTCCACTATTCGCTGATGGTTTCAAACCGTTTGAAACTGATGTTAGAACAAACCTATTATTCCGATAACAAAAACTTTTTGCCAGAATGGATTATACGGGGGTGAATGGAAGCGTTGTAATTTCTCCGAACTTTAAAAAATTCTGTGGAAAAATTGGAGGGCTGCTTTACTCCTTTTGTGTTATCCTGGAGGTATCACTAAGGTTTTGTTTTTTGAATTATCCGAGTATCTCCTTTATTGTAAGAGCTGTCAATAAAACCTTTCTTTGAAGGTTTATTTCATTAAAATTATCAAGCGCACCAAAATTAACAAAACAAAACAAAATTAACAACAAAACAAAGCAACTCAATAGCGGATATGTCCACCTCTTGCAACAACGACTGCTCGCAATCTGTTTGGCATCGAATAAATATGTGTTATCCTTGCCTGGATAATAGACCGATATTCCTCTACGAGACCCATAACTGTACCAAATTTTCTGAAGGAATAGGATGACAGCGAATAGCTTTTCTTAATTTATCCCATAAATGCTCAATAGGATTGAGATCTGGGCTGCGGGCCATTCAAATCTTATCAATCCAACCTCTATTTTATGAGTCGATCAATGTTTTTATTTACAAAACATGGTGCAGCTCTTACAAGAAAAGATATAATTCGGATAATTCAAAAAACAAAATTTTAGTGATGCCTCCGGGATAGTATGATAGGATTATGAAACAAAATCAGCTCTTCCATTTTTCCACAGAATTCTTTAAAGTTAATAGAAAATGCAACGCTCCCATTCACCCCTGTATAATGCCATGCAAGCAAAATTTTTCTGTTTCCGGAATGATATCAAACGATATCAATACATGTACCTACAAACTGGTGCAAGAATCTTGAAAATCGGAGCACAAATAAATAATAGTTATAAATTGTCAAACTTATCAAAAATTTTGGGTGGTGGAATTTTGTGCCGGTGAGTGTAAAACCATTCCTTGTATCGCATCGTTTAGTTGCCTTACTGGAGACCTAAAATGAAAATGCATAGTAATTTGTAATATGCGAAATCGGTCGTCGTAGGTAATATTAAACTGATTGTGAGTCATCATCAACAGGTATTCCATCCGTCGTCGGATGTAGTCTCCTACTTAACTCTCCCTTATGCCTCCTCTACACATCAGCAGACGCGTCCGCGGATGTATTATAACACGCTGACCACACATCTGAAGGGTCGTTCAGTCTTGGCATTGAAATACTTTGATATGTGCTGGAGAAACCGACAAGTATCGGATGTGCTGCAGATGCGTCTGCCGACGTGATATACATACATCCGCAGACGCATCTGCCGATGTGTAGTGGAGGCATAAGATGTGTCCATTCATTTCTATTTGCTGGAACTTGCATCTAGTACATTCTTTCACGGTTTTTGCTATAGATTTTAAAGAACCGCTTGGATTGACATGAAATTTGGCATACGCGTAGCTAACATGTCAAAGAATAAAAGTTATACGGTGCCAATGTGTGCTTTTGCCCTTTGGGTGAGTTCCACCCCATCTCGGGGGTAAAAAAATATATGTCCAAGATAAGTCCCGAAATGCATAAATGGATAAATTCTAAGTAACTTTTGTCTTGTAGAGATTTTTCACCAAATCAGTACTTTTCGAGTTATTTGCAAGTGAATATGTTCATTTTTCAACAAAATAACCACGTTTTTAGACGGTTTTTCGCAAATAACTCAAAATGTAAGCATTTTGTCGAATAATATATTCTTAACAAAACTATAGCCTATAAAAAAGTGAACAAAATGGTATGGTGTATATATTAGGTCTCTATACCTAGCAAAAGCAGAGTTATAGCTAATGAAAAATAGGTTCATATTCGAAACATTCCAAATATAATAATTCAATGTGAAATATCCAAATAATGAAGCATTATTGGGGAAAATACATTACAACTTTTTTAAAGTGTTTAAAAAAAGATGTATTTCTGTTTTAAAAAAAATTTCTAGCATCAAATGTAAGCAAGTTGCGCTCAAAATAAAGTTGGTCTTTTTTGTTTTGGCAAAAAAAAATCAGGAAGATCACTCCCCAATTAGCAACTGAAATGAAATTAATCGTTACCGCTTCACAAATTACTTTAATTATGTTGTGTTTATATATGATCTGTAAGTTTAATCGATCCAAAGTGTTTATTTTTGAAAAAATTTGGTTTTAAAGTAAAATTTTTTTAAAATTCCAATTTTGAAAAAAATTATTTTTTTACACTCGTGATAAGTGATTCGTTCAAGCCCTTTTAACTACAGCTCTTTCAAAAATAAGGACTTTAAACCGATGAAGCTTACGGATCATATGATCATTACATACGCGAGTAAAAATCTTGTGAAATGGTAACAATTAAGTTCATTTGAAATGCTAATAAGGGGGTGATTTTCCCGATTTCTTACCAAAAAAAGGGACCAACTTTATTTTGAGTGTAACTTGTTTACTTCTGATGCCAAAATTTTTTGTTAAAAAACAAAAATAAGCATTTTTAAACCCTTTAAAAAAGTTAAAATGAGTTTTCCCCAATAAAGTGCTTCGTTTTTTGGTTATGGCACGTTAAAATATTCGATTTGGAATTTGACGAATATGAATCTTTTTTTTATTAGCTATAACTCTGCTTCTACTAGGTATAGTGACCTAATATTCACCTTGTGAGAACAATAGTGACGAAACTTCAAAATGAACATTTAGAGATAATCGTATTTGAAGTTTTGATGAAACTGCTAAACAGTATAACTGACTTATAGGTAATCATTTTGCAAAATTTTTCTAATAATGTGCTTTCTAGATATGTAAACCAATTAATAGATGTAATTTTATTTGAAGAAAAGATGGATATTGTATTTATTTTTGATTTTTTTTTCTGCGTTACGCCATTATTGCATTATCGAAGGTGTTTAATTTGATGTTTCGCCACTATACTTTAATACTACTATACTACAACAGTTTAGTTTCTGTTTTAAATAATTAAAAAATTTACTTTTAAAAATAAATTAAACGCATCAAATAAAATATTTTATTGTACACACCAGTTATGCGCAAAATGAAACTAAAGTACAATAGAAAAATAACAAAATAAGATCTTAAGTAATAATTATGAAAACGATAAACATGATAAAAGATCAAAAGTAAGCAAAAGAACTATGAATAGTAAAATTAAATTCATCATTTCACTTACGTATGTTTCGTATTTCAAACTACTAAAGAAATGATTGTGGATAGAAGGAATTGATTTATTTTGTAAGACTTCTTTTTAGAAATGAATATTGGTTCTTGATAGTTTGAGATTAATCAATACTGATCCAAAGTGGATAGACGCTTTCTTGGTTTGCTATTTCTAAGTACCAAAGAACGATTGAAACTGAGTTTCTCTGTATGAAGTTTTTTAAAAAGAACACAAAAGCAAAAAACGACCACACAGACAAAAGTGCTCATTCGCCACTATTGCACATTGTACTACTATCTTTAATAAAATACTAAATATTTCAAATACATGTAGGCACGGCGTAATTACAGATTCGCCAGTATTGATATAAAGTTTGGCGTGCTTTCGTCGTTAATGCATCAAAATATTTGACAAATTCACAATACCATAAAGACTTGTAGGCGCCCTCTAGTAATAAGGAAATTAAATAATTGTTAGCCGACATTGCACATAAAAGAGGGCATATTTAGATGTCGATTAATGGACTTAACTCAAAAACGTTAATTTTCGAGTTTCGCCACTATTGTTCTCACTAGGCGATATACACTATGTTTTTCAATTTTTTAACTTGATATATTTTTGATTAGAATTTTTTTTCGACCAAATACTTACTTTTTGAGTTATTTGCGAAAAACCTTCTGAAAACGTGGTTATTTTGTAGAATGATTAACATATTCACTGGCAAATAGCTCGAAAAGTATTAACTTGGTGAACAAACTTAATAAAACAAAAGTTGTTTAGAATTAGTAATTTTATCCATTTCCGGACTTATTTCGAACATATATTTTTCACCCACAAAAGGGAGTGAAATTCACCCCTAGGGCAAAAGCACATATCGACACAATATCACTTTTTTTCTTTGACTTGTTAGCTATGCGTATGCCGAATTTCATGTCAATCCAAGCGGTTTTTTTAAATTTAGGGATTTTGCAATATTTTACCTTTAAAGAACGTACTAATCCGTTCGTGGCCAGCCATTCGATTGATGTCATCAGTCCATCTTATTTGAGGTCTCTCTCTACTTCTTTTGCTTGCCCCTGGTCGCCATTCAAGAATTTGCTTCGTCCAAAGGTTCTATTTTATCCTTCCCAAGTGTCCTGTCCAGTTCTATTTTAACATGGCATTCTTCTGGATCACATCTGTTACTTTTAATCGTTTTCTTATCTCTTCGTTGGATTTGCGAACATTAAGCTTAATGTTCAGCATTCTCCGTTCCATAGCTGAGTCACTTGAAGGTTGTGGACTACGGTGTTGTTAAAAGCCGAAAAAGCCCGTGTTTCAATTCCATATATCAGAACCGGCAATAGGTACTAACTGATTGAATGTTTTTGCCTTTAAAGTATTTGGTAAGTCAGTCTGATCGTGAGTAAGTCTACTTTTATTTCTCTTAATTATTGTCTTAATTGAAATGGACGGTCACGTGAAACGCATTTATCACATTAGATATTTATTTTTTACTCATACGAGTATACATAATATACCGATACATATACTACGATGTTACGGAAACTTTTCTAATTACAAATTACAAAAAACTATCTTCCTGTTACAAGCATAAAATTTAATTAAATAGTATGTCATAAATATTCAGTTTTTCGAATTCCGAGGACGAATTTCGTGCAGATTATTCGAAACCCCTCATAAAATTAGTTTTTGCCATATTAGTATGGTATGATAGAATTTATTAAAAAAATGAGATAACGCAGACATCCAAAGTGAAAGTTATCCTCCAACACCAAATTGTTCTATATAGTCCATATGATGTTCAGAAAAAAGTCACACCTTTTTGAGCGTCGGGTTTGGGGGGAAGAGGGGGGAGTAGTCGGTAAATTCGTAGTTTTTTTACGGTTTTCGTCAATATTTCTAAAACTATGAGGTTTAGCATGAACAACCTTCTATTCAAAAATGTTCTACATTAAATTTGAAATAAAAAAGGCCCTATACATAATCCTCCTAAAATGAACGGTTCCAAAGTTACGGAGGTAGTATAATATAATTGGTCCAAAAAAAGGCCTAACCCAGACATACAAAGTAAAACTTTTCCTTTATATTCTAAAACTTTTCCTCCAACACCAAATTGTTATCATATATGTCCACATATTGTTCAGTAAAAAGTTACACCATTTTGAGCGTCCGGTTTGGGGGGGAGATGGGGGAGAAATCGGTAAATTAGTAGTTTCTTTAGGTTTTTCGTTAATATTTCTAAAACTATGTTTAAGCATAAACAATGTTCTATATAAAAACGTTCTATATAAAATTTAAAACAAAAATGGTCCTATCCATAATTGTTATAAAATCAACGGTTCCAGAGTTACGGAGGGTGAAATGTGGAGGTTTTCGATAGTTTTTATATTTTTTGGGCAATTGATGATGATGTTGGGTGGTGAGGTTGACGTTTCTTCAAGGCCTTATCCTAACATACCATCAGCCACTGAAATAGCAAATCCTGTTAAAGAAAATTTCTTCCAATGAGTAAAAATATTATAAATTGCCAAAAAATATAAATAGTATCGAAAACCTCCACTTTTGACCCTCCGTAACTCTGGAATCGTTGATTTTATAATAATTATGTATAGGACCTTTTTTGTTTTAAATTTAATGTAGAATATTTCTGTATAGAACATTGTTTACGCTAAAGCATATTTTTATAAATATTGACGAAAAACTTAAAAAACCTACTAATTTACCGATTTCTCCCCCATCTCCCCGCCCCCAAACCGGACGCTGAAAATGGTGTTACTTTTTACTGAACAATATTTGGACGGACCATATAGAATAATTTGGTGTTGGAGGAAAACTTTTACTTTTAATGTCTGAGTTAGGCCTTTTTTTGAACCAATTATACTATACTACCTCCGTAACTTTGGAACCGTTCATTTTAGAAGGATTACGTATAGAATCTTTTTTATTTCAAATTTAATGTAGAACATTTTTGTATAGAAGGTTGTTCATACTAAACCTCATAGTATTAGAAATATTGACGAAAAACGTAAAAAACTACGAATTTACCGATTTCTCCCCCTCTCCCCCTAAACCTGACGCTCAAAATGGTGTGACTTTTTTCTGAACATTATGTGGACCATATAGAACAATTTGGTGTTGGAGGATAACTTTCACTTTGGATGTCTGGGTGTGGATCTAGTTATACCATACTATATCTATAAAAGTTACGTACAAAATGCTTTAATATTTATAAAGAGTAATCTTAATACTTACGAAATGCGGGTATGGAATTAAAGAAAAATAAACATATAACTAAAGCCAAAGTTATTCCAGACTTTATTAACAA
Organism: Diabrotica virgifera virgifera; assembly: GCF_917563875.1. Lineage (NCBI taxonomy): Eukaryota > Metazoa > Arthropoda > Insecta > Coleoptera > Chrysomelidae > Diabrotica > Diabrotica virgifera. Next base: position 193,306,151 of record NC_065445.1, read on the forward strand.
AGATTTGTTTTTAATGGGATACTAAAAGCAAAACAAATATAAGAAATGTAAAAATATGTAGAGTAAAGAAAATTAACATATTGAACAACTGTCTACACGATGTTATACATTACTTTAATAATTGATGAATTTTGATATAATATTAATAACTAAGTAATTCTTGGTCCAGTGCTGTTTAAATGAATTCATTTTTTTTCTTGTCCTGAATCAGTATTTTTGAAAAATGTAAAAGCACAATTAAAGATTACTTTATTACCGAGGGCGGAAAGTCACTGAAAGCTTCTATAATATTTATTTTAATGAGTTACAGGTGTGAAAAAAAAGAGAAAATTAAGTGTGATTTTTAATTTCAAATATTTCCTTCAAAAGAAAGTTTTTGTTTATTCTAAGGGACTTTTGACCCTCGGTAATAATGTAATTCTTCCTTTCAGGGAATCCTTCTTCCGCCTCTGCCCTCCTGGTCCTCGTCCTTCTACTTTTCCCTGTAAAATTAGGTGCAGCAATCCATATCTTTCGCTGTTTGTCATAATGCGACCAAAGTATTTTCGTTCTTTGTGTTGTGATTAACAGATCTTTTTTATTTGTATTCTTAATACGACGTCCTGGTTACTGACGTAGTCCATATAAGTTGTCTTCAGGACTTGACAATAAAGCAACATTTCGAAAGCCTCAATTTTCTTGCAGGTAGCGTCTGTGAGAGTTGACAACTCTATTATGTACAGCAGTGTAGGGAAGATATAAGATCATAGTAATCTGATTTATATAGGTATTAATGAATCATGACATTTGAATAGTTTAGCCATTTTTGGCAGATGTTGCTTTCTCTATCCTACTTTTGATTTCTAAGGAATGGTTCACTTGTCGTTGACGTTCGTACCAAAGGAGGTGAATATTTTTACCCTTTCTATTCGTTGACCGTTGATATTTAATACAGCTTGTTCAAAACTCGTGAAAATATCCTAAACTTCTAATATTGATTGTGCCACTGCATCTACGTCATAAGAAAAGGCGAGTACAATTTTTGCTTCCAGAGCAGCTGTGTGGTTTGACTTTTGATTAAATTTTTCGCATGACATATTCTAAGGCCAGGTTAAACAACAATGGAAACAACGGATCTCTCTGTCACAGTCCATATTATACGCAAAAAGTATTTGATATTTTCCCTCCATTCTAACTTGTGTAAGGGAGTTACTTACACACATTTGCGTCAACGCAGTTAATTTCTTGGATCCAGCTCGACCATTGCCTTCCATAAACGATTAATTGAATAATTAGCCTATTTAATGCACGTCTCGATTATATCCCTAAGTAGTTTTCAAGCATTTGTGTAACAGTAAATATTTGACTAATAGTCGATCTCCCAGACCTGAAACCACACTGGTAGTCACCAAATATTTCTTCGGCGTATGATTCTTTTTTTTTCCATTCTTGTGTACTTGTACATAATACTACCACACCATTATTTCGGCAATATTTCTTGTTGCCAGGCCTTTTCTATTAATTGACGGATTTTACCTATGAGTTTATGACCACCTTTTTTAATTAATTTTGGATCAATATTGTCCATATCAGGGGATTTATCGGTTTTAAGCGTTTTTATGGCATGACTAATTTCTTCTAGGCTTGATGAGAGTATTTCTAATTCGACTGTTTAATACTCATGTTTTCCGTTGTTTCCACTATTTTTTTTTTGTTGTCTTCAGTAAAATCTTGGATTTTCAGGACCTCTTCAAAGTATTCAGACCACATTTCTACTATTTTGACAATTTATATATTATATAAGACTTATATAAGTTAAACCATGATACACTTTGTTCAAATCGACACCAAGAAATACACTAAAAATTGAGTTAGAGATTAATTACCTGTTTCTTTAAATTCTCTACGCGGATGACATGCGTCGATGCGGTTTTACACTGATTAACAGTATCTTTTAATTTATTTTGTAACTGAGCCATTTGTTTCAGTAAACTTTCTTTAACGATATTTTCATCTTTACTGTAACTGCTTACTGAAGCTGCCGTTCGCTCCCATACAGCAATTTCTCGTTTCAAATCTGTAAGAAAATTATTTAATATCTATTATATTTTGCAAATATGCAACAAAAATAATTAGTTGTATATTTACGAACTGTCTACAACTAAGTCACTGTCATAAGTAGACTTAGGCAAATATGCAAATAAAAGGTATGAAATATGCGCATATATATGCAGTATTTTACGCAAAAATATGCATGTTTATCTAGAAAATATGCAAGTAATAAAATATTAATTCACATGTACCTATGTATTTTACAAACTAAGTTAATGTAATTAAATATTTAAGTTTAAGTATTTTAACAAATAAAGGATATTATTTCGAATTGTTGTAACAACAAATTATTAAATGCGGTTTTGTAGGGGTATATACCTCACAGAGGGATCCATCCATATGTACCCCTCCTACGATCCCTAATAAGGGTGAAACGTACCTAAGGGCGTTATGGTCCTCTCTGAACGAATTGAAATGTAAGATGTCTCATTTTCGTTTTGCAGAGAATTTTTTTAAAAATATTAAATAAAAATCGATGTAGGAACCTTAAAATTATCTTAAAAAAATAAAAAAATATTTTAACTTTTCTTTGCATAGCAATTACAATATTTAAATTAAAAATATCCAATTAAAAATTCGTGGAGTAACCTTGAAACTGTCTGCGCAAGAAGGAAGGACCCCCAAATATTTACAGGAGGCCTCAACCTTTTCTTTGTATATTTAAAAAAAAAATACTATGAACATAAATTAAAAGCACTTAATTAATTAAGTGCAATATATATGTTCTTGTCTTTAGTAAAATAAAGCCCAACTAATGCTGTTGTTCAAGAAAAAAGTAATAGCGACCTTCAGTAGACTATTGAATGATCGGCATTTTGAAGATTTTTCCATCTCAAGAAATTAAAAATTGCTTGAAAACGAAAAAATACATCGATTTCTTGCACACCAGCCTTGTGTTCGCACTTATTAAAAATATTCTCAACTTTTAAAACGTTTATTTGTACCACCGTGTAAATATTTAAAATAAAATAACAAATAATACGTAGGTACTTACGGTTTTGCCAAAAAATGAGCAATAAACTTTATCCATGTCCATAAATACCTCTTAGTTGAAGCACTTTCAAATTTTATCACAGTTTATTTTCGGCATTTTCAAAGTACAATTAGTCACACTTACAAAGACACGTGTTCACGGCTTCAATTTTTCGACTTCAATAACAAAAGTAAAATTGGCCGTTAAAATAAAAATTTTTACCTAGAGATATAAACTGGCAGATTTTGGAACCCTCACATTCAAGGACAAAACTATAAGCCGTTATCTTTTATTAGTTACTACTTTCGGTACCAAAAATTTTAATACCAAGAGATTAAAAAACAAAATATTAGGATTTCCAAGCTATTTGTTACAAGAATATACATAATTACAACCAAAATTTCAAATTATATGCACTTTATGCACACTTTTATAAAAATATGCAAAAATTTTACATATTTGCATATATTATGCATAGTATGCAAAATATGCAATATGCATATTTGCCTAAGTCTAGTCATCAGTACCTATATCGAAAACGAAAAAAAATGTGAGATGCAGTTTGTACTAATTGTATCCTTAATTCTTGATCTGTTCAACACAATCAGCCGAGAGATCTACTTATAAACTTGCGTTACATAACAAAAGACTTGGGCCGTTGACGACCAAACAAGAACCCTAAGAACTAACAGAGAAGACATATGGCAGAGACAGGGAGATTGTATTGTCGTGATCCAAGTATATAAAGATGATCAACGTCAGTGACTTGCTCACCAAAACCCCCAAAAAAACGGAAGAGAAACCTAATATACTATAGAATGAAATAAGACTGGCGATCAGTAAACTTAACTATAACAAAGCAGAAATGCTCAAAACCACAGAAGAAATGCGACAACTATAAAACCATCTCCCTTATGTCACATGCCAGTAAAATAATGATTCATATTACATATCATTGAGAGACAGAAAACTGTCCTGCAAAGAGAAATACCTAAGAGCAAACTGGATTTGCCAAAAGTAGAGGTACTCGAGAATAGCTTCTAAATATAAAACAAATAATAGAAAAATCTAGAGAGTTCTACATCCCACTATACATTTGTTTTATGGATGATCGCAAATCGTTCGACAGGGTCAAATGGCAACACCTATCGCCCTTCTTGCAAATAGTCAAGACGGGTTAATTGATCTCATTCGACTGATTAAATATATACATACATAATCAAAAACCTCTTATACCTGAAGATGTCGAAGTGTACAAGATCTCTTAATTTTTTCTACTTTACGCCACCCTTTTTTGTCTCTAGCTAGTTCCTTCGCATCACTTCATGTCTTCCTTCTTTATCTCACAATAAAACACTGAAAAACGTTTGTTTTCTATACTTCCACAAAATTTATTACAACTATGTTATTACTACAGCTGTTTCGGCAAAGGGCCTTTCTCAAGTGATATATTTTACCATGGATTCAGTAGCTAACGATCCACCGTAGTGAACTGGTCTACGATACAACTAGCAGTGCGCAGTGTATATTGTTAAGCTGTGTTTTTTGTTTTTTGTTTTTGGTTAGTTTAATTATTTAATTATAAGTGAGTGAGAATAGTGTTCCCCCTAATGGGGGAAGTTAACACCCCGAAGTCACCTTTAGGTGAACTTGTAAGTCGTAGCGGTGATGTGAGTGATATTGGTGAAAGTAGCAAACCCATGCTGATAGACGAAGATAGAAGTTCGCCCGAGGTCAACAGCAATCGGCCTGCTAGCAGCCAGAAAAAGCTTTTCGATATCAACAAAACCGATAAGTATAATTTACAAAATATAAATGTTTATATTGAACGAATTAATATTGAGGGCGGGGTAGGAAACCTTCACCCTATTTTTTTGGGACACATACTTCATAAAAAATTAAACGTACCGAATATTTTGCAGATCAAAAGTCTGGGTAGGAACAGGGTTAAAGTTGTGGTAAAATATTTAAGCGATGCAAACGCTTTGATAACTAATCCTAAGTTAGAGTCTGAAAACCTAAAAGCTTACATTCCTAATCATCTCCTAGAAGTCAAAGGTTTTGTTAGAGACATTGACACTCAATTTGATACCAAATATTTGATCGAGAATATCTCTGCACCATCGCGTGTAGTCAATATTTCTAGAAATCATCGAAAAATAGAAAAAGATGGTACGTTCCAATACGTTCCCAAAAAATCGATTATTATCACTTTTGAAGGCAATGTTCTTCCTAGTTATATTTGCATAAACAGCGTATATTGTTCGGTGGATAAAGTTCAGGCCCGTTGTACCCAGTGTTTCCGCTGTTTAAAATATGGACACGTGGCCCGGAATTGTAAAGGGACCCACGAACTTTGCATAAGATGCAGTTCTATTAAAAATGAAAACCATAACTGTGACGAAAGTGCAGTATTTTGCATGTATTGCAAAAGTAATGAGCATATTTCAATATCCAAGCTTTGTCCATACAATAAGCATCAAAAACAAATCAAAAACGTTATGATTGAACAAAATATATCATTTTTTGAAGCAAAACAATACTGTGAAGGTTCATATTCGAACGTTATTACTAAAAATTCCTTTTCTATACTGGCTGATCCTAATATTAACTTTCCACCACTTCCCAATCATAGTCAAAATACTGGAGTAACGGGTTTTTCTCAGACTAAAAACTTTTTACACGAATCTCGAGCAACTCCCTATTATAGCAATACTTCCAGCACAAAGAAAAGAAAAATATCATCTCCTGTAACTTCTCCAAACCCTAAACCTATGTTTCCCTTTCAGTTCGGTCCTAGTAAACCTCTACCACAGAATTCTCATAGTCCAAGTTATCATAGGAGAGTATTTGACCAAGATACTATTAACTCTGTTACAAAATATATAGTTTCTTTTTTAAAAAATATTCAATCTATAGAAGATTTAAAAATGATTAATGATGAATCTATAAGTAAAGAAATTAATAAAGTACTGGAGGGTACGTCAACAAGTAACCTTCAATCCGAAAAATAAAACTTTGAATATTTGTCAATGGAATGCCAGATCTCTTGTAGCGAATAAAAACAGTTTTGTAGCCTTTTTATCCACTTATGATATAGATATAGCGCTTATAAGCGAGACATGGTTTAAAATAAATAAACAGTATGTTTTTAATGGTTACAATATTATAAGGAGGGATAGATTTGATGGATTTGCTGGTTGCGCTATATTGATCAAAAATTCTATTCCTTATGAGGAAATTAATTTGGTTAATAATTTTAACCAAGATCTATTAGTCTGTGGATCCAAAATTAAGTATAATAAAAAAGTCTTGGCTTTATATTCGTTATATAGACCTCCGGATGTTAGAATTAGTCCCAAGGATTGGGAAAACGTGTTTAGTCAATTTAGCGCTGAGTTCATCATTGGAGGAGATTTCAATGCTCACCATTCTGCATGGGGATCTCCAAAAAATAGTAGTATTGGGCAGCAACTTGTCAATATTTTTAGTAATCTGGATCTTGTTATCCTAAATAATGGTCAACCCACCTGTCTCACTAGACCCGGTTGTTTAGATTCAATGATAGACATATCTCTTAGCTCCGATTCAATAGCTAACAAAATTTCTTGGTCTGTTTTGTCAGATACTTTAGGTTCAAACCACTTTGTTATTAACATGACCTTAACTTTCTCACAGGGGTCAAATGAAGTTATCTATCCCAGGAGTAAATGGAATCTTAAAAAGGCAAATTGGCCGTTATATAATGAAGTAATTGAAAAATGTTTTAGCAATTCTCGCACCTTTAATAGTACAAACGAAGAGTATAGTTTTCTCGAAACTTGTATAAACTCAGCAGCAGAAATATCCATACCTATATACAAACCATTTAAACCAAGAGCTCGTGCACCCCCGCCCTGGTGGGATCAACAATGTGATAAAATTGTATCTGAGAGAAAAGAAGCATTGAAAAAATATAAGCTTGAATCAACTGCTACGAATTATGTAAAATATCAAGAAATTATGGCTCGATCTAAAAAACTTTTAAAACAAAAAGCGAAAGAAAGTTGGATAAAATGGTGCTCCTCTTTGAATAAAAATACATCATCTGCTACACTTTGGAAGCAAGCTAGGAAAATGCAAAGAAATAACATCAAGAGCACTCCGCCTTTTAATGAAAATTTGATAGATGGATTTTACGATAAAGTGGCCCCTCCTTATGTGAAAGAATCAGAAAATACAGAGAACAATGGGATTTTTGAAGACCACTTTCTTACTAGACCTTTTTCATTAGATGAGTTAAAGTTCGTCTTAAGCAATAGGACAAACACCGCTCCTGGTTATGACGGTATTACGTATTCTATGCTTTATCATCTGCCAATAATCGCAAAACTGTCATTGTTAAACATTTTTAACGATATACTCTTAGGTGCCCAAGTAAATGCTTTTCAGAAGATAGTAGTCGTACCCATACTAAAAACAGGTAAAGATGCTAATCTCCCAGAATCTTATAGGCCGATTTCCTTGTTATCTTGTGTTCTTAAGAGCCTTGAAAGAATGATAAAACATCGACTGGAGTGGTGGCTACAAAAACAATACAAATTACCTATAAATCAGTTTGCGTACAAGAAAGGTTGTGGGACTCTAGATGCCTTAACCACCCTCGTAGTTGATATTCAATCTAACTTTTCTAGAAATAACTATATGCCAGCACTCTTTTTGGATGCAGAAGGAGCCTACGACGCAGTATGTTTAGACATATTGAAAAATAAAATGCTAAATATTTTCAAAATACCGGCTGTACTTGTCAACACCATAATCAACTTCTACTCGTGCAGAGACATATATATACGGAATCAGAATAATTCCATCATAGGACCTAGGAAAAACGGAAAAGGTGTACCTCAAGGGTCAGTTCTCAGCCCCATTTTATTCAATATGTACACTGCTGATATACACAACATATCAACCGAAAAGATGCCTTTTAAAGTGATTCAATATGCTGATGATTTCTGCTTCTATTGGGAAGTCAAGAAGTATGAGCAAATAAACAACGCATTAGAAAATATTTCCTCTCGATTAAGAGAATGGTTTTCATATAACGGATTTGAGCTGTCAGCGAACAAATCTGTCATCTCAATCTTTACAAGGCATAATCTACCAAGATTAGAGAGTATATCGGTATATACGTATACATTTCCATACAAACAAAGTGTAAAATATCTGGGGGTGATACTGGACAGAAAATTGACGTGGAAACTTCATATTGACTACATGCTGGAAAGATGTCAAAAGGGTCTAAATTTTTTAAAATCTACAGTGAAAGTATGGTGGGGAGCAGACGTAAAGACAAGTTTATTGTTCTTTAGATCTTATATAAGATCGATCATAGACTATGCCAGCATATTATATGGATCTGCCAGCAACAATTTGTTAAAGAAAATAAACGTAACCATCAATTGCTGCCTTCGAGTATGTCTAGGAGCCATGAGATCCACTCCGGTTGAAGCGTTGTTTGCGGAAGCCATTGAATTACCACCACAGTATAGAAGAAATTATTTGAGTGACAAATTCTTAATAAAAAGCAAGAATCAGAATCATGCCTTGTTCTCTGATATTCGAAAATTAAATGAATTTACCCTAACTAACAGATTTTGGAAAAAAAAGAATTTACCGCCGTTATGTGAGGCATTCCAAAACAATGACTTCATTAACAATCATATACAGTATTTGGATAACATTACGGTTCTCGAAGATTTTGATTCCTTTTTTATGGAGGTTAAAGTAGTAGAACCTTGCTACAGTAATCACCCTTTAGTCAATTGTATTAAGATCAATAGCTTACTTTCTGACAATGCTGAAGCCTTAGTGGTTTTTACTGACGCATCTAAAAATGAGGAAGGTACTGGAGGAGCTTACTATGCACCCAAAGAAGGTATCAAAAAACAGTTCCAACTGCCGGAATTTTTTTCAATCTTTTGCGCTGAGGCTGTTTCGATTTATGAAGCTTTAATTCTGTTTACCGAATCCAGTTTTCAAACTGTTTTAATTTTTTCAGATTCGCTATCGGTATTACAAGCGATAAAAAAAATTGATATACCAAAAACACAAAGTAACACTTTCATAACATTAATCAGAAAAAACATTTTCAGTTTAAGAAGAGTTGGAAGATACATAAAATTCATTTGGGTGAAAGCACACATTGGGATTAAAGATAATGAGGCTGTTGATTTTTTGGCAAAGGAGAGCATTTTCGTAGGAACTGAAGCTAATTATGATATATGCGCTCCAGAAGTTCTTAGGATGTCTAAAAATAAAGTCCTTAACAGATGGAACTATGCATGGAAGGAATACTGTTTTACAAACCCCAATAGATACAACAGTAGTCAACCAGTACTCCCCAAAGAATATTGGCACAAAGAACTTGATGTGCCAAGGAAATACATTACGACGATAACCAGAATGAAATTTGGTCATGCATGTTATCCTTCACATTTATATAAGTTAAAAGTAATTGAATCCGAAAATTGTGAACATTGTGGCATGAAAGGTGACCTAGACCATTTATTTTTTGGATGCAGTAAAAACATACAAGAATCAAAGAAATTATATAATAGTTTTTTAACGTTGGGATTGCAATCTCCTCTTAATATACAGTATTTGATAACTTTGGGATTGGAAGAAATATTTAGGTTACTTATTGACTTTCTCACAAATTGTAAAATTGTATTATAATAGTAACTTAGGGTTTAGTTAGTGTTTGAAACCTATGTCTAACCTTTTGTAAATTTACCTTACTTATCCGTGGCCTAGTCTTGTGTTGTTGTATGAAAATGTCCTGATGGGTCCCTGGACGAGAAGTGTGTGTCCCAGTTAATGTTCCTTTTGACATAATTATTGATTTTTATTTCGAATATTCGCTTAGGGTAGTTAGGATTATTTAGGTTAGTTAGGGTTATAATATGTATGTTGTGACTGGCTGAATCACTAATGTGTATGCCAATAAAAAAAAAAAAAAAAAAAAAAAAAACCATGTGTTTGCCTTTTTAAGTTTTTAACTGAAGAGGTTGAGGAGTGGGGAGCTGTTTGTCTCAAGTTGGTCATTCAGAATTATATCTGTATTTTTCAATTTATTAATTTCCATTGATTCTAAAGGTGATAGCTTAACGCCTTTATTTTGAATATGTAGAATTTGAAACTCTTCATTGAAAGAATGATTATGATCTAGAAGGTGAAGTGCGTATGTAGAAGTGTCTGTTTTTCTATTGTTGAAAGCCCTTTTGTGTTCTGCTATCCGTTTGTCAAAAGTTCTGCCAGTTTGACCGATGTAAGTTTTCGGACAGTCACCACAAGTTAGTTTGTACACACCACTCTGTAGTTGCTTTCTCTTTCGGCTTTTATTGTTTTTAATATGTTTGCTTAAGTTGTTGTTAGTTCTGAAAGCTGGTGTTATTCCTTTCTTTTTTATGTATCTGGCTATTTTTGTTGTTATTTTGCCAGTATATGTGAGAGAGCAGAAGGTACTGGGTTCTTTCTGTGGCGGTGGATACACTAATTTCAAGGCTTTCTTATGGAGTTTTTGGTTTAAAATGTTGTTAACTGTTTGTTCGTTATAGCCATTGTTTACTGCTATTTGTCTAATGATATTTAGTTCTGTCTCGAAGTTATTTTTTGTCATAGGAATTTCTGTCAGTCTATGTATCATGCTATGGTAGGCTGCTAATTTCCTTCTTTCTTTGAAAATCTCGCTTATGCTATTGTTCCATGTTTTTCTTGGTCGACCTCTACGGGCTCTACGGTTTTTCAGGATCACGTGTCCCCACCATTTCAGTTTCTTTCCTTCTGCTATATCCTTTAGTGATTTCGTTCCTAGTTCTTGTCTAATGTCTTCATTTCTTCTTCTCTCTGTTCTTCTAACACCCAGCACTTTCCTCAAGTATTTCATTTCACTTGCTTGCAGTCGCTTTGTTTGTTTTTCGTCGAATACCCAATTTTCTGCCCCGTAGGTTTAAACAGGTTGGTACACTGTTTGGTACACGATCGTTTTTATTTTTGTTATTTCTTTTCTATTCAAGGAGTTTTTGTACAGTTTATGATATATTCTGGGGCAGTGCATGATATACAATATCTGGGACACATAATGAGGGGACAGCGATATGAAATGCTAAAACTGATAATACAGGGAAAGATAAGAGGCGGAAGGAGTATAGGAAGAAGAAGAGTGTCATGGCTGAAGAATTGAAGGGACTGGTTTAAATGCAGTTCTGTAGAACTCTTCATAGGGCAGTAGATAGAGTAAAGATAGTGATGATGATATCCAACCTCCGATTAGAAGACGGCACTTAAAGAAGAATAATGATATATTCTAGTTGCTGAATTGGTTCTAACACCAACCTATTCATTATTCAAACTTATCCCTAAATACTTATATACTTCAATCTGTTCGATAATGTTTCCTTCAATGTTAAAGTTTATTTTTGTTTTAGAAATCCACGAGGAAAATAACATTCCTATAGCTGGCTGTATACCATAAATCACAAAAAATATAAGATCCTCTTTGTAAAGGTATATTTAAAAGACCCCAATAAGGGTTACATCACAAAACAAAACGTTTTCGAATTAATAGGTAATCCATCATCAGTGTTAAGCCCTAAAATAGTAAGTATAACCTAATTAATAATAGACAATGTTATAAAAGTTGACTAAGGTTAAGAATTGACAGAGGCCATACTTACAAAAGCATGCATGCGTGAGCCACCAAAAAGTTATGGGTGAAAACCCTTTAAAAGTTCCAAGATCTTAAATGATACTACATATTATTATTATTACAGATGGATGTTACAAATATTCCTGGATATAACCCAGGGCAACACAGGACTCTAACCCACGTGGATGTGATATGCAAGGAATAAACCTCACATATTGAAAATTGAGTGTAAACTGTACTGAAAGGTGAAAGGTGAAAAAACTTTAGAAGTATGTCAGTGACAGATTGTCAATGCGACGTTATGAACTATTTTGTTACTTCAGCCAATGAATTTAAAGTTTATGTTGATGTTAAAAATAAAACATTATCAAATATCCATATATTGCTGTTAGAAATATTCGAACATAAATGTAAAATTGTGAAATATAATGTGATGATTAAATGTATATGAACATGACCAATGATAAAAAGGTACTAGAAGTTATGCAGTCAGCAACACATTAATTAGGATCTTACAGAAATGGTAATACTTAGAATTATTAAAAGGCCTTTTACGAAATGCGTGTAGGATATCAGAATTTGTTTAATATGTCGACGCTGTCAAGCCAAAACGGCATAAACGACATTAACTTGATTTTTCAGGAAACACAAAAAACTGATTATTTTTATTTTTACCAATTCTGCTTATCTGCATAGTGACTCAAAAAATTGATGATTTTTTTTTTCAAATTTTAATATTTTGCGAATATGAATGTAGCTAAAAATACTGTCTGAAATAAATTAAAAACTAGAAAATGGCGCTTATGTCCAATCAAGATATAACTTTGGTGAATATGCCAAACTTACCTCTGGCGTTTGTGTCGATCGCATCGTTGTAAGGTTAGCCAATATGGCGCTTAAAAGGGATATATGCCATTAATGAAAAAAAAAAAAAAGGAAATTAAAAATTGTCGTTTATGCCAACAAGAAAAATTATGAAATTACGAAGATTTTTGATAGGCTTTATTTTTTTAAAGCAAAAATACATTCTAAGTTAAAAACAATACCCTAAATTCTTTAAACATACTTTTGATGCTAGGATGAAATACTTAAAAGTAAATAATTTGCAAATAGAAGCGGATATCTAATAATAGCAAATTCTAATTCATAATCACTGTCAATATTTGGTTCAACATCATTATTGATTTGATTGCTTGTATTTTCCTTATTTTGATCACTACTTATACCGGCACCCAAACCATTATCTGCTGCTAATATTTCTTCTTCTACTGCAACGTCTGGTGGTTCCTCAAAGATGATAATGTCATTGCTAAAAGCTTCTGCAATGTTGGCATTATAAATATCATAAACCTCTAAGGGGAATATAGGGGAATTATTGTCAGTCTGTATATCATTTTTACTGCTTCGGTATATGTTTTATTGTCATTTAGTAAGGCCATTATTTTTTTACTTCTGCTATTCATCTGCAACAAAAAAATGACACAACATGAACGCCAAAAATCGATCGTCATTTTTAGCTATATAAAATTGATTTGAACTATATGCTGTAATACAAAATGAATTGTTCATCACACTAGTACAAAGTTACAATAGAAAATTTTAAAATAAACTTTTTATTTGCGCAATTTTTAAATAAGAAACCTCCATAAGAATAGCATTGAGGAATGGCGCTTGTGTCAACCACGATGTAAATATTTGGTTTTGGCATAAACGCCTCATAGTTTTTAGAGAATTTTAGTGTATTTACGCTTCAAAAATCAATACAAATTGAAAATATTGCAAAGTTAAGTAATATCATGTTACTTATCCATAAAAATTGTAAAAATACATACCTTTACTATTATTACTAGACCGAACTGTACACAATGATAATCTTACTGGCACTGGCGATTATGTCAATCGGTGTTCACGTCGGTGTTCACGTGCGTGACTAGACTGGCGTTTATAAAAAATTTAAACCAATATTACCCCTATTTCACTTTGTCTGGGGTTATACCGCGTTGACTGTCTGGTGCGGAAATTAAAATCCTATTTTTTGGTGCAGCTAACTAAAAAGTGGTCATTTTGGCGTTTATGCCGTTTTGGCTTGGCAGCGTCGATGTACATAAATGTGCAATTCTAAGTTATTGATTAACGTGTGAGTGTTTTAATGACTGATAATTTGATCTAATTTGTTGATTATAGATGAACTTGACAAAATTGGAAAGTGATGTTATATTTCGTTTGGCTGAAGAAATTTTGTTGTTATATGCGAATGAGAATGAGACTAAAAACACTTGATAAGACCGATAACCCAAGAAACTCAACCGCAAACCGCCCGAAAATGAATGGATGTATAAGGAAGAAGGGTGCAGAATTAGGGTGGAAGGATGTGGAGATAATCAATGTAGAAAATAAAACGAATATGTAGAAGTATGTGTAAATTGCTGTAGAAGTGAAATAATAAGAATATGGAACGATAAAATGTAAATAAAATGTATTGAGAGTTTGAAGTAGGATGTTGCTTACAGAAAATTTGTATAGTAATAAAAAAGGTAGATGATAGTGAAAGTATGATGGTACACATAAGATGAGAGGATATAGATAATATTATGTGTTATGTGTTATGAAAAAAGTTGTCGGTGTAGGGGTTGAAAATTTCGATTAAAAGAATCATGGCGATTAACACAATTAGGACTTTTCTGCTTCTCTTTAACTATTTCTAAGTCCTCATACAGGTCCAATTTTAGGAAGTTTTTTTGATGGATGTTATGTAACAATGAGACATCTTCTGGGATGTTGAGAGTAAGTTTATTTTGTATGAGATGTTGTGAGAAAGTTGAAGTGTTCTCTCTTTTGGTATGTAATTAAATTTACCTTTATACACTAAGCGCCAAAATTAACGCACCACCTTAAAAATGGGACATTTTTAATGTCTCATATTTCCTAAACCGGTTGTCCGATTTCAGTGATTTTTTTAATATGGTATAGCTTTATTCTTCCAGAATATCGATGTAATAATGTTATTGCCAAAGAGTTAAGTGTCAGTGTATATCGGGTGTAAAAATGATAGTGTGTTTTTCCTCAAAGTTTGGAACACCCTGTGGAATATTCTAGCGTATGTAAAATATTGAAATTAAAACTCAACTGTAGCCTTAGGCCTTCTTAACATTTTGCCTTTTGATTCATTCTCTTATGTTTGATAATAAAAATGTTAGGTACTTTAACAACTAGCAATGTTATTCATCAGTACAAGGTGTTTCTAAATAAGTGCAACATCCTAAAGTGGTGATTCTGCATAAAAAAATAATGACCGTTTGCTTTATAAATATATATCCGCAAATGCTTTGTTTCCGAGATACAGGATGTTGAATTTTTTCTTACAAACTGACGATTTATTTATTGCTCTAAAACTGGTTGAGATATGCAAATGAAATTTGGTAGGTTTTAAGGAGTAGCTGTTGAGCATTTTTTGACATACAATTAAGAATTTTATATTCACCATTGGCGTGCATACGGGTATAAAACTTTTAGATACATCCCGTATGCACGCCAATAGTAAATATAAAATTCTTAGTTGCATGTAAATAAATGCGCACTAACTATCTCTTAAAACCTACCAAATTTAAATTGCACATCTCAACCAGTTTTAGAGCAATAAATACATCGTCAGTTTGTAAGAAAAAATTCAACATCCCGTATCTCGGAAACAAAGCATTTGCCGACATATATTTATAAAGGAAACGGTCATTATTTTTTTATGCAGAATTACCACTTAAGGATGTTGCACTTATTTAGAAACACCCTGTACTGATGAATAACATTGCTAGTTGTTAAAGTACCTAACATTTTTATTATCAAACATAAGCGAATGAATCAAAAGGCAAAATATTAAGAAAGCCTAGGGCTACAGTTGAGTTTTAATCTAAATATTTTACATACGCTGGAATATTCCACAGGGTGTTCCAAACTTTGAGGAAAAAACACCCTATCATTGTTACACCCGTATACAATGACACTTACCTGTTTAGCAATAATATTATCATGTTGATATTCTTGAAGAATAAAGCTATCATATAGTAAAAAAATCAGTAAAATCGGACAACAGGTTTAGGAAATACAAAACATAAAAAATGTCCCATTTTTAAGGTGGTGCGTTAATTTTGATGCTTTGTGTATATATGTAGCTTCACATTTGGAGCATTGTAATCTATAGACTCCACTACGATTCATATAGTTAATAGGGTCTTTAGAATTGGTAAGACACTGTCCCAGATTATTTGGTACTTTAAAAGAAATGTGAGTGTTATCAACTGCTCTTTTAAGAAGGTATCTGATATCACCGGAAAGACGTTCATGACGATACGGTAGGGAAGCATAGAGGGTTTAAATGGTCAAGTCTCTTGACCAAGTATTTTTGTTTTGTTTTTTGTTACTACCATTACTTTAATTTTCTCGGTGTTTACTCTTAAGTTGTATGATTCTAATTATTTGGTCCACATTGTCCACTGGATAAAACGAAAGTCAAATATTTGGTCTGAAGTTAGACATATCAAAGACAAAGATCATAATAGTGGATAGACTACATAACAAATAACAAACATCCACATAACTACGATTTACCCGTTTGCTTTACCCTTTAGTGATTTCATTCCTAGTTCTTGTCTAATGTCTTCGTTTCTTCTTCTGTCTGTTCTTCTAACGCCCAGCACTTTCCTTAAGTTTTTCATTTCACTTGCTTACAGAAGCTTTGTTTGTTTTTCGTCGAGTACCCAGTTTTCTGCCCCGTAGGTTAAAACAGGTTGGAACACTGTTTGGTACATAATCGTTTTTATTTTTGTTTTTATTTCTTGTCTATTCAAGAAGTTTTTGTGTAGTGCATGATATATTCTGGGACAGTGCCTGATATACAATATCTGGGACACATATTGAGGGAACAGAGTGTCATGGCTGAAGAATTGAAGGGACTGGTTTAAATGCAGTTCTATAGAACTCTTCAGAGCAGCAGTAGATAGAGTAAACATATCATCATTCTCTTTGCCTTATCCCTATGCGGGGTCATTATCATCATCATCACGTAGCGCTACAACCCTGGGTGGGTTCTGGCTGACTGTACAACTTTATTCCAATTTGTTCGGTCTTCCATCAACCTAGGGTCAAATGGGATGTTCATTTTTCGGAGATCTGCTTGGATGTTATCTCTCCATCGCATTCTGGGACGTCCGAGTGGTCTTTTTCCTGTAGGAATCTTCTCCCATACCAGTCTTACAAGTCTCTCGTTATGAAGTCTGTGCAAGTGGCCTGCCCATCTTAGTCGCTGTGATTTAATTTCTTGGACAATATTGATGTCATTGTAGAGTTCTTTTAATTCGAAGTTGGTTCTGATCCTATACTGGTTTGTGTTAATGTCGTGGTGAGGTCCGAAAATTTTTCTGAGTATTTTTCGTTCAAAACGACCCCTATGCGGGGTCGGCTGCCCTAATTGCATTTCTCCACACAATTCTATCTCGGGGTATATCAATTTTAATCGCCTTTACCAACATGTCCTGCTTTATCGTCTCCCCCCAGGTCTTCTTGGGTCTTTCTCTCCTACTTCTTCCACGAATCTGCACTTCAGCTATTCTTTGTATTGGGTGATTAACGTCTCGACGTTGAACATGACCAAACCATCTTAACCTATGCTCTTTTACTTTGGCATCAATTCGTGTCACACCTAAACTTCCCCTAATATACTAATTTCTAATTTTATCCTTCTTTGTCACTCCACTCATCCATCTAAGCATTCTCGTTTCCGCCACGTGCATTCGTTCCTCTTTCTTTTTCACTGCCCAACTTTTTGTTTATTACATCATAGCCGGTCTTATGGCTGTTTTATAGAATTTTCCCTTCAGCTTCATTGGAATTTTTCCGTCACACAACACACCACTCGCTTCTTTCCACTTCATTTATCCATCATCCAGCCCTAATTCTACTGCATGCATCTCCATCTATTTCTCCATTACTCTGTAATACCTATCCTAGGTACTTAAAACTATTGCTTTGTACAATCATTTCACCATCCAAAAATACCATTTTATTTGTAGTAAGTCCATCTTTAAATAAACATCCTTCCAAGTTTTAAACCTTTTGCCTCCAGAGTTCTCCAATGTTCCAGTTTTTGTTCTAAGTCTCTTTCACTATTTCCTACTAACACTACATCATCAGCATATATTAGGCACCATAGAATGCTACCCTGTAGTTTCGCTGTTATCTGGTCCAAAACTAATGATAATAAATAAGGACTAAGCACCGAGCCTTGGTGCAATCCTACTTTCACCTGAAATTTATCAGTCTCTCCCACATCTGTCCTAACACTAGTCGTTACTCCCTTATACATATCTCTCACACTCTTTACATATTTGCCAGGGACTTCTATTTTATTGAGTGACTCCTCTCCTAATCTTAGGTTGGATATCATCATCACTATCTTTGCTCTAGATATAGTAAAGATAGTGATGATGATATCCAACCTCCGATTAGGAGACGGCACTTAAAGAAGAAGAATGATATATTCTAGTTGCTGAATTTATTTTGGCACCAATCTATTCATTATTCAAACTCATCCCTAAATACTTGTATACTTCGATCTGTTCGATTTGGTTTCCTTCAATGTTAAAGTTTATTTTTGTTTTGTTTTTTGTTACTACCATTACTTTATTAGTTTTCTCGATGTTTACTCTTGGGTTGTATGATTCTAATTCTTTTGTCCGCATTGTCCGCTGGTTAAAACGAAAGTCAAATATTTGGTCTGAAATTAGACATATCAAAGACAAAGATCATAATAGTGGATAGACTACATAACAACCATCCACATAACTACGATTTACCGGTTTGAGGTTGTGAGTTCATACTTATATCTGGCATAATTAATAACAAAAACGGGGTACTATAAGAAGAAATAAAACGTAGATAAAAGTGGCCGCAGGAAAGCTGGCTAAAATATGAAAGGACTCTCACCCTTCACGAACGCTAAAAATGAGGTTGATGAACTGATTAATATTCCTAATACTGGCATAAGGATGTGAATCTTGGACCTTAAAACAAGACGAAAGAAGCAATATAGATGCCGCGTAGATGGTCTATTAAAGAAGAATGTTACTAATTAGGTGGACCGACCATATGGTTCCCCTCGTACATTATATAACCTTATTTTTCTGTAGTCTTCATACTAACCTTTAATTTCCTCAGGTTCGTCATACTGATAGTGCTTGATGTCTCTATACATTATTCTAATCTGCAAATATATTATGAATAGGATAATACAAGCTCCAATTCCAGTATGTAAAGTAAAAACTCCAAACGTTATACCCTAAAAAGAAATATAAGGTTAAAAGGTAATGAAATCAATTATTTATAATATCTGAAGTACCATAAATAAAATCGGCTTTACACACATATTATTATGATTTGGTGTGTCGCTTATTAGTGAAAAAAAATGCGAACGAATTACACAAAGATATATTAAACAATACATACACGGTGTTCCAAAGAGGATTGGTAGCCTCATAAAACTAGACAAAATAATTGTTTTGGCAAAAACCCAAAAACCGCTCGATTTTAATATCTAGAAGGACCAATCTACGTTAAAAGTCTTGCAGCTTTTGTCATGCGCTGGTGATAAAAAGACCCGATAAAAAAATGAACTGAGCATTTCTCATTATAATCCATTAAAATGTTACACTCTTGTCCCCCGTCCGCCATCTTGGAAAAGGGGTGCAAAGGGGTTTCGCGCTATATCTGGTAAACTACCAACCCTACAGAAAATCTAATAAAACATAATATAGCAAATTAAATTTTATACAATTTTGTTTCTATTACTTTTTATCGTCATGTGACCAACAACAAAGATATAAACAAAAATAAGTAAAAATTTTTTAATAAGTCTCCTTTTGGATGTTATAACTTTTTTCAGTTCATTTTACAATAAAATATCATTATAGCAATTTTGTAGAGGATTTTTGACTGAACAATTTCCACTATAAAGTTGTTTAATTTTATTTACTTACCTAGGTTTTACAGCGCTCCAAACTTGACCAGATTCTCGAATGCATTCGAATTCATTCTCATAGGGATACAATAAAAACAAAACCTTAGGCTTAAATTTCTATCTATATATTTTTTTATTCATACAATTTATTATGATTTTAACATTCCTATGCTATTATTAATCCATTTTTGAGCTTTCTCCCCACTATAAATCTTAGAACCCTAAGCATATGTATAGAAAAGGCCAAAGAAGTTGTTTGAAGACAAATTTGCCGGTCCAGAAGTAGAATGACGCAACCGCAAAATGCAAAATTCTTCAGAAGAGCAAAAAAACGATTTTTAAATATTTAAAATAGAAATTTAATAAAGAGTAGTCGTCCAGGAGCATCGGTATGGCGTTGGTTTTTTGACAACGATGGGCTTTTATTTTCAACGATATTGGTTCGAATTTCATTATCTTAATTTAGTTGCCCCATTTTAAACTCTATTTAGAGCTGCGTCATTAGGCATCTGAATCAAGGTCTAACATAGCGCGTATTTCAGTAATGATGCAACTTTTTATATCATCTGGACATAATACTTTAGAAGTTAATTACGCAATAAACAGGAATTGACAAAATTTGCAGTTACGTCATTATTCTTCCGTATAGGACACGGACTGAATATCTGCCTGCTATTAGTTTTATTATTATAATTTATCCTAGGTGGCACAGCAGTCGGTTCCCCTCTACTTAACTTATTCTTACAGTTGTGCTACCTATTTGGCCACGTGCAGTCGCATTAAAAATTATTGTGAAAAGTATTTTAGATATATTATTTTACCTAGGTAAAACCTAGATAAATAAATAAAATTAAACAACTTTATAGTGGAAATTGTTCGTTTAAAATCCTCTACAAAATCTCTATGATGTTACTTTATTGTGAAATGAACGGAAAAAGTTATAACTTCCAAAAGGAAACTTCTTACAAATTTTTCTCTTATTTTTGTTTATAACTTTTTTGTTGGTCGCTTGACGATAAAAAGTAATAGATATAAAATTGTAGAAAACTTAATTTGCTACATTTTATGTGTCAATAAATTTTCTGCAGGGTTGTTAGTTAAGGATATCCAGCGCGAAAGCCATTTGCACCCCTTTTTCCAAGATAGCGGCCGGTGGACAAGAGTGGCGACCCCAAAAACTTGAACTTAAGCTTTTATTGAACCCCTCTACACATTAAAAAAAAAGAATGTGTGTGTACTTTGTACGCACGTAAGAAGATATTCTTCTATTATATAATAGGTAATTTAAACGAAGTAAATATACTTAAAAGGTTATTTGTATTTTATTTAAAAATCAACCTAACTTTCTTATCTACCACTTATCAAAAAAATTTATTAAAACAACCAAAAATAAAAAAAAATATGAATCGCCCAGGAATTGAACCCGCAACCTTCCAATCTCAGTGCTAACGCATTTCCCACTACTCCAGCGAGGCTCTAGAAATAGACAGGTAAGTTTCGGATATAATTACACAACACGGCGACATATAGTGTAAAAATGTTATCCTTACATAATATTTTATTATTTTACTACAGGGAAACACAAATCCAAAAACACAAGAATTATAATAAATAATACATTTCCTAAAACCACCAATATATTCTTTTAATGACTTATTTGCACGGTTACAGATACATACATACCTATCTTGAAAGATTATCAATGAACTACATACTGTCAGAACTACATACTGTCAGTGTGCGCAGGCGCGCGGATCATGTACAATTTTACCCTCAATCGATTCGCCGCTAAAGAAGAATATCTTCAAAAATATAAATGACTCCTCTAAGAAATGCAACCCTAAATGTAACATTTCAATGGACTATTACTTACACAACTGTTTTTTTTATTGAAATCTATCGATTGTTTAACCCGGCACCTGCCACGTGGGGTGCTACCAGCACCCCATAACACATTTTTCAAATATTTGGTATTTCAAGTTTGGTAACCGAGCTGTGCGTCATAGTAGCTTTCTATAATATTATATAGCATATATGTGTTAGTGTTTGAAGTGGTTATTTAGTGTCATTCTGAACTTATAGCTCTAAAGTCGAATTGGGGTGTCATCATCTGGCACTTTAAGTTTTAAATTTTTTTTTTGGATTTTTGATAAACAGGTCAAATTTACATTTTTTATTGAAATAACTGATTTAAATTATTAATATAGACTCTGTACTCACTAAATCTTAATTTTTTAGATATTTTAATTGACTTCATTTATTATGGCTTGGTACTTCCTAATTTGCTTATAAAACCTTTTTCATTTTATTTTTTAACTTTTATAACATATTAGCGGCTAATAAGTTAATAAAACATGTTTATATATATTCTTGTGTTACTCAACACATTATTTTGTTTTTTAAACAAGTAGATCACAGAAAATATTTAAGGGGTGCTGTGAGCACCCCACGTGGCAGTTGGCGCCTTGCAAAGCCACGTGGCAGGTGCCGGGTTAATAAAAAATGCCTTTTTAAAATTATAAAGTTTAAAAATGAAGTAAAATAAAAATAATAAAAAGTAGAAACAAAAGAACATCAAAACGAATATCAAGTCGTGTACGGACAAAATAATCCCTGGACAAATAATCCAGGACAAAAAAATCTCCACAAACCTGTTCTGTGCGTTTCTATAACAAAGCTAAACATTCGTAATATCGCAAAAAATTTTCATGGATGCACACAAATCCTCAATTACGTTTTTTAAAAACCAAATGTCGAATAGTAATGCCCATTTTGTTCCCAAAAGCGCAAAATAGCACATTCTTATCATATTCCCCATATTTTCCACGATTTTTGGAAAAACTTCCACTCTTTTGTCGTTTAAATTTGAAGTTTTTGGCATAAATCCGTAATGGAGAAAACCAGTTAGAATGGGAAATTGGAATTCACAATTTGGTAATTGAAATTACAATTAATTCTTAATTTGAACTGCTAATTATTAGTTTCGTGGCGAAAAGCGGTTTCATGTCGATTGCTATACTCTCATGCACTGACGCTGAAAAACATTTGCGTCGATTGCGTTAATAGGATAACTTTGAGAAATATTCGGCAGCAAATATTTCTTGGAGATTTTTGTTCGGAAATTTTTGTGGCGATATTTTGTCCAAAAATATTTTTGAGGGTTGTTTGACAGCAATTTTTTGTGAAGATTTTTATCCGGGGATTATTTTTTGTCTTGGAATTATTTGTGGGGAATTTTTGTGGGGATTTTTTTCTGGGGATTTTTTGTCCAGGAAGAAACCCCCCTCTGTGGCTCAGTGGTAAGAGCGCCTACTCGAATCTCACCAGGGTCAGAGATTTTTCGTTTATTATAAATTAATAAATAAAAATAGTTTCTAACCTTGTGGGATCGGTACTCACCGGAGGGACTGCGCAGATGTTCGGATACAATTAGCGTCTCTTTGCAAAGACAGTGACGTCGACTTTGTATAGTAACAAGACACTTACTCAACACACACACTACACATTACTCCCCTGACTTAGTGATAAGTTATAGTCTAAAAAATCTTTATGAATTTGACTGGCCAGTTGGTTGTGAAAACCAGTGCCAATAAAATACAAAACACACACATTGTCCAGGAACAATTTGTGGGAATTTTTATCCGGGATTATTTGTCCAGCGCTTATTTGTCCTAGGTTCAAATAAGTTTATATATTTTCTCATTATGGTTTCTATAAAATGTTGCAAACTACAATTTGTCAAATCTAGGAATAAGTAAAATCTTACAATATCCATGTGTCGTTACGGTGATTGTAAGATTTTTAAGCTTGTTCCTAGATTTGACTGACTGTAAATGTAAAAATAAATCTAACGTATTTACCGTATTTTAAGGTTTTCTTAGGGTATATTATTTACATAAACAGATTGGCCCAAAAGTCTGGAAACGGCCAATTATCTCGTAAATTGTTCGTCATAATTATACAAAATTTGAAGTACACCTATTTTGGGATACGGAGATTCCATATTTGATATTTACAATGTTGCCAGATTTGCCGTTTTTCTTATATTATTAGTAACTTTGGTTTTTCAAATGCATCACCCTATATATTAAGTCATTATTGGAATCTCGTATTCAATATGAGTTCAACCATATTAGGTAAAACTGATGATTTTAATTAGTCTGGAAGGTCTTAAATACATAAAACAGAAGTCTGGCAACGTCTAATTGTCTCAATAAATTTTTTAGTACTAACTATTTTCAACTACATTAAAACATAACAATTGATAGATTACAACATTTTTTAACATAATGGTTACTTTATCAAGTGTTCAAAATTTGCTCCATTTGTGAGTTAACAGTAACACCTAATCGATGGTGGATTGCGTCTACCACATTTCTCCATGATTGTCTAGAAATTATTCGAGATTCATCGATAATTCGTTGCCTTAGCTCTGCAAGACTTGCTGGTTTAGTTTTGTAAATTGAATTTTTCAAGTATTCCCAATAAAAATAATCTTTAGGATTGAAATCAGGTGAACATGGAGGCCATTCAATTCTACCTCGTCTAGCAATCCATCTTCCGGGAAATATCTCATCTAAATAACGCCGAACATTTACACCAAAATGAGCTGGAGCTCCATCTTGCTGAAACCAAATCTGATTAAAAGTGGCCCCAAACAAGTTTCTCAGTGTAGGTACAATTTCATTTCTAAGTAACATTTCGTAACTATCTGACGTTAAATTTCCTTCGCTAAAAAATGGCCCAATTAACTGAGTACTTACTATACCTGACCATATATTTAATTTTTGTGGTCTTTGAGTATGGTTTTCACGCATCCAGTGTGGATTTACGTTACTCCAGTACCTTAAATTGTGTCGATTTACACTTCCACACAGTGTAAAGGTTGCTTCATCGGAAAAACATATTCTGTTAACGAAATTTTCATCATTTTCAATTTTATCCATCATTACCTCAGTAAACTGTAATCTACGATCGAAGTCATCTTCACTTAATTCTTGCAATAAGTTAATTTTGTATGGTTTAAATTTACTCTTACGTAATACACGTAAGACTGAAGAACGACCTACATCATGTACTTGTGCAACCCTGCGTGAGGATGTATATGGATCTTCAACTATATCTAAATTCTTCAATTATATCTAAAGTTTTGTTGTCATTCATAACTAGAGCTCGGGAAATATGCAAAATGCATATTAAGTGGATATTTGCATATTTTGGATAAATTTTGTTATTATTATTTAATTTTATTAAAATTGCATATTTTTAGACTTTTTGCATCTTTTTAAGAAATAAGAAGTGTCAGATCTAAACAATAAATCTGAAAATTCTCGTGGAACCGCTTTCTGGTAATATCCTTAATATCTGCCTTTTACAATTTATAAGGCGACGAATAAAGGAGACGAAGGGGACTCTACAATATGCAGTCATATTTTGTTAGTGAAAACATTTTGTTATTGTTAAGTGATGCTGCGCCATATGACCAAAGGTGGACAACATTTAAAAATATTTTTTTTTTTCAAATTTGTTACTTGTCTAGAGCACGCGTCTGCTACAAATAGAGTAGCAGGATGCTACAACTGTAAGGATGGAATTTACAATGGTCAATGGTCAATACCCTTGTATTAAATATAAAAACATATTTTTAAAAGCCTTTCTGCGAGAATAGGTGGTGTATAAAGATCGTTTACCTAATGTGCTTTTCCACCTGAACTTGTGATAACTAGATGGAGAACATGGTTAGATTCTGTAAGTTTTATAACCAAAAATATTGAGGGAATTAGAGACGTCATTAATTTGTAGTTTCGATGTAGACGTAACTCAGGTGCTATGAAAAATTTGTGGATGTTTTAAAAAGAACCGTTATT
This sequence comes from Diabrotica virgifera virgifera, assembly GCF_917563875.1. Classification (NCBI taxonomy): domain Eukaryota; kingdom Metazoa; phylum Arthropoda; class Insecta; order Coleoptera; family Chrysomelidae; genus Diabrotica; species Diabrotica virgifera. The sequence goes on from NC_065445.1 coordinate 193,331,773, forward strand.
AAAAAGTAATTTGACACAATCCAAACAAATTTTGTAAATATTGCTCAGCCACTTACTAAATTAGAAAAGCGAAACATTTCTTTAGAACAAAGTATTCAAATTATCAATTCATTAAATGAAATAATTAAATACCTTGGTGAAACCAACAAAGTGTATCAAAAATCGCACTGTGTTAAAGAAAAATGAGGGATATCAAAAAATACTTAAAAAAATATTATTAAGATGGGGAAATGTGAAGATAATTTAATTTTATAGGTAGAACCCTTAGTTAAACAATATTTTGAGTTTGCTTCTTTAACTTCATGTGAAGTAGAAAGTGAAAGTTTTTCCGTGTTTGCTTAAACAATTACGAGTACAATCAGATATACCTACGACTGTTTTTCTGTAGAAAATTTAGAAAAACGTTTAACAATGTATAGTTTTAATAATAATTGTAATAATAAATAATAAAGAATGATGATAAATATAAAGAATAAAAAATGAATATAATGATGTAAGTTATAGAAATTTCAATAAATATTTTTTATGACTTTAACATAAAATAAATAATATTTTTTTTTGCAAATACCTCGACAGTCCATTTGCATCAAATAAATAATTAAATATCTTCAAAACAATGATTACTGCGTTTTTTATTTATATGCATCAAATGCATAAAAGCATATTTAAGTGCATATTTTAACTGTTTTTGTGCATAATATTTGCATGCATATTTTAGGGTTTTTTAAGTGCATATTTCCCGAGCTCTATTCATAACTCTTTTCGGTCTATCTGATCGGTATCTGTCTTTTACTTCTCCAGATTCCTCAAATCGCTTTACAGTTTTTTGTACCGTCGCCGTATGAATAGAAGAACGGTTTGGGAAAGTATCATTGTACAAGTTGGCTACTTCACAATAAGATCTTTTTCTGTCACCGTACCGTCTCATCATTAGAATAGTAATTAATTCTTTTTTCGTTAAGTGCCATTTTAGAGAAGCAATTTATCTTGCAGAACTTTTCAAAACACAACAGCACGCTACATTTAAATATTTAAATTTATTAAAATCTACCTATTTTGCATTGTTTTATGTATTTAAGACCTTCCAGACTACATAAAATCATAAGTGTTATATATGGTTGAACTCGTATTGAATAGGAGATTCCAACAATGACTGAATATACAGGGTGATGAATTTGAAAAACCAAAGTTACTAATAATATAAGAGAAACGGCAAATCTGGCAACATTGCAAATATAAAATATGGAATCTCCATATCCCAAAATAGGTGTACCTCAAATTTTGTACAATTATGACTAGCAATTTACGAGATAATTGGCCGTTTCCAACCTTTTGGGCCACTCCGTATATCTAAAGACGTTACACAAAAAAAATATTCTAACTTACCGCTTTCATCACATCTGGATTAGAGGCAATTATCACGTTTGGCGGATCTCCGATAGGTGTTATTGCACCACCTATGTTGGCGAATATTAACGTATAGATTAAGATCTGAATTGGATTCACTTTAATAACTTCACATATCCTAAAAAGAGAAATAAACGTATTAATTAGTCCAGTCGGTTTGGACAAAACAAAAAGGCATAGCTTGCATGGGCAATCTTCGAGCACCTTCAGCCAAGCTGCCCGAAATTTTATTATTCAAACCTTTAGAAGAGGTCAAACCAAAATGACGATATTTGCTCAATACCCAAACTATTTTCAACTTTTCGACAAAAATAGTCAGGACAGAAATTGTTGCAAATATACGATTTACTAAAATTTATCCTTTAAAATTTTTTGTGTAGTCAATATTTGTGCGAAAATGGTGGAAAGGGAGGGGAAGCATGACTAGTGAATTATCTCGTTTATTATTAACCTTACGATATAATTGTACCTATAGAAATATGAAGAGAACTATAATTTATACAATTTTGATCTCTTTCATTTTTTTGGTAAAATCAATATTTGAGGTCGTACGTATGCTGCAAAGGCGCAAGCAGAAGATCTTGTGGAAAATGGTTATATTTTATAGGTTTTTGAACCGGTTTTTTTTTTCAATATCTAGGTCATTTTAAAGTCTAGATGCGTGGCACCAATTAATGCCAAGATGAGAGAGCATAGGTTAAGATGGTTTGGTCATGTTCAATGTCGAGACGTTAATCACCCAATACGAAAAATAGATGAAGTGCGGATTCCTGGAAGGAGTAGGAGAGGAAGAACAAAGGAGATCTGGGGGGAGAAGATAAGGCAGGACATGTTGGTAAAGGGGATTAACATTGATATGACCCAAGATGAGATTGTGTGGAGAAATGCAGTTAGGGAATCCGACCCCATATAGGGATAAGGCAAAGAGAATTATGATGATCTTCATTTTAAACACTTCGACAAAATGGTAAGTACTTGGTTGCAATTGCGATTTCCTACAATTTCTTCCTTGCAATTTTTTTCGTGCGGTCGATATTTTCCGACTTAAATGAAACTTTTGTATTTTGTTAACAATAATTGATGTAATTCCTTCTCTGCAATTGAGACAGTATTCACATTATGTAAATTTATGTCTAATGACCATAATATCCACTCTTTCCCAACCAACGAAGCACCTTCACTCAACTGTTACCAAAGCCATACTTAAAACATGTAGGTATTTCATTTTCACAGTAAATAGCTAACTTTATATTTAGAAGCAGTGGCGTAACAAAATCTGTCGGGCCCCCCCGCAGAATTGGAAATGGGGCCCACTTTAAAAAATTACTCAATGCGACATGTGTAACAAAAACTTATACATATATATGTGTTATAGCCCAGTAAATGAACGTGAAATACGGGATACCGTGTAATTTTCAATGTTACCACCGAAGTGGTCCAGTCAATACTTTTAGAGTTATTTACGAGAAAAATCATGTTTTCAGGCGGTTTTTCGCAAATAGCTCAAAAAGTAAGTATTAGTAAGTAGCAAAAATGTAACTCATACAAAAATGAAGTCTATCGACCAGGTAAATGCAAATTTGTAGCTCATGAAAAATTGTTCTTTTTCGTCAAATTCCAAATCGAATATTTTGACGTGAAATAACCAAAAAATGAAGCCTTTTTCGGGGAAAAATCAATAAAACTTTTTTAAAGTGTTTTAAAAAAAATTATAGGTATTTTTACTTTTTATAAAAATTTCTATCATCAAAACTAAGCGAGTTACGCTCAAAATACAGTTAAAGACTTTTTTGGTAAAAAACATTGTGAAAATCTCCCCCTATTTAGCACACCAAAAAATGAAACTAATGTTCAAAGTGCTTATTTTTGAATGGGTTTTATTTGAAAGGGTTCTAACGAGTAACTTATTACGAGTGTATGCAAATTTTGAACAGCCATATCTCAACCAATTTTTGTCTTACAGAAAAACAAAATAAAAGAAAAATATTTATAAAAGCAAAACCTACATTTCTTTACTCTTTGAGATTTTTCGTATCACTAATACTCAAGGGCGGATCCAAGACCGATTTTCGAGGGGGGGCATGATTACCTCACACTTTACCTCGTTCGGCACAACTTTTACAAAAATAAAGCGGGACAGATGTTTATAAAAACTTTTTTTACTATAAAACCAATTTTTTTCAAAAATAGGAACTTCGAAACGATCCAACTTAGGGGGAGAGTTTCACATTTTTTTTTTAGCAAAAAAAGGGGTCAAATTTATATTGAGCGTTACTCGCTTAGTTTTGATGCTAGAAGCTTGCTATAAAATGCTACAAAAAATGCTATGAAAAATAAAAATAAAGCTCTTTTTTAAACATTAAAAAAATTTCAATGAGTTTTCCGCGAAAAGTGCTTCGTTTGTTGGTTATTTCACGTTGAAATATTCGATTTGAAATTGAACAAATAAGAACAATTTTTCATGAGCTACAACTTTCCTTTTACTATGTCGATAGACTTCATGAATACGTACATCATTTTTTTTTGTTTTTTATAAGCTACATTTTTGCTAAAAATATTTTTTCGACAATTTTTTGATAATACATATTTAATTCGATAAATTACTTATATTATTTTTTGAGTTATTTGCGAAAAACCGCCTGAATACGTGGTTTTTTTTTGTTGAAAAATAAACATTTTCACTCGCAGGTCACTTGAAAAGTATTGACTTAGATAAAGAAGCTCTATAAAACAAAAGTTGCTTATAATTAGTCAATGTATCCATTTCCGGACTTATTTGAAACGTATATTTTCACCCCCGAGAAGGGGTGACTTTCACCTCCCAAGTAAAAGCAACCGACGGCACAACTCCAACTTTGAAGTGGAGAATAAGTAGAATCTAAATCCAAATTACCAAGCAAATACGTCGTGACGCTGATAATTACACTCCAAAACGGTCATTTACTGGGCTATTAGTGCATTCGTGCAATGTTTATGACAACTTACATTTTTCATCTTTATTGGTATAGAATAAAATAGAAAGAAAATTAATAAACCACTATATTATTACATAGTATTATTCTATGAGATGAACAACTTTCTTCGTGCACTACTACCAGCGAATGTATCTACAATTTTATTAATACATACAATACATACATACGATACATTGTATCATCTGATAAGTAACTTTATTTTCAATACTGCATTGCTTAAAAAACGTTACCTATGTATGCGCACAATAATATAACAACTTTATATTTTTACATAATATATTAGACGACGAGATGGGGCCCTTAACATGTTGGGGCCCCCCCGCAAGCTTCATGCTGCGGGGGCCTTTGTGACGCCCCTGTTTAGCAGTTTATAACTCTAATTTAGTAAACCGCTAATATGGTCCGACCGTTATATATGATCGGTACTCCTTTTATGGCTTGGAAGGATGGACTTTAAAAATAAACACAATCAATAAGCTAGAGGCATTTGAGATATGGATTTAGCGACGAATCCTTAAAGTTCCCTGGACCGCACGAATAACAAATGAAGAAATTCTGAGAAGAGTTGGTACAGAACGACAACTGCTATGCTATGCACAATTAAACAGAGAAAAACGGCATACCTAGGGCACCTAATTAGAAACGAAAGATACCAGTTTCTGCAAAGAAGGGGAGTGGGCAGGAAGAAAATGTCATCGCTCCGTAATGTCAAACAATGGACAGGGTCAAGAAACATAGGAGACCTAATACATACTGCAAGGGAAAGAGAAAAATGGTCAAACGTGATCGCGAACATCCATTAGTGGATTGCATAAGAGGAAGAAGAATTTAGTAAAATTCTCATTAAACACATTTTTGTTAATAATACCGAATGTTTAGAATTATTTGACTGTAAATACAGTCGTTTACCTATATCGATAATTTCCACCTCTACTAGTTTCATCTCTTTTTCTTCACAATGTATTATATTTTCAATGTATAATATATTATGTGAGTTGGTAATATTATGGCTAGGGTTATTATATCCATAGATAAGTAATATTATAATTTATAGGGAGTATATCCGATTTGGTGCGTGTGCGCTTTGGGTGTATGGTAGTTGGGACTCGATAAGTGGGGGTAGACCCAAGTTTTATGACTTTTTAATAGATGGCGGTAAACGCTATACAGGTTTACTTCTATCGAGATTGTGTTAGTATTTAATAGATAGCGCTGTGTGTCAATTGTAAGTGTTTCTGTAATTAATTTTATTATTCTATAATAATTTATTTCAATTCCAAAAATTTAACACTATACAGAATTCAACACTATGAAGAATAAAATACTGCACTGCGTGTCACTGTTTGACACTTCATAAAAGCGCCCTGGAGGTGACAGGTCGTCATGACGGGTGACGGTTTAATAAATCCAATATGTCCATTCTGTAAAATAGCTCTAAATAGCTCTGATTTTTTCCGTTTATTCTAAAGTATTCGTACCTGTTTGGTAGAACTAGACAAAATATGTTAAACAAGGTAGAGATGAATTTAAAACTGAAAGATGTTTCAATTAAAAATAGATATATTTTGTTGTAAAACTTGGTTTATAAAAGATTCCTTCGAACACACTTCGAAACACATTCCTCCGAAACTGATGCAGTTTTAGTATGGTTTAGTCTTTCAGCTACGTTGACGTAAAATTTTCTGGCGGCATCATGTACCTACCGCATGTCAGTGTTTACGCTTCTACAGTTAAAAGCAGTCCATTCATTATTCTTTGAATATTAGAATGGCAGCAAATTCATCCAGTTGTTCTACTTTCAAGTACTTTCAACATTGTTTTACTATTTTTTAGTTAACGATGATACTCGTTTTTTTGTAATTCAGTAGATATATAGAGATTTCTTAAGAACCTCCACCATTTTTTTAATATTATGCATGCGTTCATAATTTTCTTGAAAAAATAAAGTATATTTTATTTGGAGCAGTATTTTATTTTACAGCAGTATAAAGAATCATTCCGTAGTTAATGTAAAAAACAAGTACAGTTATATAAGACAAACTCATATTTAAAACAAAGGAAAATAGGCAACGGTATGATATACCGAATATAAATGCCTACAGTCGGAAAAATGAAAGAATAGGGCTTTTCATCGATTGTCATTTGTTTCCAGCTTCTGTCATATATGTTGTATAATATGTGTATAATATTAATATACACGGATTATACGACATATATCACAGAAGCTCGAAACAAATGACTGTAAACGTTTACCGGAAATTTGACATAAATGTCAAAGTGATTAATTTTAAATTAAAATTAAAAACATTAATTATAAAAAATATTAGTTGATCAAAGCTGTGGTTTATATTTTTACCTTAAATTTAAAAATTACCGGTGAAAGATAATTCCAGTAATCCGCTAGGAGCGCCACCAGCGAAGCTCAGAGCGTATACCCATGAACGACCACATCAATCACTTATTTTGTATTTGCTGTCTTTCTCTATAAATAACAAACGTTTTGCTATAGAAAAACAGGGAAAATACAAAATAAGTGATTGATGTTATCGTTCATGGGTATTCTTTCATTTTTCAACTGTATACGCTGTGAGGTCGTACGTAGAGGGGATATTTAAAAATTCGCGAGCGCCAGTAGTGACTGTTCTGTGAAGTCTGTAAACGTTTACTGGAAATAAGTGATTAATTTAAAATTAAAAATAAAAACATTAATTATAAAAAATATTAGTTGGTCAAAGCTGTGGTCGAATCCTGAAGATATCTTATACCGACCACATTACTAATGAGGGTGTTTTGCTGAGAATGAAAAAAGAAAAAGAGCTGTTAATCAAAATAAAAACAGCCAAAATCGAATACCTCGGTCACATCATGAGGAACAGTGAGAGATATGGACTGCTGCAACTGGTCTTGCAGGGAAAAGTAGAGGGAAAGCGAGGACCAGGAAGGCGAAGGATTTCCTGGCTGAAAAATCTACGAACGTGGTTCAACACAACCACTACAAATCTTTTCAGAGCAGCAGTGAGCAAAGTGCAGATTGCCATGATGGTCGCCAACATCCGAAACGGATAGGCACTACAAGAAGAAGAAAGCTGTGGTATATATTTTTACCTTAAATATATGTACTTACGTTTTAAATACTGAATTTAAGTTTTTTTAATGTTCCGTAATATGTAATTAAAAATTAATCTATTAATCTTAGCGCCATCTACACGATAATTGTGAAAGTATCCGAAGTAAGAAATTAATATTTCATCAATAGAACGTCAAAATGTTTAGCAAAATCTTTAAAAAATCGATTACAATTGAATTACTTTTTTGCGTTGTAAATATTAAGCGATAACAATTAAATAATAAATTTAAAAATCACCGGTGAAAGTTGCATTACTAATCCGCTAGGAGCGACACCAGCGAAGCTCAGAGCGTATACGTCCTGAAACATCCATGTCAGTAAAGGTTAAAAATAAAATTCATGTTTTAACACTAGGTACTTACAATTTATTGTTTAATTTAAATTTAGGTCGAAATTTACTACAAACAAGTGCAACTATCTTTTAGTTATAGTCTTGCAGTGTATGGTATTTTTCAAAACAATTTCCAGGGTGTAAAGCAGGACATTCTGGGCAAGTCTTGCAGAAGTAGACTGTAGTTTTCCGTCCGCCCGGTTTTGTTCTATCACTGCATACCTTACAATCTGAGTTGCTTTTCCTCAAAAATATTGCATGGAAATTCCCATCTAACCGAACATTGTTATTTATGTTGATAATTCTTCGTTTTGCCTTACTTCTGAAATCTCCTATTAACTGTAAAACTAATTTTTTTCTGAAATTGCGCGATCGATAATTTGTTCCATTTTTTTCTGACCGATATAATATAAATGCGTTATTCATAGTAACATCTAGCAAGCAGAAGAAGACTTTCCGCCACCATCTAGATGATTTTCCTGAAAATGCGTCACTTGTAGAATAATCGACAATATCTACACCTCTCATGAACTTATTGTATTCACAAATTACCGTTGGTTTTTGGATAGTTTCTTCAATCCATCGACCATCAGCTCTTTTATAGCGTCTTGTCATGTCTTGCACGCTATTGTCATATAAACTAGAGAGCATAAGATTGACTGTTTTATCTTTCCAAGCCAATGCAGACAAATATCTGTTGTGAAGACAACATACTTCACTTTTTTGCATTTTGCTTGTAGAAACGGTTTTCATTGTATCTGGAAGACCTCGACGATTTCCCATTACAGACCCTGTTAGATGTATTTTCATTTTCTGCAGTTCTTGGGCTAACAATGGACTTGTATAATGACTATCAGTAAAAATGTGATAGCCACATGCACTAGTAGCATCAACGAGCTTTTGTGCTAAATGAACTACAACACGCGCTGTAGCAGGAAGATATGGACGGATTAGTAATTCTGCAGTTTGATTTCCAAAATCCGGTTCTAAATTAAATACGTAACCATTGGTCGAATCGACAAGCATGTATAACTTTATACCCCATTTAGTGGGCTTGTCTTCATTATAACATCGGAAAGAAACTCTGCCTTTGGAACCAATTGTGCTTTCATTAACAGCTACGTGTTTTCCTGGAGAGTAGTATTTTGTATATGCAGATTCCAAGTAACACAGTACATTTTTTACTTTGCTACTACGGCTCCTCTCACCTAAAGTATTGTTCTGTGGTGAAGAAATATTGAGATTCCAAAATATTTGAAAAAATCTTTGTTTTGCGAATACATCTTTAAAAAATGGCTGATGATCGATCCAAGATGAAGAAAAATAGTCTCCTAGTTCACATTTAGGATTTAAACCCATGTTGATGACAACACCTAAAAAGGCTTTAAATTCTTCCAGTGCGACTGGCTTCCAAGATGCCCAAATCGATCTTCTAGTTAATGGTGTGTTCATTACAACTTTTTCTTGTGCATTTCTAAAATCAAAACAGGTAGATAATAATTAGGAAAAGTAAGGGAGACTTGCTTAGGTGGGAGAGTTAAACCACCCTTTAAAATATAACATAAAGCTCTAACGAAATATCAAGACAAACATTGGTAGCACGCGGGATTCCAATAACATGCACGCAGTCATTACTTATATAATGACTGTTCGTTTGACTGCCAGGTTCAAAGAGATGTTTTTCTTACGGTGGAATAAAGTAAACTTGATTACTTTTTGTAGTTTTGGGATTGCGGCCATGTTTATAGAGGTACGTATTGTGTGTTGTTATTGCTATTGTATTGCCTGATTACTTTAGTTTTATGTCTGCTAAGTATTTCTTAGTAGACAAAAGGGACTTACGAATAATATCAAACCTTAACTGGAATCAAAGATCACAAATTGTAATAGATAACGAACTCACTCCAGAAATTGAAATCAGGAGAGAAGTTAGGCAGGAATGTATTATCTCTCCATTACTATTTATATTTAATGTATATATTGAAGCCATTTTTGATGAATCATTACTATCTCCAAGTGAAGGAATAATAATTAACCGAAGATCTATTAAGAGGATGGGTACGTATTTTCGGCTGCACTGCTATTCAAATGGGAATGAATTTTTTTCGAATCCTGAGAAAACTAATAAGTATTTTTGAAAAATTTAAACGCAGAATGAAAGATTACGTTATTAGTGAGGGCCGAAAGTCCCTGAGAACTTCTATAATATTTATTTTAATAAGTTACAGAAGTGAAAACTAAGAGAAAATTTAGTGTGATTTTTAATTTCAAATATCTCATTCAAAATAAAATTTTTATTTATTCTAACGGACTTTCAGCCCTCGGCAATAATTTATTCTTTCATTCTGCGTTTAAATTTTTTAAAAGTATTTATTAGTTTTTTCAGGATTCGAAAAATATAGACATCATGTCCCTGGTAATATTTGTTAAATCTATCTTTGTCTTAGAACGCACTCAGTAGAATAGAATATTGTCAGCATGTTGTCAGTCAGACACTGACAATCGGTGAAAATTTTAAATATTTGACATGGCATAGGGAATATTTTGAGTTGTTGATTAAATAATATTGAGATAATATATTTTATTTGATAAATAATTGATTTAAGACGTGAACTTAATAAAAAGTTATTTATTGTGTATTATTTGTGGAAGATCCAAGCAGAGAATACATCAGGATAATATATTCTGTGATGTTGTTAAAGATGTTCAAAATTGTAAGTATTCCATAGTAACAATATATTATTAAAAAAACACTTTAACACTTTTCCTCTTTTCTAGATTGAGTATTACCTTTTGTTGTACGTATAGATTATTACAATCACTGAATACATACTAGTTAGTCAAAAAATTATCACATTTATTAACTGAATTAATAATTTGCAATTATACAAATAACAGTTATCCAAGATCATTCAAAAGCCATCTCTTTAAGTTATTGATGACATTTTCAAGTAGAATGACATTCTAGTAATGTTTACATATCCATACCAGTGTGAATTTTACTACACGTAATTTGCCGTGTAAAGACAGAAAAAGTAGGGATAGCCGAAAAATATTTGCGAATTATTTACCCATGGCCTTAACTACATATTATGCACAGATGACATCATGGTTATGGAAAGCTCTATTGAACAACTACAATAATAACTAATAAACAAAACAAACAAAATATATGGACTAAAAATGAATATAAAGAGACCAAATAGGTACATGATAATAACTAAGAAAATAAATATACACACAAACACACATTTTAGTCTAAGAGCTATTGAACCCTCCGACTAACGGTCGTCCTGTAAGGCTAGAAATTTGTCTAGTGATAATTCATAGCACATTAAGGCTAAAAACAATGACCTAGTAGGCATCAGCGGTGCACGTGTATCTATATCAGGTGAATCGAAAGTGCAAATTTAGGGGGTAAAATAAACTTTCTCCTGTAAGGTTTAAATTTAAGTATGTGTTTGAGTAAGTCATTTAGAAGAAATGTGTACAATTACAGGCGATTCTGAAGAGCATAAGACTTTGCCAGGCGAGGGCAAATATTAGGGGTTTTTCCTAAAATTATTCTTTTTGCATCGAACAAATTTTTTTAGGTTTTTTGAATCGTTCAAAACAGAAAAAATCTTTGGTGATTTTTCTCTTAAGTTAATAGTTTTTGTTATATACGCGATTGAAAATTTTGAAAATTGCGAAATCGGCCATTTTTAACCCTAAATCGGACATTTATCTAAAAATTTTAATGTTGCCAAGGTACGCAGATATTCTTTAAACATTGATTGATGAAATCCCGAAGAGTGTTTTGCAATAAAATATCGAAAACCCCTTTGTTTTCTTTAATTGCTAATCAGGCGTCGCGATACTGTAGTATAAGTGAGGACGTTTGAGTTTGCATAAATTCATTATCTCGAGAATGGGCAAATTTCAAGAGAAATCCTCAGACAGGTCGATTTTTATTTTTGAATTAGGACTTTTTGGCATATATATAATAATAGTGACGTCATCCATCTGGGCGTGATGACGTAATCGATGATTTTTTTAAGTAAGAGTAGGGGTTGTGTGATAGCTCATTTGAAAGGTTATTTAATTCTCTATTCAGTAATATAAACACTAACATAACTATTTATAGAGGGTGTACAACAAAAATTATTCTTCTATTTGTCAAATTTAATCAAAGTTAATTTAATAAAAAAAATTTTTTTGTACACCCTGTATAAATAATTATGTTAATGTTTATGTTAGTGAATAGAAAATTAAATAACCTTTCAACTGAGCTATCACAAAACCCCTACTCTCATTTAAAAAAAATCATCGATTACGTCATCACGCTCAGATGGATGACGTCACTAATATTATATATATGCCAAAAAGTCCTAATTTAAAAATAAAAATCGACCTGTCTGAGGATTTCTCTTGAAATTTGCCCATTCTCGAGATAATGAATTTATGCAAACTCAAACGTCCTCACTTATACTACAGTGTCGCGCCCGCTTGATTAGCAATTAAAGAAACAAAGGCGTTTTCGATATTTTATTGCAAAAAACTCTTCGGGATTTCATCAATCAATGTTTAAAGAATATCTACGTACCTTGGCAACATTGAAATTTTTAGATAAATGTCCGATTTAGGGTTAAAAATGGACGATTTCGCAATTTTCAAAATTTTCAATCGCTTATAATCTTATATAACAAAAACTGTTAACTTAAGAGAAGAATCACTAAAGACCTTTTCTGTTTAAAATGATTCAAAAAATCTAAAAAAATTTTGTTCGATGCAAAAAGAACAATTTTAGGAAAAACTCCAAATCTTTCCCCTCACCTGGCAAGGTCTTAGTGCCGGCGCAAATTAATCCTGAGCGAACACAACCTGGCACCGGCGAGGTTCGTAGAGAGTTCTGCGAATCCTAATATCAGTGAATACAGTGCCAGGTCTAGCATGCGAACGTTTGTCATCGGCGTACAGTTTTCTGGTGTCGTGGGACGCGTGACTCAATTCTCAGTTGCGGTTTTGTTTTCGAGATGGACGTAGAAAAGCTAATAGAACTCATTCGGAATTACTATTATTATAAACAACACTGATTGTGATTGGATTGTCGTTGCAAAAACTGCTTACCTATTACATATATTTATATCTTGTCTACATATTTTATTTTTAAGCATGAACAAGCCCGGTATGATGACACATTTTATTTGAGGGTTGTGCGATATTCACAGATATGCTTAACGGTTTTTAATGATAATGTTGTGTAGATTTAAGAAATGAATGATATTTAAAAAATTTTTATACCTATAGAAAAGGGATTACGCCATCATTTGTGACATTGTATTTCTAGGCCTGGATCCCGCGTAACAACAAAAATTTGATTAATAGCAAGCTGAAAATTTGTTAATAGCTTAACGGTGTCGATAATTGTAAAATCGAAATTGATGGGAAAATAATAAAGCAGGAAGCAAGGTTTAGATATCTGGGAATTGATATAACCAGTTACGGAGATGTTGAAGAGGAAGTACGACAACAAAGCTTAAAAGCAAGTAAAGCGGCGGGATCTCTTAATGACACAATCTGGAAGAACAAACACTTAAGACAAGACACAAAAGCAAGAATCTATAAAGCAGCAATTAGACCTATATTAACATACACGGCGGAGACAAGGCCTGACACATCTAAAACGAGACGACTACTAGAAACAACAGAGATGAAAATACTCCGACGAATATCAGGGAAAAGTCTGTTGGATAGGGAGAGGAGCGAAAACATAAGAAGATCATGCAATATAGAAGACATAAATGGATGGGTGAAAAAACGGAAACAGGAGTGGAACGAACACATTAGTAGAATGGCAGAGGATAGGATAGTACGAATAGCACGAGATAAGTCACCAAATGGACGAAGAAGTATTGGCAGACCAAGAAAAAGGTGGTGCGATAACCTAAACAATTTAGGAGGATAATATTGAAGAAGAAACAGGCTTTAAAGCCTACATACAAGAAGGAAGAAGAAGAAGAAACGGTGTCTCGCCAGACAAACTTTGATGTACGGGAACACTGAAACAGGGGAAGTTTTAATTGTGGAACAGGTTAAAAATTTGGAACGTCAGACTACAAAAACGTTCCATATATTTTGCCGGACATACCTTCCAATTGATTTGTTACCATTTCATTAAACTCTCATGGAAAAATTAGACTGGTGTTTATCACTAACTGGGCATTTTAATGAGTGAAACAGGAAGATTATGTCAAATAACAGGAATCATGTTGGTTAGTAATAGCAGTCTGATTTTTGAATGAGAGTTTAATGATAGGGTAACAAATCGATTGGTTGTTCTGTCCGACAAAATACATGGGACGTTTTCGTAATGTGACGTTCCAAATTTTTAAACTGTTCCACTATTAAACCTTCCCCTGTTCCAGTGTTCCTGTACATCAAAGTTTGTCCGAATAGACACCGTTAAGCTACTAACAAATTTTCAGTTTGCCGGATCCAGGTCTATAAATATGTTTTGCTTTTAAAATAAAAGGTGTCCTTCATTTTGTGTAGGTTCATTTAATAAAAATAAAAGTTAAGTTTCTTTAATACTTAAGAGGCGGCATTTCGAAGACTTGCATCATATTGAAAAGATGTACCGCACGGCTCTGTAGTTAGTGTGGCTTTTGCCAATAAATCAAAGTTATGCGTTTACAAGAGCATATTATTTGAAAAATAAGGAGTACCATAATGTGTCATAATTATAATCTCCTTTATGCAGATCAAAAAATTTTTTAGTATGTATTTCTAAATCCACACAATCATTGGAAAATGATTCATGGTAAAAAATATATATTAATGACACTGTTATCGACAAAGTCGATCGATTTTAAACTTGTCATCATATATTTATTAGACTTTTGTTTATCGTTAAAAATTAAATGATGGTTGTGAATTGTATTGTTTGTGTTATTTAATATTTTAGCAAAAACATAATCAGCAAAAATCTTATTTAAAACATGCGAACCGTTTTTGCAATCACAATCAATGCAGTGTTTAACTTATGCTTGTTATTATAAAGGTATGTGTCAGATATCTTTTTATGCACCCCGCTTATGATCAAATTCGATATTTTCGAAAGTCATACCGCTACGACTACTAGGGACGTGTAAGATATTTTTAAAACGTTACTAGTTACATGTACGGAACTACCGTTTTTTAGTTGCCTACTCCAGTATTTTGTAATCAGTATTTGTACTCAGTACCACTGAGAACCGGTATCAATAGTAACCGTTACACGTTTGCACTTATTTTGCCCGTCTCTATTCGCTACGGCGTGGGCGACAGCCGACGGTCGGGTTAGCTTGGGTTTAATATGCGGCACGCTAGAAAAATAGCTGCACAGGTCACCCGTCCCACCGGCGCAGGTTGTGACTCGCTTAGGTTCAAAATGCGCCGGGACTTATGCTCTTCAGAATCGCCTGTCATTGTACAAATTTCTTCTAAATGACTTACTCAAACACATACTTAAATTTAAACCTTACAGGAGAAAGTTTATTTTACCCCCTAAATTTGCACTTTTTGATTCACCTGGTAGATACACGTGCACCGCTGATGCCTGCCAGGTCATGGTTTTTAGCCTTTGTGTGCTATGAATTATCACTATACAAATTTCTAGCCTCTAGGACGACCGTTAGTCGAAGGGTTCACTAGCTCTTAGACTATTTGGAAAATATGTGTCTGTCACACATAGAAAGGGTTGATCAATAAAAATACCTAGGAACCTGTATTTCTCACAATAATGATAAAAAAAGAGAAATAAGGGCTAGGATTAAAATAACAAGAAATGCGTTTGTAAAACTAAAAAATTGCTTGCAACAAAGACCTTATCTTAGAACTGAGAGTACGAGCTCTGAGATGCTACACCGAGAGAACAATTTCTTTTCTCCTAAAACACCGATTTCTTTGAGCAATATTTCTTAAAAGTTAACATATCCTATTAAATTAAACATACCGGTTCACATATAAAGAAACGAGTTTTTTAAACACAACTCAATAATTTCTTACAGATAATTTCTTCAATACTAAGAAATGCATTAATGGTTACATTTAATTTTCTTATCCTAAAGTTTTTATTTCTTAAATTGAAAACTACAAATATTTTGCAGTATAAGAAATATAATGTTAAGTTAATCCATATTTATATTTGTGAACAAGAAATTTTCTTGCAATCAAATAAATATTTTAAACCGCAAGAAATTGTCATTAATGCCGAAATGTTATTTGCAAAGAGATTTTCTTCCACAAAAGAATTGCGCAGATTAACTATTTATGATTTAGTCGTCAGTCCGTCAGTCTTTGTGGTCAGTGTTTGTCAAGATGGCGTGATATGTTCATGTTCATATAGATGGATGTGGGATTTATTGGTGTACTTTAAAAATTAACGGATATTTTGAAGGTACGTACATACAGGGTGAGTTTTTAGTGCGGGATCGGTCGATAATTCCATTACGGTATAGAATATCGAAAAAAGTTATTTAGAAAAAATGTAGGTCATGATATTCTCCACGCTTGGAAAATATGTCCATTTCTACAGTAACAGCGTGGTATATCAAACATATAATTTTTTAAATGGGACACCCTATATATTTTTTCATATTTATATTCCCCTCATAATTCTTGTTCATATAATATAGGTTTTTGCATTACTATACAGAGTATTTAACAAGTTATGACTATTTTTATTTCGAAATCCCTATGAGATTAACACCCTGTATATAAAGAAGTAATTCATAGACAATAATTTGTTTTATGTAATAAGATAAACATTATACTGTAGTTTTTAAATTAAGTCCAATTGAAATCATTGACGAATTTTTGTATACAGGGTGAACTACAAAACCAAATTACGATTTTCTCTATTTTTTTAAATGGATCACCCTATATTTTATTTTTCAAAAATATTGTATTTATTATACTCTTTCATTTTTATATAGCATTCTCTATATCTAAACTTATTACTTTCGGAGATATTTTTAGTTTTCTTCAACTTTCGGGAATACATTCAATTTTTCTAGTAGAAATAAGTTGGTATTGAATGATAATTAAACAAAATTATTTTTATTTAATAAATCACTATCACAAAATATAAACCATAGCAATATGCAATGAATGTATCAATAAATGTGATATTAAGGAATTATCATATTTCCCTAATATACAAGAATCATACAATTCCTACAAAAAAAATATAGGTACCTATGTTGTGTATAATAAAATTACAAGATTATTTTTATTTAATAAACAACTCACACAAAACATAAATCAAAACAATATAGAACTAATTTAATAGTTTTTAGATTATTACATCAACAGCATTCTAAGCCAAGAAGTTTTTACTAACACATTCCTAATAGCAGATTGTGACCCGCAGTTATTAATAATATAATTTTCATATTAAATTTCATTAATATGCATCAATAAGAAATCCCTACTTTGTTAACACTCAAACTAGGTGATCTATAAATGTTTAAGGTGATATTGTTAGAGATTATGTGATTGGTCCACATTTTTTGACGGTTGAGGTTTTTATACGACGGTGCTCCAGTTCTTCCAAAATTGATTTTTTTCAAGTGGGGCTATATAAAAAACCTTGTATACCAGAAGCATCCAACAACGCTTGATGATATGAAAAATGGAATAAAAGAAGCTTTTAATAATATTGACTTACAAAAATGTTAAAAATGTGGCTCGGTCATTTGAATATCGGTTACAAAATTGCATAGACGTTGAAAGTGGTCATTTTCAACATTTACTTTAGACTTATATCCTTAACATCACATTAATTGGTACAGTCATTAAATTTTGTTATGGTTTATTATTTTTTTGTTAGTTATTTATTGAATGAAAATATTTGTTATATTATTACATTATACTTATTTGTTAAGTTATTTATATTTATAAGAATATGTAATTGAATGTATTCCCGGCAAATGAAGAAAACTAAAAATATCTCAGAAACTAATAAGTTTAGGTATAGGAGATGCTATATAAAAATGAAAGAGTATCATAAATACAATATTTCAAAAAAATAAAATATAGGGTGATCTATTAAAAAAAAATTGAGAAAATCGTAATTTTGTTTTGTAGTTAAAAAGTGCTTATAAAAATGAATGTTCTACTAAAAAATTCTTGGCTTAGAATGCTGTTGATATACCAATCTAAAAACTGTTACATCAGCTGTATATTGTTTTGATATTTATGTTTCATGTAAGTTATTTATTGAATAAAAATAATCTTGTTATATTTTTATATACAATACAAAGTTTTGTTTGTAGGAATTTTACGATTCTTGTATATTAGGGAAATATGATAATTTCTTAATATCACATTTATTGGTATATTCACTGCATATTGCTATGGTTTATATTTTGTGTTAGTTATTTATCTAATAAGAATAATTTTGTTTAATTATCACTCAATACTAACTTATTTCTACTAGAAAAATTGAATGTATTCCCGAAATTTGAAGAAAACTAAAAATATCTCGGAAAGTAATCATTTTAGATATAGGGAATGCTATATAAAAATAAAAGAGTATATTAAATACAATAATGTTGAAAAATAAAATATAGGGTGATCCATTTAAAAAAATAGAGAAAATCGTAATTTGGTTTTGTAGTTCACCCTGTATACAAATATTCGTCAATGATGTGAATTGGACTTAATTTAAAAACTACAGTATATTGTTTATCTTATTACATAAAACAAATTATTGTCTACAAATTACTTCTTTATATACAGGGTGTTAATCTCATAGTTATTTCGAAATAAAAATGGTCATAACTTGTTAAATACTCTGTATAGTAATGCAAAACTATATATTATATGAACAAGAATTATGAGGGGAATATAATTATGAAAAAATATATAGGGTGTCCCATTTAAAAAATTATATGTTTGATATACCACGCAGTTACTGATCACCCTGTATAAATGGACATATTTTCCAAGCGTGCAGAGTATCATTGCCTACATTTTTTTTAAATAACTTTTCTCGATATTTTATACCATAATGGAGTTATCGACCGATCCCGCACTAAAAACTCACCCTGTATATAGGTATTAAATAAAAGTAAATTGAGTAATTTAAGATGTAATAATAATATTGTTGCGTATCCGAATCGTTAAAAAAGAAACATAATAGTATCTTTATACGCTTTTTAGGTGTAATGATGGACGACTCTGAAATAAAGGAGCTTATTATTCTTACTGGGAAATATGCCACAATTTAAAGCTGGGACAGAATGATATAATATATAGCTTCAGAACAATATTAAGAAAGGAGTTATTAACCAACTGCGGGGCTTTCCAGAAATGGTAGAACTTCATACATGTAAGTTACCTTTTTAAAAATGTGTATACTTATGTATCAACTATAATAGGTTTCTTGAATGTATCGCCTTCTATAAAAATATACAATACAACGCTATATCAAACATGGCGGGTGCAAAGCTGAGGATTTTTTCTGTTAATTTATTTGAGATAAAGAAATCAGTTAGTCTAAAAGAAATATATGTTTATGGTTAAGAAATGTTATTGCCGAAAACCGTGAATTAGTTAATATGTATTAAATGACTTAGATGTAAACTAATAATACTTTCCCGTAATAAAATTTCTTAATGATTAGGTATGCTGTCTCTTTTAGATTATAAAAATTAAGAAAATTACATATTATTATGTCTGCTTCGATGTTTTACATTGGTTGTATTTTCCCTCTTGTTTTAGCTAAACAATGTTTATTGTGTGACTTAATATTATACAGATAAATAATTAATATTTCATTAACAAAAAGAAAAAAATAACCAAAGATGTGTAGGTTAAATAATTGCCATGTTTGAACTAAATATGATTGATTATTATCAGTATTGATAGTTCTTATGTGGGGCCCTGTATTTGTTTTTTTGTATTTCCTAAATTTGTCAAAATAAATATCTATATCTTTATAAAAAAAATTTATTTAAGTAAGTTTACTCTTTCTACATAACGATTTTGTTTTAGTGAATTGCTGATATACAAAGTGCTAAGGAAAATTTAAAGAAGTTGGATTTGCCTCTCCATCCTTTTATTGTTGTGTAGAAGCCAGTGGTTTAAGAGTGGAGAAAGTATTTGTATGTAATAATAACGTTTTATATCTTGTCTTATTAATAAATAATTATTTTACCTTAACACAATGATTTATTTCGCCCTATGTAATGTCACTTTACTTTCAAGAAATATTAACTTAACTTTAAATATACGTTTATCTCTGCGAAATATATTTCTTAACATTAAATAAATTAATTATTAATAGTAAAATAATAATATTCCTTACTAAGAAATATTATTGCTCAGAAAGAATAGTTTTCTAATGTGTAGAAAATATATTTTTATGACTAATAAAATTAATTAACATCAAGTGTAATTTCTTTCTGATAAATGGGTTTGAAGTTTGCCAGAAAGTGATAGTTCAATCATGTTTAAGATATATTTCTTTGGCTATAGTAGAATTTATTTGAAATATTTTAGAAAATTATATCTTACATACAAAGATATATTTCTTAGGCAATATGCCAAGTCGATCTTTCTTAAATATTAATAAAGTTTCTTTATGTCAAGAATTTTTTTCTCTCGGTGTACATATTTTTGATACTGCAATATGGATATGAAAGCTGGACCTCGATTTTTGGCCCCTCGCTTCGTTATCGAATGTATTCGCTTGGTATACTAAACACATACGAAGCGAATACGTTCGATAACGAAGCGAAGGGTCAAAAATCGAGGTCCTGGACATTTAAGCCATCGGTACATAATTCACAAATATTTTACGATTATCACTAGTTTTTCTGTCTTTACACGGCAAATTATTTCTTCTTCTTCTTTCTCGAAACTCCTTATGCTTCTCAGGGGCGTCGGAGGTTTTATTCATCTTCAATCCATTTCTTCCATTTCTTACGGTCCTTTGCTAACTCTTTCATTTGTTGATGTGTTTTTCCTTTTTCCTATCCAATATCTATAATCTGACCGATCCATCTCTTCCTTGGCCTCCCTTTCCTTCTTTTACCATATCTTTTCGATTCCATCACCTGCTTTGGTAGTCTTCCCTGGTCCATTCTGTTAATGTGTCCATACCATTTTAATTTTCTTTTTTGTATCTTGGTTATTATCGATTCCTATTTCAGTTTTTGTCTAATATCTTCATTTCTTATTTTGTCCAATTTCGTTTTTCCTGCTATTTTTCTTAGCTGCTTCATCTTCGCTGCGTTTATTGTACTGTCTATTTTTGCATTATTTACCCATGTCTCACTTGCATATATTAAAGTTGGTACAGAGATTACGTTGTATACCTTCAGTTTTATTTCTTTATCTATTTCTTCCTTTCCAAATATTGTTTTTTTAGTGCATAGTAGATCTTATTTGCTTTTTTCGCTCTGTATGAGATTTCTTGATCTATCTTTCCATCCTCTGATATTATTACTCCAAGGTATTCAAACGTCGAGACTGTTTCTATTATTTCGTTTTTGCACCTAAATATCGTTTGGTTTATTTCTTCCCTTTTCTTTTGGGTTACTATCATGGTCTTCGTTTTCCTTACATTTACCTCCATTTTCAAATTTTCTATTTCCTCCACCCAGATATCGATTAATTTTTGCATTTTCTCTTTATTGTCTGGTATTAGTACTAAGTCATCTGCATATAGTAATCCCTCCATTCTCACTGGTACTAAATTCATGTACCCTATTATTGACTGTAATTGCCTTAACCTTCTTTTAGCGCTCTTCATTACTTTATCCATTACTAATATAAACAAAACTGGGCTGAGACTGTCCCCTTGTTTTATTCTTCTCCTTAGATTTATTATTGGCGATCTGTTTCCGTTTATTTGTACTTTACCAAGTACCTTTCTATATGTACTTTTTACCACGCAAATATTTTGCGGGATTTGCAGATCATCCATTACTGACCATATTACTTCTCTATTTATAGAATCAAAAGCAGCTTTAATATCTATAAACGTAATATATAAGCCTTCTCCTATTTCGTTTTTCCTTTCAATTATATTTCTCAGTATGTATACATATTTATCTGTTGTTCCTCTTTCCTTCCTAAAAGCCGCTTGTTTTTCTTCTAGTTTTTCTTCCAGTTCTTTCCTGAGCTTCCTTTCTATTATCCCGGTGTAGACTTTATATGCCACTGATTAAAAGCCTATAGCCCTATAGTTATCACATTCCGCTTCATCTCCTTTCATGTGTATTGGTATCAATAAATTTTCTTCCCAATCTTCCGGTATCTTTTCTGTTCTCCATGCTTCCCTCATTATTTCCAGTAGCCAAAGCTTGCCTCGTTCTCCCACGTATTTCATCATCTCCGGATCTATGTCATCGGCACCTCCCGCTTTTTCAATCTTTATTCTTGCCAATCCTTCTTCAATATCTTTGATATGAATTTCGTCTACTCCATTGTCTCTATCCACTTCTCTTGCCTGCTGTCCTCTCTCCTCATTTTATTGGTTACTTGCCTCGAATTTTTCTTTATAGGTATTATTCCATATGGTTAGTATGTCTTGTATGTTTGTTTTCAATTCATCTCGCTTCCTTTTTGTTCCTTTCATGCTTCTTATTTTATTCCAAAACTGTTTATTGTTATTCCCAAAACCTTCCTGTTATTCATCGAATTCCTTCCAGCTCTTCTTCTTCGCATCTTTTACTAGTTCTTTCACTATATTTCTCTGTTTTGTGTTTTTCTCTGTTTGTTTTTCTTTCAGTATATTTCTTTCGTCTTTTTTACAGCTTGCTTTATTTCCTTATTCCACCATCCAGTTCTTTTATTATTCTTCCTATTCTTTCTTATTCCACATACTTGTGTTGCAGTGTTCCAAAACGTGTCTCTCAATTTTTTCCATCTCTCTTCCATATTCCATATTTCCTCATTGTTTTCATGCTGTTTGAGTATTTTATCTGTCTCTCTTTGGTATAACTTCATCATTTCCATATTTTTCATCTTATGTATTGCTATTCTTGTATATTGAGGACTCTCTATTATTTCCATTAGCTCCATGTTTACCTCTGCTGTCACTAGTCTGTGTTGGGTACCGAGTTCGGCTTCGTTCTCTGTTTTTATATTTTGTATCGTTAATTCTGCGTCTCGAGGATATACTATGTAGTAAATTATGCTTCTCGCATTTCTTTCTTCTGCTACGTATGTATATTTTTCGTTTCTCGGTTGATTCCAGAAAGAATGCCTATTAACAAGTCATTTATTTGGCAGAAACTTATCATTCTTCTACCATTTCTATTTATCGTCTCTTCTCCATACCTTCCCAAGCAGCCTAATGCCATATTTTTATCATTTCCTATTCGTGCATTCCAGTCTCCTAGTAAAATGATGTTTTTGCTTTCCTCTTGTATCTCATCAATAAGTTTCTGTATCTCATCATAGAATAGTTCTGTTTTTTTATGCTCTGTTCCTTCTACCGGTGCATATACCTGTATTATGTGACATTCTTCTTCTTCTAACTCTATTTTTATGTATATGGTTCTTGATGATACTGGTTTGAATTTTCTTATTCTTCTATTCATTTCTTTCGTTACAACTATTCCCACGCATTCTTTTGCCCTTTGTCCAATCTGAACTCCGGAATAGTATAGTATGTGCTGCCCTCCGATATCGACAATTCCATTTCCTACTTTTTTCGTCTCGCTTACTCCTATCAACTGCAGCTCAAATCTTTCCATTTCCTCTGTTAATTCACGTTCCTTTCCTGTTATCGAGGTTATATTCCATGTACCTATTCTCCTTTGACATTTGTTTTCATTTTTCTTTTCTTCCTTGTTATTAGTTTTCCTCGTTGTTTGCTCTTTCATATTACTGGATGTTCCATGTCCTTTCCTGGTCGTCATAAATGTCTCTCCGCCCAATTCGCTTATCAGTTTTTTGGATGGATTGTTCTTGGGTATTTGTTGCTTATCTCAGGTATTAGTTGATCCTCATCACTGTCTCATATCCATTCTTCTTATCTATTATTATTTTTTGAAACCTTACTTTGACTTTTTTCCCCTCGCTTCTTTCTTCTTTAGCTTTAATTCTTATTCTTCCTTGTATATCCCTCCCCTTCTTGCTCATGTCCTCGTTAATATATATACACGGCGTATTACGTGTAGTGAAATTCTCATTGGTATGTATATGTAAACATTACTACTTGACAATGGCATCATTAACTTTAAAGAGATGGCTTTTGAATGTTCTTGGATAACTGTTACTTGTATAATTGTAAATTATTAAATCAGTTAATAAATCTCATAATTTTTTCACTAATTATGTATTCAGTGATAGTAATAATTTATATACTGTACAACAAAAACTAATACTCAATCGAGAAAAGAGGAAAAGTGTTAAAGTGATTTTTTAATAATACATATATCATTACTATGGAACGCTTACAATGTTGGACATCTTTAACAAGAAAATACTTGGATCACAGAATATACAGGGTGTCCCGGAAAATAGTGCGTTCCTTAAAGGTATAGGTAGAAGGCACCATGTAGAACAAAAAACTCTTATAACATTTTTTTCTAAATGCAACCGTTTGACCAAAAAATTAAAATGTATTTTGGTAGGCAAATTTAAATCTGACAACTATGTGCGGTACGCAAATTTAAGCATAGACAGTCCCATGTAAATAAATAGATAGAAGATGATAGTAAACAGATAGTTTTAAAGAATCCTGTTTAGTGTCAATGCCGAAAATGTTTTCGAATAGTGAGTGTATTACCTATTATGTTATTACCTATGAATGGTGTTTGTGAAAGATTACTTGAAACATCTATTCGGTACAATAATTATTTTCAAGTAAGTACAACTTAGTTATTTCAGTTCACAAGTAAACAAATTACTGAGACATTATCTGGTGTATTTAAGTTCCACTGTAAACTATTAAAACTATGTAATTCAGTTAAAGCCCTCAGCAATACTCAGCATTCAACCCATTTAAACCTTACTAAATACATAATACTAGTTCAGTTAAAAGATGTGTTTTTATGTTAAAAGATGTGTAATTCGTTTAAAATTATGCAATAGGTATTTCAATACATTTCAAAAGAAAATAATTTTAGTAAACAAATAGTAAATACATAAGTATTACCTACTATTAGGTTGGATTATTTTAAATACTGTTAATCACAATCACAAACGAGTTCTTATTATGTTATTATTCCGTAGTGCGTACGATGTTGCCAGTTTAATAAAATTTCCAAACATTAAAATACAGGTATATGGAAAACAATGTTAACTTTTTTTTGGAAACGGTTAACTTTAGAAAAAAATGGTATAGGACTTTGTTGTTCCAAATTGTGTATTCTCTCCATACCTTAAAGGAACGCACTATTTTCCGGGACACCCTGTATTATCCTGGTCAATTATCTGCTTGGATCGTCCACAAATAACAAACAATTAACTTTTTATTAAGTTCACGTCTTAAATCAATTATTTATCAAATACACTATCAATATTATTTAATTAACAACTAAAAATATTTCCGATGCCATCATATCCTATTTGACTCAGTGCGTTGTATGACAAAGATAGCGAATGTTCGATTTGGAAAATATCACCACGGACATGGTGTCCATTTTTTTCAAATCCTGAAAAAACTAATAAATATTTTTAAAAAATTTAAACGCAGAATAAAAGACTAAATTATTATCGAGGACCCAAAGTCCCTTAGAATATATAAAATGTTTCTTTTGAACAAGATATTTGAAATTAAAAATCACACTACATTTTCTCTTTGTTTTTCACCCCTTTAACTTATTAAAATAAACATCACAGAAGTTTTCAGGGACTTTCGGCCCTCGCTAAGAACGTAATAATTCATTCTGCGTTTAAATTTTTCAAAAATAATCATTAGTTTTCTCAGGATTTGAAAAACAAATGAATTACATTTAAATAGCATTGGAGACGAAACTACGTAGCCATCCCCTTAAGTAAGAACATATTATAAATAATAAGCTGCAGTCATTTGAAATGTGGTGTTACAGGAGGATCCTTAATATAGCACGAACACAGAAGAAAACGAACACGGAAGTATTACGAGTAATGGGCAAAGAATACGAAATCATAAGTAACTGTGGTTATACAATAAAAACTTTGTCATTAATGCCGAAATGTTACTTGCAAAGAGATTTTCTCCCACAAAAGAATTGCGCAGATTAACTATATTTATGATTATTTAGTCGTCAGTGTTTGTCAAGATGGCGTGATATGTTCATGTTCATATAGATGGATGTTGGATTTATTGGTGTACTTTAAAAATTAACGGATATTTTGAAGGTACGTACATATATAGGTATTAAATAAAAGCAAATTGAGTAATTTAACATGTTATAATAATATTGTTGCGTATCCGAATGGTTATAAAAGAAACATAATAGTATCTTTATATGCTTTTTAGGTATAATGATGGACAACTCTGAAAGAAAGCAGCTTTTTATTCTAACTGGGAAATAAGCCACAATTTAAAGCTGGGACAGAATGATATAATATATAGCTTCAGAACAATATTAAGAAAGGAGTTAATAACCAACTGCGGGGCCTTCCAGAAATGGTAGAACTTTATACATATAAGTATCTTTTTAAAAATGTGTATACTTATGTATCAACTATAATAGGTTCCTTGAATGTATCGTCTTCTATAAAAATATACAATACAACGCTATATCAAACATGGCGGGTGCAATGCTGAGGATGTTTTCTGTTCATTTATTTGTGATAAAGAAATCAGTTAGCCTAAAAAAATATTTTAATGGTTAAGAAATTTCATTGTCGTAAACTGTGAATTAGTTAATATATATTAAATTACTTAAGATGTAAGCTTATAATACATTCACGTAATAAAATTTCTTAATGATTAGGTATGCTGTCTCTTTTATATTATAAAAATAAAGAAAATTACATATTATATCTGTTTCAATGTTTTACATTTTACATTGGTTGTATTTTCCCTCTTGTTTTATCTAAACAATGTTTATTGTGTGACTTAATATTATACAGATAAGTAGTTAATATTTCATTAGCAAAAAGAAAAAAATAAACAAAAATATGTAGGTTAAATAATGCCATGTTTGAACTAAATATGATTGATAATTATTAGTACTGATAGTTCTTATGTGGGGCCGTGTATTTTTTTTTGTATTTCCTAAATTTGTCAAAGTAAATATCTATATCTTTATAAAAAAAATATGAAAATTAATTTACTATTTCTACATAACGATTTTGTTTTAGTGAATTTCTGATATACAAAGTCCTACTAACAAAAGAAGGAAAAATTGAGGAGGTTGGATTTGCCTCTCCATCCTTTTATTGTTGTGTAGAAGCTAGTGGTTTAAGAGTGGAGAAAATATTTGTATGTAATAATAACGTTTTATATCTTGTTTTTATTAATAAATAATGATTTTACCTTAACACAATGATTTATTTCGCCGTATGTAATATCACTTTATTTTCAAGAAATATTAAGTTTATTCTAAATATACGATTATATTTGCGGTATATATTTCTTAACATTAAATACATTAATTTATTAATAGTAAGATAATAATATTCCTTACTAAGAAATACTACTGCTCAGAAAGAATAGTTTTGTAATGTCAACAAAATATATTCTTATCAAATCAATTAACATCAAGTGTAATTTCTTTCTGATAAATGGGTTTGAAGTTTGCCAGAAAGTGATAGTTCAATCATGTTTAAGATATATTTCTTTGGCTATAGTAAAATTTATTTGAAATATTTTAGAAAATTACATATTACATACAATTTAAAAAACTCAAATATGAAGTAAAAACCACTTCTATGTAATTGGTATATTTATTAAAAAAAATTTAAATTCCCAATGGATTGAAAAATTTTGTCCAATTCAAAACGTTTTCGGACCTATCGGTCCATCATCAGTGAATCTAAAATAGAATACCTAAGTAATCCCAGTAATAAAATTGAAAGATGGTTGAAATTTTAAAAGTTAAAAATATGGGTATGATTACTTACTCGAATACTTGCTAAATAGCCCCAGAACCAAACAATGGTTGATATTATAATTCAATCTACATTATGTTGTAGTGATATTGAACAGGCTAAACGCCGATGTTAAAAGATGTAACCTCCGGGAACATGGTGAAACTCTACCAGGAAACTTATTCAACCATCTTAGGCCAACGTTGACTACCAAGTGTCAAAAGTTTGTAAGGAATTGTATGGAGTGACATTGACAGTAGAGAAGAAGGTAGTCGATTTTTAAAAGTTTTAACCAAAGGTCTTGATCCAAAACAATGATAATATTATGATAAAGTCTAATATCTGAAAATTTTAATATCTGAAAATGTCTAACATTTAAATATATTGTTTTTTGAAAAGAAAATTGTGTTTTCAAAATTTTTTTGAGTATAAAATTATTTTACTTTGAGTGTTTACTATAAAATTAAACTGATCAAATTGATTCAGTCTTTGTTTGAATTCCGAACGAGACAGTAGATATTACCAGTCTGCTTATCTGTAGTTAAATATAAATACAAAAATAAATATCCAGTTTTTGTTGTGAAACAAATTAAGCGATTGTTAATGGGACCCAAAAAACGAAAATGGATTCCGCTTCGACGGCGATAAATCAGAATATTCTGCAATCTAACGAACCAATGCAATGCGACGTAATGGGTTCTAAACAGCAGCCAGTGGCGTACGCTCCAAAATACCAAATGTGCACTGATCAACAATTACAAGGTAATATGCAAATTTCTCAACCATTAAACACATCTTACTCTAAACCCTTACAGCAACCCCAATATACTAACCCACCTTCCACCTCATTAAATCAAACCGAATGGAAAACAGTCGAAAACTCCAACAAAAGGCATCGAACTAGTCCAGACAAAAGAATTGTAAAGCAAACAAAAATAAACGATTACTGGCTGAACTCGCCGACTACCACTTCTAACAGATTCGAGGCACTAAATAGCGAGTCAAAAGATGATGAAATAAATGACAATGAAAGCACAAGTGAAAAAAGAAAATAACCAAACCGCCTCCAATATTTATTAAGGGGGTTAAACACATACCCCACTTATCGAATTACTAAACCAAATTGCTAAAAATAATTACGAATTAAAAGTTCTTAGCTCCAGTCAAGTTAAACTTCAGCCAAAATCTGCTGACTACTATAGTACAATAACAAAAGCCCTATCGGAAAAAAGACAGAGTTTCATACTTATCAAATAAAAAACGAGCGCAGTTTCAGGGTTGTTCTTAAGAACATGCATTATTCGATGGACAAAAATCTTATAAAAAAGGACATAGAAGAGAAAGGTCACACTGTTAGAAACATTTGGAACATCAAACACCCTAAAACTAAAGATCAGCTATCACTATTTTTCGTCGACCTGGAACCTTCTGATAATGACATCGAGTTCCTATTAAGCCATAAGATTAAAATTGAACCACCGTACCAAAAAAGAGAGATACCACAATGCTCTCGATGTCAACGATATGGACATACCAGTCATACTGCCACCTTAGACCACGATGTGTAAAGTGCACTGGGGATCATGCAACAGAGCAATGCACTAATAAAGAAAGAAGTGCCAACGTCAAGTGTGTACTCTGCGAGGGAGACCACCCAGCAAACTACAAAGGTTGCAGGGTATACAAGGAGCTACAAATGAAAAAATTCCCAACGATTAGACCCAGCCCTAGCATGTCAATTAATCATGCACAACATGTTCAAGCAGGAGTTACCTACTCCCAAATCGTTAATAACTCACAACAAATTACGAATAGTAATACAAATCAAACCGAAGTAACTACTACCAATACTCCCGCCCCAAATGACATGGCTGAACTAAAGAATATGTTAAAAGTCCTGATGGAACAAATGGGTACACTGTTAAATCTTCTCACCACCGTCGTCACTAAATTAACAAAATGATCAAATTCTTAAAAATAGCTATTTGGAATGCCAACGGGCTAACAAATCATTCTCAAGAGGTTAAAGCTTTTATACTAATACACAACATCGACATAATGTTAATATCTGAAACACACTTTACAAATAGAAGCTACCTTAGAATTCCCAACTATGCAATACATAACAACAAACATCCAGATGGCACTGCACATGGAGGAACTGCAATCATAATTAAGTCATCGATAAAACACCACGAGTTAAATAAGTTTAAAAGATACTACATACAAGCAACGAGTATTAGCATAGAAGACTGGAACGGTCCCTTAACAGTAACTGCAATATATAGTCCACCACGACATATTATAGCCAAAAATCAATACCAAGAATTCTTCAACACACTTGGAAACAGGTTTCTAGCAGGCGGCGATTATAACGCAAAACACACTCACTGGGGATCCAGGCTAATAACCCCGAAAGGTAGGCAATTATACATGGCAATGGAAACCAACAACCTTAAATACATATCTACTGTTCACAGACACAAACAAAATTCCAGATTGGGTTGATTTCTGTGTGACGAAAGGAATACCACTTTAATCCCAGACAGCACAATCTTGTTTCGATTTTTCATCCGACCACTCTCCTGTCTTGGTCATGATATCCACGAATATCCTCGAAACAGACCCTCCACCATATCTAAGTAGTAAATATACCAATTGGATTAAATTCCGGGCTATCCTTGATGAGAGACTGGATCTAAACATCCCACTAAAATCGGATGGCGAAGTTGACGAAGCAGTAAATCAATTATACAGGATAATTCAGGAAGCTGGCTGGCAGTCAACGCCTACACAACCAAGAACAATCATACACAAAGATTTACCCAACGAAATAAAAGAAAAAATCGCAGAAAAAAGAAGACTAAGGAAAGTATGGCAAAGAAACCGCGCACCCCAGGATAAAAATAAATTAAACCAAGCTACAGCGCGACTAAAAACTTTGTTAAACAACAATAAAAACAACGACATAAAACGATATCTACAAAATCTATCTGCCACGGAAACCTCCGAATACTCGCTATGGAAGGCAACACGAAAGATTAACAGATCACAACTCTCTAATCCGCCTATCCGGGCCAGTAACGGACGATGGGCTAAAAGTAACAACGAAAAGGCTACAGTCTTTGCCAAATACCTGGAGGAAGTGTTCCAACCACATGCCCAAACAACAACTCTGATACAGAAGATAATATTCAATTGTATTTAGAATATCCATACCAACTAGAAGCACCGTTGGAGAAATTCACAGCCAAACAAGTTTTCAACAAAATCCAAACAGATATGAATCCGAAAAAGTCCCCAGGGTTCGACTTAATCACTGCAAGAATTTTAAAAGAACTTCCCAAAAAAGGAGTGCACTATTTTACACAGATTTTTAACGCAATCTTAAGAACTGGTTACTATCCCCTTTTGTGGAAAGTGGCACAAATCATCTTAATACCCAAACCATGCAAGCCTGTAGAAGAAGTTAAGTCCTACAGACCTAACAGTCTACTTTCAGTTATGTTAAAGGTTTTTGAAAAATTGTTACTAGACAGATTACAGCCAATCCTCGTGGAAAATCAGCTAATACCCAACCCCCAGTTTGGATTTAGACAACAACATGCTACCACCGAGCAAATTCATCGAGTCTGCAATTCCATAAACAAAGCCTTAGAAGAGAAGCAATACTGATCTGTAGCCTTTTTGGATGTCTCGCAGGCTTTTGATAAAGTCTGGCACACTGGCCTGCTATACAAAATAAGAAAAGTCCTTCCTCTCAACTACTTTCTAATCCTCAAGTCCTATCTCTCCGACCGCCATTTCCTTGTACAAGTTAAAGATCAGTGCACTAACTTATATCCAATCAAAGCTGGAGTACCTCAGGGTAGTGTCCTTGGACCAGTTCTCTACCTACTCTACACAGCAGATCTTCCTACAAGCCAAAACATCATCACAGCCACATTATGCAGATGACATAGCAATCATTGCAGCTCACTCAAACCCGTACATCGCCTCGCAACTGCTCCAGACAAATCTCGACAGAATAAATATTTGGTTACAAATATGGCGAATTAAAGTAAACAAAAGCAAGTCAGTACATATAACATTCACTAATCGAAAAGATACGTGCCCAACCGTCTCATTAAATAATCAGGTACTACAACAAAAGGATGATGTAAAATACCTAGATATGCACTTGGACCGCAGATTAACGTGGAAGAAACACATATTCACGAAAAGAAAACAGTTGGGTCTGAAACTCAATAAAATGTACTGGCTGATAGGAAAAAGGTCACAACTGAGTTTGTACAATAAAATTTTAGTATACAAGGCAGTGACTAAGCCAATATGGAGCTATGGTATCCAACTGTGGGGATCTGCGTCGATATCCAATATCGACATCCTGGAGAGATTCCAATCGAAAACATTGCGCATTATCACAAATGCACCTTGGTACATGCCCAATTAACAAATCAATCGTGATCTCCAAATGAAGACTGTCAAAGAAGAAATTGCCAGTTACGCCCAAAAATACGACATCCGACTACAAAACCACCCCAACAGGCTAGCGAAGAACCTAATGAGACCCCAGGCAAACAGAAGACTAAAGCTCCACACTCCAAGCGATCTACGAACAAGATTTTAAATTTTAAATTTTCAAAAATATTTTATTTATTAGAGTTTTATTTATAGGGTTTTATTTATTAGTCACAAATAATTTTGTTAAGTACTAAAATTATGATTTTATAGGTTATTGTCACTGGACAGTCTCCTGCAAGTCTCTTTTAATTGTTAAACAATTTACTTATTGTAATCATTATTACAGATGGTATATAAATGGGATGTTAAAAAAAATCAAATTGATTAAAAAGGAAGTATGAGCTGCTATTAATAATGATAAACAAAAAGATACAACCAATGACGGTGAGAGAGGAGAAAGAAAAATTTTTAAATTGGAATGCTATTATACAAAGGAATTGCCATGTTGGCAAAATTATTTATATGTATATTGTATTGGTGGTTGTATATGTAAAAGGGAAATTATTTTTATTTGAATGTAAATGAAAATTGTTAAAATAATGGATTGGAGCATAGCCACCTTTACTTTACAAGCCATGAAGAGAAAAAGGCAACGTCGCAATTGATGACGTCGGTAGTCTGACTTTCGGACTACCGCTTTCGAAACTACGATTTTAAAGTACAAATTCTGGTAAAATTTATAGTATTTTTTGAGTCGAACAAGAAAATATTATTAATTAGAAGTTTGTACAAAATAATATTAAAAGTAATTCCTTGTAAGTAACTTTTATTATACAAAAAAAAACAATAACAAGAATATAAACCGGATTCATTTATTTCAAATCCTGAGAAAACTAATAAGTATTTTTCAAAAATTTAAACACAGAGTGAAAGATTACGTTAGGACCGAGGGCCCAAAGTCCCTGCAAACTTCTATGTTTATTTTAATAACTTACAGGGGTGAAAAACTAAGACAATATAGTGTGATTTTTAGTTTCAAATATGTCATTAAAAAAAACTTTTTATTCATTTTAAGGGACTTTCGGCCCTCGGCAATAAAGTAATCTTTTATTCTGCGTTTAAATTTTTCAAAAATACTTATTAGTTTTCTCAGAATTCGAAAAAAATGATTACATTTAAAATACAGGCGTCAAAATTTTGCATTTTGTTCCTTTCCCCTTAAAGTTTGTCGGACTTATTTAGAAACGCCCTGAATTGATAAATAACAAATCTAGTTGTTAAATATAAACGAATTAATCAAAAAAAACAGAATGTTAAGAAAACCGGAGTCTATAGTTGGGTTTTAATTTCAGTATTTTATAAACATATACAGTACACCAAAAAATTTAACTGGTTAGCAACAATATTATTACGCGGGTATTGTTAAAGAATTAGGCTATAACATATTAAAAAAATCACTTAAATCTGCCAACAGGTTTTGGAAATACGAGACATTAAAAATGACAAATTTTTTAAGTTGACGGATTTCTATATGCACGCAAGTTTATATAAAAATATATTATATTGAACTAAAATCATCTTAATAACCTACCTTTTAATGTTCTTTATAATTTGGAGCATGAAATATTGTAAAATATTTCAGTTTCTCTGTAAATACAGTGAAAATTATTTAAAAACAAATGAGAACTGTCAGAATTAATCGGTCTACCAATAGATGTTGCCAAGTTTCAACTTCATGGCTTGTTAAGTAAAGGTGGCTATGATTGGAGTTAAGATATAGTCAAAATAATATTATGAAATATATGTAAATAAAAGGATTGTAATTATTACGAGATATTTTTAAAAAATTTTTGAGAGAATTCTTGTGACAAAGTGGGGGGTATGTAAAATTGATGATCAAGAAATGTAAGATTATAGCTGAGCCCAGTTGATACAAAAATAAATTAAAATGAAATCTATATTGAAAAAATGTAATGAATAAAATAAAATTAGTAAAACCGAATTAGGAGAACGAATATTTATATAATTTAATTGTACCTAATAATAACGGGTTTAATTGTGAGACTGAAATTAAGTGATGAAATGTTAATTGGAGAGATAAAATATATTTGGAAATAGTCAAAGGCAAAGAGTAAGGGACTATGGTGTAAGGTCGAAGGACAAGTGTAATAAGGGAAAGAGAGGGATTGAGAAAAGAGTGGGTGTGAAGGTTAAACTGAATGAAATAATGAAATGAAAGAGAAGTGAGAAGATAGTAGGGTGAATTAATTGGGTTTAGGTTAATATGGGTTAGTCTAGTTAGTAATGATTAGTGTATGTTAAGGAGTTTGGAAACAGTGGGGAAAGAAGAAGATAGATGAAAAGGGCGAATACGTTAAAGAAGAGAGAAAATAGGATAGAAGAAGGGAAAGTTATAAGTAATAGGAATTATGAGAATAATTGACGGTGAATGGGGACAAAATTACGGTTGAGGGATGTTTGTCTATTGACACAGTTGGGACTTTCCTTCAGGTCCTTGACAATTTCCAAATCTTCGTATAAGTCTAAACGGAGTGTATTTTTTGTTGAATATTGTGTATCAACTGGACACCTTCAAGAATCTTAAGTTCGTGTTTATTGACTTTTAAATGGTGTGAAAAGGCTGAAGTGGTATCTCTCTTACTGTGTTCTACAGATCGGGTAGAAACCCGAATTTCTGCAGAACCTGTGTTTTCATTATATTCCCTGCGTTTTTGTAATACATAATACCGTCATTGCGCATAATGCCTCTCTCGTTCCCATTTCACTTCTAAATCCAAACTATGTGTTGTCTAAATTATTATTCTTCACATTTTTTATACAGTGAGGACGTTTGAGTTTACATAAATTCATTATCTCGAGAATGGGCAAATTTGAAGAGAAATCCTCAGATAGGTCGATTTTTATTTTTATGTAAATTATGACTTTTTGGCATATATCTAATACTAGTGACGTCATTCATCTGGGCGTGATGACGCAATCGATGATTGTTTTAAATGAGAGTAGGGGTTGTGTGATTTAGAAGGTAATTCAATTATCTATTCGGCAATATAAACAATAACCTAATTATTTATGCAGGGTGGCCAAAAAAATTTTTTGAATTAAATTAGTTGAGACAAAAAGAAGAATGTATGTAATGTATTTAATGCAAATACATTTTACTGCTGCCAGAAAACAGAAAAAAATTGTAATTTGAAAAATGAACATTGCTTTTCGCTTAAATTAAAGGTTCAAACTGCTAAGAGGCAGGAGGGTGGCAGCTTTAAGATTGAATTTAAACGAAAAACATTATTTATTTATCAAATAAACATTTTTTCCTGTTTTCGGATAACATTAAAATGTATTTCGAATTAAATTACATACATTCTTCTTTTTGTCTCAATAAATTTAATTCAATTTTTTTTGGCCACCCTGTATAAATAATTAGGTTATTGTTTGTATTACTGAATAGAGGCATACGTAATGCCTCAGAAACCTGGACTATGACAAAAACCGAGCAATCAATGTTACAAGTATGGGAAAGAAAATTACTGAGAAGGATATTTGGGGGGAAATGATCAACAATCAGTGGACACTAAAAACACACAAGGAGTTAGAAGAATTGTGTAAGGAGCCTAACATAATTGCAGTTGTAAGAGCACAAATACTTAGATGGTTAGGACATGTCCAAAGAATGGCCCAAGTTAGAATGCCCAAAATAATGTTAAGCGCTACAATAGGTGGTAAAAAGAGAAAAGGGAGACCTAGGACCAGATGGAGCCATGAAGTCAATAATGACCTGAGGTATGTCAATGCAACCAATTGGAAAGAAAAAGCGAAGAACAAGCAAGAATGGAGGAAGACTGTAAACCAAGCCATGAGCCTGTTTGGCTCGAAGTGCTAATTCATAATATTAGTATATAATAAATATTAATATACTGAATAGAGAATTAAATAACCTTTTAAATCAGCTATCACACAACCCCTACTCTCATTTAAAAAAATCATCGTTACGTCATCACGCCCAGATGAATGACATCACTAGTATTATAAGCCAAAAAGTCCTAATTTAAAAATAATAATCGACCTGTCTGAGAATTTCTCTTCTACAGATACATTCCCAGTAATGGGCACATAGTGCCCATTCTCAAGATAATGAATTTATGCAAACTCAAACGTCCTCACTGTATATATACACTCAAACTCCGAATTCGGACAATGTCCGAAATTTTTACTCATTTCGCGATGTGGACAACGTGAATTACCCACGTCGCGGAGTGAGCAGTTTATTCGGACATTGGCCGAAGCGAAATACTCAGAACGCGTTGGGGGCAAACGAAAGTACTCAATTACCGAAATAAACACGTTCACCGGAGATTGAGCAAAACCATAATACACATTACCCGACGTGGGTAATATATTTTTCCACCTACCTCTACCGAAAGTATACTTTTCCAGACCTGATTGTATGGAGCTAAGTTGTACTTTTCCTCCTTAGGTAGGAAAAGTAAAAGTGACATCATGGTATTTGATTAATGAAATATAACTTATTGACGCCCTGTACAATATCTATATTCTATTACGTAAGTATCTATACATTTTAACGTTTATTTATAAAACACCCTGTATTTTGCAGAATGGTAAAAAACAGTAAATTGTTATTTTGAATTAACAATGTTTACATTAATAATTTGACTTATATTTGACAGTTGACTGTTATATTGTACCTAGTTGTTAGTTTTAGTTTTAATAAATTTTGTTGGTTAGTTACATAAATAAATTAAATAAAAATGAAAAATGACTTGTTATGAATTTGAGTAAGGTGGAAAAACCATATGTATAACATAAGAGTAAAGTGCCTTTTCCTCCATTGAATGATTACTGCCCTCCGCTACGCGTCGGGCAGTAAACTTCATTCTCGGGAGCAAAAATAGCACTTTCCTCCCTTGTTATACAAATAGCTATTACCCACGCGTCGGGTTGTAAGTATTTGTAATTTGTGCAAACGCCGAAAAGCCTCCAAACGTAACTGTAGCCTACACTAATTCCATAATAACAAGTAAAATCAAATCAAATTTTCACTAGTAATACCACTAGAGATCAAATTATTTCCGGAAATTTTTTTGAGATCATGAATATTTTGAAAATTTCCCGAGTCGCAGACGAGGGAAATTTTCTAAAAATATTCATGATCAAAAAAAAAATTCCGGATATTAATTTGACTTCGCGTGGTATTCGGTAAGAAAATTCCATACCAAATTTGCATTTGAAAATCCAAAGCTGCATGAACAGATTAATAGCGCGCCATAGCTTTGTCAGCAATTATTTAGGCTTTCAAATTCGTAATTTCTACTCATTGTAGTTGCATGGGAATACCATTTCAAGATAGAAAATAGTATATTCTTCAATTTTACATAAGTTTTGAGTAACTACAAGTGACAGAAAATTATTTTTTGGCGTTTTATTGTAAATTATGTAAACAAATAAAAACCAGTCTGTCAAAAATGTTCTGTTATTGTAAACGTCAAAAAATTTCCACTATAATTCGCTGTTGGGTACCCCACGAGCAAAAAATTTCCGATAAAATACCTCCGTTGCCATGGTGATCTGTCAAAATAACGTATTTTGATTGGTTCAAAATTACAGGTGTGGAATTTTCATTAAAATTCCATTTATCTTAATTAAAAGAAAACTAAACAGTAAAATACAACAAGTACCTACCAACTTATTATTGAAAATAGAAAAAAATTATTAAACGTTTTCATACATATACTTCTCTTATATGAGTATTTTTCATACATGTACCACTTTCAATGTTTATTACAGTTCGTTTCAGAAAATAATCACTTTACTTGTTAGCACAAGAAGTGCTACCGTGACATTTAGAATTGCACTTTATGTTTTATTTTACACCTTTGCAAGATTTGCTCGAACAGTTCTTCTTGCATCCACATCTGATAACACCTTGTTTGGACCCGGATGACAGCATTGCTTCTATACGGACATTGAGCTGTTCATCGGGAACATCGATGTTATTAATACATTTATTAGAAGCTATCTGGAACTGGTTTGTAGAAAACTGTTTGTCAAAAACTCCGTGCTCTGATTTTATTTTACTTGCTATTATGGAAGTAGTGTAGGTATGGTTGTGTTTGGAGACTTTTCGGAGTTTGCGCAAACTAGAAATACCCAAAACCCGACGTGGGTAAAATAGATTACCCGCGTCGTATTATGGGTATTATGGTTCTGCTCAATCTCCGGTGAACGTGTTTATTTCGGCAATTGAGTACTTTCGTTTACCCACAACGCGTTCTGGGTATTTCGCTTTGGCCAATGTCCGAATAAAATGCCCACTCCGTGACGTGTGTAATTCACGTTGTCCACATCGCGAAGTTAGTAAAAATTTCGGACATTGTCCGAATTCGGAGTTTGAGCGTAACATATACGCTGTGCTGTGGAATAACTTTGAGTAGTATTTTTAATGTGGGGCTCATAAGGCTAATTAATCGGTACTCATCGCAAGATTTAGGATTATTTTTCTTAGGTAAGGGAAAAAAATACGTTAAGTACTAGCTGACTGAAAGTTATCATTAAGACTGATTGATGATACCAAATTATTAGTATAAGTAGGTATTCAATTTAAACAAACCGTCAAGAAAGACCAAAAAGTTTGATTAAAGAAACGTTTAATGTTTAGTTTGACGATCTTATTTTCCCTTTCGAAAAACAATGTTCAATTCTCCCCAGACCCTGGTTAAAGTGTCCCTATGAGTGGGGAGAGTTGATCCATAACCAATTTTTCATTTAAATACGAATGTGTAACATAATAATAATATTTCAGTTGTACCTATAATATTATAGAATAAGTAATTGTGTACTAAGTAAGCCTAAATAAACAAGCTACTGTTTATTATTATAATTGAATCAGTATAAGCTTCACTTATTAAGAAAATGCCATACTTTCATAAAAAAAGGCGGTTTAACTCTCCCGGACTTACCCTAGAAATTAAAACAGTCAAACTAACTCACCTATTTGTTTCATCTACAATTGCTTGTAGAAGCTCGTCTGTAAAAAAGAGTTGAAAAAAGTCTAGTTCTGATGTTGGTTTATTTAACGTGGGCGGACAGTATCCAACATCTTTGGTAAATGGAAAACTTTCAAATCTCTGTTGATTATCCTCCCATGGTTCCCAAAA
The DNA here is from genome assembly GCF_917563875.1 of Diabrotica virgifera virgifera. NCBI lineage: Eukaryota > Metazoa > Arthropoda > Insecta > Coleoptera > Chrysomelidae > Diabrotica > Diabrotica virgifera. The sequence continues at coordinate 193,371,277 of NC_065445.1, forward strand.
ATCAATATCTGCTGTAATTGCTACATCTTCAGCTGAATCATCCGATTCAAAAATTTCCTCAAGAAGAATCTCATCTTCAGACGAGTCTGAATCTACTTCATTTTCTATAATATTAGTATCCTTATCTGAGTCGTCACTTATGTCGGATACTACTACAGCTTCTAGCTCTTCCTGAGTATACTTTCTTTTACTCATATTAAAAATACTAGCACAAACTTTATAAAATCAACAGAACTTCACGTAAACACTTCTCTTTAACGGAACTGGACGCATGTATATAGCAGTATAGCACGCGCAAGGTCAAACATAAATGCATTCAAAATCAAAATCAAAACAATTACCAAATTTGCCGAAAAACCGATATGGGCGATCCTCAACAGATATCTACCAAATAATACAAATATCCGGTTAAAATGTTCATCGATTGAATGGTTAAAGAAGACTATATTTACGGCATGCTAGAGATGCCAACGACTAACAGGGTTGCCAGATGAAGTGAAGCAAAAATCGTTAACCCGTTAGCAGTTGCGCTCACATCTGTCACGTAAGCAGTCGAGCGTAGAGAAAAAATCTCACAATACGAATTTAAAACAAATTTCTATTTTATAATATTTTGATTTACTTGTTATTTTAAAAATATCTATTTCTAAAAATTTTAAAGCTAATTGGTTCTCACCAAAGCCATAAATTCCACAAAAAAAATAAAAAATAAAAAAAATAAACAAAAATTCCCACCCATTAAATTTCCACGAAAGTTATGTTGCAAAATTTTTCATCAAGTTATCACGGAAAAGGATAAAATGGTAGATTTTTAGAAAATTGTGTAAGTCAAAAAATTCTTAATTTATATTAAAAACCATAAAAAGATAATATTAAAGGCCAAATCCAAGAAAGAAACTTTATTCTTACTTTAAAACGACATATATACAGGGTTTACCAAAAATGCAGGTCATAAAAATGCAATCACATATTCTGGGACCTATCTGGAACCTAATAGTTCGGTTGAACCTAACTTACCTTAGTATTGTCCTTTTCATGAGAATTTTTCAGTGCGTAACAAATGACAGGAAAAAGGGTAAGTCCGTGATAATACACATTTATGACATTTATTCTAACATGACATTTTAGTTAAATCTGACAGTTGTCACATTTTATTTTCAATTTGGAATAAAAACAAATCAAATGGGTTTCCTGCATTTATAAAATGGTATTTTCTTTGATTTGTATAGTCTTATAAATTATACAGATTATATTTGTAATATTATTAACTAATTAAAAAAAATTATTTTTTTATTATGGCGCCATCTTTCGACAACTAGAATAACTAGAAAAAAAGTTGTAAATGTCTGTAATCACGGACGTTCCTTTTTTTCTGTCACATACAATTTAATGCGTTAGAAAGAAATCGAAAAACTGTGACGCACTGAAAGATGATCATGAGAAAAAGAATACAAATGTGCTCATAAGAAAAATTCAGCCATTTGAAATTATAAAATGAAAATAGATTTTTTGTACGGCCGTGTTAAAAGAGCCACTTTCACGCACGCATTTCGTTTCCCGCACGGTGTGCGTGAAAGTAAATTTTCCCGCATGGCGTGCGGGAAAGTAAAATACCTTGTAATATAGCATTATAATATATTATAATACATGCAATAAACTAATATTTAGATATTATTTACTAATTTATTTCAAATTTATCTTATTGTGTTCATGTTTTAATGAAATTAGCGCGATTATTTCATTCATAGGAGATTCTGACCAATAGAAAGCTACATAAATCTAAATTAAATAGATTATTTCATTCATAGGAGATTCTGACCAATAGAAAGCTACAAAATCTAAATTAGACTGATAATTTTTGATAATTTCCAGTCGTCAAGTATATTACGTCAGATGCCCTTCGCTGCTACGAAAAAATACATTCAGTGACATTAATGACAATTAATGTTTTAAAAATTATAAAAGTGATGACTTTTAACCGTAAAATATTTATAACAACTGTATGTTTAATTGTACTAATTTGTACTTACATAAATAATTACAATAAAATTTTGGTTTTGAACAATTTTATTCATGAAATAATCGCAACAAATTGCACTCGATCTCTAAAATTAATATAGAATTTTAGAGTTCTTGTACAATTGCTACTGATAATTTTTGATAATTTTCTGTCGTCAAGTATATTACGTCAGATGCCCTTCGTTGCTACGAAAAAATTATAAAAGTGATGACTTTCAACCGTCAAATTAATATTTATAACAACTGTGTATTTAATTATACTAATTTGTATTTACATAAATAAATTACAATAAAATTTTGGTGTTGAACAGTTTTATTCATCATATAATCACAACAAATTGCACTCGATCTCTAAAATTAATATAGAATTTTTGCCCTCGTGACACTTTGACATACTTAATTAAAACTGTGAAAGTGTCACTCGGGAAAAATTCAATAATTTTAGAGCTCTTGTGCAATTACTACTGACAATTCGATGAAATAAAATGATTTTGACATAATATTTAAAAGTCAGATCAGTAGGCAATTACAATGGTTTTGAATCGTCGTCATGGAAACCAATATCGTCGTCGTGGTAACCCATTATAATGAAAGTTTGGTTTTGACAACCTTGTCAAAGAATTAATTTGTGTATTTTCACTTCTAAATAAAAATTGATATACCTCTATTTTTTGTTGCTTTTTTTCCAAACGTATGTCCCTAGAAAAAATATTGTTTCTAACTTATGCGGAAAGTGTCTTCCCCGCACTCGCCTGCTTGCCCGAACTCCGCTCTCGCGTCGTTCGGATCAACGGCAGTCTCGTGCGTGAAAGTATCACTTTTCGCACTATGTAGTTAGGAAAATAACTATTTTCCAATATACCGAAAAAAAAATTATAGATTCTTTATTAGAAATGAACATGAAATTTGTACACCCCATTAAAATTTTATGGGGGTTTTGTTCCCTTAAATCCCCGCAAACTTTTGTATACGTTTCAATTAAATTATTATTGTGATACCATTTGTTAAACACAATGTTTTTAAAACTTTTTTGCCTCTTAGTACTTTGTCGATAATCCAGTGTTTATGTGTATTTATATTTTGAATATTTGTCGAATCCACCACATATTTTTGTATAATTTATGACCTGCATTTTTGTTATACCCTGTAAATAAACATTTTTTTAATATGCTCTGCCATAAATCCAGCTAGTCGCAAAACCACTCTTTTGCTTTTGCGTCTACGTTTTTTGTTTGTTTGGTTAACATCGACATCACAGATGGTTATGATGTAACAGTTAACAGTGATCAACTATTTTTAATGGGAAATAAGCCACAATTTTACCAAAAAAAGATTTTATTAGCGTTTCGACGCCCAAGTCGGGTGTCGTTTTAAATGAAGTTTTCAAATGAACTATCTTTTAGTAAATTCGTCCCAGGAACGCAACTCATCAATATTGGCAATATCATTTTAAAATCTTCTACTTTAAAATGTATAATACATGTCTGAATTTCCGATATAAATAAGTCAGATTAAATAAATTATTAGAAGAGTTTTTTTTGCTAAGCAACAACATTTTTGTTGTTTAGTATTATTTTGTATTTTGACAACGACACACGACTTGGGCGTCGAAACGTTAATAAAATCATTTTTTTGGTAAAATTGTGGCTTCTTTGCCATTGAAAATAGTTGATTAAAAAATGCCACAAGGAAATAGCTTCAGAACAACATTAAGTTAACAGTGATTTTATCTGTTTAGCCGAAGTAACATGTTTTTAATTGCTCCTTTTCCCCTTGCAATGCGGATATCGCAAGTTCAAAATTTGCACCTAAAATTAAGGCCGTCCGCACATGGGTCGACGCTCGAAGTAGTCGACTCGATTCCAGTCGCATAGATCTGTCCCCTCTACTTAAGTTCCTTCATTGTGGCATTGAGCTCCGTTTATAATTGTAAATCTCCTCGTCTACGTCTTGTACGACTCTCTTTCCTTGCGATCGGTAGCGTACGATAAAGTTTGAGTGAGATGTACAGGATTATTCACTATAATATTTTGACCCCCTGTAAACTGCTTTATTTACAGAATAAGAAAAAAATGTAAAATACAAAAGTTATTCGATTTTTAAAATATGATTTTTTGACATATATAACATACTAGTGACGTCATCTATCTGGGCGTGATGACGTAATCGACTATTTTTTAAATGAGAATATCGGTCGTGTGCTAGCTCATTTGAAAGGTAATTCAATTCTCTATTCAGTGATATAAACAATAAGATAATTATTTATACAGGGTGTCCAAAAATTTTTTTTTTGAATTAAATTAATAGACACAAAAAGAAGAATGTATGTAATTTATCTAATTTAAAATACATTTTACTGCTGTTAGAAAACGGAAATAAAAGTTTATTGCACAAATAAACATTGATTTTTGCTTAAATTTAATGTTCAAACAGCCAAGAGGCAGATTGAACATTGAATTTAAGTAAAAAGTAATGTTTATTTGTTCAATAAACATTTATTTCTGTTTTCTGACAGCAGTAGAATGTATTTTAAATTAAATAAATTACATACATTCTTCTTTTTGTGTCAATTAATTTAATTAAAAAAAAATTGGACACCCTGTATAATTAATCATGTTATTGTTTATATTATTGAATAGGGAATTGAATAACCTTTCAAATAAGCTACCACTCGACCCCTATTCCCATCTAAAAAAAAATAGTCGATTACGTCATCACGCCCAAATGGATGACGTCATTAGTACCGATATATATTGTGATATACTAGGTTTTAAGTTATTCGTATTTCGCGCGGTTTCACTGCCCATTGTTGACAGCAGTGACCATCCCACTACTCTGTAACAGTATATAAGACAATTGTAACCTGTATTCGACCTCTTGTATGTTACTTCAACTATACAATAAAAATAGTCCGTTCATATCCGGCTTTTATTTAAAGTTGTAACGTCTTGAGCACGTGTCAGCTTAATAGCTAGCGCTGATACATTACATTGGCGACGAGGATAAACTCTTACTTACGGCCAAACGTGTAAAAAATACGTAGTGAAAAACGTGTAAAAAATAGTGAAAAAAGTGTAAAAATGGCGGAATCGATATGTGGTCAATTACGCGAGTTCTGTTTGAAGAGTTCAGACTGGTCAATTTTCAAAGCGCGGCTAGGAAACTATTTCGCAGCAAACGGTATCAAAGTCAATACGGAAGCAGAGAAGATGAGAGCTATTTTATTAAACGCTTTAGACGAGGGCGCATATCAGCTTATTTTGGATCTGGTAAGTCCTGAAAAACCAGAAGAAAAAACGTATAATCAGCTTCTTGCTACATTGGACGGGTATTTCAAACCACAGCAGAGTCCGTTTGCAGCGCGATTTAAATTTTACAGTGCCATAAAAGACGTGACCGAATCGGCGAGTGAGTGGGCTGCACGCTTAAGAGGATTAGCGGTAGGCTGTGAGTTCGGCAGCGAGTTAAAAGTATGCCCAAGAGACAGATTTTTGTTCGGTTTCGGCAAGGGACCCGTGTTGGACCGACTTATGGAAGAAGAGGTAAGCGCCGATCTCGAAAAAATGGTCAGTTTAGCAGCTTCCAAGATGGCTGCCAGAGAAATACACGAGGAAATGGTAGAGGTTAAGCCAGAACCTCTTAATCACGTCAGTTCTGAAGGCACGGGAAGGTACGAAGGTACGCGAAGGTACGATGCGCAGCGACGTTGGAGCAACGCGCAGACTCCGAGGAAATGGGCAACTACAGAGACGCAGAGATCAGAAAATAAGGAGCAGCACAGAGGTTACACGCATGACATCCAACCTCAACAACGACAACATGGTGCATGTGACAGATGCGGAAGGATGAATCATAAAAATGATAAGTGTATTTATAAAAATTATATTTGCAATTTTTGTAAAAAAATCGGCCATTTGGCCAGAGTTTGTAAAGGTAAAAAGAAATCTTTTTTATCGCATCAAAATTTTTTACAAAATCAAGAACAGGCAAAAAACGTTCCTGATGTAAATAATGATGATGATATTGACCTTTTTAATATATCAGATAGTAATATTTTTGATTCGCAAAGCACGAATACGGATATTTTAGAGGATTTGTTTACGTTAAAGGTATTAGTACACAATCATTATTTAGTATTTCAAATTGATACGGGTAGTAGTGTTTCTTGTTTGTCTAAGCAGTGTTATTTAAAATATTTTCCTGATATTTACATAAAACAAACAAATAGACGTTTTATTTTTTATAATGGGGTACAAGTTGAGCCCCTAGGGGTAATTAATTTGAAAATTTCATATAACAATAAAGAAAATTATTTAGATTTTTATTTTGGAAAATGGAGGCCCACCATTACTTGGTAGGGATTTTCTGGTAATGTATAATTTAAGCTTATCAGTCATAAATAATATTAAACAAGGTAACTTGAATGACAAACATATTGAAAGTTTAATAAAGAAATATAATGACGTTTTTTCGCCTGGATTAGGTAATTTTAAAAAAGGGTTAGTGAAAATTAATTTAAAAAACCTCAATGTAACTCCAAAATTTGTAAAGGCAAGGCCTATACCTTTTGCCATTAGGCAACAAGTTGAACAAGAACTAAATCGTCTTTTGTCTTTAGGTATTATATCACCGACTGATTACAGTCCCTGGGCTACACCAATAGTACCGGTATTCAAGAAAAATGGGCAAATTAGGATCTGCGGTGACTTCAAAGTAACAGTCAACCCTAAAATAGAGATCGATCAGCACTATATGCCAAGAATAGAAGAATTGTTTGCAAAGCTTCCAGGAGGCAGGGAGTTCACCAAGTTAGATTTGTCACAAGCTTTTCAGCAAATAAGTCTGGATGAGGGCAGTAAAGTATTATTAACTATTTCTACTCATTTAGGTCTTTTTAAATTTAATCGTTTAACTTTTGGCACAGCATGTGCACCAGCTAAATTTCAAAAAATTATGGATGCATTATTTAATGGTGTTGCAGGTTGTGCAGTTTTTCAAGATGATATTTTAATTACTGGCAGGGTTTAAATTAAATTGTGATAAATGTATTTTCTTTTCAAAAAGTGTTGAATATTTAGGATTTGTTATTGATTCTGAGGGGTTACACCCATCTAAAGATAAAACTCTAGCCATTGATAAGGCACCGAGGCCAACTAAAGTTAAAGAACTCCAATCATTTTTAGGAAACATTAATTTTTATAGTAAGTTTGTTAAAAATATGTCGACTATTTTAAATCCTCTGTATAGATTGTTACAAAAGAATGTTTCTTGGAATTGGACTGAAGAATGTGAGGTAGCATTCAATAAAATTAAAGAAATATTAAAATCTTCTCAAGTTTTAGTACATTTCGATCCGAATTTGGAGCTTAGACTAACAGTGGATGCTTCTATAGAAGGTGTTGGGGCTGTGTTAAGTCATAAGTTCCCAAATTCGGAAGAAAAACCTATTGCCTTTGCGTCCAGAACGCTATCAACTTCTGAACGTTCCTATTCTCAAATCGAAAAAGAGGGATTAGCAATAATTTTTGGAATTTTAAAATTTAGTCAATATTTATACAATAAAAAATTTATTTTAGTTACTGATATGAGGCCACTCTTAATTATTTTTGGCCCGAAAAAAGCAATACCACAATTTTCAGCAAATCGTCTAAGGCGATGGGCAATTATTTTATCGGGATATCAATACGAGATAGAGTATGTTTCAAGTGGAAACAACAGTGCAGATTGGCTATCACGTTTACCGATTAAAAATAGTACATACATATTTTTTATTAAGTGATTCAGTTGAATTTGATTACTGTAATTTAGTAGAGTCAAGTCAAGATTTAAAATTAAATTTCAAAAATATTAGGTAAGCTACCAAGTCGGATGCTCTGCTTACTAAAGTAAAAAAAAATTATTACAAATGGATGGCCTAAGAAAGTAAAGGAGGCTCAGTTGAATCCATTTTTTGTTAAAAGATATGATTTTTGTATTAAACAAGATTGCATTTTTTGGAATCATAGAATTGTTATCCCTTATAAGTTACAAAACGAAATTTTAAAGCAACTTCATAATACACATATGGGTATTGTTAAAATGAAAAATTTTGCTAGAGGTTATGTTTGGTTTCCAAATTTAGACAAAGAAATTGAAAAAATTAGCAAGTCATACGAAGCTTTTACGCTTCATTCTAACAATCCCCAAAAAGCGGAAATAATACCCTGGTCGTGGCCAAAAGGTACATGGGAAAGAATACATCTAGATTATTTTGAGCTAAAACGAAAATATTACTTAGTCATTGTAGATGCATTCTCAAAATGGTTGGAAGTTTTCGAAATGTCAAGTATAAATTCTGTGTGCACAATTAAAGTACTTAGAAGTGTATTTGCTAGGTTCGGCCTGCCATTAACGTTAGTTTCAGATAATGGTAGATCTTTAGTTTCTGAAGAATTTGAGTATTTTTTGACACAAAATAACATTAAACATTTAACTCGTCCTCCGTACTCTCCCTCCTCCAACGGAGCTGCAGAAAATTCTGTAAAAACTGTTAAAAACGCGATTAAAAAAGCTCTTGAATCTCGTAACAATGGAGATATTCATTTGGCATTAGTTAGATTTTTGTTTAACTACAGTAATGCACCGCATGTTTCTACTGGTGTTAGCCCAGCGATACTCATGTTCGGTAGACAGTTAAGAAATAGGTTTTCAATTCTTTTGCCATCAGAACACACAATTACAAATAAAGGCTTAAACACGGTTGAAATACGCAGAAGGGTCGAAAACGTACAAAATAAGCAGGTAGAATATAAAGGTGGTAAAATAATATTAATTTTGAAATAGGAGAAACAGTTTTAGTCAAAGATTATAGAAATGTTAATTGTCCTTGTTATATTAAGGGAAAAATTGTAAAAATTTTAGGTAAGCGAACTTACTTAGTTGAAGTGATCGATTTGCAAAAAACTTGGAAGAGGCACACCAATCAAATCAAAAAGTTTGAAGTTGTTAGTAACAAAGTACCACACATTCCAATAAAATCAAACATTTCAGCTAACGACGTTCAAGAAGGCAATAAATCTGACGAATGTCAAAACGTTCAATTAAAAGAAAACCTTGCTGAAAATGTTGCTAAAGACATTCCTCAAATTTCACAGCCTTCCTCAGAAAATAACTTTAATGAACACGACAATCAAAACACGCCAATTTTAAGACGCTCTAAACGTAATAAAAATAAATGATTGCTGAAACTTGTTAAAAATTCTTGATGATTATATACTTTGTTTTTGTTAAAAAAAGGTACCTAGTTATGTATTATATCAGGCTGATAAAGTTATAGGATAAAAGAAAATTTTTATAGATGAAGGATAGGCATATATTTTTTTTTGTATTTACAGACTCTGAAATTAATATAAAGTGTAACATTATAAAAATTTCATTTCACTCTTATTAAAGAATTAAGTAGGTAATAATTTTTTTTATGGTATGTTAAAGTATGAAATATTTGCATATTTTTTTAAGGGGAGGAATGATGTGATATACTAGGTTTTAAGTTATTCGTATTTCGCGCGGTGTCACTGCCCATTGTTGACAGCAGTGACCATCCCACTACTCTGTAACAGTATATAAGACAATTGTAACCTGTATTCGACCTCTTGTATGTTACTTCAACTATACAATAAAAATAGTCCGTTCATATCCGGCTTTTATTTAAAGTTGTAACGTCTCGAGCACGTGTCAGCTTAATAGCTAGCGCTGATACATTACATATATATAAAAAAATCATAATTTAAAAATCGAATAACTTTTTTATTTTACATTTTTTTTCTAATTCTGTAAATAAAGCAGTTTAAAGGGGGGTCAAAATATAGTGAATAACCCTGTAAGTTTCCAGCTTGGAAATAAATTTATTTTGTTTCCTTCGTTTTTTGGTAGTTTTTTTCGCTAAATTAAATTTTGTTTTTTTTAAGATCAGTGCATGTTATGTTCGTTTACTGCAGTACATACTTTGTGGAAGTATATCGTTTGTATTATAAAATTCTGGAAACATTCAACTTCTCTTTTCTAGGTGTTTAATATAAAACAAGAATAAAAAACCGCTAAACGCCGTAAAAATGAGTGGCGCATAAAATATTCCAGCTACAAAAGATCTGATATGAATGTTACGTGGCGCGAAAATGGATTTTCATTTGATGCAAAACAAAATTCTAGTTTTATTTTAAAAGATTTTTCCATAATATTTGCTAAATTTGAAGTAAACGCGCCACAAAAGAGTAACTTTGATACAGTTTGAATTTTGAAACTCTTTTGTGGCGCGTTTACTTCAAATTTAGCAATTATTATGGAAAAATATTTTAAAATAAAACTAGAATTTTGTTTTGCATCAAATGAAAATCCATTTTCGCGCCACGTAACATTCATATCAGATCTTTTGTAGCTGGAATATTTTATGCGCCACTCATTTTTACGGCGTTTAGCGGTTTTTTATTCTTGTATCAGGAGTTTTTCAAAGTTAGTTATAAATTAAATGTATGAAGTTGAATGCAATGTTCCTTTATTACACGTCAAGCTTTATAAATGGTCACCTTTGTTGCATTATCTCCCAAAATGATCTAGTGTCCATCGAATGTACACTAGATTTTTTTCTATTTGAAATAGATTGAAAAAAAATATATTGAGATGGCAGGTAAATGAAGTCGGATTGCCCGTTGCCAAATCAAATTTAGCGTCGTAACCACATAAACCCATTTAGCCTACATAAACCATTTGGGGAATAATCGTTAATTGGATTATGTATACTTTTGTATCTTAATAACTTCTAAACGGCTTAACCGATTTTAATCAGTATACATGAGTTTGAAACGTATTGACCAGTAGTAACTGATGGATCTAAGGTCAAGTATGATAACTAAAGCTATTACAGCAATTATTGAGCTTGAGAAACCGTCTTTCCCACAGGAAATAGATTTTATCATATTTATGAAGCCTATAACCTAAAAATTCGAATTTTCCCGGATATGAGGTATACACCGTTAGATTAGTCTTGAGTCCTTCTACAAACGCTAAGTTATTGGCGCAATAGGGATGTTCACAAAAAATTAAAAAGTCATTTCAAACATGTAAAACGATTAAGAAACACCCTAGGAATAATTGTCCAAAATTTCAACAAAATTGAAAAAGTCTTTCTATAAAAAATCTTTACTAGAAATCTAACATTATTTTAAATTTTAAGAACGCTTCTCTATTGGCCTGACGTCACTAGTTGCATACCCCAAGCGCGCGCCATTCTCATAGTGTTATTGTTTACCTGTTTGACATTTCAGGTCATTTTATTTTGTTCTCTTCTTGTTTTATCAGGGTTAAAGTGGAGTTTTATAGTGAATTTGTTTAGTTTAAAGTGGATAGACTGTTTGTAAGAACATATTTTGGGTGGTACAAAAATAAACAAATAAAATGGAAGAAGGTTTTCAGAAAGCCGATTCGTATAAACTACTGACTGTAGTGTAGATGTAACAATGGTGTATGATTTATTGGCATCTTGTAAAAAAATAAATCTACCACAGCTTTACTGAGTATATATTCCATATAATTTTCCATGTCTTCTTTAAGCTAAAAAAATAAATGCTTAATACTCCACAAAAAAAATAGAGAAAGTTGTATGCATGCATTGTACGCATGCATATTGTATACATACATTGGCTGGTTATTACCTTACCTTGGTTAGGTGTATTAAAACTATTTTTATTCTTCTTCATGTGCCTTGTCCGTTGTGGACGTTGGCTATCATCATGGCAATTTTAATTTCATTTGCGGCGTTTCTGAATAACTCGATCGACTTTTGTCCAAATCATTGGAGTAAGTTTTTAAGTCATGAGTGTCTTTTCTTCCGGGTCCGCGTTTGCTCTCTATTTTACCTTGCGTTATCAGTTGGAGTATACGATATTTATCATGCCTCATGAGATGACCGAAATATTTAAGATTTCGTTTCTTAATTGTAAAAGAGATTTCTTTTTGTTTTCCTATTCGATGAAATACCTGTACGTTGGTGTGGGTCGCCAGGATATTTTGAGGATACGTGGGTACACACACATCTCGAATGCCTCTAGCTTTTTCATTAACGTTTCCATTATTGTCCAGGCCTCTGCGCCATATAGCAAGACCGGAAATAATAACATTTTAGCAGCCGCATTTTTAGTGAAAGAGATATTATATGTCGCAATGGGTGAAAATATTTCTCATGCATGTTGTTAAATGTTACTCTGTCCTTTTCAACTCTAGATCTTATTTCGGTTGTTTCGTATTTAGAGTTGACAACTGTTCCAAGGTAAAAAATATTTTTGAACTTGGGTATTATACATTTTCATTTCAACCAATCTTTTCACTAAATTATTAATGATTTTAATATAATATAAAGTCATACCTACATCCACATGTAGTTATTTCAAGGTTTACTTTTACTGTCTGTATTATTAGAGTCTCGTTTTTAGGAACATCCCAGTTTAAGGAATACAAATTTGAGGTCCCGAAACTTTTTCATTTACTCCTTAAGGGGGTAGGTGCAAGATCTTGGTCTAATGCTATTTAAATTCATTAATTTTTTTCGAATTCTGAGAAAACTAATAAGTATTTTTGAAAAATGTAAATGCAGAAAGAACAATTACATTATTACCAAGGGCCGAAAGTCTCTGGAAAACTTGTATAGTGTTTATTTTATTAAGTTAGTTCTATAAGTTAGTTATTTTAAGTTATAGCTGCAACAAACCATTTCTTTTTCTGTTTTAAATTGGCTGGAACGGTCTTAAAAATCTTGTCAGAACTGTTTTTTTGATGTATTTACACACCCAGGAACAAAACACCACTTATTTGGCTTCATTTTTAATAATCAAGTACGTAAAAAACTGCGCACATTCAAATACACTTCGTAAATAAGTATACAAAACTAGTCGTCGATTAAAGACGTTACGACTGCTGACGTCACAGACCGTAGCCTCGCTGCAGGGTACCGTTTTTCTAGCCTCCAAGAAAATCAACATTATGAACTCATTTATCTTAAAAAATATACATTTTTAAACAGTTTTATAATTGTTACGTTTTTATATACCTTGTAATCTATTGAATTTAACTATATTTAAAAATTAGTGAACATGCCTATTCGTAGGTTGAAAAGTTGAGTAATTGTCGAAAAACCAAAATTTTCAAAGTTTAGTTTTTCAGTTTTTCGGCTATACTGAGCCGTGTGTATGTCTGATCCTGACGGCTTAAACACTATTTGAAAGCTTAAATCAACATTATTGATTTGATGTATTTGCGGTTCTCCTGCCTCTTCTTTATCCGAATATATGTACCCCCAAAAAATATGCCGTTTTGAACCTACCGTCCTATAGCTGGCTTATGGGTGGTCAAAAGTCACAAACTATACCGGTTCTAAATCGGCCTTGACCCCCTCTTTAAACACAGAGAAAAAATATCAAATCAGTTTAACTTTCAAACACACCTACATACATATCCACAAACATTTTCCCTTTTTTTAATAAAAATTGAGTCACATTTCTAAGCTCTATAACTTTTGAATGGTATAACCGATTTTCAAAATTAGACATGCGTTGGAAATGTAATGATCAGTTCTATTAGAAGCTGCAAAGGTTGGACTTAAATTTTTAAACTTTTTGGGAGTTTTGGGGACGAGAACGAAAAACAGACCCTAAATAGGAAGGGCCGTAAAATCTACACCCTTGGACCAAAATCGATGGTTGACATATAAATGGGTGAGTCTTTTTCTGAACTTTAAGATGGAAGTTGGCCCAATTTTCAATTCAGTCAGATTTAGAAAATCGAAATTTTTGTGTATATATAGTGTCGCGTGTAGGGGGGTGTGGGTGTGCGCCACTGGCGAGAACTGCCGTTCTCTGGTAATGTTCAAAATTAGACATTCGTTGGAAAGGTAATGATCAGTACTGTGAGAAGCCGCAAAGGTCGGACTTAAATTTTCGAAATTTTTGGGAGTTTTGGGGATCAGAACGAAAAACAGACCCTAAATAGGAAGGGCCGTAAAATCGACACCCTTGGACCAAAATGGATGGTTGACATATGAATGGGTGAGTATTTTTCTGAACTTGAAGATGGGAGCTGGCACAATTTTCAATTCAGTCAGATTTAGAAAATTGAAAATTTCATGTATATAATAGTGTCGCGTGTAGGGGGGTGCATTTCTACGCCACTGGCGAGAACTGCCGTTATCTGGTAATCTTTTCGATATAAAACTAACAGCTTCGATAACTAATAAATCGAAAACTATTAATTTTATCAAAAAAATCTATAATGAACATTTTTTGCTAGTAATTAATATTTTTACCAGCATTTGCGGTCAAAATATAAAAAAAATTCCACCTTCGAGATGAGGTGGCAACCACCTCATGGTAAAATCGTCTTTCGGCATCATATAGATTTTGATCCTTGGACTATCCGCTACTTATTGTCAAATTTTCAAGCAAATCTATCCATTCTGTAAAAATTGCGAAGTGAAAAATTTCAGTTCCTGGACTAATTATACTTTTGGAGCTCTATAACTTCTGAACGGCTTACCTGATATTGATCACTAAACATGAATTTGAAACGTATTGACAAGTAGTATCTGATGCATCCAAGATCGAGTATGATAACTGAACGTATTACAGGAATTATTGAGCTTGAAAAACCGTTTTTCCCATAAGAAATAGATTTGATCATACTTATGAAGCCTATAACTTAAAAATTCGAATTTTCCCAGATATAAGGTATATACCGTTAGAAGCGTCCTGAGTCCTTCTACAAACGCTCAGTTATTGGCGCAATTCGTAGGTTGAAATTTTGAGTAATTGTCGAAAAACCAAAATTTTCAAAGTTTCATTTTTCAGTTTTTTAGCTATGGTGAGCAGTGTGTATGTCTCAGCTTGATCGCTTAGGCGCCATTTGAAAGCTTAACTCAATCCTATTGATTTGGTGTATTTACGGTTTTTCTGTCTTTCCTTAAACCTAAGATATATATACGCCCAAAAAATATGCCATTTTGTATCTACCTAGCCCTCTAGCTGACTTACGGGTAGTCAGAGGTCAAAAATTAGACCGGTTATGAATCGGCCCTCACACCCTCTTGAAACACAGAAAAAAAAATTCAGATCGGTTTAACTTTTCCACACACATACATACATACATACATACATACATATCCACAAACATTTTCCATTTTTTAAATAAAAATTGAGTCATATTTCTGAGCTCGATAACTTTTGAATGGTTTAACCGATTTTCAAAATTAAACATGCGTTGGAAAGATAATGATATGTGCTATCAGAAGCCGCAAAGGTCGGGCTTAAATTTTTGAAATTTTTGGGAGTTTTGGGGACGAGAACGAAAAACAGGCTTTAAATGGAAAGGGCCGTAAAATCCACACCCTTCGACCAAAATGGAGAAGTAACATATGGATGGACGAGTCTTTTCCTAAACTTTAAGATGGGATTTGGCCCAATTTTCTATTCAGTCAGGTTTAGAAAATCGAAAATTTCGTGTATATATAGTGTCGCATGTAGGGGTGTTGTGCGCCACTGGTGAGAACTGCCGTTCTCTGTGGATTTTTTGGGGAAGTAGAAAAATACCCTCAAATTGTATAGTCCTCATTGTATACAAGATATACTAAAAATGTAACAATGCCATATTTTTCACAGATCGAAATATTCGTTTTGGTTGATATATTATAAAAAATGCGTTCTGACTAGTTGGAAGATGTGAGCAAACTGAATCGACTAGTGTGCGGAGAGCAATCGCTTGTGCCTCAGGGTTCGTACAAGACGAGCAAGATGCGCGAACTTCGAAACGTGTATTCTATCGACCCATGTGCGGACGGCCTAAGTCACTATTTTAAATTTACAAAATCAATCAACAAATTTACACAGCATGCACAAGTTGGATCTTTTTTACTTGACTGGAGTGACTTTCACTCTATTTCCCAGTTTTTTTATATTTCTGTTTATAATTTACACTTTTTAGTTTCTTTTCATGCGTGCTAACACTGCATATACAGCCTTCTTCTTCTTGCAGTACCGTCTCCTATCGGAGGTTGGCTACCATCACAGCAATCTTAACTTTGTTGGCTGCAGCTCTGAACAACTGTATTGAACTGCACCCATACCATTCCCTTAAATTTCGCAACCAGGAAATCCTCCTACGTCCCACATTTCTCTTTCCCGAGATTTTTCCTTGGATTATGAGTCTTAACAGAGAGTACTTTTCTCCTCTCATTATGTGGCCTAGATACTCCAGTTTTTTCGTTTGTATGGTTTTTATGACTTCGCATTCCTTCCCCATCTTCAGCAAAACATCTTGATTTGTTACTCTTTCTGTCCATGGTATTTTCCACATTCTCCTGTAACACCACATCTCGAATGCCTCAATGTTTTTTATGTTTATTTTTTTCAGTGTCCAAGCTTGCATGCCGTACAGCAGAACGGAGAAAACATAGCACCTTAACATTCTCGTTCTTAAGTTTATATTTATGTCCCGGCTGCATAGGAACTTTTTCATTTTAACAAACGATTGTCTCGCTATCTCATTTCGCCTCTTGACAGCAAACGTCATCTAAATCTTGCATTTGCACGTCAATATCAATTTCACTATCAGACATTTTAGACACAACAACTAGAACAAGGGATTCGCATCACAGAACGACAAAAGCGACACAAAGCTCTTAAGTGTTGTACCGCATTTATACTCAGTCCTGTTGGACAGAGAATTGGGCAGGGAAGTGGGCAGCGTGAATGTGTAAATAGCTCACTCGCGCTGTCGCTGCTAATTCTACGGTCATTGCATTGCGCTCTCTCAAAAGTCGGTTTTCGAGATGGAAGTCAAAGGACTGGCTAAGCATTGACATTCAACTTCTCTCTCTCTCTCTCTCTCTCTCTCTCTCTCTCTCTCTCTCTCTCTCTGTCTCTCTCTCTCTCTCACACTTGCAGCCGGTAAAGCGGCAAGTGAGTAAGGGAGCAAGACGATGATGTCGTCACATTCCATTCTTGTGAGTCGTTCGGTTATTAATTTAAATGAGTTGTGAGGACATTGGCGAGGAACTGATGTGAACACCTCACTCGCGCCGATATCGTATTTCGGGCAATATTGAGTATAAATCCGGCATATTCAGTAATCTCCATCTCAACTCGAGACTCGAGTGATTCCCCAAATTAATCTCCAGCGTCGGCAATTTGAACGCATATTTCAATCCGTTATCGTCAACGTATATTATACATACTACTAAACTAGAGCATATAGCACTAAGAACATCGAAAGACATCGATTTTTCAATAGATACAGCACCTAGAGACTTACAAATTTTTGCATTGTGTTCAGAATGATGCCAGGAAAAATATCTACAATTCGTATGGTATAACTAGACCCAAACCAAGACATCCAAAGTGAAAGTTATCCTCCAACACCAAATTGTTCTATATGGTCCACATAATGTTCAGAAAAAAGTCACACCATTTTGAGCGTCGGGTTTGGGGGGAGAGGGGGGAGAAATCGGTAAATTCGTAGTTTTTTAAGTTTTTCGTCAATATTTCTAAAACTATACGATTTACCATAAACAACCTTTCATACAAAAATGTTCTACATTAAATTTGAAATAAAAAAGGTCCTATGCATAATCCTTCTAAAATGAACGGTTTCAAAGTTACTGAGGTAGTATAGTATAATTGGTCCAAAAAAAGGCCTAACCTAAACATCCAAAGTAACAGTTTTCCTCCAACGCCAAATTGTTCTATATGGTCCACATATTGTTCAGTAAAAAGTTACACCATTTTGAGCGTCCGGTTTGGGGGGGAGATGGGGGAGAAATCGGTAAATTAGTAGTTTTTTTTACGTTTGTCGTCAATATTTCTAAAACTATGCTTTAGCGTAAACAATGTTCTATACAAAAATGTTCTACATAAAATTTCAAACAAAAAAGGTCGTATACATAATTGGTATAAAATCAACATTTCCAGAGTTACGAAGGGTGAAAAGTGGAGGTTTTCGATACATTTTATATTTTTTGGGCAATTTCCTACTGATTTTCTTTAACAGGATTATGTCTTATACATCAAATTTGCTATTTAAGTGGCGGATGGTATGTTAGTGATAAGCCCTTGAAGAAACGTCAACCTCACCACCCAAAATCATAATCAATTGCCCAATAAATATAAAATGTATCGGAAACCTCCAGTTTTCACCCTCCGTAACTCTGAAACCGTTGATTTTATAACAAGTATGTATAGAACCTTTTTTGTTTTAAATTTTATGTAGAACATTTTTGTATAGAACATTGTTTACGCTAAAGTATAGTTTTAGAATTATTGACGAAAAACTTTAAAAAATCTACTAATTTACCGACTTCTCTCCCATCTCCCCCCCAAACCGGACGCTCAAAATGGTGTAACTTCTTACTGAACCATATGTGCACCATATAGAATAATTTGTTGTAGGAGGAAAACTTTTATTTTGCATGTCTGGGTTAGGCCTTTTGTTGGACCAATTATACTATACTACCTCCGTAACTTTGGAACCGTTCATTTTAGAAGCATTATTCATGGGACCTTTTTTATTTCAAATTTAATGTAGAGCATTTTTCTATAGACGGTTGTTCATGCTAAACCGCACAGTTTTAGAAATATTGACGAAAAACGTAAAAAACTACGAATTTACTGAGTTTTCCCCCCTCTCCCCCCCAAACCCGACGCTCAAAATGGTGTGACTTTTTTCTGAACATTATGTGGACCATACAGAACAGTTTGGTGTTGGAGGATAACTTTCACTTTGGATGTCTGGGTTATGCCATCTTTTGGATCAATTCTATCACACTAAATATAAAAATGGGTGGAAATGTATAATTGCATTTTAAAGTGCATAACATGCATCCAAAAGTGTAGGTATAAACATGTTAAAATGAGAATATTAAGGCAAAATTTTGTTAATGTCACTGAACAAAAATAAGCCATCAGATCCGACCCCTGCTGCACCTGGTCCCCTTGGTTACTGCTAATAAAGCACGTCATCTGAAGTTTCGCGGGATTTCGGCACTCAATTGATGCACACACGTTACTCGGAGGTTTTTAGCATTGCCGAACACGAATATGGCATCAAAACCGACCCTCGGTGCACTCCATGCCTAGGGTGGCTGATATGTACGTCATCCTCTAGAATTTTGAGGGTTTTTCAGCTGATGGCTTATTCGTGTTCAGCAACCACAAAAACCCCCCGAGTAATCTGTTTGTATCAATTGCCGAATACCTTCGAAACTCCAAAACATGACGTGCCTCAGCAGCGACCCTGGACACCAGGTGCTGCGGGAGTCGAGTCAGTTGACGTATTCGTGTTCAGCGATCCCAAAAACTTCCGAGTAATCTGTTTGCATTAATTAAGTGCCGAAAACCCTCGAAGCTTCAGATATATACTGCTTTAGCAGTAACCCAGGTCACTAGGTTCATGGGGGTCGATTCTGATTGCGTATTCGTGTTCAGTGGTCCAAAAGACACCCCAGAATAACAAAATTTGCCCTAAATTAAATTTAAAATGCATGTTATGCACTTTAAAATGCAACTATACCTTTCCACCCATTTTTCTATTGTAAACTTTTTTCTGGCTTCTGCATTGTGTTCAGGGTGACGTGTCATCCTGAACACAATACAAAAAGTTGCCAGTCTCTAGGTGAAGAGTACAGGGGAAAAACAAGGAATGTCACTTTTCCATGAATTTTGGGTTTTCACGCCATGTTGTAGCAAAAAATGAGTACTATCGACTAGCATATCAATTCAGGACAATAACTAGAAAGATCAGTCTATATAAAGTTTCTAACAATTTGTATCCAGGAGAAGAACCAGGATTGTCCGTACGCCACTGAACAAAAATAAGGAATGTTAGCAGTTTTTTGGTGCATTATTAAATTAATAAGTTAATATAGATTAAGATTATGTTAAGATTATAGAATAATAATTGTTAGAATTCTGCTAAGAATCCCCTAAGTAGTATTTAGATATCATAAGAATTAAACCTTTATTAGTGTTTATCTTAATATGAATAATATGTGACATTCCTTGTTTTTCCTCTGTACTCTTGAGGGGCTGTATTTAAAAATCTATTTATTTTGTGCTAAATACCCTGGTCTATACATCCATACCTACGTGATTTTTTATGCTCGTTTTAAAGCTAAAAGTGGGGGAAAAGAAGAAACGTTCTTACGGGTTTTTCATTTACAAAAATTTATTAAATATTTTAAAAGTTTTAATTATTATTTCCTACAAGTTTTATTATTTGTTTAATGGTAAAAATCGTAAGATTTCGTAGTTGGTTCGTGTAATCGTGTAGGAACAAATCGTGTATTACACTATAATTCGTGTAATATGGCAACCCTGCCAACGACTAAATCCGTGTTTTCCGATTTTCATGTGTGGCATGCCAGACGACCTGCGCGCTGCGGTGCGGACAAAATTGTTAGTGAATACGAGTTATAACGTCATGTATTTCATGACAACGACCGCAAAGGACAACGACCCTAAAGGGTTAAAGCGCAAATAAACTGCGGTTCAGAGAAAACGGGCTACACACAAAATTTAAGAAACTTTTGATTTTTTCTTTGTTTTTTTTATGTACTTATATCAAATTAAATCTATTGTGTATGTGTATTCAGACAGCTACTTTTGTAGCGTGTAACCTGACATTATTATTAGTAACAAATGAAAAACAAGGGAACATTGAGAAAATAATAAATGTCGATGTACTGTTACACTTTTAGCAAAAACTGAATTATTATAGATTATAGAGTCAAGAAAGGGCATGTGTAATATCACTCGTTTCAATAATGTGTGTTTCCACCACGATTCTGGATACCACTTATCATTCGATTTGACATAGAACTAGTCTAACTTTATGTTTTGATTTAACTTGTTTGAAAATAAATCATGACGCTTTGGGCAAATATAAAATGGAACAGCTATACACATTTATGTTGTTTGCAATTTTCGTACACCAAATAGGTAAATTTATGTACCGGGTTTCCCAATAAAAATGGCTCTCGGCCATATCTCAGGAACCGTTTATAGTACAGCTTTGAGAAAAAAATATTTATAACAAAAGTTGCCTCGGGAAAAGCCTGGAAATTATTTTCATAATTGTAGGTCCACCGCTAGAGGGCGTACCTAATTGAATATCAAAATTTTAAAAATCAAAATTTTACAAAATTTAACTAATGAAAGGGCACTGGAAATCCAATAATCGTATTCTTCATAGAATTCTGCGCATATTTGATTTCACAAGTTTAAGTCTACCTTTGCAAATAAGAGGTGGGGGTGAGCGGGAACCTTCTTATGAAAAAATGGCTGTAAGTCCGGTTCTGCTAAATCGAATTTTGCATACTGGGTCTTGTTGAAAACAGTTTTTTTCGTCAATGTAAGTGTCTTATTTTCGAAATAGCCTAATAAGTAATATGCAAGCTAGGAGGCGTTATTTAATTATTTTCAGAAATCTAGTTTTCTTTGGAAAATATTAAATAAAAGTATGCATTTTTAATCCTGTATTATAAAATTAGACCAAATTAGCAACATAATACCGAAAACCGCATGTAGATACCTTTTTTTTATCTCGAGATATATTAAGAAAGGTGTAAATTTTAAACAAATTGTTAATGTCACCGACAAACGAAGTTAAGGAAAAGTAGTGTGCTATGAGAAAAACAAAGAAACATTTTCCAAATGTTAACGTATATAATTAATTATAACAACAATAAGACAAACAACACTATAAAATACACCAAATAAATAAGAGCAACTACCTACTTAGTGACGACCTAAATGTTCAAATTGTTGCCCATCATTTTCGATCAAGACTCATCATACTGTTTCAAGAGTAGATTGAACAGCAGTCTCAATTTCCGCTTTCGCAAGTCTTTGAATGGCGTTTGGTATTTTCTAGATCATGTTTTCTCGAGTAGTGGGCCTAGCGGAAAAAACAAGGTTTTTAATCCGTCCCCATAAATAAAAGTCTAAAACAGTTAAATCTGTTGCCTGTTGCTATTTAATCTACTCTTTAAAGAGTAAATGCTTGCATCGAAAATGATGGGCAACAATTTGAACATTTAGGCAGTCCCTAAGACTAAGTAAGTAGTTGTTTTTATTTCTTTGTTATATTTTATATTGTTGTTTGTCTTATTGTTGTTTTAATTAAATATAAATAATTTATTTATTTTTTCCATAGCACACTACTTTTCCTTAACCTCGTTTACTGGTGACAGTAACAGTTATGTTTAAAATTTACACATTTCTTAAGATATCTCGAGATAGAAAAAAGGTATCGAGATACTAGGTCTGGATCTCGCGTATGAAAAAAAAGTTGATTAATAGCAAGCTGAAAATTTGTTAATAGCTTAAGGGTGTCTAGTCGGATAAACTTTGATATATGGGAACACTGGAACAGGGGCAGTTTTAATTGTAGAACCGGTTAAAAATTTGGAACGGTCAGACCACGAAAACGGCACATTTATTTTGTCCGACAGAATAGACTTAAACTCTCCGAACAGAGATTGAACTCTCATGCAAAAATCAGACTGCTATTTATCACCAAATGGGCGTTTTAATTAGTGGAACATGTAGAATATTGCAAATGACAGGAATTATGACAGCTGATAAATAGCAGTCTGATTTTTGCATGAGAGTTTAATCTCTGTTCGGAGAGTTTAAGTCTATTCTGTCGGACAAAATAAATGTGCCGTTTTCGTGGTCTGACCTTTCCAAATTTTTAACCTGTTCCAGAATTAAAACTACCCCTGTTCCAGTGTTCCCATGTATCAAAGTTTATCCGACTAGACACCCTTAAGCTATTAACAAATTTTCAGCTTGCTATTAATCAACTTTTTTTTCATACGCGGGATCCAGACCTATACGGTTTTCGGTATTATGTTGCTAATTTGGTCTAATTTTGTAATACAGGATTAAAAATGCATACTTTTATTTAATATTTTCCAAAGGAAACTAGATTTCTGAAAATAATTAAATAACGCCTCCTAGCTTGCTTATTACTTATTAGGCTATTTCCAAAATAAGACACTTAGATTGACGAAAAAGAGCTGTTTTCAATAAGACCAAGTATGCAAAATTCGATTTAGCAGAACTGGACTTACCGCCATTTTTCATAAGAAGGTTCCCACTCACCCCCACCTCTTATTTGCAAAGGTAGACTGAAACTTGTGAAATCAAATATGCGCAAAATTTTATGAAGAATACGATGATTGGATTTCCAGTGCCGTCTTATTAGGTAAATTTTGTTTAATTTTGATTTTTTAAATTTTGATATTCAATTTCGCCCTCTAGCGGTGGACCTACAATTATGAAAATAATTTCCAGCCTTTTCCCGAAGCAACTTTTGTTATAAATATTTTTTCTCAAAGCTGTACTATAAACGATTCCTAAGATATGGTCGAGAGCCATACTTGTTGGGACACCCGGTACAAGTAAAACCATATTAATAATTATTTAGGTTCTGTTTAATATTGTCTAAGTGCTAATACTGCTTACCTGATGGTAATAGGTGTTATCAATAGAGCAGTGGTGACTGTATCCAAAAAACAGGAGCTTACTGCAGCTAAGATGCACAACACATTGATAAGAGGCCACAATTTTCCTCCTGTTTTCTAAAAATCATTTTAAAAATATTTAGAAATTTATAAAACAGTAAACAATTTAAATATAAAAGTAAACGATGAAATATGTGATGAGCGCGCTAATAACCTACAAAATAACGCAAAAGATGGAAAACATTAAGTTGTGAGATAAAAAGAAATGAAATGAGTGGAGGTGCGAAATTTAGCGATAAAAACCTACAAATTTACATTCTATTTATTGTTTCCCACCTTTAGACCTATCGGATGAGTTTGGCAACTGCCACTGTGACAGTGACAGTTTTAGTTGACCTACTAACTCCTCTCATATGTACAAGAATTCATCTGTACTTATTAGATATCTTTTAAAACACCCTTTAATTATCTACGTTAATTTCTTTCAATTATTTAAATGATACGAACACAAACGTTTAAAAGTGGTGAGTCTATATTTTGTTCTTATGGTGTTTCCACGATATTTCATAACAAATGAATAGTATAGCAGTAATGTAAGGTATATTTCTAGTATTTTTATCTATTTATTTTTAATTATCTTTATGGGTATTATTGGAATTTTTTTATCACAAATATTAAAGTTATTCACATGGCATATTACCATTATTATTTGAGGTATATATTATTTATATTATTCATTACGAGGGTACATTTTTGCATTTTTTTTTATGATTTTAATATTTGCTATCGTAAATATACACTATAAATATAAATATACGATATAAATATATAACAAATATACGCTATATGCATAATACATTTACATTATTATTCTAACTACTTATTTACAAGGGTTAATATAACGTTATTTATTATTGAACTTTTATTTATTATTATTGCAATTTTTTTACATATTTTTTACCATATATTGACGTATTATTTTATCTCGTTATTTTTTTTACTATATATCTATTTACTACATATCTATATACACCGTAAGACTATCGAATTTATATTTTCGCTAAGAACTGAGGATAGAAAAATTATGTATAAATGAGTAACAACAAAGTTACTTTGGAAGATTTTGTCAAAATAGTTGAGGAAATTGCGCAAGAAGTAGGAAGACAAAGCAGAAGGGTCTTAAAGAAAAAAGTACCGAAATCTAAGGACATACAGGAAGAAGTAACGACACAGCTAATTAAATCTTATAACAAGTTCACGCACTTAACTAAGAAAAACTGGGAAGCACTTTCGGACAAACAGAGGGAAGCGTGCAACAAATATTTTGGAAAAGTCAGAGACAAAGTTATACGCTCATTTCAAGCAGTAAATGTAAGAACAGTGGTTCCAAATTCAATACATCAACCAATCGACAAGGAAGTTGAAGAGGAACAAAGCGACGAGGAAGTAGAAGAAGGAAAAAGCGACGAGGAAGTAGAAGAAGAAATAATTAACGACGAAATAGAAGAGGAAAAAGGTGACATAAAACAAGATATAACAATATTAAACATGGCTCTGACAATCAATGAATTTTTGAATATCGCAAGCAAGATATTGCCCAACGAGTTCGATGGAAGCGCAGGGAAATTACAACCATTTTTGGACGCATTAGAACTACTTGGAAAATTGGCAGAAGGTCATGAAGACACAGCTGTAACGCTAATAAAAACACGACTTAACAATAAGGCTAGGAACTTAATAACCACGGAAGATACGATTCCACGGATAGCTGAAGCACTGAAGAAAGAACTAAGAGGTGATAATCCGAAGAATTTAATAGCCAAATTAGCCAAGAAAAGGCAAAGGCATAGAGATGCAGCAGTGTACGCATCTGAAGTGGAAGAGTTAGCAGAACAATTAAAAGTAGCATACATAGCGGAAGGAATGCCACTGGAGTTAGCGAAGAAATATACGACGGAAACAGTAGTAACAACAATGAAACGAAACGTTAATGCAGATAAAGCTAAGCTAATACTGGAAGCAGGTAACTTTACATCACCGCAGGAAGTAGTATCTAAATTTTTATCGATCGATACGACTGAAGAAAATGCACAAGGAAGAGTCTTAAATTATAGGACAAACTACGAGAATAGGAGAGGACAGCAGCAATACAGAAGAGGATACCATAACAAATATGACAGAGGAAGAAGAAATAACTTCGGACAACGGAACGAAGGAGAACCAACGGACAATCAACGAAATTATTCGAACAGAGGATACAGACAATTTAACAATCAAACATACAGAGGAAACCGGAGAGGAGGATGTAACAGGAACGTAAGGTTACTAGAGATAGAGGACAGTCAAGAAGAACAAGAAAACCAGCAGTTGGGGTTTTGAATGAACAAGAAGTTGGAAGTACACAGTCAGAAATAAAATATAACATTTACAACTTCGACCTAAACCTAACGAACTTTGTACGAATGAAAACAGGAATCCTTGAAAACACAAGCACCTTTATCATAGACACAGGAGCTGATATTTCAATACTAAAATGTTCACAAGATTTTATGAACAGGTGAAACCAAACACAAAGGCGAAAATAAAAGGAGTCACTAAAGGAGAGTTGCAAACAATGGGAGAAGTTGAGACAACACTAGAAGTAAAAGGAACTCGATTCGAACACATCTTTCAATTGGTAGAACCTAACTTTCCAATTCCAACAGATGGAATCATTGGGAGAGACTTTATTTCTAACTTTCAATGTATACTGGACTACGCAAACCTTAAAATGCACATTAAAGAGGACAACGATTGTTACATTAGTACGAAAATTCTGAATAATATAGATAATGACACCATAATAATACCACCCCGATGTGAAATTTACAGAATAGTCAAAATTTTTCAAACGCTAAAGAACGACAGGATAGTGGAGCAACAAGAAATACAACCAGGAATATTCATAGCAAGAGCAATTATTTCAAGTAATAATCCATACATCAAAATTTTGAACACAACATACGAAACAGTAAATGTAGAGGCAAGCACAATCAGGACGTTGGACATTAAACTATTCAACATATATAGACTAGTCAACGACAGCAAGGATAGAAAAAAAGAATTACGAGAATCACTGAAATTAGACATACCAGAATACATACGAGATAACTTAGTATCGTTATGCGAAGAATATTCAGACATATTCGCCCTAAGGCATGATATGTTAACCTGTAACAATTTCTACGAACAGAAACTAAGAGTTAAAGACCAAACTCCGGTATATATCAAGAATTATAGGACACCTCATGCGCAAACAGAGGAATTAAATCGACAAGTACAAAAACTAAGAGACCAAGGAATCATAGAACCATCTACATCCGAGTACAACAGCCCAGTAGTACTGGTACCGAAAAAAGCTATAGATGGAGGAAAAGCATGGAGATTATGCATAGATTTTAGACAATTGAACAAGAAGATAGTTACAGACAAATTCCCATTACCAAGAATAGATTCGATATTAGATCAACTAGGAAGAGCAAAATGGTTTTCAGTTATAGACTTAATGTCAGGTTTTCATCAAATACCATTAGAAAAGTCATCGAGAAAATACACATCGTTTAGCACGGAAAACGGAGCATTTCAATTTACCAGATTACCTTTTGGATTAAATGTAAGCCCGAATAGCTTTTCAAGAATGATGTCAATAGCATTTTCAGGATTAACACCAGACAAAGCATTTCTTTACATGGATGACATAGTAGTGATAGGAATATCTGAAAAACATCACCTAGACAACCTGAAAAAGACATTTGAGACATGTCGAAAATTCAATTTGAAACTTAACCCAGGAAAATGTCAATTTTTTAGAAGGGAAGTAACATATTTAGGACATGCTCTTTCTCAAGAGGGAGTATCACCCGACAAAGCGAAGTATGCAGCAATTGAACAATACCCGACACCCAAGACAGCGGAAGAAACAAAGAGATTTGTAGCATTTTGCAACTATTATAGACGTTTTATTAAAAATTTTGCGGAAATATGCAGACCACTCAACAGATTATCGAGGAAAGGAGTAGAATTTTTTTGGTCTGAGGAGTGTGAAAAAGCATTCAAAAAGCTTAAATCATCTCTGACGGAACCACCAATCTTAAAATATCCTGATTTCAACAAACAGTTTATCCTAACAACAGACGCATCCAATGAGAGTTGTTCAGCAATCCTAAGTCAAGATTACAACGGAATAGACCTACCCATAGCATATGCATCAAGAAGTTTTAGTAAAGGAGAAGGCAATAAACCTATAATCGTTAAGGAATTATTAGCGATCCATTGGGGAATTAATTATTTTAAATGTTATCTATATGGAGCACCAACATTCAAAGTAAAAACAGACCATAAACCTTTGACACACCTATTTGCAATGAAAGAACCAACCTCAAAACTCACGAGGATCAGATTAGACCTAGAAGAATATGACTTCGAGATAGAATATATAACAGGGAAAAGTAACTACGCAGACAGCCTTTCAAGAATAACATTGCATCAACTAAAGAACCTATACATAGACAACACCCATATACTAGCTATAACAAGAGCTCAAGCAAGAGAAAAGGAGAAAGAAGCAAGACAAACAAAGGCTGAAAGTGAACTCGCACTACAGCCAGAAGCCACCAAACAGACAGTAAGGAAGATACTAAATAATTTAGAGGCGCATAGACTACCAATTTTGTCCTTTGGAGCAGAACTAATCTCACCAAGACTGAGCATTAGGGCCAAAAACAAAATAAAATGCAGCAAAAGCATAGCCACAGGATTGGATCATTTCGATTTAAACCAAGCGTTGGCACAGCTTGATAAGCTGGCGGTAGAGAATGCAGTACGTAAAGTAAAGATATACGTAAATGATATTATTTTTAAATTGTGCACAATTGATGAATTTATTAAAGAAGGAAATAAAAAATTGAAGAATATAGAAATATACATATGTGAAGTACCAGAAACAATAAAAGATGACAAAGAAAAACACAGATTAATAGAAGAATACCATAATCACCCGATGTTCGGAGGACACGTAGGGAATAATAGACTAGTAAAGAAGCTAAAGGCAAGATTCCGATGGAAAAATTTGGAAAAAGACGTAAGAAAATACGTTAAACGATGCCACAAATGTCAAATTAACAAACCGAAAAGAACACATGTCGAAGAGTTCGTGATATCGGACACATCTTCCAAACCATGGGACATAGTATACATAGATACAATAGGTCCATTCACTAGAAGTAATGAAGGTAATAGATACTGTATCACAATGTTGTGTGAACTGACAAAATACGCGGTCAGCATACCAGTGCGCAATAAAGAAGCAGAGACAATAGCACAAGGAATCTTTGATCATTTCATACCAACATACGGACTCATGAAGCAAATAAGAACAGACCAAGGCACAGAGTATAAGAACGAAGTAATGCAGGAATTAACAAATCTATTAAAAATAGAGCACAACTTTTCAACGGCATACCACCCATAGTCCATTGGAAGTTGCGAAAAACTACACAGAACGTTGAACGAGTATGTAAGAGCATTCATAGACGAAGACAGAGAAAATTGGGATGTGTGTTGCAGAATGTTCACATACTGCTACAATACAACCCCTAACGCGTATCATGGATACACACCGTTCGAACTGTTATATGGCAGGAAGGTTAACCTACCGGAAGACCTTACACAGGAGATTCAACCATGTTACAATATAGATGCCTACTACAATGAGTTACGATACAAACTACAAAGCGCACACGAGAGAGCTAGAACCTTCTTATTAAAAAACAAAAAAGAGCGGCAAGAAAAGAATAAGCTCAAACCTGGTCCTGGAGACCTGGTCCTGGTAAAAAGGGAAGAGAATGGTAAGTTTGACAGTCTTTATGTAGGTCCCTTCTCAATAACAGAAGTAAATAACGTTAATTGTAAAATCAGAATAGAAAACAATAAAATCAAGGAAATACATAAGAATAGATTATATGCTTACAATCCGAAAACACAGTGAGTGACAAGTGTAATGAAACAATGTTGTTAAACGAACATTTTTATTTTTATTTATGTATTTACATAGTTTTAGGAAAGTTTTTATATAAAATAAAAATTTTTTGTATTGATTACAACACAGTATTGGTTGGTAGCACTACTTGCAAAATTTTCTTCCCCGTAGTCAGAAAATTCTTAGGAGGGAAAGGTGTACAAGAATTCATCTGTACTTATTAGATATCTTTTAAAACACCCTTTAATTATCTACGTTAATTTCTTTCAATTATTTAAATGTTATCATAAACAAATATCTTTCGTTACATAAATATTATTGACCTAGATTGTGAGGAGTAGTTATACATACAGTCACGGTCGGTGTTTACTATAAACACCTTTCAGGGTCGCCGCTGACTCGGCACTTTCAAATATACTTATACAATCAAAACATAGTAAGGGATTCCACATTCCACATTCGTCATTATACTTTCTTAGACGTAAGATTATTCATATTCAAATAGTATCATCTCCACTCCGCGAGACGACGTCGCGTAGCTTGCTACCAGCTTATACTCATGCAAGTATAATAAAACAACTTAAGCAGTGATACGACTATTAATCATTCCACCCCTCGGATAAGGGTTAACCACCCTTACCGGGAGAAGATGGTCCTAGTAACCCTGGACTATTATACATACCTCTAAAGATAAAAAACAATAAATAGAATGAAAGTCAAAGTTTTCAACCTAATAAAAATATTGAAAATATTTAAAAATATCCAAAATATTTTTAAAAGATATTTGACTGAAAACTTTTTGGACCATTTTCCTGGTAACGCTTCCATGGATTCTAAAAATTGCAAGCCAGATGGATGCTGAAGCGAAGAAGACAAGAGGGAATTTCAAAAATCCACTACGAAAAATTTCCTGTAGCTGGCTGTATACCATTAACTACAAGTTAAATTTAATAAAAAATTTTTGGCTTGGTAAAAGGTATATTAGTTTAAAAAGTCCCTGTAGGGCTACAAACATAGAAACAAAACGTTTTCGCTCTGTAACAAGAGCATCATCAATGTTACAAGAACATGGTGAGCCAAAACCAAAGGTCAAAAACTTTCAAAAACAGACTAATGCCTGGTTGCACCAACAGATCTTAAGCTCCAGCTTAGCTAAGCTCTACTTATCGATAGAACTTCCTTGAGTATCACTTACGTTGCACCATAATTTTAGATTCTTACCTTAAAATCAATTATATCTATTATTATATTTGGTATTCTTATTGTAATATATTATAATTATATTATACTAATTCTTATGATATTCTCGACTTAAGCTTAAGATCTGTTGGTGCAACCGGGCATAAAAGTCTTATATAGATGCCAACATGGCAAAATCCAAAGGTTGCCTGTCATCTGTTTTAACATAATGACCTAATGTTACCTATTGACCCACTTACCACGTGTGGGAGTCATATGTTGCCCTAGGGCCGTAGCCATAGGGATTTTATCCATCCTTTGGATTTTGCTATGTTGGCATCTATATAAGACTTTTAGTCTATTTTTGAAAGGCTTTGACCTTTGTATTTTTTGGTTGGCTCACCATGTTCTTGTAACACTGATGATGCTCTTGTTACAGAGCTAAAACTTTTTGTTTCTATGTTTGTAGCCCTATAGGGGCTTTTTAAACTAATATACCTTTTACCAAGCCAAAAATTTTTTATTAAATTTTACTTGGAATTTTAGAACTTGCAATTCACGACTCCGTCTGTTCAGCTGATAAATTCCATCGGAATTCCGCACGAATATTACTTAAATGACAGTTAACTGGAGACAAATAATCTTTATAATTTAATTTTCGAGACAAGCTTTCTTCTATTTGGTGTATGTCGCCAATGGAATTGGAAACGTTGAGAAAGCTTTCCACAACTAAAAGCAGTTTCTTTTTTTCCCAGTAATTATGAGTTAGGTATGAGGTGGTTAGATGAACAATTTAATTTAATAGCAGTTTATTGTTTACCGCCACTTTAACTGTAAATTTCTCACTTAGGTATTTCCTGCGTAACGAAAGTGGAGGTTCATTTCATTAAGCTCCCATTCCGTGACCAATATAGGTGTGCTACGGCTACTAGATAACCAGTGCATAACTTAAGTGCTTTATTTTTGACCCTCTCGATTTTTTGGAGTACAGAGTTTGAAGCTGAGCCATAAAAAATATATCCATAATCTAGGATCGATCTTATCAAATTTCTATATAGTAATATTAATATTTTTGGTTCAGCTCCCCAGTTACCGACATTTACAGTCTTCATGATATTCATTGCATTTTCCGTTCTTCGTAATATGTAATAATTTGTGCGTTCGTTCCAATTTAATTTGAAGTCTAAGAATACGCCAACACATTTTATTGAAGTTTTATAGGGAATACTATTATTATCAAATTGTAGATATGTAGATGGCTTTGAGGAAAATATCGTTTTCTGGTAAAGGTAACAATGATTGATTTACTCTCTGAGATTGTTAAGTTATTATGGGTCATCCATTTTTTTTTATAATATTCAATGACGATTTAAGGTAATCATTACATCTATCTATTGACTTATTTTCTACATTATATCGCAACATCATCAGCGTACTGTAGGATTTTTATGTGTTGAGGAAGTTTAGTTTCTAAGTCAGCAGTATACAGTACATATAATATAGTGGTTAAGATGCTACCCTGTGGTAGTCCCAGAGATGTGTAGCGGGAGTTAGATTTATCTCCATTTAATCTAACGTGAACTACTCGATTAATGTATAAGTTAATGATGTTTCATGTTACAATCTCAGGTATTCCTATTTCCAACATTTTCGTGTAGAGTATGTGAAGATTAACGTTGTCGTGAGCCCCTTTTATATCTAATCTTTCTTATAAGTAAAGGAACTATAAGTGTCTATTAAAAAGTGGCAGAGGCTATCTTATGTGGATTTACCTTTTCTAAAACCAAACTGACTTTTTAGTAATAGATCGTTCTTTTCTAACCAAAATTCCAGACGGTTTTTAATAACTCTCTCATACGTTTTAAGTATACAGGAAGCCAGATCGATTGGACGGTAAGAATCCCAATTCTTTGATGATTTTCCTGGTTTTAAAACCGGGATAATAGTGTAAACGTGCCAATCGTCAGAAATCATTATGCGGTGCATCCAAATTTCATTATCTAGATTTAGCAGTGCAGCCTTACCAATTCTTGAAAGATTTGATAGCATCGAGTAATGGATATTATCAGCACCTGGTACTAAATTTGAGTTTCTCTTTAACGTATGGTGGTGCAGGGTTGCGACCCCCGGTGATGGGGTTGATTAACTTCGGCGCACTATGTAATTAAATATATTTATTAACTCACTACGTAATGACAGTAACTAGTTGGTGTTGGATGGTTGTTACCTCGTCTGGACTCTAGCTATGTCTGTTTCTGAATAATCTCTGATACCTTTTTCACGTATACATTGAAGCGGTGCGAAAGAACGCAATCATTTTGCCTTATCCAGAAACCAAAAATCGTAAATGTCATTGTTACATATTTTTGTCTCACCCTGTAGACATATCTAGGAATTTATTTCTGTCCCGAAAAAACGTAAGAATAATTCAATTGTAGTTTATCCGTCTTGTTTAAAAAAGACGATATTATATTTTACAGTCATAGGTATCTACATTCGATTATCTGTGTTTAAATTCTCGCCCGTTCAGTAGTGATGTAAAAAAGGGTTACATTGTATTATAATGATTGACTGGCTCCACGAATCTTGGAGTTTACATACACATACGTGCTAATATCAGTATCAGAGAGCGCAGGTGTTAATCGTGGACTCAGCAATATCTTTCTTAAAAATGTAAGAACGGAGAGAGGTTTGCTGACTTCGCGAACTGATTTTTGATGGTTCCCTACTAAGTAGGTTGGGTTTAGAATATATTATAATTTTCCCTATTGGTCGGTAATAAGTGTAGGAAGCTTAGTTATTTTTTTATTAGTGAATGATGAAAGAAGGAAGGATTAGACTTTTTTGTTATTGGTTGATTGGATAAGTAGGGTAAAATGAAGAAATGTGGGAGATTTCTGGAAGGAAGCGTTTTGGTTTGAGGATATTCATTCAAGTTGTGAGATTAAAGAATTCAAGTTTGGGCATTCAAGTAAAGAGGTTGGTTGAAGCCTCGGCAGAAGCCCCTTTGGCGGTTTTCTGAGAAAGTTAAGTTCAAAGATTAAGTTCTGACGTAGTTCTTAATGAAGTTTTTTTTAGTTCTTGAAAATGTAGAGTATTAGAAGCAGTACTTATGTAGTGTTAGAAACTGTTCTCCTTTCGTGGCTTCCTAGTCACAAGCCAAATGCCGCTGTTAGGCAAATAGCCAGTTTATTTTAACACTCTCTATAACGAACACGGGTATTACGAGGTTTCGCTTATAACGAGGTATGTCCAACATCTGTGTGCTTACCGAGGCCAGTGCTGTAATAAATTCCACCGCCTGTAACTTCCTTCCTATTTATCTGTCGACCGATATTGAATATCGTAGGAAATTTACAATTTGCGATGGTTAAGTTTCATTGTTGAAGTTGATGATCGACACCTAATAAACTATGTAGGAGGCTTCAAAACATTTCAGTAGTGGTGATATGCACAATATTGTTGTCTGATATAATGAGATCCGCTTATAACGAGGTCATTAGTAGGCTATTTCAGTTCTCGTTATAGAGGGAGTTTACTGCATTATTATGGTTAGCTTTTCTTTAATAGCCGGAAGGTCGATTTTGTGGCGTCATAACGTCACAAAACGGCACCGTATTTATTTTAAGGCTTGCAAACGATATTAAAATAAATAACAATTATTTTATTCGCAAAAGAAAGTCGAAAGTTCTATGTCTCTAACATCTTTCATACTCTTATTAGCTGTTTTTTTTTAGCTAAAAATAATTAATATGATACCACATATCAAAACAGTGTGAGTCAGATGTTTCGTCCTTTCTTGGTTTAATCAGCGTTGTAGTCATATTAAGCAAAATTTACATTATGTACTACATGACAAAAACGGACAACTGATTTCAGTGGCGTAACCAGGGGGTTTTTAGTGGTTATAAGCGCCCCATACCCTTAACATCCTCCTTAATTCCATACCCCCAGAGACCCATACCCCCTTATAGGATCATCCTGGTTACGCTGTTGACTGATTCTTTTATTATTAATCACTTGCCAAAATGAAATTATTGTGCGCAAACAATATACCTTCAAACACGTGATAATTTCATTTGGAACCAATCTTATATTGTAAATGTATTGAATATATAGGAAATAAAAACAAGCAAGTAAGCCAATTACTGTTATATTATATTATTATAAGATTGATTTTTTATGTTAAATAAACTAAGGATTAAATTTTATTTTTTTGGTTTTTTATATTTTTTATTAAACAGCGTGCTTAAAAGTGAAATTATTATGAAAGAAATCGTAATTTATAATTTTTTTATTAATTTACTTATTTAATTGACATTTGGAAAATGGCATACAGCTAGTCACAGCATGATAACATATTCTAAACATCTAATTAAACTAATAGTAAGTAACCAGAGTGTAAGAAGGCCAAATACACGTAACCAGAAAAAACTTCTTTAACAAACTACCTAACTAAAACTGCAAAACCACGCTAGAGGCATATTTTTGCCAGCCTCTGAAAGGATATTTAATCCCGGCTCCAAAAATTATTCTCAGTTTAAATTTTATTGCGGCCGGCCGATCACCGTCGGCTTCGTAATATGCTAGACAAGGACCCATCTGAGGCAATGCCTCTGCTATATAATTTGAGAAAGTGAGAATGAGACGCATATATACTCCCAGTGTATTTATGAAGAACGCTTAACTACAAAGATACGGTGTCAGGGCCATATGTACCTATTTTTATTTTTTATCATAAAAATAAAATTATTAAGTTTTTTAATAAAAATTAAGTTATTTAGCAAATTTCAAAAAGTTAAATTGTATTTAAATAATTGATGATGAAATAACGAAAATAAAGTTATTTAGCAAATTTCAAACAGTTAAATTGTATTTAAAGAATTGATGATGAAATAACGAAAGAACGTAAAGGGTCGATTGATATAGCGGTGAGGCACTGCCTCACCTGCCTCATAGGACTAGCCGCCACTGTTAAAAAACTCTACAAGAGTTAGCCATTTCGGCAGTTTTCTACTACCTTACAAGGGCTAACGACAAATTTCTATATTAACACGTTGGCTGCCGTGAGATACAAATGTTCTGTCTCATGTTTTTGTTGACAACAGCCACGTGACACATCGTAGTTGTCTCAAAAGCATAGAAACGGGAGACTCGTGGCCGTATGGACCAGTGGCGGCTTGTGATTTTTACAATAGGGGAGGCTATACCTAACTCTAAAATTTCTAGACAAATTTGCACTAGCAAAAAATGCGCCAAAAAATGTAATGTAAGGCCCCATTTTTTTACCATTTTTTATTTACATTTCTCGGCTCAGTTCATGCATCTCGGGATAACTCAGGGTCCTGCCTACAATAATAATAAAAAAACTAAGACGCAATCATGCGTTCTAATGCAAATGCTCCATGCGTATGGATATTAAGTGATAATATGGAATTTACACGTTGTATAATAGTGAAGAGTGCTTGTTGGTTTTCGCGATTTAAGATAAACAAAACAGTGTAGCGTGTGTAAAAAATTTATGGGGAGGCTAAGCCTCCCTTGCCTCCTCTGACGAGCCGCCACTGGTATGGACCCACTTTTTTGAACATTATGGCAGCCAACGTGTGAAAGATGATTTGTTAAAAAATTATTTTGTATGTAGGTATTTGTTGTGTGTATTTACTTTGAACAACAACCATTGTTCAAAGTAAATATAACGAATTCATTGTATATATACCATTTATAATTCCAATCCATTTATAACACTTAACATTATTTAATTTAAGATACTTACATTGAAAGCAAGAACGGCAGTATAATCAAAAACTCCTGTTTCACTGAAAATAGATACCATAGTCATCATAGAAAACAACAAGATCAGTGTTTCCATATCAATCCAGGAGACCAACTCTGCTATGGATGGTCTCTGATCTAAGGCAGCTAATGTTGCAATGGACACGGTACTTGCCAATACAGAAGCCATAGTACGGTGGATTATCTAAAACATTACAGAAACTTTTTAAGTAGAAAATAATGTTCAAAAAATATATTGTGTCATAATAGAGTGTGTTTGTGTTCAGAAAGAGGGAATGGAATGTGGGTTATAATAAAGAGTTTATGTAGTTTTGTATGGTCAATATTGTATTGATCATTTTAATCCTCTTCTTAAGGTGCCGTCTTCTTTTCACTGTCAAGGTTGGTCAGTGTTATTTAGATATTTTTCACTGCTGTTACTAAGAGCTGGTTAGATAAGTTTTATTTAGATAGAGTTAGATGAGAAATATTATCTGAAGTTGGGGATACAAGATATCTGCTTCTCTCTAACACTGCGATGATTTTTCCGATGATTTTTTATGTAAAGACTGACACTAGCTTTTATTGTAGTCTTCTTATTACGTGTCCAAGATATTGGAAGTTATTCTTCTTCTAGTGTTCAATCTCAAATTAATCCCTTAATTTGTAATCTCACATTATTCTTAACTTCCTAAACTTTTATAGTTTCACCGTGTATAATTGAAACATTGGGATACATATCGAGTAATATTTTAATTATTAGACTCCAGTGAACCTTTACAACCTAAATAAATTGCAAAATCATGGTATTTCCATGTGAACTTCCTAAGTTTTGCAATAGCTTGATTAAACTGTAGTTTGCAAGTTTATTGTTCTTGTTACCATGCAAGTTATTGATAATTTGTATATTTTGATGAGAATATAAATTAGCCAAAGGGACTATTTTGAGTCGCAGTCTATTATAGAAAGCTACCTGACCAACAACTATAGTGTAATTATCAGTAGCTGTCAATAAAATCATATTCTTACTCCACACTTCAACCTGATATTTACATCGAATTGTCCATTTGGTCCTTCGACAAAACAACATCAAAAGGGCGTTAATTGGATTGGAGCTGCTTCGAAGGAGACGACCCTTAGGGACCTGAATAGCTGTTCCCCAGTTCCGTACAAAATCGATAATCGAATTTGAAGTGATGTCTCATATAGAGCTGACACATAAGAGAAAGAGTACATACGACTTAAAGTGGAAGCGACTTATAACCGTGCAATGGAATATGCAAAAGAATATACGAACACATACGAAAAAATATTAAATCTTCATTACAATCATAGACACTTCATAGATATTATATATGGCTATGGAATGGTAATCCAGACAGAACAGTCCAGATGGAGAAAATCAGCTTTAAAAAAATCCGCAATCTAAGCTGGCAGACATCGCGGCGAAGGATGAATGGCCATGCGTAGTTGGTCGTCGAGAGCGATTCCTGCGAGGAACCAGGCGACACCTCACAGTAATTAGCCTTACTCCGGCATGCGGGGCTCTGGTGGAGTGGACTGCAATTCCCTAGCTACTCGTGGGAACAATATGGACAAAAATATGGAAACCAATATTCCCGAACAACCCGTATAGTAGTAGAAAGCCCTGAAGGCACTACTACTCAGATAGCGAAGCCGACCACAAGGAAGGCAGTCAGAGTCACCTCCTTAGAGGAGGTGGATCTGATGACAGACGAGGAGGTCATTCAGGCCAGGCTGGCTGGGGCCTCCAAGAAGAAGGTAAAGGATCTGGTGGGAAAAGGCCAGGATTACATTGAAGCCAAACGCTCGGTGATCAAGGCCAATTTCACCAAGGTCCTTGGACGACAAGAGGACAGTCCCTTTAAGTCTAAAGAGAAGGCGAAGCAAAAGCTGGAAATGGCTACAAAAAGCCTACAAAGAAACGACACAGGTCGGACCACAGTACGCCGCCAGCGGAAGTCAAAAAGAGGCCGAGAAAGTCAGAAATGACTTTCACACAAGCCCTTTGCTCGGCAAAGGTGGCGGTAGTATGTGATGGCTTCCCCGAAGTCAAGATGGAACCCACAAAGCTTAAGGCAGTGCAAACATCCATCTTGGAGGCTTTGGAGAGAACGCCAGAAGGAGGGCCACAAATCAGGCTGCTAAAGAGCACGTTCAAACCCGGTTACCTGGTAGTGACATGCGCGGATAGTGCAAGCGGACAATGGCTCATCGACACTACTCCCGCTCTAAAGCCTTGGGAAGGTGCAAACCTCCAGGCTAAGGACAAGAGTGAAGTCGAGAGGCCGTGTTCTTGCACTGTCTATATCCCAGACGAGGACGGAAAGAGGTTGGAGGCGGAAAGTGTGCTGAGTCGATTAAGGGTCAGCAACAGAAATCTCTCGAGGGAGGAATAGGCACCATAAGAGATAGGGAAGATCTCGAACTGGCAGTTGAAACGGTGAGCGGAGCTGTTCTGGCCTCTTACCAGGAGAATTGTCCAGAGAGAGAAAAGAAAGTAAAGAAAAACACAACCTGGTGGAATGAACACTTACAAAAGCTTAGGGCAGATGTAAGAAGGCTATTCAATAAAGCCAAATTCAACCAGGAGTGGTCCATTTATAGAGAAAAACTGACGCAATATAATAAGGAGATCCGAAAAGCCAAAAGAGATTCATGGCGAAAGTTCTGCGAGGAAGTCGAAGAGGCTCCCGCATGCTCCAGAATCCACAAGGTCCTAGCTAAGGATGGTATTGTGAATCAGGTCGGCCTCTTGAATAAAGAGGACGAAACGTATGTGGAAACCCTGGAGGAAAGCTTAATAATGCTCCGGTAGAGGTAGCTTATCCCATAATGCCTACTAAGGCGGACTGGAAATTAGCTACCGACATCACGAGACTGGAAAAAGTCAGGTTGGCGATCAATAAATTCTAGCCATATAAATCACCTGGAATGGACGAGATCTATCCAGCCTTCCTACAGAAGGGACAGGATGTGATTATCCCGCATCTAACAAAGATCTTTAAAGCTAGTTTGGCATGGAGATATATTCCAACTGCATGGCTAAGGGTGAAAGTCGCATATATCCCCAAGGTTGGTAGGGTAATGGACCAGACCCCCAAGTCATACAGACCAATAAGTCTATCCTCTTTCCTAGCAAAAACGCTGGAAATATTGATAGACAGGTATATTAGGGACGATGTGCTGATGGAAAAACCACTTAGCGATCGTCAATATGCATACCAGCCAGGAAAGTCAACTGACTTTCTACTAAAAAGTTCTACTAAACCTACCATCTCTACATATATACATACAGAGTGAAGCCAGATCAACAGTACATCGGTTGATCCAGGGCCAAACTCCAATAAATATGATGCAGGGAACTGATAACTTAAGGCTATACTAGGACATAAAGGCAGACCCCTTTCTAGGAATGCCTGTAGACCGAATGGTTACGAGGAATAGCTTTAACAAACATTTTCAAGTCACAATACCAAAAAGAGAGGACTGGGAAACTGGTCCGCCGATAACGGCAAACTCAATATGGTATACGGACGGCTCCAAAACCGATATAGGTACAGGGGCTGGAATATATGGCTTAAAACCAAGGACGGAAGTCCGGGTATGTCTAGGGACATATGCGACCGTATTTCAAGCCGAAGTAGCTGCTATACAAAGGTGCGCTATGGAACTAATCAGTCGAAATCTAGATAACGACTCCATCGTTATCTATTCGAATAGTCAAGCGGCTCTGAAGGTTCTCAGTTCGGTACAGGTCTATTCATGGCTGGTATGGAACTGTTTGAGTGTCCTCTCTCAGGTGGGAAGTCGAAACAGATTGACACTTGCCTGGGTGCCGGGACATAAGGGTCATCGTGGCAACGAGAAGGCCGATGAATTAGCCCGAGAAGGCGCATCTACGTCACTGGTTGGTCCGGAACTCGTCTTTAGAATCGCAAATACGATAAAAAGAGCAGCTATACAAAAATGGGCGCAACAGAAGTCTCTTGAATGGTGGAACAACTCCCCAGGACAGAGGCAGGCCAAACAGTTCATCAAAGGACATTTGGCTAAATTTACAACAGACTTACTTTCGCGCAGTCGAAGCACTGTCAGAATGATAGTGGGTCTACTGACTGGACACTGTAGACTCAATAGACACTTGAGTCTCATAGGCCTGACAGAAGAGGACACCTGTCGGTTCTATCTGGAAGAAGAGGAAACCGATCTACACGTTCTGTGTCATTGCGAAGGTCTCCCACGAGTGCGGTTTCTAGAACTCGGTGAAGAAAAACCGGAAGCACCAGGCTACATGAAAAGGCCACTCTTAAGGCTGTTAAGTCTCATTAAGAGGACTAAGCTAGATGAAGTGCTTTAAAAGAAAGGGGAAACACAATAGATCTACTAAGGTCGCAGTGTATCAGGCTCTATTGGCCGCCCCATTTTCTACATTCTACATTCTACATTCTACATTCTAGATATTATAAAACCCGGACAAATGTAGTCAATTATTTCGAATGCTACAAGGTTCCTTCCACAAGGAATAGATATAAGAAGGCAGCCACTAATAGATACGGTCGTACAAAATGAAGAAGGAGACATCGTCATTATTGGCTATTTACTAATAATTGACAACACACAACCTATTGAGAGTTACAGCTCCTCCGTTGTCGGTGAGATGTGGTGTTGTGCGCTCGTTGTTGGTCCCAAGGAATCTACTTGCAGTAGATTACAATAACTTACATTTTACATTATTTTGAAGTGACATATGAAGATAAAGGAAGGTGTATAGAATTAAACAAAGGAAAGTTGGCATGTTTTTCAAGGGAATCATTAATATGGATACCCAGCCAAACTGTATCTTAAATGAATTATATGATAGAACTACCAACACCACTTGTAATATAATAAAGTACATGATAAAGGAAGCCAGTTGGTTCAAAATGAGCACACCGAACCTCTGGCTAGTCATTCCACCATACGCTATAAATTTAGCTACAATGTGCGACGGTTCTCGATCTGAACAAATATAATCAATCAAATGAGTTTTATAAAGCTGTCGCTAAAATGTGTTGCTCAGACCCGAAACATAACATTACTCACATCCAGTAATGGATTGGAGACAATAACTGCAAGTTTTTTAAAGACTCCTGTCAGTCCCATTGAAGAGCTTGTGTAGAGCCCAATCATAAAGCAGATCAACATTCCCAGACATAATATAAAT
This sequence comes from Diabrotica virgifera virgifera, assembly GCF_917563875.1. Classification (NCBI taxonomy): domain Eukaryota; kingdom Metazoa; phylum Arthropoda; class Insecta; order Coleoptera; family Chrysomelidae; genus Diabrotica; species Diabrotica virgifera. The sequence continues at coordinate 193,413,031 of NC_065445.1, forward strand.
ATTCGGGGAGATGAGTTGCCAAAAATTGCACTTAAGGCAGAGCAGTTTGACTAAAATATATCCAAGCACACGTGGAAAACCATTGCTAACCATCGGTGGATTCCTCATTTAACCACGGGACTAGTCACTATACTCATTGTTATGTTGTCATTATGTGGAAGGTAGTCAGATATATTCGAAGCTCGAAGAGAGCCTAAAAAAGGTATCAAGGTTCGTACATCCAACCTCATCCTGCGCCTCGAAGTAGGGATGGGAAAAACCTACCGGTTATAACTTAACACTAGAAGCAGCAACATTTCTGCATACCTAGAAGCACCGCAGCGGTTAAAATGACGGGTATGAGAATTTCTATTGCCAGCCGTTTTTGAATTCTTTTTTACTTGATAAAAACCTATATTGAGTTAATAACTAGTAATAAAAGACATATTTAATTAATTTAAACGAATTATTTAATTATTTAAGCACGATTTATGCAGTAGCAAAATTTTTCAATTTTGCTTGTACAAGACCCACACACATTTTATTTACATTTATGTATATGACAAATTTCACATGTTTTTTACTTTCACCTGCTGCGATTTCTCTGTTGTTTTTTGTGGTGTTGAATCGTGGACATTGAACAAAGAATATGTGCAGAAAATTGGAAGCATTCCAAATGTGGCTATATTGGAGAATAGCCACAAAAGAATCAGAGAGTCACAAATGAGGAGGTCCTCAGAAGAATGTAGAAGAACCGAGAGGTACCACCATCAAATCTCGAAAGTTCGAATACTTTGGACACATTATGCGAAATGAATCCAAATATACCCTTCTAGAAGCCATCCTGCAAGGAAAAATATTTGGAAAACGGGGCCCAGGAAGACGAACATCCTGCGGATAAGGTAAAAATTCCCATGATGGTCGCCAACATTCATCACGGATAGGCACATAAAAAAATAATATGCTCAAAAATATTATATGCCTAAGTGAATACATAAATATAAGCTAGCTACTAATATAATATCGTTGCTCACCTGGTGTACTAGCGCTATTGCAAAGTAACTCCCATCCTATAGTGTGGATGGAGGAATTCTCTAAACTGCTTCCGCGAATTTCTCTTACCTGATTGGTAATAATTCCTAAAGAGGTATTGAAGTCAGCATTCGAAGTTGAAGCAGAAGTACTGAGCATATCCTCAATCTCAACTACATCTTCAGAATCGCTACCCGATGAATGTCCTTGATCAACTTTATCAGGCACATACTCGTCTTCTTCATTATTGGATACATTTTCATCATATAACTCTACTTCATATTCATTATCTGACAAATTCTGTAACCACTCCAATAGTTATTGCTCAGTCAAATATCGACGAGACGTGATAACAGCAGAGAAGAGAAAGATCACAATGAAAAATCAAAATACATATTGAGCACGCACTTGCAAAGACTATACTCAAATTACCTAATAACAAATGTTTTCGATGCATTTTATACATAAAACAAGTAAAAACTTCCCAGAAAAATAGAACAAAATGTAGAATACCTTGTCATTACTACCCAATTTTTCTAGGTAGACATTAACTATATTCAAAATGTAATTATACTGTAAAAGTACCTGTAAAAGAAAAATTATAATCCTCAAATAAATATGAAAGTCCCAAATTATAAATTTTGTAAAATAAATATGAATGAGTAATACAGAGGGTTAAAAAGAGAAAGCAGTCAAAAGTACTGCTCTGGTGCTTCTAGGTAGACATTAGCAATCTTAAAAAGTAATTCCGCTAAGTAGATGTAAAAGAGAAATTATAATCTTCAAATAGATCTAGGAACAGTCATAAATTATCAAGTTTCTAAAATAACTATGAATGAGTAAAACAGAGTATCAAAAATAAAAAACAGTCAAAATGACCGCTGTGGTGCTTCTAGTGGTAAAACCGGTTTTTTCCTCTGCGATAATCGGTTTTTCCGGTTGTTTTTTTGTCCCGGTTATAACCGGTTTTTCTTTTTAAAGTAATAACCGGTGAAAACCCGGAATAGTAGAAAAAATACTAAATTCAGAGAAAAATTGAGAACATTTTTCTTCCCCCGAGCATAAATGAGAAACTTTAAGCTAACTGAAACCGATTTTACAACACTAATTTCTACACTGATATGGACTGATATCGATTTGAATCTAGTATTCTAGAATCTAGTAAAGTGCAATATAAATTGATGTATCCTGTTGGGTATTGGCTATGGCTAAAAAACCTGACACCGGTTTTTGGAATAACCGGTCTTTTTGAACAGTTATAACCGCCAGGTTAAACCGTAGATAAAAAACCAGTATAACCGAAAACCGGTGTTTTCTAAACAACCGCCATCCCTACCTCGAAGACATACGGTATTATAACCAACTTTAAGTAAAACTTTAGAAGAAGTCCCTCCTAGATCAGTTTCACTTAATGAGCTTAGATTTAAATTAGATAGTTTTACTGAATCATAAATTCTAAATATCCAAGTTATTGGTAGCACTGCTCGGGTGGGATAATAATTCAAAAACCGAGTAAATTAGTGTTATGATTATTGTTATATTACTATTATTTTATATCTTATATGTGTTTAAACATTTTCTATTGGTCGTCTGTTTCTTTTAAGTGGCCAATATGTTCAATCTCAAATTAATCCCTTAATTTGTAATCTCACATTTTTATTAACTTCCTAAACTTTTATAGTTTCACCGCGTATAATTGAAACATATCGGGTATTATTTTAATTATTAGAGTCCAGTGAACCTTTTGCAATCTAAATATATTTCCAAATCGTGGTATTTCCATTTGAACTTCCTAAGTTTTGCAATAGCCTGATTAAACTGTAGTTTGCAAGTTCACTGTTCTTGTTACCACGCAAGTAATTGATGATTTATATATTTTGATGAGATTATAAATTAGCCAAAAGGACTATTTTGAGTCGCAGTCTATTATATACAGTTACTAATAGTGCAGTAGCTGTCAATAAAACCATATTCTTACTCCACACTTCAATCATTTATTTACGATCGTCGATCGAGAAGAATCGGACAAAAGGGCATTAGAAAACAATTCGATCCTGATATTTACATCGAATTGTCCATCTAATATTTGACTTTTATTGGTTCTAGATGCTCATTTGACGATTGAAGTGGCGAAGTGCGTCTTCCGCTGGTTCCTGGAATATAGTCTCCACATTCTTTACTGCAGATCACTAGTGGCTTTTCTCGAAGCCACTATTGTTGTTTGCGCCCTGGGCACCATTTGCCTTCTGTTTTCCCAATTGGTGTCATCAGTTTTCATATCGACCCATAAACCTATTAAACCACCTCTACAAGTTATTCACAAGAATAATAAGAAATAGACTGGAAACAAAATTAGATTTTTACCAACCAAGAGAACATGCAGGTTTTAGGAAAAACTTTGACCCTAACGACCACCTTCACTGCATAAAAGGGATTATAGAAAAGCTATCAAATAGAACTGACCATTGGTCCTGGCTTTCCTAGACTTTCGCAAAGCACTTGATACGATAAACATTAACATCAAAATGAAAGCGTTGGAGGAAAGTCGTATAGATAATCGGTACAAACTGATTGCGAACATACAAAATAATGCAACCATGATCTTCTGCGAAGAGTTGAGTACGAAAGCAATAAAGTTGGTCTGAAAATCAATAAAGCTAAGACAAAAATAATGGTGGTCGACATATTTGACACTATTCAACTGACTAACATATTACAGGAATACCAGAGAGTAAACACCTTTGTCTATCTCGTGCCTAGTATAACTAACGATGGTAACTGTGAAGCAGAAGTTCGGAGACGTATTGGTATGGCAAAAAATGCGATGTTTGGAAAGACAGATCTATCTCTCAAAATATCAAGATGACACTGGTGAATGCCCTTGTATTCTCAATATTTCTATACGGAGCAGAGACTTGGACTCTTCGCGCATGCGAGCGCCAAAAAATTGATGCTTTTGAGATGTGGTGCTGGAGAAGAATGCTGCGCATGCCTTGGACAGCTCATAGGACAAACGTTTCCATTCTAAACTAACTGAATATTAAAAAAAAGGCTGTCCACAATATGTCTGCAACGAATTCTGCAATTCTTTGGTCACGTGGTTCGCAGAGGTGACGACAGTTTGGAGAGATTAATTGTTTCTGGAAACGTTCCGGGGAGAAGATCAAGAGGACGATCACCAACTAGATGGTCTAACCAAATAAAGCATTCAGTTGGAAACTCATTCTGCGAAGCTCTTAGAGTAGCTGAAGATAGAGACCAATGGAGAAACATTGTTAGGAATATTGGAAGAAATCACGATCCTCAATAATGAGGAAACGACAGGAGAGAGAGAGAGAGAGAGACCGTTCGACTACACAAAGATACGAAGTACAAGAGAGACACGTTATCTCCCAAACCCTTTACGGCTGTACTTAAAAAGGCTTTCAAAAAATTGAAGTGGGGCGCGAAAGAATAAATATGAAGAAATTGGAAATATGTTTACTGAGTTAGATGCCTGTAAGAAAGTTGGTTTAAACATAAATTTTGGAAAGACACAATACAGGACAAACCTGGTACCAAGCGTAAATTGAAAAGCCGACTTCAACGAAATAGAATTGGTCCATAAATATAAATACTTAGGGCAAAGGTGTCAGTTGATTCTGTTAGCCGCCTGGACTCCAGATGGTGGATGGTTGCACCTTAGGATGCTCAAAAATTCTTAACATGTTTTTGCGAAGTCCCAATATATAGACTTTCTTTAAGTTTTTTTTTTTTAAATAAAAACAAAAATTTTATCCATTCTCCAAATCTTTTAACCTCAGAAGAATAATAATTCTTTAACCCATTCGCTACCTGTCGAAGAGGATGGAACTCGGCTAGGAGCCATTCTGTTGAACGGCACCTAACTAAAGTAACCATATGACTCGCTAGCGCGTGAACGGCACCAGGGCCTCGATTTTTGACCCTTCGCTTCGTTATCGAACGTAATTGCTTCGTATACTAAACAGATATAAAACAAGAATATGAGACGAATACGTTCGATAACGAAGCGAAGGGTCAAAAATCTAGGCCCTGAATGAAGTAACCATATCACGCGCTGGCGCGTGATCGGTAGCTAATGGGTTAAAGAATTTTTTTGATATCATTTTTTCTATCCTCCTTAGTAGTGGTACTTCTGGCAGTTCAAGCACTGGAAAGCTCTCAGCTAAGAAGTAAATATTTTTACACCCTTTAAAAATACTTTCCTTTTTCCATTATTTCATTATTAATTTAAGAGTCTCTATCGGACAAGTAATGTATAATTAAAGGGCTTAATGTGAAACAATGACAAGCCACACATGAGTTCAAAAAGAGTTAGTGTTATTCTTGATTAAAGTAATAGTATAACAAGCCACTAACAAATTATCTCAGCCCTTCGTTAATAGATGGCCCGATAAATCTATGGTCACACTATTGCATAGGCCTAGTTTTTTCTAGTATCTACTCGACATAATGACAAGCCACATCAATATCGTGAACATGGGTTGAAGCGTTTCGGATAATTATTGAGTTCTGTGACCGTGACCCTGACTATATACAATCTGGAAGTGACACAAGTAATGAAAATCCAGCGATATGTATTCTAAATAATAAATTTTTACCATTCAATAAATGTAGTGGCTTATGACGTGGCTTGTTATATTATTGCATTTGGTTGTAGGATAATGAACAAAGTCCGTCAATAAAAACTAAACACACCCGTCAAAAATTTTAACAAGTGGATGGAGACAAAGAAATAAACACTGTTTAACACCTATAGGGTTGAAACCACCCCGAACTCAGTCAATAATAGAAAATTCTGAATCTACATATATCTAAGATTTGAGTATTTATTATTAATATAATAATGTAACAAGCCACATTTTTTTAAATAAAGGCTGTTTTTTCTTGAGTTTCAAGTAATTTGATTAACATTGCTGTCAACTATAGTCCCATAGGGCATGATGCATCGAAATATTTAAACTAAAGCAATAAAAGTTGTTACTGGAGTTTTTAATATTATTTTTAACATTCAAAGTCAAATATCTCACTTTTACCTTTTTGAGGCTTGTCATTGTTTCACATTAAGCCCTTCAATTATAGGTTGGTCTTTATCAATACCGCATACTCATTCATGTTCAACCATACCTTGAAAACTTTAGGAATGATAATTACCCATTCACTATAACCTGCTACTTAAAAAGAGAGGAAAAGAGATGCATAAAAATAAAGTATGAATACTAAGCGATATTTAGTACTTACATCAAATATAATCATAAAATAGAGTCCCGCCAATATTAAAGCTGCGTAAAGAATACCATCCTTGGGATTGGTTGGTTGTAAATTATATTTCATAGACACCTTCAAGTTAGACCTTAAATTTGTCGCAAATTGTAATCTGAGGACGTAGTATGTAAAATTTTTCAGTTGATAAGGCATCACGTGAAACACTTGAGTATACTCCATCTTTGGAATTTGCTTTATAAATTCATGGCTAGCGAGAGGCAATCGCCAAACTTCAGAAATATTCTAAAAAAAATAATATCATAAATGAGGATAAAATAACTTAAAAAAATGATATATACACGGATACCAAATAGCATATACAGTGCGCTGGAATAAGTGTTACCCCCCCCCCTTATTAACTTATTTATTTTTAGCACCCAAGCAAAACTCTCGGAAAGGTCGATTTTTAAAATAATCATAGTATATTATAGTATCAATATTTCGAATTTTACGCGATCCCTCTTCAGATGACAGGCATAACTACGACTTTTTTAAATAGGAAAGTATATCATGTAACACCTCATTTAAAAGCATCTGAAATGCTGATTACAAAAATGTATAATACTTTAATCGTTTTTGAGAGCCTAGGCGCAAAATTTCGGTCGAATTCTTTCTAAATGCAATCATTTTTTTCGAATCCTGAAAAAACTAATAAATATTTTTAAAAAATTTAAACGCAGAATTAAATATTACAGTGTTATCGATGGTCGAACGTACCTGAGAACTCCTATAATGTTTATTTTAATAAGTCACAGGGGTGAAAAAAAGAGAAAATTTAGTCTGATTTTTAATTTCAAATATATCATTCAAAAGAAACTTCTTGTTTATTCTAAGGGACTGTCAGCCCTCAGTCATAATCTAATATTTCATTCTGTGTTCAAATTTTTCAAATATACTTAGTTTTCTCAGGATTTGAAAAAAATGAATGCGTTTAAAAAGAGTTCGACCGAAATTTTGCGCCTACGCTCTCAAAAAAGATTAAAGTGTTATACATTTTTGTAAACAGTATTTCAAAAGCTGTCACCTGAAAAGGGATCGCGTAAAGTTCGAAACATTGTTGCTATAATATACTATAAATATTGACCTATCCGAGCATTTTGCTTATGTGCTAAAATTAAATATGTTAATAAGGGGGGGGATAACACTTATTCCAGCGCACTGTATAAATAATTATGTTGCCTGTTTTCTTTCTCAAGTGCCATCTCCGAGACGGAGATCGGCAATCATCATAGCTATTCGGACAATAGACAAAAGTTCATTTGATGTACATCCGTACCATTCCCTCAGGTTGCGTAGCCACGATATTCTATGTCTTCTTGTGCTTCTTTTTCCATGAACCTTTCCCTGCATAATAGGGTGGTGCGAAAAAAGTCAAATTGATAATTCCGTATCTCTATAGTGCGGAAGCGGAAAAGTTGCGATTGGTAATTACAAGAAAAGCAAAAAAAGAATTATTCAAATCGGACTGTATCTTCCGATCCCGCAACGGACCTAAAGATTATGAAAAAAAAAAAAATAAAATTTAACTTTTTTTTTCAAAAAAATTTATTTGTCCTTCGAGTACACATTTATCGCTATAGTAAAATTTATTTACACTTTGCATGGTTGAGTACTAAAAAAAATTGTTTTACGCTTTTAACCGATATTTTCAGATCCCGCAAGGTCAATCAAAATCTATAAAAATTTGAAATTTTTGATGATCAATTAAAAAACATTTAGTTATCTCACTCTTTTGTTACATTGTGAAGCTCTTTGCTTGTTTAGATATTGTATGACAATATTTAAACAACCCAGATCTCAAAACGAGGGGGTGGTTGCACTTCTAGCTCCACACGCACCCTTCTCTCCAACCAACCAATGAGTGTGTGTTTTTTACATTATTTACATATGTACATTTCTTTTTCATCTGTTTGTGTCCAGCTCTCAAACACCAACTTTGCATTTGATTTTTTTGTAAAATCTGGCAGCATGGACCTTGATTTAAGTGTTGTCCTAATGCATCCATCTCTTGATTGAGGCGCACATACATTAGCATTAGACCACCCCACCCCCTTATCTATACGTTAGACGATGCTTCCGTGGCCAACTTTAGACACCGCTCATCAGTTGGCTTGTGGCAGAGATAGTTTTGTAGATTCCAGTCTGACATGTTGCCCGATGTAATACAAGGAGTTATATCTTCATTTGAAACTCTTCGAAGAAGTGGTGGGGAAGATAGTCTTGCAAAATTCCAGTCTATTATTTTAGTTTAGTCATGTGCTTCAAAATTTCAAGTAGTAGGGAGAAAGGAAACACATTAAAGAGCTAGGGCAAAGGAGAGTGTTAAAAGCCGGACAGATTAAAGTCAAGGGCAAAAGTATTAAAAATTTCATCCCTCCTACTTTAAATTTTCAAGCACAGGACTACACTGAAATAATAGAATGGAGTGTTACAAAACTATCTTCTCCATCAGTTCTTCGAAGATTTTCAAATGAAGATATAACTTCTTGCATTACATCGGGAGACATGTCAGACTGGAATATACAAAACTGTTCCTGCCACATGCAAGCTGACGAGCGGTGTCTAAAGTTGCCCACGCTAATGCATCGTGTAATGCTAATGTATGTGGGCCCCAATCAACAGATGGATTCATCAGTAAAACATTTAAATCAAGGTTCATGCTGCCAGATTTTACCAAGAAATCACAATACAAAGTTGATGTTTAAGAGCTGGACACAAACAGATGAAAAAGAAATGTACATATGTAAATAATGTAAAAAACACACACTCATTGGTTGGTTGGAGAGAGGGGTGCGTGTGGAGCTAGAACTACAACCACCCCCTCGTTTTGAGTTCTGGGTGGTTTAAATATTGTCATACACTATCTAAACAAGCGAAGAGCTTCACAATGTAACAGAAAAATTAGATAACTAAATGTTTTTTAATTTATCAAAATCATCAAAAATTTCAAATTTTTCTAGATTTCGATTGACCTTGAGGGATTGGAAGATATTCGTTAAATGCGTAAATCAATTTTTTTTAGTACTCTACCATGCAAACTGTAAATAAATTTTACTATAGCGATAAATAAAACTTACACCAGGGAGAAATAATTTTTTTTGAAAAAAGGTAAAATTTCATTTTTTTCATAATCTTTAGGCCTGTTGCGGGATCGGAAGATGAAGTCCGATTTCAATAATTCTTTTTTTGTTTTTCTTGTAATTACCAATCGCAACTTTTCCGCACTATAGCGACACAGAATTATCAACTTGCCTTTTTTAGCACCACCCTACTGCATAATCAATTGGGGCAAGTTTTATCTCTCTTCACGTGTAATATGTCCGATATATTCTAATGTTCTTGTTTTGATGGTATTTAAGATTTTCATTTTTTTTTAATAGTTCTCAGAACCTCTGTGTTTGTGACGTGTTCTGTCCAAAATATTTTCAGAATTCTTTTATACATCCATAGCTCGAATGACTCTAGTTTTGTCATTAATGCCGCGTTTAAGGTCGAAGCTTCCAATCAATAAAATAAAGTCCAGACCTAATTCTGTCCAATTTCAAATCTCTTTTGCAGAGCACTTTTCTCATTTCGTTAAAATTTGCTCTAGCCTTTTATATTCTGATTTTGATTACTTGGAAGTAATTATTTGTGGACCTTAAATAAGTTGAAATATCACAAAGCGCCGGGTACGGACGAGATACCAGCAATCGACCAATTAATAACATAGATATGGTTAGAAGAAAGGATAACACCAAGATGGAAGGAAAACATCATAGTGCCCATCCACAAAAAAGGGGACAAAACAAAATGCGCGAATTACAGAGGAATTTCACTCTTAAACACGGCATATAAAATCCTCTCAAACATCATTCTTAGTAGACTAACCCCTTATGCTGAAAATGTCCTAGGAGAATATCGAGCTGGTTTTGGGGCAAACAGATCCACAATAGATCAACTATTCACAGCTTATAGAAAAGGGATGGGAGTATAACAGACACATACACAATCTCTTCATAGACTTTCGACAGGCATATGACAGCGTAAAAAGAAGCCAAGTATGGAATGCCATGGCGGAGTTCTCAATACCAAAGAAACTCATTCGGATGACTAAAGTCTGTATGGAGGGTAGAATATCAAAAGTACGTGTAAATAATACACTTTCCGACAGCTTCGAAATCAACAGTGGACTCAAACAGGGTGATACGTTATCTCTACTACTTTTTAACCTTGTATTAGAGAAAGCCATGAGGTCGGCCGAAATAAAAACAGAACTGCTATCGGTTCAAGGTCCCAAGTTATTACTAGCATACGCAGATGACATTGATCTCGTTGGAGACTCCATCCTATCCACAAAAGCCATTTTCAACAAGGTGGAAGGAGCAACAAGTGAAGTAGGGCTGAGGATTAATGAAGAGAATACGAAATATACAGGGTGTAACAAAAATACAGATCATAAATGAAATCTCATATTCTGGGACCAAAAATAGTTCGAATGAACCTAACTTACCTTAGTACAAATATGCACATAAAAAAAGTTGCAGCCCTTTGAAGTTACAAAATGAAAATCGATTTTTTCCAATATATCGAAAACTATTGGAGATTTTTTATTGAAAATGGACATGTGGTATTCTTATGGCAGGAACATCTTAAAGAAAAATTATAGTGAAATTTGTGCACCCCATAAAAATTTAATGGGGATTTTGTTCCCTTAAACCCCCCCCCCCCCCCAAACTTTTGTGTACGTCTCAATTAAATTATTATTGTGGTACCATTAGTTAAATTTATTAATATTAAAACCTTTTTGCCACTTAGTATTTTTTCGATAAGTCAGTTTTTATCGAGTTGAGGCTTATTTTTCAGTATGTTTACATAAAAATTTTATGGGGGTTTTGTTCTTTTAAACCCCCCAAATGTTTGTGTACGTTCCAATTAAAATATTACTGCGGTACCATTAGTTAAACACAGTGTTTTTAAAACTTTTTTGCCTCTTTGTATTTTTTCGAAAAGGCATCTTTTATCGAGATGTGACTTTTTTTTTAATATGGTTCAAAATAGCTCTAAAAATGTAAATCATAAATAAATGTTCATATTACCAAGTCTCCATAATCGTACTTAACCATATACAAATATGTGGTGGATTTGACAAATATTCGAAATATCTCAATAAAAACTGATTTTTCGAAAAAGTACTGAGAGGCAAAAAAGTTTTAAAAACATTGGTTTAAACTAATGGTACTACAATAATAATTTAATTGGAACGTACACAAAAGTTTGGGGGGGTTTAAAGGAACCAAACCCCCATAAAATCTTTATGGGGTGTCCAAATTTCACTACAATTTTTTTTTAAGATGCTACTGCCATAAGAATGCCACATGTCTATTTTTAATAAAAAATCTCCAATAGTTTTCGATACATTCGAAAAAATCGATTTTCGTTTTGTAACTTAAAAGGGCTGTAACTTTTTTTATGTGCACATTTGTACTAAGGTAAGTTAAGTTCAATCGAATTATTTTTGGTCTCAAAATATGCGATTAAATTTATGACGTGTATTTTTGTTACACCCTGTATATGTATAAATAGAATGACACGAAAAAACAGGATAGGACAAAATGTGATGGTCAATACCTTCAATTTCGAAAGAGTACAACGTTTTAAGTATCTGGGGGCATTCTAGAACATCCAATCAGATCTCCTAAAAATGAACATTCCATTTGACCCTAGGTTGATGGAAGACCAAACAAATTGGAAGAAAGTTGCACAGTCAGCCAGGACCCACCCAGGGTTGTAACGCTACGTGATGATGATGATGAATCATTTGTGGAGTTGATTAGTGTTCCAAGGTATGCATATTTTTCTACTCGTTCGATATTGGTTCCGTTTATGAAAAGATACCTATTCCTATAAATTTTGTCTTCTTGACTTCCATTGTTAGACCGTGTTCTTGGTCAAACTTCGCTATTCTGGTTCACCAGCTTCTGAAGATCTCCAATATTTTCGGCTAAGATGACAGTGCCATCAGCATATTAATGTTGTTAATGGGAACTCCATCTACCTTTACTGTTTCATCCTCAAGAGCTCTTTCAAGATCTCTTCCGAGTAGGTATTAAAAAAATTGGCGACAAGATGCATCCCTGCCTCTTCCCACGTTTTATTTCAATTTCCTTTGACAGCTGTTCGTTAACACGTACTTTTGCTCGCTGCTTATTATATCCTGAGGTCGTTGTAGTCTATGTTCTTTGATTTTAAGACATGCATGTCGCACTTTGTCGAGTGCTTTATTATAGTCAATAAAACATGCATATATCTTGATAGACGTCCAGGCAACTTTGTATTAAGATAGGGGAAAGTTTAACGCTCGAATATATGAAATTTATTGAAACAAAAGGAAGGTTTAGAGCACCTAGTTTATTAAATTTTACCCAAGTATACTTTCGCTCCTATACAGGGTGGTCCTTAAGTAATTGTACAAAAAGAAACAGTAGATTCTACACTCTAAAATATTACGATTTAACCCAACTTACTTTAATAAAATGTTGATATTAAGAAAGATACATGGTGGTAAAGTTAAACTGTTTTTTTATTTATTAGTGAATAATTCCTGACAAGTATGAGATAACAACATGAAATTTGGTATGTGGGGGTTTTTTGGGTCGAGAAAATTAAATTCTCACACTCACTTATTACGTTCAGTTTTTTTTATCCCTCACTCTCTATAATTTTGACATTAAAATTTTTATTCTCCTATTAGTTTTACTTAAAAAATGTATACTTCTTTCATCTCCCTAAACTAAACCGTTTTCGAGATAAACGCATTTTAAATCTGCGATACACCATCATTTTTAGCATAATACCATTGTAGTTACACCCGAAAAATAACTTAAAACCATAAAATTATCCAAAAATGTATCGCAAATTTCTTCAAATGGAATTTGCGATGCAATGACATAAATTTGAGAATTGGCACAATTATTATGGTTTTAAGTTATTTTTCGGGTGTAACTACAATATTATGCTAAAAAAGATGGTATATCGTAGATTTCAAATGCGTTTATCTCGAAAACGGTTAAGTTTAGGGAGATGAAAGAGGTATACCTTTTTTAAGTAAAACTAATAGGAGAATAAAAATTTTAGTGTCAAAATTATACAAAGTGAGGGATAAAAAAAATTGAACGTAATAAATGAGTGCTGAAAGGCGTATGTGGTGCCCTCTGGATACATAATTTTTTGTAGGGAATTTAGTTTTTTCGACCCAAAAAACCCCCACATACCAAATTTCATGTTGTTATCTCATACCTGTCAGGAAATATTCAATAATAAATAAAAAAAAAAGTTTAACTGTACCACCCTGTATCTTTCTTAATATCAACATTTTATTAAGGTAAGTTGGATTAAATCGTAATATTTTAGAGTGTAGAATCTACTGTTTCTTTTTGTACAATTACTTAAGGACCACTCTGTATAGAGCGAAAGGGTCATATTATACAGGGGCATTTCGGCAAATCAGGAAGGTATCCTATTAGAATGTGACATTTGTTTGATGGGAGTGAGGGCAAATTTAACAAATAATATTTAACACACACTGGACAACGGTCAAAACACATTAAAAAAATTATAAATGCCGGTACTACATTTGGATGTCAAATACTGTTCCTACATATCCATATGATAGAATAATTTAATTTTGTTACGTTCACCATCGTAAAGCATTATGTATTTTACAAGAAAAATAAATGAAGTACAATGAAGATAAATTAAGTTTTATTAGAAACACGATAGTTACAGTTCACACACACATGTACACATAGTAATTAAGTATAATTATTGAATCAACTTTAATTTTATTGTTAACTTTACGACATAAATAGATAAATAATACATGAACAAAAATAGAGAGAATTAAATTTTTTTAAAGAAAATCCGGTGAAGTGTACTTGGCAATCTTATAAAACGCAATCGGGCCGTTAGTTCTTAAAATTCTGGAAGATAATCCAGATGAATTCTGCAACTTGGCAATAACGTTTCGACAATATGATCCTCTTGCAGACTATTATGGTCCAGTAAGACGTTACCTAGATGAGGACTATCGTGGTAGATAAAGGATAGATTCGGTGGCCAGCTCGTTCACCGGACCTCACACCATCAGATTTTTTTTCTGTGGGGGTACTTGATCTCTAAGGTTTACGCTACAGCACCCAACTGTATTGACATTTTGAAACAACGAATTGTTGAAGAATGTAGGGCAATTTCTCCAGACACATTTGAACGAGTACGACAAGAGTTTAGCAATAGGATGCATTACTGTCAGGAAGTAGATGCAGTGCATTTTAAGCACTTAATATAAGAACTGGTAATTAAATCTGTTTTAATTAAATGCGAAACTACAAGTTTAGCATTTACAGTCTAACCCACTTATTAGAATACCGGTTATAAGAATATCCAGGTTAAAGGAATAAAAATTTTAGGTACCGAAACGATTCTATGGGCCATTTCACGAATATACGTCTGTTCCAGACCATCGGGACAACGAATATTTTAGTGTGCAACATAAGAAGAACGAAAGTAAATGGCTCTATTCCAATAAACAAGAATGTAATTTGCAATTTAGTTTCGTACTTCTTATGTTGCACACTAAAATATTCGTTGTCGCGATGGTCTGGAACAGACCAATACCATGGAATGGCCCATACTAGCTATCAGTGATCAGTTAATAGAATATCCTGGTTGAAGGAATATTTTTGCTTGGCACGAAGGCTATTCCAATTAGCGGGTTCGACTGTATTTAATTTTTTCATCTAAACCAGCCTAAACCAAAACAAAATTAATATGATTGAATAGGTATTTTCACTAATTTCTAACGAGATATCACTGTGATAAGGTCTCATTTACAATTTATCGGTCACAGTGACTCTGTAACGTAATACGAGAAGCGTAACGGGAAGTCTTTTTTTGGATTGAGGTTGAACGGTCTTAGCAGACTAGGGAAGGTGTCCCTAGTACTGTTGGACTCGGACAGGAAAGGAGAACACGCTGGGGCCCACAGACCGGAGTATGGTTCATGCGTCCCGCCTGCCCCCCATAACCAGCCGTCTACCAACTAAAACCACCCCCTCTTCCGACCCGGAACATCCCTGGACGTGTTCATTAGTGCACGATACATAGGGATATTCCGCGCGGTCTGTAGGTAGGTCCTAAGAAGATTTGCATATGCCCTGCTATGCTATCCTCACCTTCCTAAGAGCGAAAAGGAGGATAGGGGAAACCTTAAGTGACGTGTTGAATTAAAAATAAAGATAAGGTAGGGGTTGAGGTCATGTGTATCTGTGTATTACAATATTACTAAATCTTATTCTTAACGTAAGGTATGCCTAACGAGAAGCCTACGTCAGTTTATTTCCTGCCTCCAAAGAACACCGCACATCTCATGGAAAATATAATGTCACTAAAATGATATCAAATTTACATGAATAGATTGGTCTCGAAATTACAATAATTCTATATCATTGCGTTAACTCTATAATAACGGCGTAATATGATTTAAATAAATCTACAGTCCAATGGGAATGAACGTGCGTCAAAGAGAGAAAAAAGATTTTGTAATGCGCCACTCCATAAATCTTTCTGAGGGACTAAGGCAGATGCTTACTTTTTTCTTATCTTAATATTATTGATAATAAAGTAGGTATAATTTGATCAGTCGTACTTCCTCTAATCGGCTTCGCTCACGCTAGGTAAGCTCTTTTCAACAGCCGCTAGACTAATAGCATTTATGAATGTCAGTTTCGTGGAGTTCAAAAATGTGATTTCGATAAACTTTAATTACAATTTACGCCGGTATTAATTAAAATTCAGAGTTGACGCGATGATATGAAATTATTGTACTTTTGAGACCAATCATGTAAATTTTATTTCATTTGAGTGACATTATACGTTACATAAGATGTGTGTGGTGTCCTTTCACTATTATAAGAAGTATATGGGACAGGAGGGCAAGATGGAAGGATAGGGCAAGATGGAAATGACCTATAAAACCCGAACTGCGCAATGAAGCGCCCGGATCCACACTCACACAGATGCAGGCGAACCTCTCTCTTATTCCATTTACAATTACAAACGACGGCTTAGTCAGTTCAGGTCAGCTAATGAGTGTACACGCTTCCTTCTTATTTTCGCAGTTAAATATTACGCAATTGTTGAATTTCTGTGATAGGATTATTTAAACAAGGTGTATAATATTATTATTATGCATTTATACAAAGTATCTATTAGGTACAGGTTATCTGAATTGATATTTAAATAAGAGAAATAATAAAGCATTTTTAAAATATTGATATTATTATTGGAAAGGGGCATATGGGCAAGATGGAAAATTGCAACTTAGGGCAAGTTGGAAGATAATAGTTGGGCAAAATTAAAAGCAAGGAAATAGGAACCTGCGAGAATAAAAGAAAAGGTAAAGGAAAAGAAACAAAAACAGAAAAAGTTAAAAATATTGTACAACATTTAGAACAGTCTTCACAAAATGATGTGTTCTGTGTATGTGGTGAACGTTATGTGGAACCGCCCACAGAGGACTGGGTACAATGTCCTGTATGTAATGGTTGAGCACATGAATTGTGTACCGACACAGAAGATGGCAGTTTTATGTGTGTAAACTGTAAAATGTAGTGCTTTCCTCTACATTCCATCTTGACCGAACAAGCTTTCCATCCTGCCCTCAGGGTAAGGGCCAGATGGAACTTTTAACATTATTTTTTAATTACTCATAAAAAAATTCTACTTATTATTAATAATATTTAATGGCTGACTTTTGTAACTGTATAAGGTCTCTTTCAAGAATTATTAAAATTAAAGTTTTGTATTACGTTGTTTCATTTTTTACACACTATAAAGTTAGCCTTCCGTCTTGCCCTCCCTTCCCCTAACCGTTCAAAAGATACGAGGGGAGGGGAAGGAGACTTTTGAATAGCACTATATGCACTGTTTAACTACAACTTAATATTGTTTCCTGATTATATTAACCGATTTAATCAAAACTTTATTGTCAACTTACCCGCAAAACAATTGCATCTGAGTTATTGGTTTTCTCGATGCTTGTTGGTACATGCTTAACAACCATAATCTGGACCCAAACCTTCATATGCAGACTTGTAAGATTAGCGTAATAGGGAGGTAAAATTCTTCCTTTCAGCATTACTTTTATGGTATTATCTTTTGGGTGTTCACGTAATATAAAACCTACGAGAATTTACTATGATCAACTTTTGTGACAAAGTCCATTATACAGAGTTCGGATAAAGTAACGAAGTTTGAAACGAATGAACAATATTTATGAAACTTTGCATGCAGGTACAGTGACGCAAAAGGCATCTGATGCCATAGTTTTTGTTACTACTCCACTTCCGGTTTCACAGGAAATATGTTTCCTATATCCCTAACTTATTTTCTTTAAATGGGACCCTCTGTATATTTTTGCAGACTTTAAAAGAACTTGTTATTTTTAATTCATACATACAGTTGAGTCCGCGAGTCTTTACCCGTGCGTCATTAATACCTGGCGAGATAAAACAAATACTTCTTATCTAGCATCATTCTCTTCCACGCATGAAATTCATGACAAACTAGCTGCCGTTTGTTATTAAGCAAAAACACATGTTATTTTTATGAACCATCTAGACTCAGTGCATTGAAAAGAGATAGGTACAAAAAAAGACGATTCGGTGTGTTTTCATATTTTAAGCACAATTTGTTTGACGTTTCTGCTTTGTTTACTTTTGTGGCTGTCAGTCAGTTGAATTTTTTGCGGTTTTCGTCGAATTTTTGCGTTTTGAAATTTCTTTATATTACACAAACAGTTGTTTTCACAACTAATTTTATATTGGGCTTTGCAATTTTGTGGTAAATAATTATATTTTGGCAATTAATATTTAGAACATACAAAGCTAACGTCATTCACACAATAAAGAAATGATTGTGTTTAGATTTCCGTCAAAGTGAATAAAATAACAAAAATAAAATATGTTACTGAATTTTTTTAAAAATTGTTTATTTATTTATTAATCAATAATAATAAAATAATTTATTAAGCTACTTTAAATGTAGCTGTAGTTCTGCACAAAAATTTTGAAGCAAAACTTACAATTTGACATTTTATATATTTGATAACGTCAAATTTTATAATAAAACCCGTAATCGGAACAGTAGTCACTTTCTGTCAGTTGTTATTGCGTGAAATAAATTTACGACTTATTTCGTATGCTTTAAATGATGACGCACGTGTAAAGACTCGCGGACTCAACTGTACCAAGTTTGGAAGAAAAAACTATTAAAACGAGAAATACATAAATCTCTTTACAGTTAAAAAATAGGTTAATTAATTTACGTTAGACCAATGATCATAAAAATAAAAAAAATCATTTCAAATATTGAAAATGCTCTCCGTTCACCCCCTGACAACCTGCAAGTTTATAAATAAATTTGTGAGTCACTCTTTGCAAGATTTCTCCACGTATTAGTTCACATTCATTAGTTATTCTTTGTCTCAAATCCTGCAAGCATGTTGGTCGCCTATCGAAAACATGTGATTTTAGATAACCCCAAAGAGAAAAATTTAACGGGTTGAGATCCGGAGAACGAGCGGGCCACTCCATGAATCCTCTACGCCAAATCCATCGATTTGGAAAATTCACCTCTAAAAAATGAAAATTCACCATAACTGAATATCATTAATATTTCAATACGATCTCTGTCACTTAAATAAACCATTTTTAATACAACTTTTTTATGTCAATTAGTTCAGTAACAGTTACCTACTATACTTAATTCAAGTAAGTCAGGCAGTGCATGTAAACAATAATTTTAGTCTACAGTACAGAGTATAGATGGTATCGTCGTCGTCGCGGCAAAAGTCACTAAGTCCAAAATAACAGATCTGAATAACGAACATTGAATGACTTCTGCTGGACAACAAAATGGTAATTTTGGACTTATGCATATTCAGTGATTTTGGCAAACATCTCTACGTACTTTCTAGGACTTCGGTATTTCTGCCAGACTTTGAAAATTGATATTGTGGATCTATCAGGACACTTAACTGAATTTTAACAAAAGTGGACTTAGTGAGTTTAGACGACGACGGTATGTACTCGTTTATTTCCTACTACGTTGTATTAATACAAAAAATTATCTACAGACCCTTTTTTCCAAATTTTTTCTTCCAATTTTGGTATAAATCAGTTAAAAATTAAAAGTTCTTTTAAAATCTGCAGAGATATACAGGGTGTCCCTATTAAATCAAATAAGTTAAGGGTATTTCCGGTGAAACCGGATGTGGAGTAGTAACAAAAATATGGCATCAGCTGCCTTTTGCTTCACTGTACTTGCATGCAAAGTTTCATAAATATTGTTCTTTTCGTTTTAAAGATATTTGCTTGGTTCCATACTTTATCCCAACCCAGTAAATCTTTTATTATAGGATATAACAAAAAAATTTACAAACATAGGCTACGCTCAATTTAAACTCATCCTTGGTCCAGAAAAAAGTTATTGGTAAATCAAAAATACTTGGAACTTTACCGCGCTGAGCAGATGGGACGTGAATTGTAAATTGTAGAATTCCCTCATCTTCCTTAGTCTCAGCATCCGTATGGCTTGCAAATTGTAGAAGCCTCGGAGGTGTAACCAGAGAACGTTCTCATTCTTTTCATTCTGGTGGGATATGGAATAGCATTATGTTGTTTTATATGCCATTAAAATGAAAACTTAATCTTTTTTATTGGTAAATATTTCTACAAATGCACTCCGGAAATGATAATATTCATGGGGACATGGACAGAGGGAATGGATACCATGAAAGAACTAATGAATGATATCATAAATAGAGCAGAATTACCAAAGGACTGGAAGAAAGACATTATATTACCAATACACAAAAAGGGAGACAAGAGAAACTGTAATAATTACCGAGGTATTACCATATCAAGTATCCCTGGGAAGGTATTTGCAAGAATAATAGAGGCAATAATAAAAACCCAAATAGAAACAACTATACTATGGACGACACACAGTGTGGATTCAGGAAGGACAGAAGCATGCAAGACCTAATATTCACATTCAGACAAGTAAGTGAGAAGGTAATCAAGAAGAAAGGGGAGACAGAGAAGACTTACAGAACAATCTTGAAATCCTAGAAGAAGAACTATCAAACAAATATGAAAATTAATACAGAGAAAACAAAAACAATGATAATTTCAAATACGAGGAAGACACGCGCAATAGAATTAGACGGGAAGCAACTAGAGCAAGTGGAATATTTTAAACATCTAGGAGTAATAATCGAATCAAATGGTAAACAAGACATGGAAATAAACGAGAGATTGGGACGAACAGGAAGCTTGTGTGAGATTCTATCTCAAAATACGAATTTAAAACAAATTTTTATTTTGTACTATTTTTATCTACTTTTTATATTGAAAATATATATTTCTAACAATTTTATTAAAAAACCTGTGTTAACGGCCACCTGCCAACATCGGCCACCTGTCCTAACGGCCAGTTTAAAAATTTCCCAAACCAATTATATGTAGACTACAAAAACTGGCAATACCGTCCACCTTTCTATATCGGCCAATATTTCTTTCATTTTTAGTGGCCGTTACTGACAAATTTTACTGTATGTATTACGAAAAAGGATGAAATGTGAGATTCTATCTAACGGCGCCACTACTCGCGGGTTAAAGCTAATTGGCTCTCCCCAAAGCCATAAATTCCACAAAAAGAAGAAGAAGAAAAAAAATTCCTACGCATTACTACACCCTTCCTCGAGACACTCACGAAACTTTTTCAAAATTGCAAAGCTTTTCATCAAGTTATCGCGAAAAAGGATAAAAATTGAGATTCAATCTCACAGCGCGACTACTCGCGGGTTAACACTATAAAAACAACATTTTTGGGGAAAAAAGAGATACCGGAGAAAATAAAAACTGCAGTCGTTAAATCAGTAGTTAGACCAACAATCATGTATAGCAGCGAGACATGGACATTGACGGGGAGACAAAAATCCAGAGTCCAAACAGAAAGAGGACAGACACAATACGAAACGAAACAATTAGTAGAAAGTCGAACGAGAGGCTAAAAAAACGAGTGTTCGAAACGAGAGTGCAGGGAAAAACAAAAGAGGAAGACCAAAAGTTATGTGGATAGATGAAATCAGGAAAGAAGTCGAGAAGAAGGAATTGACATTGGAAAGTGCAAGAAACCTATCGCAAGATCGGAAAGCATGGAGACTACAATGCCAAACTCAACTCCACCAGCCTTACACCTAAAGGTAGAAAGGCTTAGGACCAAGTAAGTAAGTAAGTATATCTACAAATAATTATCACCAAAATGATGGTACTTATTCCATTGTTTTTCCAACCGATGTATACTCTGCTTAAATTGTATTGGGATACACTGCATCTCAGTAAACATCTTATTAAGACAAATTCTTTAATAATTAAATGCCCGTGGTAAAAACAAATATGTTTGTTTTTAATAAATACGATTGACCTAAATTACCACATCAATGCATGCCGTTTTGATACAAGGTCAAGTTGCAATAATAATTAGTATATGTTATTTATAATCTAGTCCATTCAGCAGTTTTGATATCACTCTCACTTTTGTTTATATCAAAACAATAAACACGACAATCGACTTTTAATTATACTTTCACGGAGAAAAGATTATTCAATTGGCAGTTGAGATTCCAGCGGGTAACATCGCATTAAGCAAATATTATACCACCAGCTACTTACCGTTAAATACTCCGCGTATAAATAAATGTATTAACTGTGAGAGTTATTTACTACATCAACCCTTATGGTCGGGGGGTAACCAACCCTTAATTATCTAAGTTGGCTCAGAAGCTAGGAGCCACCATAAAATAAATTAAAGAATTTTGGTAGCTGTTGCTCGAAAATAATTACTATTTAGCGTATTTTTAAGTGGCCTCATGATGTGAAAATCACAAGGCGATAAATCGAGCCTGTAGGGTGGTTTTTCTAATATCCTCTATCCCTTTCGTTGTAGATTTCTTATTCGTTATCTTTCACTATTTTGAAAACATAAGGCTGATCATTACCGTGCAGAATAATTACACCATATGAGATTTTATCGGGAGAGTTTCGTCTTATTGGTTGATTTTCAAATCAAATTTCAGAGAAGCGAGATTCACGTGCAAAAGAAGATCTTGAAAAGCAAGCGAAGAAAATGTTAAAAACATTAAAAACGTTTTGTGTGTAAAACATAAAAAAAGTTGTGTAATTCCAAGTTCAATAAGAGTTTGCTATGTCACAACAAATAGTAAGTAAGTAAAGTAGTAGTATTAATTCAGGCAAAAAAGCTCACTTCAGGTTAAACAAAATGTCTCTTGTTTTTAATTCAATTCAATAAAAATCACAATTCTTGAATAGCTGTTGGAATTTATTGTTTTTATTTCATCATCTTACTTACTTTTACCGCTGGTCCTTGGTATAATTGTATACAATTACCGGTAAAAGTAGATAGGTAATTGAAAATAATTTCCCACATTTACCGTCGGCTTTGGTAATTGTATACAATTACCGGTAATTGTATACAGTTAGAACACAAACTAAGAGAACTACACAAACAAACAACACAAACTAAATGAGAATTTATTTGACAACGTTGCGCTTCTTTACGGCAGTTGCCGTGAAAAGTAGTAATAGGCGGGTACTTGCAGAAGATTATCGCTGTTAACTGCTGTGGAATCCTACAGTATACATATTCCAAACTAGCTTACAACTATACTGATTCTAACGTTTGAAACGGAGTTTAGGTGCCTTATCGAGACCAAAATTTCATTTGCAAGGAAGTTACGTATAATGATATAATCTACAAAGATCAGGCTGTGAGGATTTTCCCGAATTTTCAGACCTAATTTTCTTTTTAATTTTCTGAGAACGATTTTTTTCGGAGAAGGAATCGAAATGTCAAACAATAGTTTTACTTAAAAAAGTAATTTTCATTACACCAACAATTGTGGCTTAATTCCATAAACACCATACTAAACATGCCACAATTAAACAGTTTCATAACCTTGCTTTTTAATTGATATTATAGATAAGGAAACTAAATAATACTCAGTATAAAAATAGAAACTTACTGTATGCCTCATGTTCCGGTATATTTAGTCTAAACGACTCTTTGTCTTTTTCCGGACTTGAAGTTAGCGCGTAACTGCATAAGATCCATGCAACCACAAGGATACATATCTTGAGGACATTTAAATAAGTTCGAATGTCTGTTTTAACTGTAGACAGAAGTTCACTAAAACATAAAATTTGGAAAGGCTACCTGGATTAATCAGTTAAAGTTGAAGAGCAAAGCTTGACCATTTGTTAAATCTATTTTTAAAAAAAGCTTGTTTTTATAAGAATATACTCTTTGTTCCATAACTTAACAATGTAAAAGTGGGAAAAAGTGTAAAAGTCTTCACGTCTTAAGTGTCTTGCTTGATTTTGCAGGATCTTGTGTACAGTCTTACACAAGATCCTGCGAATCCGTTTAGAAATTGGTATAACAAATGAGCTGAGCCAATGAACAAAATACTTAAGGCCAGAGGTATATCTCGTTATAAAAAATAGGAGTATAAAAATATAGTTAGACCTTAAATACTATACGCTGTCGAGACATGAACTATGGACAAAAACCTACAGAACAGATTAGAAGTATGGGAAAGAATGATGGGAGAATGGAGAAGAGGAACCAATGTAGACGTGTACCAAATTAAATGCTCACTATCCAGTGACAAAAGTAGTGAAACACGTAGACTAGAAAAAAATCTAGAAATAATGCAGGTAATTGACAAGTTAAGAGTATTGACTGATTACCTAATGACAAAAAAGGAGAGGAAGGCCAACAAAGAAATGGAGAGATGTAGTGATGGAAGATGTCAGAGGGATAGGAATAAGAGATAGGAAGCTGACAGCTAAGTATAGAAAACGATGGAAATTATCCATCCGCAGATGGGCCTAAACAGCCTGTTAACACTATACATACCCTAACAACACAAAACACTCTAGGAATGTACTATCAAAGTTCTATTAATGTTTGAATGTCCTGGACATTCAAGCAACATTCGGTGAACATCTGATTAAACGTTACCACAAGACATTCTATGTCTATCACTGTCCTATATTTTAAGCTGCCAAATAATAAATATTGTGGATGCTCTCCCATATTATAGACCTTGACCTATTAAAAAATAGTATTTTTAAAATTTACTAGGTATGTTTGTGTTATTTTATTTGTTGATAATTTAAAGACCTCTGCGATATTTTCCTGTTTCGTTTTATAAATAAAAATAAAAATAAGTATTATTGCAACCTTATTAAACCTAAAAATTAAAACATAAAATCCTTTATAAAAGGTATATTTGTTAAAATCCCTATACAGGGCTACATCAAAGACAGAACTAGTTTTCGATCGGTTGACCGATCATCATCAGTGCAATCCTAAAACCAAACCTACTTATGCTTCCATACCTTTTCACGAAGATCGACTATCTGGGGATATTTCAAATATTATAAAAAGATCAGTAGATAACGTCCAAATTTCTTTTAAGGTATCCAACAACATAGGACAGTCTCTATCTAACACCAAAGATATTATCAACTATATGAACCACAATGTAGTGGTGTTTACAAACTACAATGTTCTGACTGTGATGCCACCTACATAGAAAGCAATTGTAGATCACTTGTAGATCACTTGCTTCTCGCTCTCTTGAACACATCAGAAGAGAGAATACCTCTACCTTCTCACAACATCTCAAAGAGAAAAATCATACTCTGAACATCCCAGATGATGTTTCTCTTCTACACAATATCCCCCAAAGAGACTTTCTGAAGTTGGACTTGTACGAGGACCTGGAAATAGTCAGAGAAAAACAAAAAAGCCCAAATTGTGTCAACCGCCATGTTTCGTTTAACCGGGACTTCCATCCACTTCATCGACAACTTTTTTCTTAACTTCTTTTTAATTACAATAGTACTTTTCACCTCTTTATTACTCTATCTCTTTCACATAGCCACATTTACAGTTGATTTGACACAATTCATAATGATTTTCTTTCCTTATTCATCTCTATCCATCAACCACTATCACTATCCAATTATACACACACAAACCAATAGCTGCTATCATCACCCACATACATACCGTTTCATCTCTAAATTTTCATCAATAATTTAATTATATCCGCCCCATATATTCATACTGCAACTAAATTTAATAGTCTCACTACTCTTTCTGGGTCCCTTTCATGTTACATTTTAATTACATTCTCATAAATTTATAACACCACCCCTCTCCCCTTTGTTAGCTATCTCATATATTGGTCTGTTTTGTCGAACCCTTAGAGTTCCAGGCGATGTGCAGGGATCTTGAGAAATGGTGGCATGTATCTTAGCTTGTATTATATATCCCTCCCAGATCAGAAAACAGTTCTACACCTTTGTCACCCACACAGTGGTTTTTATGGTACTTCCACATACTATAACAACTTCCAATTATTCTAATATAATTGATAACTTTTAAATAAACACACAACTGCTTTTCTAAGCCCTAGATATCATATATAAAGGGTTTGATAATGTTTATTAAGTTTTCTGTATTATGTGTAATGTGGTTTGCCTACTTCCTCCATTACAATATTTTAACATTTACATCAAGTCTATTTCCATTTTTACAGACTATCTACCACAATGGGAACGACTGTTTTATTGTTATTAATTTAACAAATTTTACAACAAATACCACAAAACAACAGGGAAATTATAACTTCCTGTGGAACTGTCATTCATGTCACGTCACCATTCAGAATTTCCGTTATCAAAATCACTTGCTTCCGTACAGTCATGATGTGAACTTGTCAGATAGAGCTCATTGGTACCTCGGGCGAAAAACATTGGATATCTTAATCATCCATGTTATAATTCACATCTTTGTCATATGTTCCGATGACGGATCAATTGTAAAGGGTTTTTACCCTGTTATTTTTACTTTGGTGGCTTGCATGTAGATTCTAAGTGAGTATAACCTATAACTTTTTATAACCTTAGTCAACATTTTAAATACTTTGCATCATTTTATCTGGTTATACACATTTTAGGATTGCACTAAGGATGATCGGTCAACCGATCGAAAACTAGTTCTGTCTTTGATGTAGCCCTGTATAGGGATTTTAACAAATATACCTTTTATAAAGGATTTTATGTTTTTGTAATGGTATACAGCCAACTACAGGAAATTTTTCCTCGTGGATTTAAAAATTAAAAAGCAAACAGAAACTTATGCAAAAACGAAAAGAGACCATTTACTATTCAATTTGCGTTCATTTTCAAATTTGCCGCGCGTGTATTAGGGTGGTTCGAAAAAAACTTTTTTCTTATTTCAGATCGCTATAGTGCGCAAAAGTTGCCATTGGTATAGACTTGAAAAAACCACTAATTATTATTTTTTTATTAATTTGTCTTCCGGTCGCGCAATGCCATCGGAGTTAGCAAAAATTGTGAAAAACCTTAATTTTTCATATTTTTTTTAAACAGGCCAGATGGTTTTAATTGCGTTCCTATACCATGAATTAACTAGTAAAAGTATGTAAAATCAATATAAATGCACTTATTATACATTTGTTTCATATCTTCCGGTCGCGCAACATAAGACAAAATGAGTAAAATTAGTTGTTTTTGCAAAATTTCAAAGTTTGACTGTTTAGTACAATTTAATAATACGACTTTTAGAGATGCTATAGTTTAATTCAATTACAATAATATATTTAAAATCCAAGCATATAAGATACATTTTGATATTCAAGTGGAATTTGGTCGCGCAGCTTCGTCAAAAACAGCAGACTACTGAGAGGCGGGGCGAAAGTGTTGAATGCCATCGAAGTTCGCGCAGCCACAAATAGAGATACATGTGCGAAGACCTCTACAATGGAGTATTTGTCTTCTCCATTACAACGAACTGCCATTCTGCCACCTTTTCCAACACTTAGATGGAAATTCAACAGGCACTATAGGATATCCGGACCGATTGGAAAGGCCCTACCTGATTGTGAAAGATTACCAGCTGCCGCCATTTTAATCGTTGGCATCGCTGAGCGATGCAATAATGTGGTTCCAATATAGCCGTCTCTGGAACTGTGTCCACACACTTTACTTGAAGCTTCGGTCACTAGCTTAACGCATCTTTCAACTGCCTGTGTATGACATGGCAAAGTAAATATATATCTATACTCATAACAAACTTGAAGTCATTGCTCACATACTGTTTTATCTCTTCATTAGTCAATGTTCTTAGCAGTAGAGTGGAGTCAGTGTACTGGTGTTCCATTTGATAATTTCGTAATACTATTTAGATTCAAAGTTTAAGTTTGGTGGTTTAAAGATTCTGATAGAGTCACTTTCAGATATTGCTTGATTTTCCTTCATGATACGCCTAAAGCCCAGCTCTCGGACATGGTTTCTGTGATTAGTTGCCATAGCCAAAAGTAAATTTTCGGAATGGGCAAAGTAAGCATTCCGTTGTAAAACGGGATCAACAACTTGAAGCAGCTCTTCTGGTAAGTACCTTGAAGATTCAATGATTTTGTAATCATGTCTAGGCCCATCTGTGAATTTGTGGTTTATTTTTGTGGCAACCCACAGAGGCATATTATAACATTTATGAATGAATGTGACAATCTCTCTCAGATTTTCAGAAGGGTTGGACACACTGATGTAGAAACGCAAAACTCGGTTTGCAGTAGTAAGCCATCTTGAATGTGACGTTGAACTAGGATCACGTACCCACTACAAAGTCTTCTGAACAATGTCCTGACTTGATGACTTCTGATATCTCAAGCAAGTACAATTATTGGTGCTTGCTAAGAATACGCTTGTCAACCTTTGGAATTTCACAATCAATAGGATTAAAATCAGTAAGTGGTAGTCTTTCACAATCAGGTAGGACCTTTCCAATTGGTCCGGAATATCCTATTGGGTCTGTTGTATTTTCATCTAAGTGTTGGAAAAGGTGGTGGAATGGCAGTTCGTTGTAATGGAGAAGACAAATACTCCATTGTAGAGGTATTCCCAAATGTATCTTTACTTGTGGCTGCGCGCGCTTCGCTGGCATTCGTCACTTTCGCCTCGCCTCTCGGTAGTCTGCTGTTTTTGACGAAGCTGCGCGACCGAATAACAATTGAATATCAAAATTTATCTTATATGCTTTGATTTTAAATATATTATTGTAATTGAATTAAACTATACCATCTCTAAAAGTCGTATGATTAAATTGTACCAAACAGTCAAACTTCGAAATTTTGCAAAAATAACTAATTTTACTCATTTTGTATTATGTTGCGCGACCGGAAGATATGAAACAAATGTATAATAAGTGCATTTATATTGATTTTTTATACTTTTAGTAGTTAATTCGTCGTGTAGGAACGCATTTAAAACCATTTGGCCTGTTAAAAAAATATATGAAAAATTAAGGTTTTTCACAATTTTTGCTAACTTTGATGGCATTGCGCGACGGGAAGACAAATTAATAAAAAAAATAATAATTAGTGCTTTTTTCAAGTCTATACCAATGGCAACTTTTGCGCACTATAGCGATCTGAAATAAGAAAAAAAGTGTTTTTCGAACCACCCTAGCGTGTATCTATGTAGGGCGTGTAGGGCCACAGTACAGGTCGCGTGGTCATTGGTTATCACATTTCATGATTCATGATAACCTAAAAATTTCTGATTTAAAAATGGAAATTAGTTTTTTTTTGCTGTTGTGTTAGTTTTGCTCTGACTGGATCTCTTTTGTTTAAACAATTATGTAAGTATTATAAAATCCGTTTTCAATTTTCATTATTCTTTGTTTTTTGTACCTACCTGTGCTAGGTAAACGTTGAGATAACGAGAAATAATATTGGTGAATGAATAACAATAAAATGTATCATAGTCACAAAGTATGAAACGAATTATTTATGCATATTATTACCTGTAAATAGTACCTATTTCTTTCGATTTTTAATTGTAAAGGATAGAAAAATTACCATTCATTTTAATTTTTTTGAGAATCAGCTGAAAGTGGTCTACAAATAAACCAGGAAAGAAACGTAAAAAAAGGCAAATGGTAATGAAAGGCAAAAGAAAGATATAAAAAGTGTATTGGCTAGTTGGAAGAAACTTCACATTGTCGATGCATAATAAGTTATTACTTTATAAACAAATATTAAGATCTGTATGGACTTATGGATGCCCACTAGGGGGGTGTACTAGACCAAGTATTATAAAAATTATACAAAGATTTCAGAACAAAATACTGAGAAATAATATAGATGCTCCTTGGTATGTGACAAACAGTGATCTCCATAAGGACCTAGGAATGGAAACTGGATATAATCATCAAGAAGTTGGCAGGAAGTCACGAGCAACGACTTCATAAGTACGAGAATATTGAGGTCATCCAGCTCCTAGATACTACTGGGCAAACTAGAAGATTGAAGAGGACAAAGCCTTTTGAACTAGTTTGAGTGATATGTGATACTGAAAAGCAGAGCATAGTGCTTGTGTGCCTGTGTATGTTATAGTGCACTATCTTGTTAGATTAGATAAGAGACGCTATCGGGTAAGCTCTTCATTTTATGGAACAGTAGTAATTTAAGTTAAATTAAAATTGCTCATTGGTCAGTTATGATCAGATTGTAATTTTAATAATCATCATCGTAGTGATGATTATGGAAAAAAATATATGACAAGATTTTGTGCAATAAAAATGTTTATATTTATCAAGGATGTATTATTTGGTATGGCCACATAATACACTTCTGGTTTACCGTCTGGTATACCTCCTATCTGCTTTTTCATGAATTTTGTAGGAGACGAAAAACCATTTTTAGGGTCATCTCCTCGTTTCACATGTAAATTTTGACAAGTTTTTAGTCTCTCTTACAAAACTCATGAAAAAACAGATCGGAGGTATTATGTCACATATGCGACTATATCCAGGGAATGTCTAATAAATATACTGTGAATGTCCAAAGAACATTCGTAGACATTCATGGAATGACAAGACATTTAAGGAATATTTAAAATGCTGACACAGGACTTTCCTGGGACGTTCAGGGAATGTTCTTGTGCTTTTGGGGATATTCCAGTAATGTTTTCAATGTTCTGTGTGTACCTTCTAGGAACATTCCTGGAATGTTTGATGTTATTAGGGTACATAAGAATATTGAATGGTTACCAAAGGGCAAAAAAAAGAGAGTAAGGCCAAGGAAGAAATGTAGAGATGTAGTGATGGAAGATGTTAGAAAGATGGGAATCAGAGATAGGAAGCTGACAGCTTAGAACAGAAAATGATGGAAATTATCCATCGACAGATGGGCCTAAACAGTCTGTTAACGCTATACATACATTCATATGTCAAAACTTGAGATTTTCAAAATTATCTTCTTCATTGTTTGTCGTGTTTGTTTTCAACGTTGGCTATAGTCGTATTAACAAGCTTATTAAATGTTTTTCAGTCGGCAGCTATATGAAACAATTATTCCTCGACCGTTCGACCTGTCCACTGTCTAATGTTACGCAGCCTGGACAGTTTTCTTCCAACCACCTAGCTATTTGCTCTCATTTGCTCTTTCTTCGATTTTGCCCTGAATCATCAACCGGAGTAAGCGATATTAGATCCTCTTATTATGTGACCGAAATATTGAACCTTTCTCATTTTTATGATGTTGATAAATTCTCCCTCTCTTTGTATGGTCTCTTTAGTACACGTTTGTTAGATATATGTGCTGTCCACGGGATTATGAGCATGCGACGGTAACACCACAACTCGAACGCTTCTAATTTGTTAATCATTTTTGTTGTCCATGTTTCACATCCATAGAACAAAATGGACCAGACGTAACACTTCAATACTCTTAGACGTGCGGTCAATGACACACTTCTACTGCACAATACAGAATGGCAGCTAATGTAGCTTTTTCGTGGAAGTTATATTCTGGTCGACATTTCCTTATCACTTTCTATCCAGCTACCCAGATATCTAAAGTGTTCCACCCTTTCCAGGATTTTATTATCTAATTTTAGTACTGAGTATTTCATTTTAATTTTTCCGACCACCATCTATTTTGTTTTCTTTGCGTTGATTGTTAAACCCGTGTTGAGCTGCCCCCCCCCACTTGCAAAAATCAAAAAACAAATAGCCCTGATTTATGAGCTATTTATGAGCTCTCATATTCCGCAAACTAAAGTGACTGCACTATACAAAATAAATGGCAATTTGCTGATTTAAATGCGCGTAATTTGGAACCTAATAAATTATTAAATGATATGTAGTCGCCAAATAATTAATTTAATGCATTTGAAGTACAACTTTCTCTTAAGCCGGGAAGATAGGATGGTTTTCTTGCGAAGGGGTTGTAGCTCAATAATCGAAATACACGTGATTTAATAGTTTATTCTTAGAGTATATACGCTATAGGAATTATATCCGCAATACGATATATTTTAAGTTTTCTCAGCATTTTTCTCTTAAGTTAAATCAATTAAAGGGTTGTTTGGGGGTGAAGGGGATGAGCTCAAAAATCGAAACTATATAATTTCAAGAGCTCATAAATAGCTCGTAATTCTGCCGCAAAAACCGATTCAATATTCCTATTTTTAAGTAGTGGGGGGGCTGAGTCAGCCCCCCCCCACTAAAGTATCAAATTCCTGCTCAGTGGAACGAGCTCAAAATTTTTAGTTTGCGGAATATGAGAGCTCATAAATAGCTCATAAATCAGGGCTATTTGTTTTTTGATTTTTCTAAGTGGGGGGGGGGGGCAGCTCAACACGGGTGATTGTTAAGCCATTTGCAGTATATTCGTTATTTACAGCGTTCAACGGGGTTTGAAGGTCTTTTGGACTCTCTGCCATTATAGGGGTGTCATCTGCGTATCTGATGTTACTAATAATTTCGCCACCGATTTTAACACCTCCGCGAGGATGATTATTTAACGCTTTCTCATAAATTGGTTTTGTGTAGGCATTGAACACTGTTGGTGGCTTAACACAAACACATCCCTGTCTGACACCACCATTAATAGAAACTTTAGCTGGAATTTCTTGATCCAACTTAATACAAGCGGTCTGATTGATTACCAAAATTTAATATACAACCACATAATAATAAATGTAATATTTTTTTTAAATTACTCTTATTTTAAAAATACTTTACCTGCTACGAAAAAACACCGATTTGTGGTCATCATTATCCTCTGTTTCGGCATAATTAGCAACACTTCCATACCATTTTGTAGTCTGCGGCAATGGCAATAACACTTTTACCTTGGAAGTATTTGCAACTTCGATACTTTTGAAAACTGTCCGGCTGGAACATTTCCATTGTTAAACATGACAATTAAATGAGTCATACATGAAAGCATAATTAGTATTGTTGGTATTCTTAACAATTTTCAAATATAATAATGATAGTAATTTATAAATATACATTGTGGTTATTTCTGGGAATTAAATTGCAAGATTGGTTATATAGGAAAATTATGATTTGATAATTTGGGCATAAATTATAAAAACAACACCGTTGTTAGATAAATAGCATAAAGACCTTGATATAATATCCAAATAATGTTTTATTTTTATATTTAATGATTATTATATTTATTCATGGACGGGCTAGAAAATAGGTAGTGATATACAAATACATTATAATGGTGGCGAAAATGGAAGCGAAAGTAGCAGTAGCAAAAGCCAAAGCAGAAGCGTATTCAAACCTATACGATCAATTTGATACCAGGGAAGGCGAAACGAAGATATATAAAATACCCAAACAGAGAGCAGAAAAAGCAAAAGATTTTAATCAGATTAGATGTATCCGAGATGAAATAATAAAATACTAGTTCACGAAAGGGATGTCAAAAAGAGATGGAGAAAGTACTTTGACAGCGTATTAAATGAAGAATTTGACAGACAGCCTGTAGAGTCAACGGAGACAGTAGCAGCAATGGTCACCAAAATAACAAACGAGGAAGTGGCTCAAGCGCTTCAAAAAATAAAAAACGGAAAAGCGGTAGGACCAGATGATATTCCTGGGGAAGTATGGAGAGCATTGGGAGAGACAGGAACAAGGTGGCTAGCAGGTCTCTTTAATAGAATTATGGAAGTTGGACAAATGCCAGACGAATGGAGAAGCAGTATACTGGTACCTGTTTACAAAAACAAGGGAGATATACAACAATGTACAAACTACAGGGCTATAAAACTGCTTAGCCACACCATGAAAATATGGGAAAGAGTAATTGATAGACGGATACGTGAAGAGACCGAAATATCCGAGAATCAATTTGGCTTTATGCAGGGCAGATCAACAACAGATGCAATTTTCATTTTAAGGCAGTTGATGGAAAAATACAGCAGTAAAGAAACAAACGCTCATATGGTATTCATTGATCTTGAGAAAGCTTATGATAGAGTTCCTCGAGATATTCTGTGGTGGGCACTCAATAAGAAACTAGTCCCTGGTGAATATGTAAAGATTGTGAGGGATATGTATGAGGGAGTAACGACTAGTGTTAGGACAGGTGTGGGAGAGACTGATAAATTTCATGTGAAAGTAGGATTGCACCAAGGCTCTGTGCTTAGTCCGTATTTATTCTCATTAATTTTGGACCAGATAACAGCGAAAGTACAGGGTAACATTCCATGATGCTTAATGCATGCTGATGATGTCGTGTTAGTAGGAAATAGTGAAAGAGACTTAGAACAAAAACTGGAACAGTGGAGGCAAGCTCTGGAGGAAAAAGGTTTAAAACTTAGTAGGACAAAAACAGAGTATTTGGAATTTTCATTTAAAGATGGAGTTACTACAAATAAAATGGTATCTTTGGATGGTGAGCTGATTGTAAAAAGCAATAGTTTTAAGTACCTGGGATCGATATTACAGAGTAATGAAAAAATAGATGGAGATGCATGCAGTAGAATTAGGGCTGGATGGATGAAGTGGAAAGAAGCGAGTGGTGTGTTGTGTGACAGAAAAATTCCAATGAAGCTGAAGGGAAAATTCTATAAAACAGACATAAGACCGGCTATAATGTACGGAACTGGATGCTGGGCAGTAAAGAAGAAAGAGGAACAACGAATTCATGTGGCGGAAATAAGAATGCTTAGATGGATGAGTGGAGTGACAAAGAAGGATAAAATTGGAAATGAGTATATTAGGGGAAGTCTAGGTGTGGCACCAATTGATGCCAAAATGAGAGAGCATAAGTTAAGATGGTTTGGTCATGTTCAACGTCGAAACGTTAGTCACCCAATACGAAGAATAGCTGAAGTGCAGATTCCTGGAAGGAGTAGGAGAGGAAGACCAAAGAAGACCTGGGGAGACGATAAGGCAGGACATGTTGGTAAAGGAGATTGACATTGATATGACTCAAGATAGAATTGTGTGGAGAAATGCAATTAGGGAAGCCGACCCCGCATAGGGATAAGGCAAAGAGAGTGATGATGATACAAATACATTACAAATATGGGAATGAATTGAATTAAGTAAAGTTTAAGTATTTTTTCGATATTTCTGATAGGTCTGATAGAACTACAGTTAAGCAAGTAAATAAATAATATCACCATTTTTTTGTCTTCATTCTTAAGCGAGATTGACTTTACGAACTATATCTCTCCACTATATTAAACTCACTGAGTGTTTGAGATTCATAATGAGTAAGTAGGCTATTTAACTTTTACTCGGAAGTTATTATGCAAGAGGTACTGTTCAACAAAACACTGACGTTATAGTTAACAGAATCTCCATTAACAACCTAACGTGTGCAGATGACACCCTGTTAATGGCAGAGAATATTGAAGATTTACTATTAATTGCTATTTTGAATGATATTTATTTTAATTTAAATTCAAATATATGTTGACACGGTTTTTTGATGATGTAGTGTTGATTGTGGATTCCGACTCCGGCAAACAGCGATTCATCGACAGAATCAACTTGCTCTGTGGGTAATCTGGTAACCAAATAAACATTCAGAAAACCAAAGTGATGCCAATTGAAAAAAAAAAAAACAAAATGTATCTCAACCTTACACAAATAACGGGCACATTTTAAAACAGCCAACAAGTTTAAGTACCTGAAATGTTGGCTCGAGAGCAGCCTAATATAAATACTGATCTAGAAATAAGATCGGGAATAAAACAGGCCAGAAAATCTTTCGAGAATATAAAAAGACTGCTATGTAACCCTCGAATAAAACTCAAAATTCGACTAGGTACTTTTATCAAATTGCTACGTCTGCGTCTGGTCGACTTTTTTCTATACATTTGAATCGTGAACCCTTAACACATCAACCGTAAATAAACTGAAGGCCTTTGAAATGTGGATCTACCGTAAAATCCTTAAGATTTCATGGACAACGCATTCCTTAAATCAGCGGTTTTCAACCTTTTAGCATTGGCGCCCCCTTTGAACACTGTCGCTCACGCCTCCCCTCTAGTCAATAATTGGTTGGTTCAAGTTAGAACAGTGAAATTGTGAAACTGACGATGCTAACTGTACGTTAGCAAAAGCTGGGATGCAAAATAGAAAATAGAAAGTTTATTGGATGTCTCATTAAACTTAACATTGTTTATTTATTTGAGAAAAAGAATAATCAAAAAATCAAATACGCATATAAAGTTGAAAGTCTTAAATGAATGATTTTGAACTTTCAATGAGAGGGTTGACATTGTCTGTTCTTAACAAGTTTTTCGATATTCGGTTGAAACTGTGTCAGAGCACACCTCAAGTCACTTTCAACGTCCAGCCTTGAACAGTATTTTGATTTTATATACGCCAATGCAGAAAAACCAGATTCGCAAAGATATGTGCATGAAAACTGGTCTAATAACTTCGCAGATACTAAAGCCACTTCTGGGTAAACAGGAAAGTAGGTTAACCAAAATTCTTCCACGTCCATATTTGCAAAATCTGCTTTTGCTTGTGAATCACATTTTAGATCAATTGCCTGCTCTTGAAGGTTAACTGGAAGAATGGTAACTTCGATATGAAAAGGATCTCTTGTCAACTTAAGGCTACGGCTCCACGGGCTGGAAATTGACGCTAGCAGTAGCCGCAAAACGAATTAAAGGTTCCTCAGAACGGAATAGGAATAGCCGAACTATACCGACTACAGGACTTGTGCGTAGTCGGTACAGTTCGGCTATTCCTATTCCGTTCTGAGGAACCTTTAGTTCGTTTTGCGGCTACTGCTAGCGTCAATTTCCAGCCCGTGGAGCCGTAGCCTAAATTTCCAGTTTTCCAAGCTAACATCAGGAAAGTACTTTCGAATTTGATTTTTCAGTTCTTCCAAATGCCGTGATATGACGTCTTTCAAATCCGAAACTAGATGTAGTGGAAGGGTATGAATATCATCGAGGAGGTCGTTCAGTTTAGGAAAAGAGGAAAAGTTTGGCTTGGAACTGTAAAGGCGGCGTTGCCAAAGCGATATTTTCTCTATAAACCCCTTAATTGCATCATAAGTGTTTAAGAGGTTTTTACGGCCTTGAAGCTTCAGATTCAGGACATTAAGTGTCTCAAAAAAGTCAGACAAATAAGCCAAGTAAAAGATATTTTTATCATCTATAAATCTTCTGTGAAGATCTTCTTGTTTTGGAGGCATTAACAAAATTTCAACTTCTGATTTTAAATTGAATAATTTTTCAAGCATATCTCCTTTGGATAACCACCGGACTTCTGTGTGAAACAGGAGGGTTTCCTGATTACTATTTAGTTATTGACATAGTGCCTGAAAAAGCCTAGCGTTTAATGCGCTGGATTTGATGTGGTTAACTATTTTTATTGCTCAGTTTAATGTGACGTTGAAAGGTTCAGGTAAAGTCTGACTAGGTAAAGCATGTCTGTGAATATTGCAGTGAGAAGCAATTATCCTAGGGTTCTTCTTTTTTGCCAATTCCATAAATCCAGATCGACATCCTGTCATAGCTTGGGCCCCATCAGTACATATGCCAATTACTTTCTCCCATGGAGGTTCATTGAGTACTAAAAAATCTTCAAGAGCAGAAAATATGTCAATGGCTTTAGTTGTTGTTTCAAGGGATGTTGAAAACCATATTTCCTTCAGGAACCGTTTTCTGTCAATAAGTCGACAGTAAAACAATAACTGGGCATGCTTTGAAATATCAGTTGTTTCATCACACTGCAAAGGAAAAACTGTGAACATTTCAATTTTTGCAATAGTTGATTTTTCAAATCCAAAGCCATGTCATCAATTCTACGTTTTACTGTGTCATTTGAGAGAGAAATTTTTTTCTACTTTCTTACAACTGTTGTTCACTAAGTACGGTACTACAAGCAGTAAGTAAACAAGGTTTAATTAGTGACTCACCAATAATATGTGGTTTCTTGTCTTTAACTATCAAAAGTGCTATTTTGTATGATGCTTCCACAGCTTTCTCATTTTCAACACGAAAATTTGCAGTATAGTCAAGTTTCATACGTTTTAGGCAATAAAAAATTCTGGACCTTTATCTTTCAAAGAAGAATGGTTTGTAATTAGATGCCGTTCCAAACGTCCGGGGAGCATTACATCAGTACTAAGAACAGCATGGCAGTTAACACACTGAGGTAAATGACTGCCGTTTTTCTCCATGAAGGTAAAACCATACTTGATATAATCGTCTGAATACAATCTTTTCTTTGGAAGTGACTTAGCCATTTTCAAAGCTGTTACACAACACTATTAAATAATTCACAAACAATCACTCTATAATTAAATAACGATTACACTGATTGCTACAAACAGCACACAGACGCTGTCGACTGAGACTGACGCGTGAGACGAAGTCACTGAACTGGAGCCAGGAGTGCTTGCAATACAGTGTTGGTAAATAAATTTTGCGCTCCTACGATGTTGCCATACACAAGACTGTCGTGTTCAACTCAGGTTGTGTGTTTGAGTAAAACGATTTTAATCACGCCTAAATACAGAAATATTTCTAAACAAAATAAAAATACGAAATAAAAAACATTTTGTTTTTTAACAAAATATATATTTTTTAATTTTTCTTTTTTTTTTTCTTTGTACCCTCACTCCTCCCCTGAAATTCTCTCACGCCACCCAGGTGGGCGCGCCCCCATGTTGAGAACCACTGCCTTAAATAAACAAGTGCTGCATTGAATAGGCAGTGAACAAGAACTTTTCAATACAGTGAAAGTTAGAAAAACATCATATCTAGACCATATACTGAGAAATAATAACTACTAATATACTCATATTATTATAGTGAAAGTAAAGATCGAGGGAAAGAGAGGACTACAAAGGAAAATACTATCGTGGCTAAGAAACATTCACAGCAACAGACAATGAACAGGAATAAATTGTGAACAGCTAATATCGGCTGAAGACAGAGAAGAGTTTGCAATTGTAATTTTCAATCTCCTTTGAAGAGAGGACACTTTAGGAAGAAGATAAAGATGATTCAGCGGTAAAGTACTATAGATAATAATAGTCCAGAGAAATAAGATTTTTCTCGTGACACATCCCCCTCCAGGCCGAAACCAAATTTTTTGAGTGGTATGGACATCTATATTAATAACCTTTATGTTTCCTTCAGCCGATTTTGATGATATACATACAGGGTGGGGCATTAGTGTGACAAAGTCCAATTACTCGTTTGTCCTAAGAGATACGAAAAAAAGTTTTTGAGGTAAAAGTTGGGGCACACATAGTATCACATTTTAAAAATATTTTCAAATATACAGGGGCGTCCGTATTGACAGGGTGACACAAACTTATGCTTTTTTAAATGGAACACCCTGTATATTTTTACGTTTTTGGATTTTCCTCGATGTGTCCTTTCTTAAAATATATAGTTTTGTAATATTATACGAGCTAGTTTAAAAGTTAATTACGTTTTTTTGTTAATTTCGTAGCAAAATCTACACCCTGTAGAATTGTAGTGATTTGACATCAAATTTTCTATTTACATTCAAACGATTTTTAGTATAGTCTACTACTGTTAATCATTAATAGTATAGCGAAATGTTTAATTTTAGTATACAGGGTGGGTCGAAACTCGGAATGAGTATTTTCTGAGTTTTCTTAAATAGAACACCCTGTATTTTAGTATTGTAATGAAATTATATTTTATGGTACTTTTTTATTTCTTAAGCATTCCCTATACCTAAGTGCTTTAATTTGTAAGTTATTCGTCATTCTTTAAACAAACATTAATTGCAACAAAAATTACATAAAATTTCATTAGGTAGCCGTGAAAATATCCAATCAAAAGTAATTTTTCGGAAAAAATGGATAATAATCCAGCCTGATCCTTAATTTATTAATATTGGATGAGATATCCAAATACATTCGTAGTTAAGGTTTTTGGT
This sequence comes from Diabrotica virgifera virgifera, assembly GCF_917563875.1. NCBI lineage: Eukaryota > Metazoa > Arthropoda > Insecta > Coleoptera > Chrysomelidae > Diabrotica > Diabrotica virgifera. The sequence continues at coordinate 193,452,751 of NC_065445.1, forward strand.
GCTTAAAATATGAATCAAACATACAAACTTCTGCCTAGTTGGCTATGACACAAAATTTGCTTAAAAATTTGACATTATACTATTTATATAGTTCCAGTTGATTTGATACCATTACTAATATTAATTTTTCTAATGAGTAACGGATTAAAATGGCTTTGTGCTTGGAGAGTATAACAAAAAATGAGCTACTTGCAATAAAAATTTATCATCAGCAATCCTCTGATAGACGATAACCAAAAAGAGAAACTTTTGAAAGTATACTAAAACGGTTTCAACAGGCTAGATACTTAGATTGTAAGAACGATTGTACTAATATGCAGATCCTCAGTGACACTAAGGATTACATTAATTGCTGTTTTCTTCACTTACAATAGTTTTTATTCGAGCAGATTTATCATAATCTAAGTGATCAGTCCGTTGAAACCGTTCTAGTATATTTTTAAACGTTTCTCTTCTTAGTTGTCGTCTATCAGGGAATTTCTGATGAAAAATTCTTATTGCTAGTAGCACATTTTTGTTATATTCCACTAGCACCAAAATCTTATTAATCAGTTTCTCATAAGAAAAATACATATTAGTAATGGTAACAAAGCAACTGGATCTATAAAAATAGTATAATGTCAAATTTTTAAGGAAATTTAGTGCCATAGCCGACTAGGTAGAATATTGTATGTTTTTATTAATATTTTGCGCACCAACAAGCTTAATTACGAATTTATTTGGATATTTCATCCAATAGTAATAAATTAAGGATCAGACTAGATTATGACGTATTTTCTTTTCCAAAAATTATTTTTGATTAAATATTTTCACAGCCACCTAATAAAATTTCACGTGATTTTTCTTACAATTAATGTTTGGCTTAAAGAATCACCAATAAATTACAAATTAAAGCACTTAGGTATAGGGAATGCTTAAGAAATAAAAAAGTACCATAAAATATCATTTCATTACAATACTTAAATACAGGGTGTTCCATTTAAGAAAACTCAGAAAATACTCATTCCGAGTTTCGACCCACCCTGTATACTAAAATTAAACATTTCGCTATACTGTTAATGTTTAACAATAGTAGACTATATTAAAAATCGTTTGAACATAAAATAAAAATTTGATGTCAAATCACTAAAATTCTACAGGGTGTAGATTTTGCTACGAAATTAACAAAAAAACGTAATTAACTTTTAAACTACCTCGTATAATCTTACAAAACCATATATTTTAAGAAAGGAAACATTGAGGAGAATCCAAAAATGTAAAAATATACAGGGTGTTCCGTTAAAAAAAAACATAAGTTTGTGTCACCCTCTCAATACGGACGACCCTGTATATTTGAAAATATTTTTAAATTATGGTACTATGTGTGCCCCAACTTTTACCTAAATAACTTTTTTTCGTATCTCTTACGACAAACGAGTAATTGGACTTTGTCACACTAATGCCCCACCCTGTAGTTACAAACAAATGAAGATCAAAAAACGGTAAATTTTCGCTTTTTTCGTCTATAGCCAAAAAGTTAAGCATTTTAAACAAATTTGAGAGTAAGAAACTCATAAATCGTCTAAAAAATTTCAATATGGCATTCGCTGAATATGTCTATCCTTATTGGTTGCTTAGAAAATTGCAAAATAAATCATAAATTTCGAGTTTTTATAAATATTCATAACTTATAAAAATTAATTTAGAACCTTCTTATTACACGAATTACTGAGATTTCTGGTGCTTAAATTAAATTTTAAATTTCAAAGCAATTGGTCAAATAGTTTAAAAGTTATTTTATTTGTTTATCCCAAATTCATTTTTTTTGCAACACTATAAGTCAGAAAATTATGAGGTTACAGTAAGACTTCTGACAGTTTATGGAAGAAGAACACTTATACTATTGACTTAATTAAAAGAAAATGACAAAAAGTAATTTTAAACAGTGTAAAATTATTTTGCAAAAACGTGTCGATTTTTTGCTTACTTATAAACAATTATAATAACTTTTTAACCGTTACCCGTAGAAAAATTATTTTTTCATATATAGAATGACTGAATTATACACATTTAGAAAGAAAAACAATTGTCCTAGGACAATTAGGGACGAAGTTAGCCCCCCACCCCCATTTTTTAATTTACATGTTTTTGCAAAATAATTTTGCTGTATTTAGAATTATTTTTTGTCATTTTTTTTTTAAATTAATATTATAAATCTTCTTCTTTCATAAACTATCCAAAGTATTAGTGTAACTTCATCATTTTCTGACTTATAGCGTTGCAAAAAAAATTAATTTGGGAAAAACAAATTAAATACCTTTTAAACTATTAGACCAATTGCTTTGAAATTTAAGGTATGATTTAAGTACCAGAAGTCCCAGCATTTCGCTTAGGTTTCACCCCTATTCAGCGGTCCCAATAAGCGCGGTCCCCGATTGAGCGGTCTCAATATAGCGGTCCCCGTTTCAGCGGTACCCCGATTCAGCGGTCTTCATAAACGCGGTCCCCAATAGAGCGGTCTCAATAAGAAAATAATAATATGATAATGATAAGTAATTAGTTTTATTGTAGGATATTATTTTAACCTATTCTTGTTTGAAAATATACAGGTAATATCTAAGTATCTGGTATATACCCCAGTTAATAGGGAAAAAAATAATCGATTTCACGTAAAAATGTTCTACAGGGTTTTCAAAGTTTTAAACGGTAGATGAGGGATAACTGATGATAATTCCGTGAAGACGTACAGCTGATTTTGCTTATTTTTTAAACAATTGTAAATAATGAAAAAAGCAGTTTTTTAACTATAAAACGTTTCTTGTACATTTTAGAGAAAAATGTTTCGAATAAATGTAGTTCTTAAAAAGTTCTTTAATTTGGTGGTAAGCGTATTGTAATATATAAACAATTGACCGAGATAATTGCAAAAAACCCTCAATTTTGCAGTAAATTATAAATATTAATAACTTTATTTTTTGCACAATGACGTAAAATTTAATGACTATAAATTATGTCAATTAATGAGTTATTTAAGTGTGCTAAATTTCAACCAGATCGACCAAATAGTTTATAAGTTATTCAATTTGTTTTTCCCAGAGAGCAATTGTTTATACAACTGTTCTTGCCTTACAGTGACTCTGTGAGATATTTATCAGATCGCAGTCGATTATTTGAGACTTTAATTTTAAGACGTATTAAAAAATTTTTAACATTTTATTGAAATTGTTATTAAAAAAACTGTTTGAAAAAGACCTGACTTTTTAGCTTATAAACAATTAGAATAACTTAGATATTTTTTACGTTCCGTACTTGCATGTAGGCTCAATGAAAAGCTGATGAAAAAATGCATATAAAAAAGAAAAAAATAATTTTATATGACAAACAGAAATCAAGTTAGCATTTATTTTTTAATGAATCATATTTCCGTTGTTCGTACAAACTAAGAGCTGAAAATTGAACAGATTGTATATGAGAATCTACATTTTATGATCCCGTTTATGAACTGCCTATGCAGTGAAATAATAAAAAGTTGTGACCCTTTAAAATGATGCAAAATCATGGAAAAATCAATTGATTACATTTTTTTTAATTATTGAATTTTACAATTATTTCGTAAGAATTCTGTAAATTTTATTAAATAAAGTATATTATTAAGATAAATATATAATAAAAAATACACATTAAAAAAGAAAAAAATAGTTTTAAATGACCAGTAGAAATCAAGTTAACATTTGCTTTTTAATAAATCATATTTCAATTGTTTACAAATATTAATAGGTGAAAATTGAATAGATTTTATATAAGAATCTACATTTTATAATCCAATTTATGGATTGTATATGCAGTGAAATAATACAAAGTAAGGACCCTTTAAAATAATGGAAAATCCCTGAAAAGTAAATTGATTACATTTATTATAAAAGTTATTGAATTTTACAATTATTATTATTTTGTAAGGATTCTGTAAATTTTATTAAATAAAGTATATTAGTTAGATAAATTCTATAATAATTATAAATTAATGCAATACATAATTTTTTTAATTTGATACTGCCTTAATAAAGTAATTTTTGTTTTATTATAATTTTATTCGATGAATCTATTAATATTTGTCTAGGTAAGCATCTAATAAGTACAACATAAGTGCAACAAACCGGTGTAATATTAGGAACTTTAAAAAGGGGCGTAGAAAAAGCTCTTTTTGAGTAGTGGTTGTAAAAAAAATGGATTTTACTCACTGTTTTTTTGGTGCGGAAAATGTGATTTTCCGCATGCTAGTAGAAAAAATATTTTTTTTTACTTCTAACAAATTGATTTGATAAACCCGCTCTCCCTCTTTCGATAGGTACCTACCCGCAGAATCATCCTAAGTAAATTGGTTTATGTAGAATAATGTTATAAATATTTAGCCTCTAGGATAAACTTTTACAAAAACTATTGCATGAATTAATCTAAAAAATTGTTTGCAAATTATTTACTATATTACCCTACTTTTTATGCAATTGCAAAGCTATACAGGGTGGTGAATCGGAAAACGGGCCATAGGAAACTCAATGTAGAATTTTAAACTGTTGAATTCCTGCTTCCCTAATTATGTTACATCAAAAGTCATGAGAAGTTATTTGTAGAGGATTGAAATCTGTATTAAAAACAGAAGTTACAATTGTTGTACGATTTAAACACATTCCAAAATTTTGAAAAATATAATGTAATTACCGCAGTAGGTATGTGTGGGCATGTTAGGCCACACGTTACTATTTAACTGACAGTGAGCACACTATTGACTAAAGAAAATATCTTTATTATTAATACTTTCTCCTTAACTGAGGGTATCTGATCAACTTTATTGTGTTTTAAAGAATAAATGATAAAATAAATAAAGAAATTGACAGTTCAAATTGTTAATATAATAAATTCATTGTCACCGAATGCAATCTTATACACATTATTGCAGTGTGTGTGGCGTAACTTTGGCGTATTTCTCTGAAAATTGTATTATATTTTTACAAAATTTTGAATAATTATTGTTTGTAGAACAATATTAACAGTCGTTTTCAATACAGATTTCAATCCTCTACAAATAGTTTCTAATGTCTTTTGATGTAAAATAATTAGGGAAGTAGGAATTCAACAGTTTAGAATTTTACATTGAGTTTCCTATGGCCCGTGTTCCAATTCACCATATAGGGTGATTTAGGGACAATTTATTGTTTATTTTATAAAATTCATTTTTTATTGTTAAAACTACTGTCCCCAAGAGGGTCCTGTTTTTACTCATTTTCCTGAACGATGCCTCTCAAACGGCATGCTGCAGAACCAAACGCCGCTGAAACGGGTCGGTGGAATCGAGAACCGCCGAAACGGGGACTGCTGAAATGGGGTCTTACCTCCGCTTAATAAGAACGTTCTAAGTTAATTTTTACATAAGTCATGAATATTTATAAAAACTCAAAATTTATGATTTATTTTGCAATTTTCTAAGCAACCAATAAGAAAGGACATATTTAGCGAACGCCATATTGAAGTTTTTTATACGATTTATAAGTTTCTCACTCTCAAATTTGTTTAAAATACTTAACTTTTTGGTTATAGACGAAAAAAGCAAACATTTATCGTTTTTTGATCTTCATTTGTTTATAACTATATCATCAAAATCGGCTACTAGTCTGGGCTGATTATCGGAGAATGGGCCATTTTTGGGAAAAGTTATTTACCAGCAATTTTATTGCTGAAATCGAATCTTATTATTGTATGTATTAATAATATAGGTATGCAAAGTCCGCAGATAGTGTGCTACTTTTTTTATAAACAAAATGGCGCCCGAAAATCGTGTTTGTTTCAATTTTTGCTCTATAATTCCAAAGATTTTAACTTTACACCAAAAACAGTCAAACAAAAATTCACCGCAATTAAATTCTACATAGAGAAGTGTTTTTCCCGATTCACGTCGACGAAAACTTTTCCCGGAAAAAGCGGGTTTTTCCAACAAAATCTTTAATTTTCAACTAAAATTTTAGATAAGTAATTGTTAATCAATAATTAAATAACTTGGTAATGTAAAAGCGCTTTTCGTATAGATTATAATTCCAGAATCCGATGAAAATTGAATTAACATTTTAGCAACAATTGTATTGTTAATTAAAAATTTACGGTCGCTATAATAACGAAAATGATTAAGATGCATAAGAATAGCTATGATGGTTTTATAAAAAGGCACTATACCTATCTAATGTACTTTATAGAATTGAAATCCAACTATTTAAGCCGCCTCAGGAATATTTTAAAATTATAAAGAATTTTTTGGCTTATAAACAAATAGAATATCTCGGGAAATATTAAACTAAATTAAATTGTAAAAAGTTATTCGAAAAAGATCAGCAGGATGCTTCTTTTAAAAGAAAAAACGTTTAATTGTGATGAGCAGTTCATGAGATACTACCGGTCAAATTTGACCGAAATTTACGGCAAAGATATAAACAATAGGATCATAATTTTCAAACCGTCACCTTTTTATTTTTGTTCTCTTTCTCCACACCAATTTTCATATCCTTAAAATACTCATAACATATATTATTATAATAAAAACTATCGATAATACGTGTGAAAATTGCCAAAAATAGCAAAATTCCAATCAAAAATTAGGTTGGAGAAAGTGTAACCCTCAAAGTTCAAAATCGATATACGTTAAAAAAATGCATTTTCTCGGTTTCCCATGGAGCAATTTCCTTCATTTTTTTTTGTTTCCAAGTAACTCGAGTAGAGCCATCGAACTAACGTATTATTAAATGTCAAACTTGCTTTTGTTTTGTTATAATAAATTAATTTAATTATTATAACACAAGATTTTAATTTGTTTAAATAAAAATTGTTTAAATAATTATACAGCTCTCAGATGATAATATTTATGTTTTTAACTTTAAAAGGTATACTTGTTGTAAGTTTATCTAAAAAAAAGCCTACAACTGGAAAAAATATGTAGTTTTCTGTTCTTTTAAATAAATTAATCTATTATAACAAAACAAAAGCAAGTTTGACATTTAATAATGAGTTAGTTCGATGGCTCTGCTCGAGTTATTAGGGAACAAAAAAAGAATGAAGGAAATTGCTTCATGAGAAGCCGAGAAAATGTATTTTTTTAACGTATACCGATTTTGATCTTTGAGGGTTACATTTTCTCCAACCTAATTTTTGATTGGAATTTTGCTATTTTTGGCAATTTTCACACGTATTATCGATAGTTTTTATTATAATAATATATGTTATGAGTATTTTAAAGATATGAAAATTGGTGTGGAGAAAGAGGACAAAAATAAAAAGGTGATGCTTTGAAAATTATGATCCTATTGTTTATACCTTTGCCGTAAATTCCGGTCAACTTTGACCGGTTGTATCTCAGAAACCACTCGTCATAATTAAACGTTTGTCTTTTATAAGAAGCGTCTTGCCGACATTTTTCGAATACCGTCTTTACAATTTAATTTAGTTTAACATTTCCCGAGATATTTCATTTGTTTATAAGCAAAAAAATTATATATAATTTTAAAATATTCCTGAGGCCGCTTAAATAGTCCAATTTTAATTAAGTAAAGTACATTAGATAGGTATAGTATCTTTTTATGAAAAAATCATAGTTATTCTTATGCATCGTAATTATTGTCGTTATTATAGCGACCGTAAATTTTTCATTAACAGTTCAATTGTTGCTAAACTATTGATTCAATTTCCATCGGCTTCTGGAATTATAATCTATATGAAAAGGGCTTTTACATTACCAAGTTATTTAATTATTGATTAACAAATACTTATCTAAAATTTTAGTTGAAAATTAAAGATTTTGTTGGAAAAACCCGCTTTTTCCGGGGAAAGTTTTCGTCGAAGTGAATCGGAAAAAACACGTCTCTATGCATAATTTAATTGCGGTAAATTTTTGTTTGGGTGTTTTTGGTGTAAAGTTAAAATCTTTGGAGTTATAGAGCAAAAATTGAAAAAAACACGATTTTCGGGCGCCATTTTGTTTATAAAAAAAGTAGCACACTATCTGCGAATTTTGCATACCTATATTATTAATACATACAATAATAAGATCCGATTCCAGCAATAAAATTGCTGGTAAATAACTTTTCCTTGTATTTTGCTAATTAGACCAGAGTATACAGGAAACATATAGGTTATTAATATAGACGTCCATACTACTCAAAAAAAATGGTTTCGGCCTGGAGGGGGTTATGTCACCAACAGGGGGTTATGTCAACAGCCCCCCTAGGGGGGCGCGCCCCACAGGTTGAGAATCACTGGATTACTGTAAATATGTAGTTACTCAGGGCAAAATAAAAGGGAAACGTGGTCCTGGACAACAACCAACATCCTCATCAAGAACCTACGTTAGTGGTAAGGAGTCAGCACCACGACGTTATTTAGACTCGCTGCCGCTGCCGACAAAGTCCAGATTGGTCGACAAGACAGAGGACAAGACACTTACTAAAGAAGAAAATTCATTTCATCAATATATGAATGAGAACAGAAAAATCTAATTCATGTTGCAGCTGAAACAATGTAATAATATAAGCTCAACAATTTTTTCACATCTGAACATAGCAAGATACAAACCAAACTAGATGTAGAAAGCCAAAGGAGAGCACGGTGTGGATCTGATTACTTATTGGGATAGATAAAATATTGGTACATATTCTCAACAAAGAAAAACTAGCACAAATAAATAATATAACAGCTAGATATTAAAAAACAAACGCAATCAAATGTCAAAAAAGAAAATCAGATAAACTAGAGGGTAAAAACAATAATTATAAGTAAATAAAGACACAATTTTAAATGTAGAAACAAATACCAAAACACAAAACAAAAAAAAATGGAACCATAATAGGAACGAACGTCATAAGTCATAAGAAATACACTCCAATATTTCTTCTTGATATCATGTCATAGAATTTGCTAGATTCAGTATATTTCCCAGATGACCGAAAGCGCTATCCGATTTGTTGTTTAGATCAGTATGCATAGATGATATATTGGTGTGTAAAAATTAACGACTCAGTTAACAACCTACGATATGCAGTTCATATTGTGATTATTCCTGAGAACTTAAAAGTTATTCAGTAACTACTAAATTAGGCTACTCAAGAAAGAGCTTATGGAAGGGTCCATTTGACCTTAAAATAAATACTATCGAATATAGTAGTTAACAAAACCATTATTAATCCATCACCAGATATAAAAATGTATAGGTAACACGTAGTAAATAGCTATTTCCACCTACTTTTACCGAAAGTATACTTTTCCGGACCTGATTGTAGGGAGCAAAGTCGTACTTTTCCTCCCTAGAGAGGGAAAGTACTTTTACTTCCTAAAAGTGACGTCATGGTATGTCATTGATGAAATAACTTATTGACGCCCATACAATATTCTATTATGTATTACGTAAGTATCTATACATTTTAACGTTTATTTATAGAGCACCCTGTATTTTGCACAATGGTAAAAACAGTAAATTGTTATTGTGATTTAACAATGTTAACAATAATAATTTGACTTATATTGGACAGTTGACAGTTATACTATACCTACTTGTTAGTTTTAGTGCTCAAATAAATTTTGTCAGTTAGTTACATAAATAAAATATTTAAAAATGAAAAAATTACTTGATATTTAAGGAAGGTGGAAAAATCATATGTATAAAATGGGAGTAAAGTGCCTTTTCCTCCCGAGAATGAAGTTTACTGCCCAACACGCGTAGCCGACGGCAGTAATCATTCAAGGGAGGAAAAGGCACTTTACTCCATTTTATGCATATGATTTTTCCACCTTCCTCAAATATCAAGTAATTTATTAATATTTATTTATGTAACTAATTGACAAAATTTATTAGAGCACTAAAACTAACAAGTAGGTACAGTATAACTGTCAACTGTCACATATAAGTCAAATTATTAATGTAAACATTGTCAAGTCACAATAACCATTTACTGTTTTTGCCATTGTGCAAAATACAGGGTGCTCTTAAATAAACGTTAAAATGTATAGATACTTACGTAATAGATAAAAGAATATTGTATAGATAGGGCGTCAATAAGTTATTTCATCAATGACATTCCATAACGTCACTTTTACTTTTCCTCCCTAGGGAGGAAAAGTAATTTCCCTTCCTACTTCCGGTACTTCCGGTTATACCGGAAGTTGCTTATAACTTTGTTTTTTAAATTGGACATCCTATATATTTTTACATTTTTGGATTCTCCTCGATGTCTTCTTTCTTAAAATACGAGATGAGGTTTTGTAATATTATACAGGGTAGTTTAAAAGATAATTACCTTTTTTTAATTTCGTAGCAACTTTTACACCCTATAGAATTATAATAATTTGGCATTAAAAACTCTATATTCAAATACTTTTTAATATAGTCAACTGATCATTATTGTTAAAAGATATTAGTATAGCTAAACGTTGAATTTTAGTATACAAGGTTGGTCAAAACTCGGAATGAGTATTTTCTCAGGTTTGTTAAATAGAACACCCTGTATTTTAGTATTGTAATGAAATGATACTTTTTGTTACTGTTTTATTTCTTAAGCATTTCCTATACCTAACTGCTTTAATTTGTGAGTTATTGATGATTCTATCCAAACATTAATTGCAACAAAAAATAAGTGAAATTTTATTAGGTTGGCCGTAAAAATATTCAATTACAAATAATTTTTCGGAAACAATAAATACATATTAACCTAGACTGATCCTTAAAATTACCAATAATGGTTGAGCTATCAAAATACCTACGTAGTTAATATTCATGGTGCGATTAACATTTAAGCGCAAATTAAAGCAGTTAGGTATAGGGAATGCTTAAGAAATAAAAAAGTACTATAAAATATCATTTCATTACAATACTAACATACAGGGTGTTCTGTTTAAGAAAACTGAGAAAATACTCAATCCGAGTTTTGACCAACCCTGTATACTAAAATTCAAAATTTACCTGTACTAATATTTGTTAACGATAGTAAACTATATTAAAAATTATTTGAACATAAATAGAGTTTTTGATGTCAGACTACTACAACTCTACAGGATGTGAAATTTGCTACGAAATTAATAAAAAACCGTAAATATCTTTTAAACTACCCTGTATAACATTACAAAATCTCATATTTAAATAAATAAGACATCGAAGAGAATCCAAAAATGTAAAAACATACAGGGTGTCCCATTTACAAAAACGAAGTTATAAGCAACTTGCGGTATAACCGAAAGTAGGAAATGGATGAAAATATTTTCATTAATTAGATCATTCTTGAAAACCCCTTCATTCCAATTTTCATGATTCTGTTGCCTTTAGTTCTCAAGATATTTCTAATAGGCCGTTTATCTGCCTCACCTTAAAATATATGAATAATAAGAAATCTTGAAAATCATTGAAGAGTACTTAGTATAGAACATTATATAGATAGACATCCCAGCTATGCAAAATCAAGAATGAGAGGAACTTACAGACATAACCAAAGAGGAAATTAAATCAACGTTAAAAGGTATGAAGAACACCAAAACATCTGGAGAAGATGGCATAGTCTCTTTCTTTGTCTCTGTCCCTGGCTCAGAAAAAAAAGTTTAATAAAATAGTTAGGTTAGGTTAGATGATATGAATAACTGGTGTTAGGGATGCACGATTGAATATGGACCAAGAAAATTTTAGAATGGAGACGTAGACGCAGGGTGGTCAAGATCGGATGCAATGGAATTATTTACGGAAGGCCTATATTCAGCAGTGGAGTCAAAATTGCTAATGATGATGACAAAGTCATACAGACACTTAGATGTCATTGAAATGTGGATATATAGAAGACTCTTAATAATGCCCTGGAAAGTTCAACAAACAAAGAGGTTTAATTTGTGATATAACAAATTATACGTAGGTATGAAAAATGCTAAAAAGTGTTAAAAAAGTGTTAAAAAAAGTTTTCGACCAATGCGTGCTACCGGTGATGACCTATGGTGCAGAAACATTATCGCTTACAAAGAAAAACGCACAAAAACTAAGAGTAGCGCAGAGAAGAATGGAGCGATCAATGATAGGGGCCACTCTGCGAGACAGGATTAGAAACGAAGATCTACGAGCTAAGACCAAAGTCATAGACGTCATTGAAGGAAGCTGTAACTTAAAATGGAAATGGGCTGGACACGTTGACAGAATGAAGGACGGAAGATGGACTCGCAAACTAGTTGAATGGAGACCAAGAGCCGATAAACGTAGCAGAGGAAGACCACCAATACGATGGCAAGACGACTTACGAAAGACAAAAAAAAATTGGATACAAAAAGCAGAAGATAGAACACTTTGGAGACAAACAGGGGAGGCCTATGTCCAGCAGTGGATTGAGAGAGGCTGATGATGATGATGAAAAATGCAACCGTTGGTTGGCCATAGGAAGCAGCGAAGCAAAGCTTTCGAGGTTAATAGGAAAACTAGAAGGCAAGAGAAATCTATTAGGAAGACGCAAATATTCGTGGTTGATTAGCAAAAGAGATGGGACTGGTTTGGATTTACATTCACTATTTTGAGCTGCAAAATAGTTAAAAAAATAAACATGATTTTGATAAGATGGTCACCAATTTTTAATCCTGATAAAATAAGTTAATAAGTACAATAAACAGAAGAAAAAATAAATATGAATTTTATGATGCTGATCTATTTGTAATATATCTAAACTAACTCATTCACACAGAAATACCAAAAATACCAAATAGTAGTGAACTTTGTAAGATTTTTTCTATCTAAGATTTTAGATTAAGCGAACCTTTTCTAAGAAATTTCAACATAACCTTTAAAAAAATTTACTTTTTTATACGAAATAAATAAAAAACAGGGTATTTTTCGAAGGATAAGTTAAACATCATACTAAAGGCTATATTCTTCATTTTTCAATCGCCATACACATTGTCCAAATACAGTTTTTCGTGTTAAATGTACATACAATATAAGTATCATTTAAATTTACTAAGTAGTTAAGTCTTAACTTACATAAAATTTTTCGCAAGATTTTTTTTTGTACAAGAGCCCTAATTTTATGGTAATTTTTTTGAATATTGAATTTTGTTTAAAATATATCTGTTTCTTACCTTAGACTAGATTCTTTCTCCATTTTAATATTATCACATATAAAACTATCCTGTATTTATTAAACCCACCTACTATGGCCATTGGTAATAATTATTATTTGTTTAGTCTAGCACCTAAATTGGTAGTTAACAAAAAGTAGAGTTATGAGTTTTTTTCCTAAATTAGTATGTACCTACAGGCTTAAAAATAGGTTTGTTTTAAAGGTCTTCTTCGTGACTTGTTAGTATTTTCAAAATAGTCCAGGCAGGTTCTGTTTTAATTTGGACAATTTCTATAAGTTTGTTTTTTTGCTGGAATCACTGCAGGATGTACCTACCTTGTAATAATAGTAACTAGGTATACAGTTGAGTCCGCGAGATTTTACCCGTGCGTCATTAATACCTGGCGAGGTAAAACACATCCTTTTTATCTAAAATCATTCTCTTCCACGCATGAAACTAATGACAAACCAGCTGCCGCCTGTTATTAAGTAAAAACACATGTTATTTTTATGAACGATCTAGATTCAGTGCATTGAAAAGAGATAGGCACAAAAAAAGACGATTGGGGATGTTTTCACATATTTTAAGTACAATTTCTGACGTTTTGGTTTGTTTACTTTTGTGGCTGTCACTTTGTTGAATTTTTTGCTGTTATTTTGTCGACTTTTTGCTATTTAAAATTTTTTATAATATACAAACAGTTGTTTTCACAACTAATTTCATATTTGAGTTATAAAGGACACCGCACACATCTTATGGAAAATATAATGTCACTCAAATTCAATAAAACTTACATGAATAGATTCGTTTCAATGTAACGCACTTATTATCATTGCGCCAACTCTGAATTTTCAGTAATAAGAGCAGGAATTGATATAAATTAATCTGAAATCAAATGGGTAGGTACATAAGTTAGAGAGAGAAAAAATATTTTAAGATATCCAAATTATCGGAAGTTCATAAATCTTCTAAGATTATTAAGCCTCTTACCTTGTAAATCATAAATGACAACGCACTTCCAGTGACGCACCGTAAAACAAGGGTATTTAACGCACTAATGAGAATTTAACAGAATTTTATTTAATTAACACTATTGAATTACGACTTAAATTGCATTCTACTGTGTTTTAACATTATCGATCAATTAAAAGAAAATTAGGCAAATCGTTTGCTTTAGAAAGAATCAAAAGTTTTTGTCACTAGTCAACTTTTTCTGGTAATTATTATGAACTAGTAATTATTATAAAGGGTCGTTACGTTCCGCCAAATGGTTAGTTTTTGTCGAACTGTTGTTCTACTATTAACTATTTTAATTAGTGAAAATGCAGTGTTATATTTGTGATGTTCAAGTTCGTGCTAGAGGTTTTCGTCGAGTTGAGAACTTAGATAATCTTCCACCAAGATTTCAGGAGATTGCATTGGGTCGCCGCATGAACAACAATCTACCGGAAGCCAATTTTGATATTGGGATTGTGATTCACATAAACTGCTACAGATACATCATTGAAGAAATTGAACAAGGTAATGATGATAATGTGAATGCTCGTAGATTCAAGTGTGTATTACAAAGAAATAATTTATGTTTTGTATGTGATAGAGCTAGAAATCTTGAACGTTTGTCATTAGAAGCTAGAGTAGATATCTACATGAAACGAGAGATTTTTGTAGGAAAGGGTGCTTTATGTTGCAGTGATTACATAAATGATGACAGTATGCTAGATCATAATATAATAGAGAATTTGCGTGGTAATATGCGTAATATTAACTTAAGTCCGAAAGAAGTTTCAGAGTGGTTTCAAGCGTTACGTCTGACAGCAATTGAAAATACTACTAATCGTTTCGAGACAGACACGGGTATTCAAGAGGACGACTTCAAAGCATTGACAAACTTAAGCAAAAATAATTTTCAAGATCTTTATACTTATTGCGATGAGGTCGTAGTTTATGATAGAACTAGAGTTATTACTAAAAAGGATTTAATTACATTTCTTATGAAATTAAAATACAATTTAAGTGACGATTTATTAAAAATTTTGTGCTCATATTCTAGCAGATCCAACGTTAGTCTGACAATAACTGCAGTACGTACAAGTCTTTGTCAACGATTTGTTAGAGAAAATCTGGGTTTAGAAGCAATTGGTCGTCAAGAATTTATTAGAATCCATGTTACAGATTTTGCTAACTCTTTGTACAATCCGAATCCTGACAATCCTCAAGCCATTATTTACATAGATGGAACCTATCTCAAAATTCCCAAATCGTCTAATTTTCGAAGTCTTCGCCAAACTTACTGTCTACATAAGGGTTATCATTTAATCAAACCTGTTTTAATAGTCGGACCTGACGGATATATTTTGGACGTACAAGGCCCCTATTTTTCTGATTCAAGAAATAACGATGCTGCAATTTTACAACATCACCTTGAAGATGAGGAACAAGACGAAGTAAATAACTTGCGTAACTAGCTGCAACCAAATGATATTGTAATTGTAGATAGAGGCAATCGTGATTCTATTCATTTATTAAATTATTTAGGCCTAGAATGTCATATGCCACCACTTCTACCAAGAGGACAAAGACAGTTGTCTACTGAAGATGCTAATAAAGCGCGATTAATTACTAAAACAAGATGGATAGTTGAAGCTCGGAATGGACATTTAAAAAGTATTTTTAAATTGTTTTGTGGATTAATACCGGTCCATCATGTGCCTAATATTAGAATGTTTTTAAAAATTGGGTGCAGTTTAATTAATAAATATTTTCCACCTATTCAAATGCAAGGTGCAACTGCAGAATTGGCAGAAACAATGCAGGAATTGGCCGCATATGAAAATGTCGTAAAAGCTCGTGTTGAAGTTGACCGTTTGGACTTACAACGTATTCAAGACGATGCATGGGTGAATTTAGATTAACTTATTTTACCAGAATTTCCCATTTTGTCGTTACAACAGATTAGAGATTTGACTATTGGAATCTACCAAGTAAAACTTGCACCCAGTTACATTCAAGATAAATTACAGAAAGAAAACATTGAACATTTTACATTTCAAGCACTTTTAGAAGAACAGGGTCTTCTTAGAGCTCGTGTTTACTCTAGATTTCGTCAGGCGACTAAACATCAATTATGGATAGCTTTTCAACCACTCCATCTAGAAAATGACGGTGACAATATACCAATCGACGGCTACTACTGCACTTGCAAAACTGGTGCACGAACTGTTGGATGCTGTGCTCATGTTGCAAGTGTATTATGGTATCTAGGGTATGCAAGGCATGACGCAAATGTAAGGTATCCATCAACACAGTTATTAAATTCTGTCTTAGACGCTCCTAATAGAGACGTGCATTTGAATCAGTAATTGTTGACTTTTTGAATACCACAACTTGGTTTTCAATTTTTTTATATATATTTTTAATAATTAATGACAACATGGATTAGGCCTAATGGGGAAACCATGCAAAAAAAACGCGCCTTGCATTTTACCTCAATGGTGGTGGGGAAATGAAATGCATTATTTAATCGAAATTAGTTACAGATTTTATGTATACTTACCATACATAAATAATAAAAAATGATTAGTATTGCACAACATTTACACAGAAGAACCACTCACTAATGAATGCATTATTTAATCGAAATTAGTTACAGGTTTTATGTATACTTACCATACATAAATAATAAAAAAATGATTAGTATTCCACAACATTTAAACAGGCGAACCACTCACCATTGATAATTTTTAACGAAAGCCTATGTAATAATTAAATATTTGGTGAGAAGTAGGAAAGTATAAATAGTTTCACTAATCCGCTTTTAGGACCCGCTGGGTTTAAGCTGCTTTGAATAGCACCCTGAGTAATAGTGATTGTATCTGACATTTTTATGAACTCCCAAAATATGATTTTGATAAACTTTAATTGCAATTTGCGCCGTAATTAATCATAATTAAGAGTTGGCGCAATGATAAGATTTGATCGTTAATTTAAAACGAATCTATTCGTATAAATTTTATTGAATTTGAGTGACATTATATTTTCCATAAGATGTGTGCGATGTCCTTTAATGATAAGTTTATGTTAGTTTACGATAAATTTTGACAACGTAAAAATAACCTCATTGTTGACAAAGTTAAGGATTGCTTATGTTTAATGTTCCGCCAAAGTGAATAAAATAACAAAAATAAAATATGTTATCGAATTTTTTTATATATTGTTAATTTATTTATTAATCAATGATAACAAAAGAATTTACTAAGCTACTTTAAATGTAGCTGTAATTATGCATCAAAATTTTAAAGCAAAACTTAAATTTGACATTTTATTTATTTGATAACGTAAAATTTTATACTATAACCCGTGATCGGAATAATACCCACTTTCTGTCACTTACTGTTGCGCTTAGTAAATATCCGACTTTTTCGTATGCTTTAAATGGGTAGACTCGGGGACTCAACTGTATGTACCAGTCGCAAACCTTGTGCAATTTTTATTTAACTAAATGTGAAAAACGCTGGACGGAAGAGCCGCCCGATACCTTTATCGTACCGATCTATTATCGTTATCGTACTAGATACTGGCATTCTATAAAAATAGCAAAGTTGCTCGTTATTAGTGTGGCCTAAATGCAAGACCAAGACGAGACTTAGACAGTCTTGGTCTTGGTCTTGCACCAATACACCTGGTCTTGGTCTTGGTCTTGGTATTGCACTCCCAGTCTTGGTCTTGCAGCAAGAGTCTTGCAAGTCTCGCAGTTACCCACTAGCATATTGCTATTTACTAAATATTACTTTAGATCTTAGAGCAACGTAAACGTATAGGTACATTTTCAGCTTGACTTAACATAGACATAGTAAAAACCAACCAAATTAATAAATGTCTAAACAACTCACATTGGGTGGGTTTGAACCCACGATCTAAACTATCCCTACCTATAGTCTAACGTCTAACTAACTGAGCTATCTTCCATGTCCCACGGGAGTCAGTCTGTTTCTTAATAAAAGTTTGCATTTTGTGTTTGGTGTCCTTCGATAGATTTTTCAAAAATATTGAATACGTGTAATTTTCAGTTTTTCGATCTCATATTCTTTTCGCAAAATATCGTGAGGTTTACATTTGCAATTTAAAATTTACCCCCACCCCTCTCCGTGGGTGGTCGTGTTTAATATCATTCGATAGATTTTTGAAAAATATTGAACGTACTTTTTAATTTTTCGATCTGACATTCATTTCGCGAAATATTCGCTTTTTTGTGAAACTTTGTGACTCATTCATTTCCTTACGCCCCGCTCAAATCGTCTGATTTTTTAAATATACACTGTTTTGCATATACATACTAAACTTACCTTATCTTAATCTGACGATTTCGAGTTTTTCTAAGAATATATATTTTTTCGGGCCTCCCTTAACGAATTCCCCTGTATTAAAAGCTAATATATGGTAGAGGTACATTTACAGGGTACAAGGTTTCTCCCCATGTGATAACCTGACGCGCTCCAGTAACTGCAAAAATCCCCGCTTGGGTTCCCCTACCATTAAATGCATAATTTTATTTCAATTTTTTATAAGATATATTTTTGCTTAGAATATTTTTTTCGATAAAATACTTACTTTTTGAGTCATTTGCGCAAAAACTGTCGAAAAACGTGTTTTTTTTTTGTTGAAAAATGAACATATTCAGTCGCAAAAAGCTCGAAAAGTATTGACTTGGTTTATTTGTAGATGAATAAAATAGAAAAAAAAAGTTGCTTAGAATTAGTCAGTTTATTCAACGTTGACTTATTTTGAACCTTTGTTTTTTATCCCACCAAGAAGGGGTGAAAGGTGAAACTCATCCCCAGGGCAAAATCACACATGCATCGGCCAATATCTCTTTTTTGACGTGTTAGCTACGTGTACGCAAACATGTCAATCCAAAATCCAAGCGGTTCTTTAAAATTTCAAGGTTTTGTAACATTTTACCGTGAGTAAATGGACTAGACAGGGTAGCCGGGTATTATCTTATCTAGTGCTTTTTCAGCAAAAAATTTTGTTTGGCCTATTGATCTAATATCTAATTGCACACTCTGCAAAAAGTTTATAACTAGGACGTTTAGTCTTTACGATAGGGTATTATTCCCACTAACTGATAAGGAAAAACAATTGAGTGGTTGTCCATAACAGTGGATATGCTATTAGTATTATATTTTTATCAACAAAGGCGACTTAAAAGTTTCAATGCGATATTATTATACTGTCTGCGGCGTCACACAACACAAGCGATTATTTTATGAAAGGTAGGTATTCTCAAAATCTAGTACAATTACTTTCGGAGCGAAGGCGTTGTCTGATATTAGGAAAGAATGAAAATAATATTTAACTTTTACATTGTAATAATTGACCTCTGAGTGTTCTTATATGGATATTTTAATTCGCTATATATGTTTGTTAATCAGACTGCTATTTATCACTAAATGGGCATTTTAATGAGTGGAACACGTAGAACATGTGAAATGACAGGAATTATGACAGGTGACAAATAGCAGTCTGATTTTTGCATGAGCGTTTAACGAAAGGGTAACAAATCAATTGGAAGTTCTGTCGGACAAAATACATGTGACGTTTTCGTGGTCTGACGTTCCAAATTTTTAACCTGTTCCACAATTAAAACTTCCCCTGTTCCGGTGTTCCCATACATCAAAGTTTGTCCGACTAGACACCCTTAAGCTATTAACAAATTTTCAGCTTGCTATTAATTAACTTTTTTTTAATACGCGGGATCCAGTCCTATATTCCCGAACTAATATATTCCATAAACCGACACTCAATCCTAACTGAAAGACGCAAGAGTCTCGCAGGCTTAGTCTTGTTCTTGCTCAAGTCTTGCACGGTCAGTCTTGGTCTTGGTCTTGCTAAAATAAGGCGGTCTTGGTCTTTGTCTTGGTCTTGCTAAAACGCAAGAACAAGACCAAGACTGCAAGACCAAGACCGATTTTGGGCAACACTACTCGTTATTTTGATATTTTAGGGACACCTTGCATACTTGATGATATTTTATTGTTCTACGCATCATTATTTCCTACAAATTTTATAAAACATTTTGTAAAATTTTCAATAGATTTTCAGAAAATGTTCGATGCCATATTTCGGGGAACACACTATAAGTTATTGCATAAATCAATACCATATTAGCCATACTTTCATTTCAAACAAGTTTATTTTTCTGAGAAATAAATAGTTTACATGATATTTGCATTTAATTCTATTTCTGTTACGCCAGTCAATGCGCGAGAGTAAGAACCGGACATTACCTCCGAATTCTATCCTACTGCATGGATTTAATGAAATTTTGGGAGTAGCCTAGTGGAAAATTTTTTGGTTAAAATAACGACGCAAGTGGCTAGAGAACCTATTTCTAAGCAAAAACTGTTATATAATTTTTTTTTTCGGAAACTCGATATTTTTCTGTTATTCGTGGGTGAAAATTGGCCATTTTCATTGAAACATAAAAAACACATTGTCGAACGGCTTTTTGCGAATACCTTAAAAACTATGTATCTAACTAAAAAAACTATATAGGTAGGTAAAACATTTTTGTAGCTTATAAAAAGCAAAGAGATTCGTTCATTCATAAATCTTCTAGTCATAATAAAAAAGAGATATTGTAGGTGAAAAGAGTTGGCTTTTTTCGTGCATACTCAAATCGGTGTAATCAACTTAATATAACAGAGAAACGGTCGATTTTAGATGTATAATGCTACCAGTAACTTTTGTAGTGCTTGGAAAGACCTTTAAAATAAGGAATATTGAATGTCGATTACATTTAAACTAAGCGAGCTATGCTGCAAAAAATTGATTACTAATGCATTTTAAGAAAAAATAAGAATTATATTTACACCATAATTCAAATGCATCGAATTTCTTTTACAATACCTTTTATTATAGTGTTATTTCTTTGTTCAAAAAATGGGATGAGTTTAAAATGAATGGTTTAAAAAAAATAAGATCAAATCATTGAGCGCATTTTTTAATTGTCTTAAATCCATTTTTAAATCCATTTTAAATTTTTCTCCATGTAACTTGAAAAAGATAAGAGATACAGTAATGAAAAACCAAAAAAAACATTTAATCTAAAGAAACCCTACATTTTTGTATGGTATTTTTTGTATCTTTTATCATTTTTGAAGTACATGGAGAAAAAGGACGATTTTTAAGAAAATTTCAAAATGCGCTCTATAATTTGATCTTATTTTTTTTCAAAAACATACATTCTAAAACCGTCCAACTTTTTGAACATAGAAATATCACTATAATAAAAGGTATTGTAGAAGAAAAGCGATGCATTTAAATTCTGGTGGATGAGGGGTTAAATATAGTTCTCATTTTGCCTTAAAATACATTAGTCATCATTTTTTTTGCACCATATCTCGCTTAGTTCCAAAGGAATCGACATTTAATTGTACTCGTTTTAAAGGCCTTTTCAAGAACTACAAAAAGTAGTGGTAGCATTATTATACATCTAAAATCTTTCGTTCCTCTCTCATTTCAAGTTAAATACACCGACTTGAGCCTGAACCAAATAAACAAACACTTTTCACCTACCATATCTCTGTTTGTATTATAACTAGAAGATTTACAAAGGAACTAATCTCTTTGGTTTTTTATAATCTATAAAAATGTTTTACATAGTTTTTAGTTAGATGTAGATTTTATAAGGTATTCGCAAAAAACCGTCCGAAAACGTGTGATTTGCCAATTTTTCAACTACGCATAATTCAAAAAGTATTAAGTTTTCAAAAAAAAAAAAGTATAAAACAGTTTTTGCTTAGAATAGCTGCTCTAGCCCACTAGCCCACGTAGATATTTTGACCAACAAATTTTCCACCCCCTTGAAGGGGTGGTAACCGCCCCCAAGATAAAAGCGCCATAGTATAGGGCAGATTTTGCATAGGGCAGACTTTGCTTCTTGAAATATTTCCTACTTACTGTGAAAATATCAAGTACATCGATGTAGTAGGACGGCATTCGGAGACAAATACCCTCATTGACTGCCCTATAATATGGTCTGCTATGTCATGATCGCGTGAGAGAGGACACAAGAGACTAGCAAAATTTCTATTTACTGTAACGTTTCGAGTTTTGGAGCTACAGCAAGGACTTTTATGTCATTGGAAAGGTAATTTTGCATTCTTTCAAAATATGTAAAAATATCCAGGGTATGTCTAAAATATTAAGAGGTTTTTTTTCGTTTCCAGTTCAACCGGAAGCCATATTTTGGGTAAAATTTATTTTGATAATAGATAATAAAGTACTGTATCTTTCTGCCAAATTTCAAATTTCAGTTTCTATCACAGATGAAGTTACGGGCACTCGAATATTTTTTTATAAAAAATTTATAACTCTCCTCCCATGGGGAGTTAAGTTGTCTGACTAATGTCATTCAATTAACCGATAGGGTATCAAAAATATATCAAAAAAAAAATTCTTTTGGCCATTTTTGAGAAAATATAGTTCAAGTTTTTGTCAAATTTTAAGTACGATATATTCGTCCCATTATAGGCTACATAACGACCTTTTCAGATTAAACTTATCTTAAATAACTTTTTAGATAGGTAAGGAAATGTGCCGAGTGGGTCGTCGGCCATATTGGCCACCATTTTGAATACGAAAACGTCAAATTCCGTATTTCTATTCACTTATCGCTAACTTTGCATTAAGTTTCATTCGTTTCGGTCAAAATTTGCAAAAATTGGCCCTAAATAACCCCCCTATTTCGGTCCCCCTTTAAGAGATTTTTTTAAGAGCTTATTAGTTTCTCGACAAAATTCTTTTAAACTTACTCATACCGAATTTAATCGAAATTTAGAAAAAGTGAAATCTGAAACTCTTTTTGCACGATCCTATAAATTCATCTATTATACTACGTAGATATGTATGTAGTACGATAAAGTAAAAATCGAGAAAATTACCAGGGCCACCTTCATAAAGATGAGAAAATTCTTCTGTAATATGCATCAATCTACGATTAATAATCTAAGATTAAGATTAAGAATCTAAGATTAAGACTAAGAGGCTACGTTTTTACCACGCTATTATACGGTGTAGAGGCCTGGACTCTCAAACAAAATAACATAAAATATATTTAAAGTTTAGAGATGTGGTGCTACCGTCGAATGCTGAAGATATGTTGGGTTGGAAGAGTCACAAACTTGAAGTAATACGAGGGATAGGAAAAGGCCCAGAAATTTTGTTAACGATAAAACGAAGAAAAGTCGAATATTTGGATCACCTGACGAGAGGACATAAATACGCATTACTTCAAAATATATTGCAAGGAAAAATAGAAAGAAAACGAAATCCAGGACGTAGAAGAATGTCATGGTTGCGGAATTTGAGAGAGTGGCCTTCATCACTAATGACCTCTTCAGGTCAGCTGTAAACAAGGTCAGGATAGCCTTGATGATTTCCAATCTTCTATAGGAGTGGCACAAGAAGAAGAAGAAAAAATCGAAAATTTTTGCATTTTGCAGCAATTTTTTCGGTGGCCTTATTACCAGAATTCCTCTAGGATTAATCACTCTTAAAATTTAGTATTTTCGTACTAGACAGTACCTTAAGCAAATATTTGCAGTTTAAATCTGTTAATTACAAGTGGTAGAGTTAAGAAAATGTAGTGTAACTTGGCTTTACTTACTTTACTTTACTTTAATCCTCTTGATTCCATTTGGAACCTAGTGCCTCTACAGTCCACCTCCATTATTCTCTGTTTCTGGCCAGGGGTTTCACATCTTTCCATGTTAACCCGTTATCTTCTAGCTCTCTGGTAATATTTCATTTCGAGGATATCATTGGTCTGCCTTGTTTTATTTTTTAATTTGGTTGGTAATCCAACTTGTTTGGTTATTTTATTTTCATTTTTCCTTAATGTGTGTACAATAAATTTCCATTTGCGTCTGTTTATCGTTTTGGCTACTGGCTTTTGATTAGTTTTTCTCCAAAGTTCCTTTTTACTTATTCGATTTGGTCAATATATTTGCAATGTTCGTCTAAGGCATCTATTTACAAATGTTTGGACGTTTTGCATAATCTTTTTCTCTAATTTCCAAGTTTCTGCTGCATGTAGGAAAATGCTCTTTACATTTGTATTTAATATCCTGATTTTGGTTTTGGTTGTTAATTTATTGGACTCCCATGTTTTCTTTAGCAAAGGTATATAACGGACTCTGGACATTAGTTATCCTTCCATTAATTTCTTCTTCTATTCCACCGGTAGAGTCAATTATGCTTCCCAGATAGCAAAACTTCTGTACATTTTCAATTTCTTCTCCTTCAATGAATATTCCCATTTTTTTCCGTATTTATCTTCAGAAATAGGTATATATATGTACACCGTTATTAGGCGTCAACGCCCTTTGGTAGGGATCTATGGGGAGTATCACCAAGCCGCAAGCCCTTATCTCTTGCCGTACCGCTCCTCCATAGGCCGATCAGACGCCAGGTATTCCAGACCAAGTCGTAGATTCTATTGAATTTTATACTACCGACGTTGGCCTTTTATTATTTTCATGACCTGGATGAGGCTCGAACCGACAATCGCAAATCCACTAAACTTGTCGATCGACTGCGCCTCTTCCAACTGAGCCGTCGTGACCGACATCTTCAAAAGTATGTTTAGTTTTTCTTGTGTTAATCTCTAATCCTATTTTTCAAGCTTATTTTGTCACCTTTTCTGTTTTTTCTGCATATGTTGTCTTTTTTCGGACACCAGACATAAATCATCCGCTAAGTCTAGATCTTTAAGATGGCCGAAAGCTTTCCATCTAATTCCAGTTTTATTTTTCGTTGCTTTCTTTATGACCCAGTCGATTAAGATCAAAAATATGGTTGGAGATAAAATACACCCTTGTCTAACTCAGCTGTCTATGTTGATTGGTTCTGTGAGTTTCCAATTGTGCACGATTTTTGCGGTATAAAGGTACGATTCCGAACAAGACCGCAAACCGCAAACTGCAAACCGCAGACCGCAGACCGCAGACCGCAGCGACAGACCTACTGGTTCATAAGGTTTCTTATGAGGTTGATGTCGAGTAGAGCGGCACTGTCGCCACCGCACGCAGAACGTCGCCACCGCAGACCGCAGGACTGCACCAGAACCAGTAGTGTCGCCGACCGCAGATCGACGACACGTATTTTTGCTGTTTCCAAATTGACTTAAATTGAAAAGAATTGAATTTCTTTTGAAAATGAGTATTTTAAATGAATAAGAAGGGCAATTAATTAATTGTTTAGCAAAATATTAAGTTATTTACGAGGCAAGCTTGCTTCAAATTGTTTACTTTTAAATAGGGACCTAGTTGATTTCCTTTTTTTATAATGCAAAAGTAAAAGATAGTCGTCATCTTCTTCTTCCATCAAAAGATATAACATTAATTCATCGTTGTTCATTGCGTCTGACATCCTACTTATACGACTTTTAATATTATACTATTATAAATTCCCATCGTGCAATGCTGTTGTCGATATTATGTAGATGAAGTGCAGTTCTGCTCGGAATTGGTCTGACCGCAGACCACACTGTCGCTGCAGTCTGCGGTTTGCGGTCTGCAGTCTGCAGCCTCTTTCGGAATCGTACCTTAATTTTCATAGAACATTTTGATAATTCATATGTGTTTTAATGGAATTCCATATATCTTTAATATTTATCACATTTTTTCTCTGTGAATCCGGAAAAGGCTTGTCTAAAGTCAATGAAATTTATACAGATTTTGCTGAAATTCTATTGTTTGTTCTACAATGTCTCTTAATGTGTCAATATGATCTGTGCATGCTTTATTACTTCTGAAGCCCGCTTGGTTTGGTTTTAACAACTGATCGATAGTTTCTTTCATCCTTTCTAGTATCATCCTTGCCATGATTTTACTCAATGTAGATAGTAGATCTGCAGTAGAACTTGGCTGCTATACGTATGAAAACCGGTAAGTCTGACGAAATTGTTTTCAAACAGTTTTATTATACCAACGATATAAAAGAGGCAAAAGCTTGAACACAGATCGCTTAATAATAAACAAATAAAGAAATTTTGCATAATATATTTATTTTACTAGTTTTTACATTTCTTAAACTACTAAATAAAGTACAAAAGACCAACCAATACAGCCTATAACCGCGCTTATGGGTAGTGAAAAAAAATATAAAACCAGTACAAGAATTACAAAAAACAAAAACTATTGTATCAGTTTTATCTAGCTCACTGACTTGATATATAAAGTTCTTTTTATTTAAATAGTATGTTATTTGTTAAATAAGAGATTCAACAGCTAATTTAAGAAGAGTACTATCCTATCAAATTTTTTTTTTATATTTATGACCTGAGAAAATTGGAATTTCATACTCTAACAGTCAAATAAAAATTAAAAGTCAAATTACAATATGTGGTTTTAGTCTAATATTTAGAGATTATTTATTTTTCACAGTCATCAAGGGCAGCCATGTCCGTACATTCCATAATCTTCTTTACCTTCTTTAAGCATTCTTCATCCATGTCATCGAACGCAGCCATGGTTTTCTTAACATTCAAATTTCCTGACAATGGAAAACAAAATATTAAATTGTGAAGAAGAAAATAATTACACTAACCGTCAAAAATAACCGTACATCTTGTATTCTTTTGAATTTGCAGAAATTGTCAATCTTGGACCACATTTTATGAAAGCTACGGTGACTATTTCATTCATAGGGTATTCTGACCAATAGACTACAGAAATCAAAATTAAACTGATAATTTTTGCTAATTTCCCGTCGTCAAGTATATTACGTCAGATGCCCTTCGTTGCTATGAAAAAATACATTCAGTGACATTAATGACAATTAATGTTTTAAAAATTATAAAAGTGATGACTTTCAACCGTCAAATATTTATAATAACTGTGTGTTTAATTGTACTAATTTGTACTTACATAAATAACTTACAATAAACTCAAACAAACAACAATAAAATTTTGGTCTTGAACAGTTTTATTCATGAAATAATCGCAACAACTTGCACTCGATCTCTAAAATTATTATAGAATTTTCCCTCGTGACAATTTGATATAATTTCACTCGCCTTCGGCTCGTGAAATTAAAACTGTCAAAGTGTCACTCGGGAAAAATTCAATAATTTTAGAGCTCTTGTGCAATTACTACTGAAAACTACCTTTGATGCAAATAAAACAATATAATTAACGAAAAAAACTCGTTTATCAAAGGATTCTCAGCAAAAATCCAATGCTGAAAAATCTTCCAAGAAAATTCAACCAAATAATAATGTTGCAATAATAGTATAATAATTAAAGACCCTTAGAACTTCTTGGAGCCGATTTGGCGTTCCATTCAGCATCTCCTGGATATCCAATGGGGGGATATTGTCCCACTCCTCTATCGCAGACGTCTTAATCTCTCCGAAGGATGTAGAGGCTGGTACTCTTGCTCTTGCCCGTTTTTAGAGGTTGTCCTAAATGTGTTCAATTGTCATGGTAAAGCTTGAATCTCGACCACATTAAGGTACAGCTTGTCAAATATACGGTGACACTTAGCGATTTTTTCCACTTGCGTAGAGTCTGGGTAGATTATCGGAGAATGGGCCATTTTTGGGAAAAGTTATTTACCAGCAATTTTATTGCTGGAATCGAATCTTATGATTGCACATATTAATAATATAGGTATGCAAAGTCCACAAAATGGCGCCCGAAAATCGTGTTATTTCGATTTTTGCTATACAGGGTGTTTCATTGGGAAAGTAACATACGTTAACTGTAGAAAGAGGACACTTAGTCGATCTCAAAAATACCATACTTAATGGATCTTACTCCATTATTAACAAAGATACTGGGTGTTTTACCTATTTTGCCATTTTCTTAATTGGTTCATAACTTTTTAATCACACTGTATATTTATTTTATATTTGGCACGCAAATTATTTAAGGTGTACAATAAATTAATCTATTTACAATTGTACAAAATCCAGATCCGGATTAAAAAATATTGGAAAAACCTTCCGATCCCAAAACAACACACTATACATTAAATTTTTTTAAAATGGATTTTTCAGTTGAAAAGAGGATGAAAAATAAATTCAGTGGTATAATTTAAATATTCGGCAAAATGATTTTTCTGGTGAAATTTTGAATTTGAATTCGGAAATTAAGTGAATTGCGAGAGCTCTAAGTAGAAAAAAATTGAAATACAGCTTACAACTTGTCAACCTCACTGTATATTGATTTTATATTTAACACGCGAATATTCTTTTTAGACCGGCCAGTATCGTCGCCCCCGCTAGCGAAATTATTCCGATTCGATTTTTTTGCACAAACTTACTCAAAAAGAGGTCCTTATAACATATCCACAGGGTGCAGGGCGGTGCCGTGGTCGAAAAATTGTTTAAACAATTTTTTTTAAACAAATTCACAAAAATAATTTTTTCATTTCGAACAAAATTTTTTTAGATAAATTGGCTTATTCTAAGCTAAAATGTTCTTCTGTTATTTTTTTCTAAAATTGATTGTTTCGAGTTATATGCGATTAAAAATTTGAAAAATGTGAAAATGACCATTTTCCAGGCCTAATAACTCGATTAAACATTATTATTATGAAATTCAAAAAGTCACCAAATCAAGTTTCAAATCCCTTCTTCAAGGTCCTGAAGAGATTTTTGTCATTATTTTATTAGAAAGCTGTTATTTTTAATTATTAACAATTAGCGCTATAGCCCAGGATTTATCGTCGCCACCGTTAGTGAAATTATTCCGATTCCATTTTTTTGCAGAAACTTACTCAAAACGAGGTCCTTATAACATATCCACAGGGTGCCTGGCGGTGACGTAGTCGAAACATTGTTTAAACAATTTTTTTTAAACAAATTCACAAAAATAATTTTTTCACGTCGAACAAATTTTTTTTAGATAATTTGGGACATTCTGAGCAAAAAATGTCTCTTGTGATTTTTTTCTAAAATTTATTTTTGTCGAATTATACGCGATCTATTATTTGAAAAATGCGAAAATGGCCATATAACGACAAAAATCAATTTTAGAGAAAAATCACAAGAGACCTTTTTTGCTCGGAATTACCCAAATTATCTAAAAAAATCGTTCGCAATAAAAAAAATTTTGTGAATTTTTTTAAAAAAAATTGTTTAAACAATTTTTCGAGCACGGCACCGCCCGGTACCCTGTGGATATGTTATGAGGACCTCGTTTTGAGCAAGTTTCTGCAAAAAAATGGAATCCGAATAATTTCACTAACGGGGGAGACGATGCATCCTGGACTATAGCGCTAATTGTTAATAATTAAAAATAACAGCTTTCTAATAAAATAATGACAAAAATCTCTTCAGGACCTTGAAGAAAGGATTTGAAACTTGATTTGGTGATTTTTTGAATTTCATAATAATAATGTTTAATCGAGTTATTAAGCCTTGAATATGGCCATTTTCGCATTTTTCAAATTTTTAATCGCATATAACTCGACAACAATGAATTTCAGAAAAAATGACAAGAGACCATTTTTGCTCAGAATAAGCCAATTTATCTAAAAAGATTTTGTTCGAAATGAAAAAATTATTTTTGTGAATTTGTTTAAAAAAAATTGTTTAAACAATTTTTCGACCACGGCACCGCCCGGCACCCTGTGGATATGTTATAAAGACCTCTTTTTGAGTAAGTTTTTGCAAAAAAATCGAATCTGAATAATTTCGCTAGCGGGGGCGATGATACTGCCCAGTCTATTTAGGTGTCCAACCAATTAATTTATTTACAATTATAAAAAATCCAGGTTCGGTTTAAAAAATATTGTGTAAATATTCCGACCCAAGAAAACACCTTGTATAATAATTTTCTTTAAAATGGATTTCGCATTTGAAAAGAGGATGAAAAACAAAATTAGTGGTATACTTTGAATTTTCGACAAAATTATTGTTCTGGTAAAATTTTGAATTTGAATTCTGAAATTATGTCAATTGCGAAAGATCTTGTAGAAAAAAATAAAATGCGACTTAATTTTAATTAATACCATTATTTAATCTAAATTGGTAAAATGTTAATATTTTAGTGTTTTTTTATTATGTGTGAAAAATAGTTTTTGGCGAATATTCATCTTTCAATAATGAATAAATAATAAAGGGTCAATAAAAAATACATCACTTTAATCAACAAAATAGATTAAAATTATTACAAAACAGCGAAAATTTGCAGCATAATCACTATCCAAAACTAAAGTATTTATTCAAAATTACCACCATCAAAAATTATTTTTTTTTATACGTAGGTACGGTAAATATTTGTAGTTAGGTACCTAGCGTCATGTGTAGTGTGTACTGTGTGTGTTGAGTAAGTGTCTTGTTACATTGCAAAGTCGACATCATTCTCTTTGCAAAGAGACGCTAATTGTATCCGAACGTCTGCGGTCCCTCCGGTGAGTACCGATCCCACAAGGACAGAAACTATTTTCATTTATTAATTTATAATAAACGAAACATTTCTGACCCTGGTGAGATTGGAACTAACGACCATTCGGACCTTTCGATCCAAAGGTAGGCGCGCTCTTACCACTGAGCCAGAGAGGGGGTCATCAAAAATTATTGTTATGTGTGCAAATGTTAATATTTTAGCAATTTAGGTTAAATAATGGTATTAATTAAAATTAAGTCATATTTTAATTTATTTTACTTTGAGCTTCGCAATTCACATAATTTCAGAATTCAAATTCAAATTTTTACCAGAAAAATCATTTTGCCGAAAATTCAAAGTATATCACTAATTTTGTTTTTCATCCACTTTCAAATGCAAAATCCATTTTAAAAAAATTTAATACACAAGGTGTTTTTTTTTGGGTTGGAACGTTTATACAACATTTTTTAATCCGGACCTGGATTTTTTATAATTGTAATTAAATTAATTAACTGGGCACCTAAAAGAATATTCGCGTGTTAAATATAAAATCAATATACAGTGTGGTTGACAAGTTGTAAGCTGTATTTCAATTTTTTTCTACTTAGAGCTCTCGCAATTCACTTAATTTCAGAATTCAAATTACAAATTTCACCAGAAAAATCATTTTGCCGAAAATTCAAGGTATACCACTGAATTTAGTTTTTTATCCTCTTTTCAACTGAAAAATCCATTTTAAAGAAATTTAATGTAGAGAGTGTTGTTTTGGGGTCGGAATATTTTTCCAATATTTTTTAAGCCGCACCTGGATTTTTTACAATTGTAAATAAATTAATTTATTGTACGCCTTAAATGATATTTGCGTGCCAAATATAAAATAAATATACAGAGTGGTCAAAAAGTTATGAACCAATTAAAAAAATGGCAAAATAGATAAAACACCCAGTATCTTTGTTATTAATGGAGTAAGACCCATTAAGTATGGTATTTTTGAGACCGCCTAAGTATCCTCTTTCTACAGTTCCCGGAAAATGCTGGTCTTTCCAACAAAATCTTTAATTTTGAACTAAAATTTTTGAGATAAGTTTATCACTAATTAAATTGTCAGTATAAAAGCTATTTCCGTATAGATTATAATTCCAGAAGCCGATGGAAATTCAATGAAAAGTTTAGCAACAATTGAATTGTTAATTAAAAATTTACGGTCGCTATAATAACCACAATAATTACGATACATAAGAATAACTACGATTTTTGTATAAAAAGACACTCTACCTATCCAATGTACTTTACAGAATTGAAATTGGAATATTTAAGCGGCCTCGGGAATATTTTAAAATTATAAACAATTTTTTGGCTTATAAACAAATAGAATATCTAGGGAAGTATTCAATTAAATCATGAAAACGGTTTTGGAAAAAAAGCAACAGGACGCTTCTTAAAAAAACGTTTAATTGTGATGAGTGGTTCTTGAGGTACAACCGGTCAAAGTTGACCGGCATTTACGGCAAAGATATAAAAAATAGGGTCATAATTTTCGAACCATCGCCTTTTTATTTCGGTCCTTTTTCTCCACACCAATTTTCATATTTTTAAAATACTCATAACATATATTATTATAATAAAAACTATCGATGTTACGAGTAAAAATTGACAAAAATAGCAAAATTCCAATCAAAAATTAGGTTGGAGGAAATGTAATCTCAAAGTTCAAAATAGGTGTACGTTAGTAAAATGCATTTTCTCGGCTTCCCATGGAGCAATTTTCTTCATTATTTTTTTGTTCTCAAGTAACTCGAGTAGAGCCGTCTAACTAACGCATTATTGAATGTCAAATTTGCTTTTGTTTTGTTATAATAAATTAATTTATTTATTATAACAAAAATTTTTAATTTGTTTAGATAAAGATTGTTTAAATTATTATACAGCTTTCAAATGAGAATATTTGTGTTTTTAACGTTAAAAGGTACACTTGTAGTAAGTTTATCTAAAAAAGTCTACAACTGGAAAAATATGTAATTATATCTTTGCCGTAAATGCCGGTCAACTTTGACCGGTTGTATCTCAGGCACCACTCATCGCAATTAAACTTTTTTCTTTTAAAAGAAGCATCCTACCGATTTTTTCTAATACCGTTTTCATGATTTAATTTCATTTAATATTTCTTGAGACATTTTTTATAAGCTAAAAAATTGTTTATAATTTTAAAATATTCCTGAGGTCGCTTAAATAGTCCAATTTCAATTGTGTAAAGTGCATTAGATAGGTACAGTGTTCTTTTATACAAAAATCTCATAGTTATTCTTATGTATCATAATTATTGTGGTTATTATAGCGACCGTAAATTTTTAATTAAAAATTCAATCGTTGCTAAAATGTTCACTTAATTTACATTGGCTTCTGGAATTATAATCGATACGAAAAGATCTTTTATATTACCAAGTTATTTAATTATTAATAAATAATTACTTATTTAAATTTTAGTTGAAAATTAAAGATATTGTTGGAAAAACCCGCATTTTCCGGGGAAAATTGTCGTCGAAATAAATCGGGAAAAACACGTCTCTAGGCAGAATTTAATTACGGTGAATTTATATTTGGGTAGTTATTTGGGAAAACGACTAAAATCCTTTATAAGATGTATATTTTTAAAAACCCCTAAAAAGGGCTACATCACAGAACTAGTTTTCGATAGGATGACCACTCATCATCAGTGCTTACGTGATCTAACATGCTAACCACCAAAATACAATATAAAAATATATGGGCAAAAACCCTTTAAAATTGATCCGTCATGGAAACATAAATAAAATATTATGTGAACTTAAACATGGATGTTCAAAATATTTCATGTAATATGCTCTATGGGCCATTTCAGGAACATACGCCTGTTTTGGATTACTTCGACAACGAATATTTTACTGTGCAAAATAAGAAGTACGAAAGTAAATGTCGCTAATAATTATTCCAATAAACAACAATGTAATTTGCAATTTACTTTCGTTTTTCTTATTTTGCACAGTAAAATATTCGTTGTCGAAGTAATCCAAAACAGGCGTATGTTCGTGGAATAGGGTGTAGATACCATTTGAGCACTAAATCGACTTGTTCACATGTTGACTGTGTGGTGGTCACTTGCCACTTTGGTTGGTCATCCAATCGAAAACTAGTTCTGTGATGTAACCTTATTTAGGGATTTTGAAAATTATACCTTTTATAAAGGATTTTATTCGTTTTTTACTATTTAATAATATCAGTTTTTAAATACCTATTTTTAAATGTGAACATTGTGCTGTGACTAGTGATGTGAGTTGTAAAATTACATAACTTACGTTACATAAATTACACGTAACTTACGGTAATATTACATGATACCCGTAACTTAATGTAATTTATGTAATTTTTGGAATTTACGTAATTTATGAAATTTAACGTAACTTATGATAAATTTACATAAATTACCGTAATTTATGTAATTACTGGTAAAATTACATATATTATGGCAACTTATGCGCGCGCAATTGTCGTAAGTGCGGTGCGCCGGTGCCGGCGCGCGCGAACCAGTGGGTGCTATTACGCTCGTCGCTCGTTAGTCGTTCCTTAGTCTGAGTCAGGCAGGTTATGTTTACATTTCTGTTATTGTATGTGTAATGTGTATGTATAAGTTAGTTTTCGACTGTTCTTTCTCTATTCATTCACGCAGCGTTGGTTACTTTACATTTATTTATAAGGAAGCACAGAAACTATAAGGTAAGAAATATATTATTTCTACAAACAGCAAAACACGTGCCGGTGATGTCCATAGCAACCTTAGATTGGGAAACACAGGGGCGGGCCTATCGCATATCGACTGTACGTTAAATCTAACGCGCGTCATTTTATATGTGGCTACAGTACTTAATTCTGAATTCGGTTTACCAAGTTTTATTCGATTTTTTAGATTAGTTTACTGTACAATAACTATAAGAATGATAGGAGCAACGGGGTACTTGTGCATGTAGCATGTGTAATTGAATTACACTGACATAACTTACTAAATAAAAAATTTTGATAACGTTGAGGGCAAAATAATGTAGTTGTCCGATCCAGTATTCTGCTTATTCGAATTTCATTAAATTGTTACACAGATTCAATTTTAATCTTTCTTCTATTTAAGGATGCCTAACAATTTTTTATGCCCTCGTGCCCATCAAATACTTTGAAAAATAATGTTTTTTCCCTTCTTAATGTTTAAGTCTACCTGAATATTTTTTTTAGGTCATAAAACATGGTGAAACGTAAGACAGATATCTGGCTTTATTTTGAAGTGTTACCTGCGGGTTCTTCTAATCAAAAGACCATAAATGTGAGGTGTAAATTTTGCAAGAGTGTACATGCAAAAAATGCTACAAGAATGAAATCTCATCTTCAACAATGCACTTATGTGCCGCATATGATAAAACTTAAATTCAATATTTTAACTCCAAAGTCAAAGGGGAATCACTCTAAATTTCCATTTGAAACATCCATGAAAAAGATCACATCGGCAAAATTGGATAACGATAACACTGATGCTGCTTGTACATCATCAACGGTTTCCACAGCATCAACATCTGCTTCTGATAACATTCATGTGGAAACACCTGTTTGCACAAAAATCAACAGAATACAATCATTTTGTGATCGAATGACACACGAACAAAATAACGAATTGAATATTTTGCTTGCTAGAGCTATTTACACCAGTTCAGCACCACATTCAATTACCGAGAATGAAGATTGGAAATTGTTTTTTAAAAAAATTAGACCTTCATACACCTTACCATCGAGATATATGTTATCAAATCGTCTCCTGACCGAAGAGTACGAGCGAGTTGAAGTTCAAGTTAATGATAAAATTAAGCAAGCTGACAATTTATCATTGCAATGCGATGGTTGGTCCAACTTGCGAAATGAAAGTGTAATTAATTTCATTGTTACAACACCCGAACCGTTATTTGTCAAATCAGTACTAACAAAAGCAGAGAAGCATACCGCAGAATATATAACAAAATTAATGGTTGAAGTTCTGGAGGAGTATGGACCTAAAAAATTTTTCGCTATTGTGACTGATAACGCAAAGAATATGAGGAAGGCTGTGAGACAATGTGAAGAGATGTATCCCCATCTTGTATCATACGGCTGTTTAGCGCACACATTACATTTATTGTGCAGCGATATTTTGAAATTATCTTCAATAGAGACACATTTGTCACATATTATACATATCGTTAAAACTATTAACCAGTGTCAAGTACTGAGAGCTCAATTCACAGAAATAAGAAATGAGATGAAGTGTGGAGTGTCTCTTAGCCTACCTGTAAAAACAAGATGGGGTTCACATGTAAAATGTCTTCAAGATCTGACTAAATGCAAGTCCGTCCTACAACGTCTAGCAATATCTCCAGATAAAACAATTCAAGATAGAATACGCAGCGCAAAAGCAAATTTACTTGATGAAGGATTCTGGATAAATTCTAGCGCTCTTGTTGAATTGCTTAAGCCAATTACTGAAGCAATAACACGTCTTGAAGGAGATTCTTCGTCAATTCATTTGGTTTGTGAAACTTTCGCGAAAATCGGTAGTAACATATCTACTCATTTAGAATGCGTGAAACTAACGGATTGCGAAAAAACAGAAGCGATGGATAAATTTATATCAAGGAAGGAATACGCCCTTCAACCGATCCATTTTGCCGCAGACTTACTAAACCCTCGGTCTGTTGGTGCAAATTTATCATCAGCCGAAAGGATTGAAGCGATGAAATACATTACTACTATGTCAACCACGACCACGATAGAGATTGGTGATGAAGGAGTGTCAAAGATTACTGAGGATTTAGGAAACTATTTAGCTAAAACAGACTTTTTTGGCGAAACATTTTTATGGAACATACTCGATAATGTCTCTTTGGTTACATGGTGGAAAGGATTTTGTGGACATTCATGCCTCTCCAAAGTTGCAGTCAGGATATTGACAATGCCGTGCACTTCTGCGGCAACAGAGAGAAGCTTTAGCTCCCAGAGCAGCATTCATACGAAGAGAAGAAATCGCCTAACAACTCAAAGGGCAGCAAATTTAAATTATATACAATATAATTCAAAATTGCTGAAACGTTCACGACAACATCACATACAAAGTCAATATCCTATAGAAGAGACTGTACAGAACAACGTTTCGATAGAAGGTAGAAACTTACAGAAGGAGATAGAAGTAATTGAAAACCATATTTCCGAAGAGGAAGAATTAGACGAGGTAATTTTAAATTTAGGCATTTTTTAGATATGTGATATGTGCATGTGATATATGCAGTTTGCTTCTTTTCCGATTTTCCAATGCATTCCACCGTTTTCGAATAAAAAATTATAAATCTTATGTTTTCAGACAATATCATCATGGCATTCAAATACAACAGGAAATGGAAATTCCGACGATGATTTTAATTTTGCTGACTTTGCAATGACCGATGATGAAATTGATCAAAGAATGGAAACTAGGGAACAGAGACCAGCACGCATTTTGAGACAAAGCAAAGTGAACATTTTAGAAAACGTCTTAATGAAATCGGTAAATTAGTGTAAACACATACATATTTATTGTTTATATTCCAAAATTATCAATTTCAGGGTAAAGGCACAGAACAACCCCAAAAAAAAACGGAAGTCGAGAAGGATACTTCAGATGCCGAAAACAAGGTAGTTAGATCTGTATATATTATATTATAAACCCATTATTTTTACTCTCTATGTTTACACTTTCCTATTTAATTTCAGGATGCAGTTCTGGATTTGCCGGAGATAAAAAAAATTACACAAGGCTCATTGGAAGAGCAAACAATTGAAACTTCGACGTTTTATAACAAGAAGGTCTCCAGTTGTCTGCGAAAAAGGAAGTTGTGATTTATAAAAGCCGCTTAAAACAAAACTAAAGAACCTATGTTTTCATTTCTTTATTATTTGTATGTATTTCTTATCCACTTTTCTTTATTTCATAAGTATGTAGTTACTTTGTGTTTATTATATTCAATATGAATGCAAACAATTGATTTTTTAATACAATGAACATAAATTACATAAGTTACATAAATTACATCTGGTTTGTAATTTTTGGGTAATTTTACACGTGTAACTTACAATTTCTGAAATTACACGTAATTTCACATCGCTAGCTGTGACTGAACAAGACTGACGTAAAAAATTCGAACTGTCGAATGAGTCTTGACTCGACGCTACTCGACTCGACTGGACGTGATTGGGTCAGTGTGACAGCAAATAGACGCAAACGGCCTCGTTAATTCAAATGGACTTACCCAAGTTTTTTTATGTATTTTGACCCGTAGTAGAACACGAATTTTTTGGGCAACAGTTGATCTGGATGTCGATAAGTTTGTTATAAACAAAGAACTTGAGGAATTACATAACAGCGATTTTTCGCAAAACAAAACTTTTGTATTTTTTGGGTGATTCTCAGCAGTCTTACAAGTTTTTTCGTAGGATGCATAGTTTTAGAGATAAACGCGGTCGAACTTTCAAAAAATCGAAAAATTGCAATTTTTGAACCTGAATAACTTTTGATTAAAATAGCCCAGTAAATGAACGGGAAATTTGGCGATACCGTGTAATTTTCAGGGGCAACTCCGAATTGCATGAACATTTGGATTTAGGTACTACTTACCCTCCACTTCAAAGTTGAAATTGTGCCGTTGGTTGCTTTTACTTGGGGGGTGACAGTCACCCCTTCTCGGAGGTGAAAAAACATACGTTCAAGATAAGACGGGAATTGGATAAATTGACTGATTTTAAGCAACTTTTGTTCTTTAGAGTATTTTACGTAAGTCAATACTTTTCGAGTTATTTGCCATTGAAAATGTTGATTTTTCGACAGAAAAACTACGTTTTCAGACTGTTTTTCGCAAATAACTCAAAAAGTAAATATTTTATCGAAAAAAATATTCTTAGCAAAAGTGTAGCTTATAAAAAACCCAAAAAAAACGGTGTATCAGTAAAGTCTATCAATCAAATAAAAACAAAGTTGTAGCTCATGGAAAATACGTTCTTATTCGTCTAATTCCAAATCGAGTATTTCAAGGTGAAATCACCGAAAAATTAAGCACTTTTCGGGAAAAACCCATTTAAACTTTTTTAAAGTGTTTATAAAAAGCTTTGTTTTAGTTGTTAACAAAAGATTTAGCATTAAAAATAAGCGAGTTACGCTCAAAATAAAGTTGGCCCTCTTTTTTTTTTGTTAAAAATCATGAAAATCTCGCCGTGTTTAGCTCCCCAAATGAAATTCATCGCTACCGCTTTAGAAACAATTTACTTACCTATCTATTTTTTATATGATCTGTCAGTCTCACCGGTTTAAAGTGTTTATTTTTGAAAGGGTTATAATTGAGAAAGCTTGAATGGGCCACTAATCACGAGTGTATGCAAATTTTGAACACCCATATCTTAACCAATTTTTGTCTTACGGAGAAACAAAATGAAACTAGCATATTTATAATAGCAAAACCTAAATTTTTTTACTCTTTAAGATTTTTCTTATCACTAATACTTTTTAAGTTATTTTGAAAAAATGAAATTTTTCAAAAATTTTTAGAAATTTTTTTTTACTATAAAACCAAATGTTTTCAAAAATAAGCACTTCAAACCAATCAAACTTACAAATCATATATACAATACACATACAGTTAAAATAGATGGTAAAGCCAAATGATTAATTTCATTTAGGGTGCTAAATAGAGGGAGGTTTTCACGATTTTTTTTAAAGAAAAAAGGGGCCAACTTTTTTTTCAGTGTAACTCGTTTATTTTTGATGCTGTACACCTTTGTAAAAAAACAAATAATAAGCTTTTTTTTCGATACTTTAAAAATGTTAATAAGATTTTCCCGAAAAACGCTTCTTTCTTCGGTGATTTCGCGTTGAATTATTCGATTTGGAATTAGACGAATAAGAACGTATATTTCATGAGCTACAACTTTGCTTCTACTCAATTTGTAGAGTTAACTGGTACACCATTTTTTTTTTCGTTTTTTTATAGGCTACACTTTTACTTAAAAAATTTTTTTCGATAAAATATTTACTTTTTGAGTTATTTGGGAAAAACGGTCTGAAAACGTAGTTTTTTTGTCGAAAAATCAACACTTTAAATCGCGAATAACTCGAAAAGTATTGACTTCGTAAAAAACTTTATAAAACAAAAGGTGCTTAAAATAAGTCAATTTGTCCATTTCCGGCCTTATTTTAAACACGCGTTTTTCACCCCCCGAGAACGGGTAAATGTCACCCCCCAAGTAAAAGCAACCAACGGCACAAATTCAACTTTAAAGTGGAGGGTAAGTAGAACCTAAATCCAAATTTTCAAGCAATTCGGAGTTGCCCCTGGGAATTACACTAGAAAACGGTCATTTATTGGGCTAAAAAATAAAATAGCAATTCTGCTTACTGCATTTGAAAGCTTAAGTCATATTCTATCGGTTTTGATTCTTTGCATTGCTAAAAATGAAGTTTTTATTTGTTAAACAAAGCCATAAACACATAGTGTTACCCGTGCCCAATGCATGCGTTTTAATGTATAGTTTTACAAAAAGAAAACCGCTAAACGCCGTAAAAATGAGTGGCGCATACAATATTCCAGCTACAAAAGGTCTGATATGAATATTACGTGGCGCGACAATGTATTTTCATTTTGATGCAAAACAAAATTCTAGTTTTATTTTAAAAGAATTTTTCATAATATTTGGCCAATTTGAAGTAAAACGCGACACAAAAGAGTAACTTTGATACAGTTTGAATTTTGAAACTCTTTGTGGCGCGTTTATTCAAGTTTAGCAAATATTACGAAAAAATCTTTTAAAGTAAAACTAGAATTTTGTTTTGCATCAAAATGAAAATACATTTTCGCGTCACGTAATATTCATATCAGATCTTTTGTAGCTGGAATATTGTATGCGCCACTCATTTTTACGGCGTTTAGCGGTTTTCTATTCTTGTATCAGTAATTTTTTAAAGTTATTTATAAATTAAATGTATAAAGTTGAATGCAATGTTTCTCGAGCTTATAAATGGTCGCCTTTGTCGGATTATCTCCCAAATGATTTAGTGTCCATCGAATGTACACTAGATATTTTTTCTATTCGAAATAGATTGAAAAAAATATTGGGATGGCCGGTAAATGAACTCGGATTGCCCGTTGCCAGATCAAATTAGCGTCGCAACCACTACAACTACATAAACCATTTAGGGAATAATCGTTAATTGGATTATTCTTTTGCAGCTTAATAACTTCTAAACGGCTTAAGCGATTTTGTTCACTAAACATGAATTTGAAACGTATTGGCAAGTAGTATCGTATACATCTAAGGTCAAGTATGATAACTGAAGATATATACCGCCAAAAAACATGCCGTTTTGTACCTAACAAGTCCTATAGCTGGCTTATGGGTAGTCAAAACTCACAATCTACACCGGTTCTGAATCGGCCCTCACCCCCTCTTCAAACACAGAAAAAAAATTCAAATCGGTTTAACTTTTCCACACACATACATACATATCCACAAACATTATCCCTTTTTTAAAT
The DNA here is from genome assembly GCF_917563875.1 of Diabrotica virgifera virgifera. Classification (NCBI taxonomy): domain Eukaryota; kingdom Metazoa; phylum Arthropoda; class Insecta; order Coleoptera; family Chrysomelidae; genus Diabrotica; species Diabrotica virgifera. The sequence continues at coordinate 193,493,834 of NC_065445.1, forward strand.
CAAAATTGAGTCATATTTCTGAGCTCGGTAACTTTCGAACGGTATAACCGATTTTGAAAATTAGACATGCGTTGGAAAGGTAATGATCGCTTCTATTAGAAGCCACAAAGGTTGGAGTTAAATTTTCGGAGTTTTTTGGGCGTTTTGGGGACAAGAACGAAAAACAGACCCTAAATAAGAAGGGCTGTAAAATCCACACCCTTGGACCAAAATGGATGGCTGACATATGAATGGGTGAGTCTTTTCCTGAACTTTAAGATGGTATTTGGCCAAATTTTCAATTCAGTCAGATTTAGAAAATCGAAAATTTCGTGTATATATAGTGTCGCGTGTAGGGGGTGTAGGCGTGCGCCACTGGCGAGAACTGCCGTTCTCTGGCAATATTTATATTTAGTCCGTCCGCTATAACTTTTCCCATGCGGTACGATTCATTTTCAATCAAATTAAGTCAAAACATACATTGAAACGAACGTCTATGTGTATATACATTTTGTATACTGTATACTATATACTACACATATCGGCGTACGTTTCACTTTCTGTTTTGACTTAATTTGATTGAAAATGAATCGTACCGCATGGGAAAAGTTATAGCGGACGGACTATACGTAATCAACGTAGAAATTGTCTGTATGCGTGCCTACTCGTTCGATTTCAAATGGGAAATGCATTGAAAATATCATTCAATCACTATGTGTTTATAGCTTTGTTTAACAATAAAAAAATTAATTTTTAGCAATGAAAGTAATCAAAACCGATTAAATTTGACTTGAGATTTCAAATGCGGTAAGCAGAATTGCTATTTTATTTTTCAATTAAAAGTTATTTGGATTCAAAAATTGCAATTTTTCGATTTTTTTTAAGTTCTACCGCGTTTATGTCGAAAACTATGCATCCTACGAAAAAACTTGTAAAAACATTTTTTGCTTAGAATGACCCAAAAATACAAAACAATGTGCTAAAAATCGCTGTTATGTTATTCCTCAAGTTCTTTGTTTATCGACCTTCTCGACATCCGGATCGACTGTTACCCAAAACATTCGTGTTCTACGAGTCAAAATACATGAAAAAACTTGAGTAAGTCCATCTGAATTAAGAAGGCCGTTGTACTTCCACTGGCGACAGGACTAAATAGGAAAAGATAACCAAACCGTTGAGCTTCTAAGTCGTATAAGACTGAATTGGGCATCCTTCGGCAAGCTAAACCATATTTTTAAATCGTCTGACATACCAATATGTCTTAAAAGAAAACCATTTAATAGTGTGTTTTGTCAATGTTCACTTTATGGAGCGGAAACGTTGACCATGACAAGGAGAACAGTGCAAAAGATCCGTGTGTCTCAAAGGGCGATGGAGCGTGCTATGTTGGGCGTTTCAGTATGAGACAAGATGCTAAACCCCCAGCTACGACAGAGATCAGGAGTGGCTGATGCAGTAGAGATAATAGCAACACTGAAATGGAACTGGGCAGGTCAAGTGGATCGAATGACAGATAACAGAAGGACAAAGCGGATATTGGAATGGTGACCAGGAGATGATCTTTACCGAAGCAGAGGTCGCCCACTGACACCTTGGACCAGTGCCGGATTAACCATTAGGCAAAGTAGGCAGATGCCTAGGGGCCTCGGCTCCAAATGGGGCCTCGTAGGGCCCAAAACGAGAAAATAATAAGTAGATTTAAATAAAAATTAAAAATATCCAGTGACGCAATACCATAAAAGTGGTGGTGGTGGACGTATAAAACTACATTACAAATTACAATGCACTTTTTTGTTCACATAGAAAGCCTATGTTGTGAGAATAAGTCGCTAATTAATGCCGTTTGGTAGAAGGAACAGTACTGCCTTTCAGTCTGCACGGTTTCTTAAAAAGGTAGTAAGAGCAAGAGCAACAAATGAGTCAGCGCCCCCTCGCTACCCTCTCCTTCATTACCTATGCCTTTCGATACATGTCAGGCAAATACAATGGTCTCCAGGCTCATTTATCTAAGATTAACAAACTCTTGCAATTTACATTTCTTGTTCCGCACGCTTGCTTTAGTTGGAGTAAGTGCTACTAAAAGTTGTTTTGGACCCGTTGGAGCAATATTGTGATTTGGATTTGGTCAGTCCGTGTACAACTTTTTTCAGCCTCTGCCCACCGTTGGGAACCTATGATCAAATTCTTAAATTAAACTTGTCCTTAAAACAACAAGCAGCACAAGGTCTGATGGAACAAGAGCTTTGTCCAAAGGTTACAACGCGATCAAATCTGCTCTCATACTCTTGCTGAAGACCCTAATTAGTAATTAGAAAGCTGAAACAGTTCATGAGGCGTGTTTGTTGAAAGAAATGTCAAAACATAAACATTCATAATGAATGAGTTTTTGGCAAAAATTTTAGAACTTATCAACGCTGTCAGTAAATCATTACAGATAGAAGAGATTGAACTTGAAACTGTAGTTTAGCTTCTAAATTCACTTTTGGAGTTCTTAAAATCCCAAAAATATAATTTTGCTTACTACGAGCAGAAGTTCTGCGATCTAGAATGCTCTGAATATTCCGACGAGAGTAAACAAACGCGAGCAGGAGAACTACATTTTGATTATTTTTTCTACAGGGTGGAGAAAAGATAAAGGTTGAAACGAAACTACGAATTTTGGATAAGCTAATTAATGAGCTGACTCGGCAGTTGACAGCGTACGAGTCAGTGAACTCAGTATTTGGTGTTTTGTGTGTTTTTACAAAACTGAGTGATACTCAAGTAAAGGATTGTGCTTTAAAACCACATGAAAATTATACTGATGATATTGAACCTGAAATTTAAGATGAACTACTACAGTTCAAATATTTTATAGTCCATCTTCAGCACTTGTAGCGAAAACAATTTAATCTTGCTTCATAGTCTTTTTGGGTTATTTATGAGAACAAATTCGAATCGAACTTTCAAAATTTGTCAGTAGCTTTTAAGATTTATGAAAATTATGAAATATATGCTATATTCAAAAATGAAAATTATTAAAAACTATCACCGTTTAACAATGGCACAAAACAGACGAGCATTTCCCTCAATTATGGCTGTTGAGAATGATGTGCTCGAAAATTTAGAATTTGAAAATATTTTATGTAGTTTTGTTTCTACGAAACTCAGTTGCTTTAGCTGCAGAAAGTTGCTTTATAATTATTATAAGGCTTTGAAAACTCAAACTAAATTTAATGCATATGTAATTATTTATTATTATATTATAATTAAGTAATAAGTAATAGTATATTATTCAACGAGCATGTAGTGATGGGTATTCCTCACAATGATGAAGTTTGCGAAACCAGCCTTCGGCTCGTGTCGTAATTCATCAGAGTGAGGAATAGCCATTACATGTGAGTAGAAAACTATACTTTTCTACGACCTGCTTTCTTTCATTAGTAGAACAATTATAGTACTTTAAAATTAATCGTTCTTTTATTGACAATTATAACAAAAAAAACTAAAATAATTTTTAGTGCTTTAAAATTTAAAATATCTTGGAATAATTTTTGTAATTTAAGCAAAATTATACATATAAATTTACAGTTTCTTGACTATTTCTTTGTATTATTTATTCAAGCAACACGTTTTGCAAAATGAAACAAAAATTTAAGTTTAATTCTACAAAATGTCAACTAACATATCAAAGGAATACCGCTCGGAGATGGAGGGGTTATCCGAGGTTTTGGAGGCAAAAGACAAAAGTTTCCTAAGGGGTCTCCTGGCATGGGTTGCCTAGGGGCCTCAAGATTCTTAATCCGGGACTGCCTTGGACTGACGATCTAAAACGTTGTCATAGGAACTGGGTGCAAGAGGCACAAGATCGAATCAGATGGAAAATGATGAGAGAGATAAATACGACAGCAGTTGACAAGCGAAGATTGAACGAGGATCCATGTCAAATAACAAAATCGCAATTCTTATAACCAAAAATTTGTAAAAACAAATACCTAAACCTTTTACCTTTGCTATCAATGAGTTCCATGGAAACGAAAATGCATTGAATATAGCAGTATCCTTGCTCGTCGATTTCTTCCTCTGATTCTTCCTCAATTTTCTTTACTTTGTCTGGACTTATTTTCGTTTCTTTGATGCAGTAGTCTTTGATGGTTACATTTGTGGGAGGGCTCTCGGGAGCAGCAGCAGCACACTAATAACAAATTACATTGTATAAAGTTTTCCATTTTAAAATTTAATTTAACCCATTCGCTGACGATCACGTCAGCGCGTGATATGGTTACTTCAATTAGGTGCCGTTTACAGATTTGGCTCCTATAGTCCAGGGTAATAAGGTTTTTTCCATGACACTTGAACAGCCAGGGTACTTAAGCGTTTTTTTGACAGGTAATACCTATAAGAGCAAATTCTATTCTATACTATTTCCTGCGTAAAGTCTGGCGGCCATTTTTATTTATAAACAATTAAGTGTCAAAAAATGGCATTTTTCACTTTTTTTTTAAATCAATGGAAAACAGGGACACTTATGGCTTTTTTAGTACAAATATCTTCGAGATTATGGAAAAAAATTATACATAAGTCAAAAGATGACGCTAAAACCATTCCACAGGTGTTAAATGAAATAGCATGAGCTATATTTTCAACTTGATTTAAGAAAAGTGAATAAAAAATGCATTTATTAGTAATAAATAATTATGCAAAAGTATCGTAAACCTTTCCTTATAAACTTTCTATTTTGTTATATTAAGCCAGGAACCGAAGCTTTTCACCTCGCAATTTTTACAGAATGTATAGACTTGCTTGAAAATTTGAAAATAAGTAGTAGATAGACCAAGGATCAAAATCTATATGATGCCGACAGGCGCTTTTACCATGGGGGTGGTTGTCACCCCATCACGGGGGCGGAAATTTTTTATTATATTTTGACCGCAATAGTTGATAAAAACATTCATTCTAAGAAAAAAATGTTCTATATATTTTTTGATAAAATTAACAGTTTTCGATTTATTTGCCATCAAAAATTTTAGTTTTATATCGAAAAAATCAATGTTTTGATAGGTATACTCATTTACGATTCACTCAATTTTTGCCGTAGAAAAAATTTTTTCACACCAAGTTCTTGAGAATTGAATAACCTACAATTTTATATTGAAACATATTTTCGTATCTCTGATGCTAATCTTTATATTCTGAAGAAAATGGCATTTTTTACCAAGCTACAAAAATTCGTTATTCGCTTTTAACTCCTGTTTTTAAAAACCAATCATTCTAAGCCAGTCAAACATCTAGAATCTATTAATAATACATAAATAAATAAGAATGAATAAGGCCAATGACTAAAAACACCGCTAACTTACATTATTATGTTTCCAATTGGATTTCTCCTTTTTTTTTTCAAAAAAATATATTGATTTTTTAACCCTAACATTTTAAATTTTGATCCTAGAAGTTTGATAAAAAAGAATTTTTTAGGTTTTTATAAGGTCTATAAGGCTATTAATATTAATTATTGTCAAAATCCTCAGTCGCAAAAAGAGGTGACTTTAAAAGGGTTGGTAAAGGTGGTTTTTGCATATCATTACAAGTTTTAATTGTCGATAGCTCACTCAATTTTTGCCACAGAAAAAATTTTTGCAAACCAGGTTTTTGGAAATTAAATCGGCTACAATTTCATATTTGAACATTTTTTCGTTTCTCTGATGCTAATCTTGCTATTCTGAAGAAAAAGCAATTTTTCCAAACTTCAAAAATTCGTTATTTGCTTTTAACTCCATTTTTTAAAAAATGTTCATTCTAAGCCGGTCAAACTTCTAGAACCTATTAATAATACATAAATAAAAAAGACCAAATAAGGTCATTGACTAATTTTAATTAGGGTGGTGATTGGGGGGTTGCTTCCAATCACTTTTTCGCTGAAAAAATGGGGACTGACATTCTTTTCATTATAAGTTACTTAATTTTTAAGCTAGAGACTTTTTTTATTTCTGGAGATAGATATTTTTAATACTTTAAATTAGTTTGAACAAGTTGTCCTCGAAAAATGCATAGTTTTCTCGTCTTTTGACTTTGAAACTACAATATTTAGCATTTGACGAAGAAGAGCTAACATATAATAAAGTATAGCTCGATTGCTATTGGTCTTAAAGAAAGTCTAGTGTTTATTTGTTCAAAAGGTACATTTTTGTTAAGTAAAGTTGTTTTGATAAAACGGAAACTTTTGGAGTTATTAGCAGAAAACTTATTAAAAACATTGATTTTTTCGATATAAAACCAACACTTTCGATAGCGAATAAATTGAAAACTATCAATTTTATTAAAAAAATGTATAGAACATTTTTTGCTAAGAATGAACGTTTTTACCAACTTTTGTGATTAAAATATAATAAAAAATTTCCACCCCTGAGATGAGGTGGAAACCACCTCCATGGCAAAAGCGCCTTTCAGCATGAGATAGATTTTAATCATTGGACTATCCACTACTTATTCTCAATTTTTCAAGCAAATCGATTTATTCTGTAAAAATTGCGAAGTTTTGTCCTATTTTAAGCTTCATTACTTGGACTATATACGAAATTATACATATTTATTACAATTTTTTATCAATTATTATATAGATAACATTACTTGGTATTTGTGCAGTTAAAACAGGGTAAAAAAGTTAATTTTTTGGAAAAAGTTATTCAAAAAGTTTATAAAGGAAAATTGACGATACTTTTGCATAATTATTTATTACTAATAAATGCATTTTTTATTCACTTTTTTAAACCATGTTGAAAATGTAGCTCATGCTCTTTCATCTGACACCTGTGGAATGGTTCTAAGGTCATTTTTTTCTGACTTATGTTATTGCAACAAAAATGCTCTCTGGGATAAACAATTTGAATAAAATTTAAACAATTAAATTAATCGCTTTGAAATTTTTATCACATATTAAGCACCAAAGAACTCTCATTTGACAAAAATTTCAAAGCTGTACACTAATTTTTACAACAGTTATTAAGGAAATATTTTTTTTTTGCAATTCCGATTTTTTCGCAATTATATTAACAATAAATGAGTATATCAAACTTTGTAATACGTCATTTTAAAGCTTTTTCCATAATCTCGAAGATATTTGTACTATAAAATGATAAGTTTCACTGTTTTCCGTTGATTTGAAAAAAAAGGGGAAAATGCCATTTTTTGACAGTTAATTGTTTATAAATAAAAATGGTCGCCGGATCCTGCGCAGGAAATAGTTATAATTTGTTCCTATATGTATTACCTGTCGAAAAAACGCTTCAGTACCCTGGCTGCTGAAGTGTCACGAACAGGGTATATTTTTGTCTTATTACCCTGGCGTACTAGACGAGTTCCATGATAGGCAGCGAATGGGATATAAAAAATTTAAATATTTTTTAAAGTGCACGCACGTAAAATATGGAAACACAAAGATATCTGTGACACAAATGGTAGAACGTGACATTTTGATAAAAAACCTAAATTTCTACGGAATTCGAGTTATTTCTTTGAATTGGTTTCAATCTTACTTGGAAAATAGGAAACAACTGGTTAGAGCAAGTTATAGAGATTCTAGTCTCAAAAACATTGTACGTGGGATACCTCATGGTTCAGTATTGGGTCCTCTTTATTAATGACATCACTAGTAAAATTGATGGAAAAATTTTTCTTTTTGCTAATGATACCAGTATTCTTTATTTTTACTCAAATATTGCAACTCTCCATGCTACTATAACTTTGGATATAGTCACAATAAAGACCTAGCTCGTTTCTGATTTATTCTCTTTTAAGGGAGATAAAACAGTAGCACTATCCTATAAAGGAGCTCTTTTCTTTAACCCTTACCACTTTTAATAACAACCAGATCACTACCGTTGATTCTGTAAAATTTTTTGGTTTTTTGTAAATAAAAACCTTAAAATAAATTGTCGCTTCATATCCATGTAAGTAAAAAACTTTTCTCATCTTGCTATGCAGTAAGATCTGTTTCGACGGAAATTAATTTAGCCACTTCCAAAATAACATATTTTTCTTTGTTCGAGTCGCATCTTCGATATGGTCCTCCTTTTGGGGGTTCTGGTACAGCTGCCCAATCCGCTGTTTTTTTTAGTTACAAAAAAGAGCAATAAGATATGTGTTTGGCCTCAGAAAAATAACTTATTGCAGAAGCTACTTCTACGATCACGGGATTTTAACACTTCATTGTTTATATATTTTAAAAACTGTTTGTTTAGTTCGTAAACATCTCCATGTCTTTCCAGCAAGATCTAATTATGACTATTCCACCAGAAATTCTACTTTTGCTCTCTATTGACCTCTGTCCACTATCATCCACTGAATTAGTAAAGAAACCTATAATATATTCTGCAAAAAGCTATACAACCATCCCTCTCCACAACTTAAATCTGCAACATTTTCCGCAAGTTGCTTAAAATGACAAAATCCTATCTATCTAAAAGAGCATGTTATTGTGTAGAAGAGTTTCTTAATCAATAACCAAGAAATTACAGTACCCTTATGTATGTATGTATATATATTATATATATATACATATACATGTATGTAGATATACACAAACAACAGTGCAGGACTTATTGTGGGTAATCCTCTAAGCCCATTGCTATCAGATATATTTATGAACCAGCTTGAAACAACAATTTCTAAACATCCCGTATTTAAATAGTTCTTATATTGGTGGAAATACGTGGATGATATACTAGTATGCTTTACAGGAACTATCAGGCAACTTGACCAATTTCTATCATACATTAATTCACTTCATAGTAATATTGAGTTTACAATAGAAACAGAACAGAATAAGTCCATAAACTATCTAGATGTAACAATTACCAGACTACACAACAAACATGAGTTCTCCGTATATCATAAACCTATCCATACTGATACAAATATACACAATTCATCATCCCATCTTACACAACACAAATTAGCAGCCTACCATAGCTTGATACATAGACTGAGAGAAATTCCCATGTCAAAAAATAACTTCGAGATAGAACTGAACATCATTAAACAAATAACAGTAAACAATGGCTATAACGAACAAACAATTAACAAAATTTAAAACCAAAAACTCCATAAAAAAGCCCTGAAATTAGTTTATCAATTAAAACGCGGCAAATAGATGATACTCGCTAGCACATACCGCTTTTTAGTTGAGTACTCTGTAGATACCGCATATTAATTAAGCAACTATTGAAAAGCATATACGGCATATTATAGTTTGTTTATTTTGGTAGTAAATAAAATGATACGGCTTTCAGACATTGCAGAAGCATAAATAAGGTCACAAATAAACCACATATAGCAAAAACTCGATTTCCAATTTTTTGCAGATACCGCGTTTTAATTGAGGACGGCAGTATAACTGAACTATACAGACACACTGATGAATCAATTAAAGTGCTTGACACACTTTAAAACAAATTTCATCCAGAACGGGGTATCAACAAGGATGTATAAATAATATACGTTTAGCAGATGACACAACCCTTTTTGCAAATAGTCAAGTAGAGCTGATTTATCTTAAATGACTGGTCGAAAACGAAAGTAAAATATTATGTCTGCAATTAAACATATCAAAGACAAAGATCATGATAGTGGATAGACTACATAATCATCCAGACATAACCATAATTGACCGGTTTCAGGTTGTAAGTTCATACTTATATCTAAGATCATTGATCACAAACACAGAGAAACCACAGGAAGAAATAAAACGTAGATCTGATCTAGCAAAAGTTGCCACAGCAAAAATGGCGACAACATGGAAGGACTGTCAAATTTCAAGACCGTTAATGATAATGTTGATCACCTGCTTAATATTCCCAATACTGACATAAGGATGTGAATCTAGAACCCTGAGACAATCGGACGAAGATGGATCAATCAAATTACAGGAGTATGCAAAAACCTATGCATGAGTTACAAGAAATGACCGGAGACAAAGATCTTTGGAGACGGACAATACACGACATCACGTCGACCACTACACTCCCTCCGGGGGATCAGGATGGAAGAGAAAGAATGGTTAATATTGACCACTAAAATATTATTATGTTGCATTTGCAATAAAAATCTATAAAAAAAAAAAGATTGTAAGACATACCTGCGGGCATTTAAAAATACGCATATTTTCGGTAAAGCTATAGCTTATAATTTAAATATAAAATTTTAAATTGCTGGTCTATATAATACACATAACATAACCAATCTTTGTTACTACATATATTATATGGGATGCCACAGTTATCTTTATGTTTTCATTTTTTACGCTTTCTGCATAGGCTGTATACGTTTTTTGTAAACAAAAAAAAAACTCAATGTTATGTTTTTTATACAAATATTATGTTTATTATACATTAAATTATACTATATCATCATATATACTATAGTTGAACCCACTTATTAGAAAAGCCTTCGTGCCAAGCAAAAGTATTCCTATAACCAAGATATTATAATAACCGATAATTGGTGGCTAGTAGAAACGTTTCGGGGCCTCAAATTTCTATTCCTTAAAGCGGGATGTTCCTATAAGGGGTATTCTAATAAGCGGGTTCTACTGTATATCTATTTTCACTTGCAACTTAAAGGAATAGGCGTAAAATTTTGCGCCAATGTGTTTTAAGTGCATTAACTTTTTTTCAAATCCTGAGAAAACTAATCAAAATTTTTAAAAAATTTAAACGCAGCATGAAAGATCACATTATTACCGAGGGCCAAAAGTCCCTTAGAATAATCAAAAGTTTCTTTTGAATGAGATATTTGAAATTAAAATCACTCTAAATTTTCTCTTTTTTTTACCCCTGTACCTTATTAGTAAAATAAACATTAAGTACTTATAGAAGCTTTCAGGGACTCTCGGCTCTCGGTAATAATGAATAATGAAATCTGTCATTCTGAGTTTAAAGGGCCTAGCCGGGTAAGATGATGAAAAGTGCCAACTCGATTTGAATTCCATATAGGTCACCGTTTAGCATATATAGTGAAACTAACTTTCTGAAATTTTTAACCCCCTAGGTGGTTATGTGACCCACCTAGAGCCTAATTAGGGTTTTTATGTTTTTATTTTTTATCTCAGCCGCATTGAGAACTAGCGAAAAACTTTAAATAAAAAAGTTGTAAGCTTTAAAAAATTCTGTCCGAAAATTTTTTTTTTAATTTTTGGCAGGAAATTTAAATTTTAGAACGATTTTAAAATTTTAAGTGACTATAAAAAATAACTAAGACATTCGTTTTCACGAAAAAATATATAACGTATATTTTTGCATAATGTTTCACCCTGAATTTTTTCAAATTTTTAAAATTGGTGAAACGCACCTTTAAAAATAAAAAACCGCATTTTTTCGGTATTTTGTTTCATTTTTTGATACAATTTTATACATATTTTTAAAAAAAGGTAACACCGTCACCAGAATAGGTAAAAAACTGAAGAATAATTGGGGTTTGCTTAATACAAATTTTTTGTAACGCCATCCATGTTCTAGATACAGGGCGTTGAAGAAAACAAAATTTTACACATTCTTTACGATTTTGACGAAACTACTGGCACCATTGTAATAAAACTTGGCGAGTTTTAAGAGACAGTTATTGTGCATGTTCTGACATACAATTAAGGATTTGATATTCATCATTGGCGAGCATAGGGGTAATGGTCTGAACTTTTCAAAGAAAAAAGATAGTACGCCACTGACATATTTCAAATTAACAAGCGTTTTTGAAATCCCCGTTTAATTTGTGACAAAAAATCTTTCCTCCTATTTTTTCATACGACGCGCCATTTTTATTCAAAAAATAAAACATCTTAACACTTACAAAGTATTCGAACTTCTAGGTTTCTACATCTATGTACATAACTCGTACATCCATTAAAAAAACTAATTCGAATACTTTGGAAGCGTTAAAATATTTTATTTTTTGCAGCAAAACGGCGCGTCGTATGAAAAAACGAGAAGATAGTTTTTTATCGCAAATTGAACGAGAAATTCAAAAATGATTGTTAGTTTGAAATATGTCAGTGGCGTACTATCTTTTTTTCTTTGAAAAGTTCAGACCATTACCCCTATGCGCGCCAATGATGAATATCAAATCCTTAATTGTATGTCAAAACATGCACAATAAATACCTCTTAAAACCCACCAAGTTTTATTACAATGTTGCCAGTAGTTTCGGCAAAATCGTAAAAAATGTGTAAAATTTTGTTTTCTTCAACGCCCTGTATCTTGAAAACGGATGACGTTACAAAAAATTTTTATTAAGCAAACCCCAATTATTTTTCAGTTTTTTACCTATCCTAGTGACGGTATTACCTTTTTTGAAAAATATGTATAAAATTGCATCAAAAAAACGAAAAAAAAAAACGAAAAAATGCAGTTTTTTATTTTTAAAGGTGCGTTTCACCAATTTTAAAAATTTGAAAATATTCAGGGTGAAACATTGTGCAAATTCGTGAAAACGAATGTCTTAGTTACTTTTTTATACTCATTTAAAATTTTAAAATCGTTCTAAAATTTAAATTTCCCGCCAAAAATAAAAAAAAATTCAGACAGAACTTTTTAAAGCTTACAACTTTTTTATTTAAAGTTTTTCGCTAGTTCTCGATGCAGCTGAGATAAAAAATAAAAGCATAAAAACCCTAATTAAGCTCTAGGTCTAGGTGGGTCACATGACCACCTAGGGTACTAAAAATTTCAGAAAGTTAGTTTCACTATATATTCTAAACGGTGACCTATATGGAATTTGAATCGAATTTGGGGCACTTTTCATCATCTTACCCGGCTAGGCCCTTCTTCAAAAATACTTAGTTGGCAACACATTAGCACGAAATTTTGCGCCTACGCGCTTAAGCGATATTTTGATTATTATTCAATGAATATTCTGTACTTACGTATCCTTCCAAAGCAAAGCTTGCTACTATTACAAAGGCGATTAAAAGTTGGTTGTGATTCATTGTAACACTCCGTATAGTACCTATTATCGAAACTGAAGTTCTGAATGAGGCAAAAAGTAACAATGTATTTAAATCTGTTGCAAACATCTATAACGTATTACATAACGTTAATTATTCAGTAGCGCACGAAAATAAATTTTTTATACATGAGATTTAATACAGAAAGAGAATCGGGCACTGCGACACATTTTTGTCAATAATTTTTCCTATATAAATGTCCATCTTTATGTAGGCCCTTCTTGTTTTCGTCCATTGATTTCTTTAAGATGATTGGATATTTATCCGGCTTGTCTAGTGTAGTAATGAAAAAAAAAATTGCACATTTTTCTTAAATTACCGATAAAAACATAATTTTTATTTATTAGATACAAAAATGAGGTGCTTAGAAGCAAAACGCGTTAAATCTACTTTTGTCGAAAATGAGATATTGAGCTTAACTAGATCCTTAGGGTCTATTCTATAGGTACACTAATTTATTTTTCTACGAGCGTGCAAAAATATCTACTTTCGCGCACGCATTTTAGTTTAGAAAGTTTCAATTTTCCGCACGCGTGTTACTTTTCCGCACTCGGTTTTACTTTTCCGCACGCGTGTTAATTTAGATATGTTAATATGGCCTTAAAGTAATTATAATACATGCAATAAACTAATATTTAGATATTATTTACTAATTTATTTCAAATATATCTTATTGTGTTCCTGTTTTAATGAAATTAACGCGACAATTCGATGAAATAAAATTATTTTGACATATTATTCGAAAGTCAAATCGGTAGATAATAACAGTCGTTTTGAATCATCGTCATGGAAACCAAGATCGTCGTCATGCTAACTAATTATATTGAAATTTTGTTTTTGACGACCTTGTCAAAGAATTAATTTGTGTATGTATTTTCATATTAATTAAATTAATTGATTAAGATTTGGTAATTTTTTAAAGACTCTTGGAAAAAATATTGTTCCTAACTCTTGCAGAAAGTCTCTTTTCCGCACTCGACTGCTTGCCGAACTCCCGCTTCGCGTCGTTCGGCAAACTGCAGTCGCGTGCGGAAAAGAATGACTTTCTGCACTTGTTAGGAAAACAACTATTACCATCAAAACGAATTAATTCCAATACATTTCAATCGACTAAAGGTTACTTTGGAAACAAAACAGATAAAGTCCCGCCCGCTTAAAGAGTAAAACAGGTAAAGTCCACCGCAACGATTCCAACGAATCGCAAGCATGCTTTCGACCCACGTGAGGTGACGTTACTATTGAAGATATGGAAGTACATATACAGTGACGAGCACACTAATAAGCGGCAAAATAGCTCAAAAGATGGAAAACATAATACATTGCGGAACAAAAAGAGATGAAACTAGTGGAGGTGGAAATTATCGTTATAAACGTATTAATTAACATTACATTACATAGTTTCCCACCTTTAGACGTCTGTGACAGGAGTATTTTATAAAATTATACTGTCACAGTGACATTTGTCATACTCCTCTGATACGTCTAAAGGTGAGAAACTATGTAATTTAATGTTATTTTTGACGTTTATAACGATAATTTCCACCTCCACTAGTTTCATCTGTTTTTGTTGCGCAATGTATTATGTTTTCCATCTTTTGAGCTATTTTGCCGGTTATTAGCGCGCTCATCACTGTATATCAGCCAGCAATTAGTGTTCTATTTTAGTATAGAGAATGCAGTCGATTTAGTTTTGCTGAGAAATGTTTTGCGGTTAATATTAATAATTTTATTTATTGAAACAATCAATAAAATGTTGCTCAGGAAAGAAGGCGCAGTAAACGCATTTCTAAAAAATTCAATGAGAAACAAGGTTTTATAAAATACATCATATATATATAGTGACTGTACACCCCGATATGGGGCTAAGTCGCTAAACCTTTCTAGATCCTATTTCTTGGGAGGATCAGTCCCTTTTGCTTATGTTATCTTCTTAACGATTTCTCTCCATTTTATCCTGTCTCTAGTTTTTCTCCGCCATTCTCTGACTCCTGCGTTTTTTAAGTCTTCTTCAACTTCTTGCAACCATTTTGATCTTGGTCTTCCTCTTTTCTTTCTTCCTCTTGGATTCCATTCCATCATAGCATATGTCACTGCTTCATCTCCTGCGCGGCAGATGTGACCTAACCATCTAACTCTTCATTGCTTTATTTTGGTCACGATATCTTCTTTCAGTACTTTCCTGATCTCTGCATTGGTTCGGCTTCTATATTCATTTTCCTCTGTTCTGATTGGTCCCAGTATGGTTCTCATGATCTTTCTCTCCACTATTCTTAAGTTTTCTGCATCTTTTTTAGTCATCGTCATTGTTTCTGTTGCGTATAATAATATTGGTCTAATTATGGTGTTAATACATTCTCATCTTGGTTTTAATAGTCAGTATTTTGCTTTTAAGTAGTGTTTTATTTGCAAAATATGCTTTATTCGCTGCTAATATTTTTTCATTTATTTCTGGTATTCTTTCACCCGTTTTGCTTATTGTCACTCCCAGGTATTTAAAATTTTCTACATCTTCAAACTCTGAATTTCCTATTTTGGTTTTTCGTTTAATTGCTGTTTTCCCTAGTCTTCATATCTTTGTCTTTTCTTCATTTAATCTGAGTCCCATTGTCTCCCCTTTCTCTTTTATTTCTTCTAGCATTTCTTTCAATCTGTTTCTATTCTTTGAAATAATAACAATGTCGTCTGCGTAGGCGACTATTTGTCCACCTCTTGTTCTTAGGTTCCCTTTGTTTAATTTCGTAGTACATATTCTAAAGCTAGATTGAACAGTGTCGTGGATAAGGCATCTCCTTGTTTCACTCCTTTATTTATAATGAATTCATCTGTCTCGCCTCTTTGTGTCTTTATGCTAATTTTGGTAGTTCTCATTGTCATATTTATTAATTTTCTGATTTTATGTGGGATTTTTAATTTTTCCAGGGCAATCATTAGTTCTTTTCTCTTAATCGAATCAAATGCCTGTTTGAAGTCGATGAATAGCATTTGTAATTCTAGTTTGTATTCATTTGCTTTTTCCATTATTTGTTTTATCGTGTGTATAGCATCTATTGTCGATCTTCCCTCTGTAAATCCACATTGGTATTGTCCCACTCTCTTCCTAGTGATCTTTGACAATCTTTTCCTTATTATTGAAGTCAATATTTTCTACGTTGTGCTTAGTAATGTTATTCCTCTATAATTTTCACAAATTTGTTGGTCTTCCTTTTTATGTATTGTTATTACCTGCCCTATCTCCCAGTCCGCCGGCATCTTGTCTTCCTTCCATATATTTCTCAATAGTGATGATACTTTTTCCTTCAGTCCCTTTTCTCCATATTTTATAAGTTCCATGTTAATTTCGTCTTTTCCTGGAGCTTTTCCATTTTTGCTCCTCTGTATTACTTCCTCGAGTTCTTCTATTGTTGGCTCTTTTGGGACTTCAATGTGTATTTCATCTGCTTCTTCTTCCACTGTTTCCTCTTCCTCAAGCATTTTTTCTTCATTGTATTCCTCCGTCAAGAGTTCTCTGTAGTGATCTGCCCATACTTGCTTATATTCATTTTCTTCTACTATGACTATTCCCTCTTTATTTTTTATTCCATTTGTTTTACCTTTGTATTTTTTGGTTTGTTCTTTAATATTTTTATAGAAATGTTTTGTGTTTCTATTTGTTCTTTCCTGTTCTATTTCTTGCATCTTTTCTTCTGCCCATCTTCTTTTATTTTGTCTTATAATTTTCTTAGCGTCCTTTCTTTATTTTTCATAACTTTCTCTGTCTTCCTCTTTATCCGTTCTCAGCCATTTAGTTCTTGCTTGCACCTTTTTTGCTGTTAGTTCTTTACATTCGTTGTTATACCATTCCTTTTTTGTTTTCTTCTGTTGTTTGCCTACCTGCTTCTTTGCAGCTTCTTCTATTGACTTTTTGATCATGTCCCATTCCGATTTGATGTTCCCTGCTTTATATTTCTCTCTTATTTGAATTGTTCATATTTTCATATTCAATTCTTCATATTTTTTTCTAATATCTGCATTCTGCAATTCATTGACTTTCCATTTTTTCTGTTGATTTTTCGGTTTCGTTTGGATTTTAACTTTTTGTCTTATGGTGGCTGTGACCATATAGTGGTCTGAATCTGCACACGCACCTCTGAATGTTTTCACGTACTTCATTGAAGATTGTTTTCTTTTGTTTATTAGTATGTGATCATTTTGGCTATACGTTTTGTGATCAGGTGACCTCCATGTTACTTTATGCATTTTAGGGTGTTCAAATTTTGTTGAGCTTATTATCATGTTTGTTCTTGTTGCTAGGTTACATAGTCTTAGACCATTATCATTAGTGTTTTTGTGTACGGTGTGTTTTCCTGCAATTTGCTGTAAAAAATCCTCTTTTCCTATCTGGGCATTGAGGTCTCCTAGTATAATTATAACATTTTCTTTGTAAAATACATCAGCTCATAATAAAGTGATGAGAAATGTTTTGCGGTTAATATTAATAATTTTATTTATTGAAACAATCAATAAAATGTTGCTCAGGAGAGAAAGCGTGGTAAACGCAATTTCTAAAAAATTCAATGAGAAACAAGGTGTTATAAAATACATCAGCTCATAATAAAGTGTTTATATTCGCAATATTGTCGGTAGGAATACTGGTCAAAGTTACCTATCCTTTGATTTGAATATAAAAAATTTAGCAAATAAGTATGTACAACACTCAAGCCGAAGTGAACTTGAAAGTGAAAAATTTTTAAAATAAAAGAAAAATATATGTAAATGTATACCATTTTTATTCAGTTGCAATGCGAATGCAAAACTGTCTTACTTTTCACCTAGAAGAGAGAGCGCAAACCAGCACTCTAAATCGACGATTTTCGACTCTAGTTGGAGTCATCATCAGAGAGCCGTAGGTTTGCTGCTCTCTGCCCCAAGAAACTCCGAGAGCTTATCCCCGCATTGCAACTGAAGTTTATGGAGTAGGTGTCTAACGACATCTGGCAACTGAAAGTCAAAATTTTCCACCTAATAGAAATATTAAAAATATTAAAAAATATTAAAAATATTCCTAAAAGATATTTAATTGAAAACTTTTTGGAACATTTTCCTGGTAACACCCCCGTGGCTTCTAAAAATTGCAAGCCAGATGGATGCAGAAACGAAGAAGACATAAGGGAATTCAAAAACTTATAATTCACGACCCCGTCTGTTCAGCTGTTAAATTCCAACGGAAAATGGACCTAGTTACTCAAACGAGTAAAACTAATATAAAATGAAATAAAAATGTATACCATTTTTATTCAGCTGCAATGCGAAGGCAAAACTGTCTTACTTTTCACCTAGAACAGAGAGCGCAAACCAGCACTCTAAATCGACGATTTTTGACTCTATAGAGTCATCATCAGAGAGCCGTAGGTTTGCTGCTCTCTGTCCCAAGTGACGAAACTCCGACAACTTATCCCCGCATTGCAACTGACGTTTATGGAGTAGGTGTCTAGCGACATCTGGCAACTGAAAGTCAAAATTTTCCACCTAATAGAAATGTTAAAAATATTAAAAAATATTAAAAATATTCCTAAAAGATATTTAATTGAAAACTTTTTGGAACATTTTCCTGGTAACACCCCCGTGGCTTCTAAAAATTGCAAGCCAGATGGATGCAGAAACGAAGAAGACATAAGGGAATTCAAAAACTTATAATTCACGACCCCGTCTGTTCAGCTGTTAAATTCCAACGGAAAATGGACCTAGTTACTCAAACGAGTAAAACTAATATAAAATGAAATAAAAATGTATACCATTTTTATTCAGTTGAAATGCGAAGGCAAAACTGTCTTATTTTTCACCTAGAACAGATAGCGCAAACCAGCACTCTAAATCGAAAATTTCTACTTTCGCCAGATTGTTCTGCATGAGTTTAATTTGAGCTTTGGTTCACCTATGACCTATAGCAGGGGTTCCCAACCGGTGGTACGCGTACCACTAGTGGTAAGCGGGAAGATTTCAGGTGGTACGCGTCGCGTGGGCGAAACAAGCGATTACTCACAGTAAGGTTTTATAGTGAAGTTTGGCACAGAAAATAGGGTAGACTGGGTACGGTTGTAACAATTTTTCTTTAGTGCTTCATAGCACAGCTATTATAGCTGTAAGCAACGATCAAAGTCTTTGATGTGAAGTAATATTCATTTGTCTTTAAATTAATGTCAAAACCTATAGCTCAAGTAAAATAGTACGGAGGGAATATGTCATTTAAATAAGTGTGTGCGATTGTTACAACCGACCCCATACCAGGGGCGGTTGTAACACGAATAGGGGACAGTTGTAACAATCAAAAATAATACATAAATCACACATATAAAATCAGTTTTATTATTTTTAATCATATTTATTAATCAAAAATACCAAACAAGATCAAAATCAAATTTATTAATAAAAAATATCAAACAGAATCTGAGTTTAAACAAATTATAATTTCCTATATTTAATCAGACTCATCACAGTTGTGGCATATATAATATCTACTTCCATCAGTATACAGGCCACGTGAGACCATTGTTTGCAGCTACCTTGGCACTGAATCCAACTGTCTCCAGATCGACTCACTGAATAGATCTCTAAGCAAATAAGACAATAATATTCTTCTTCTGATGGTGTATTAATCTTCATTTTCTTCGCTTTTCCTTTCCCTTTGTTTTTGATTACCTTTCCAGTAGATGATTCGAGTACTTTTTTCTTTGTTCGTCTATTTTTCAACCGTTTTTGTCGCTCTTCATACTCCTTTCTAGCAGCTTCCTTTTCTGGAGTATCTGTGTAGATAGCAGACTTTTTGGTTTTTCGACCTCTGTTTCCTAGTTTTCTAGGTGGAGCTTTAGGGTAAGGCCGTAAAGTCTCAGGCGAGAAGACAGACTGCTTGCTTGTAGACGGTTCTGATGGCTGACACAAAACAGCATCACGAGGAGAGATGTCTGATTCCAGATTCACTGTACCAGCTTGCCATTCTTGGCTAGGTTCTAGAGATGTTTGCCTAGGCGGTGTTATTGTTGCTTCGAGCTCGGATATTTCAATTAGTGTGAGCATTTGATGGTCAATGGATGTTTCCTTTTTAGGATCACTGTTAGTAAATTCTTTAGTTGAAGCTCTAGTTTCGGGCTCAGTGGGGCTTACTGCGCTGGATGAAGGTGAATCCTCCTTCAGTAACGAAGGTGATAGTGATTCGTCATCAGGTGCAAGTCTAATGCTATGTTGATTAGAAATGCCCACCTCTTCAGTAGCATTTGGATTAGGCCTGTCTGTCGCGAACGATGGCGCAGAATCAATTACTTGAAACAAATCGCGGTTGAATGGGAAGATCCCTCTCTTTCGAAATCCGGCCTGGATATTCACCTGAGTGAAAACAAGTGGCATTGCGATAGTTACAATACCCGGTATGTCGTAAATAGTCATGACTTTTCCTGGGTGATTTCGCATCCAGGCATCACAGGCAGTATTAATGGCTTTTTTGAAAGGCCCATAAACGGATCTATCTAAGGGCTGTAGCTTGTGAGAGCAGTGGGGCGGAAATGACAGTAATACTATCCCATTATCTTTGCAAAAATCTAAGGAGTTGATATGTATATGGGGCGAATGATTGTCTAGCACTAATAATATCTTATGCGACAAAGAGGCATTCGTATGTTTTTGAAAATGTTTAAGAAATATAATGAATGACTTTTCTTGCATCCACCCTGATGGATTACCGGCACCGATTGATCCCACTGGTCCGTCTCTAATGAAATGCTCTTGATATCTAATTCGAGGAAACACGAACATAGGTGGAATGGCGTTGCCTAATGCGTTAGCTGTAAATGCTAGTGTGACCAAAGAGCCTCGTTCAGCAGAAGTAATTGCGCCCACCTGCCTTGTGCCACGTCTTGCAACAACCCTGTCAGGCTTATGTACTGTAGTAACGCCGGTTTACAATTAAAATTACTGTTACAACCGTCCCCATGAAAATCGTTACAACCGTCCCCACCCCCCCATTTTGATAATAATACTGTCGCAAGCACGAAGTAGCATAACCTATACAAAAACATATATGCTTATTATAATCTCTAAACTGCGACGATTATATAAGCATATTTTGAAATACGTGACAATATTAATATTTAAGTTATAATAGAAAGAAATTCCTCAAAAATACTTACTTTTCGTTGACAAAACACAATAGGTCTCACTGTAAGTGTAATTACCGCGCGAAAGGTGATGCAGCACTGACAATCGTGTCGGGACACGTTGTCTGCGTATTCCTTCCCTTGTGCCCCTCGCCTACCATACACAGTTTCGATAATATTCGAGTTGTTACAACCGTACCCTGTTACAACCGTACCCAGGCTCCCCTAATGACAATTCTATTCCTCAATGTGTTGCTTATTTAGAAACGCTTTCGAACCAAAACATAAAGCCTTCTATGCTGATACGTCATCATCACACAAAACACTCTGATTTGGTTGCCGATCAAATTAAAAAAAAAATCTGCTTTTTTAAGAAAGAAAATAAATGTATGATTAGCTTTGTAAATACTCATACAAACTTAATGAAGGCGTTCTACCTTGCTATAAGTTTATAGTTATAAAATGACAAAGGATGGAAAGCCTCACATAATAGATGAGACTCTTTTACTACCGGCCGCTGTTGAAATGACCCAAACCGTTCAAAGAGTTTTTGTTCTGCAAATCACTTGAATCAAACACTACAGGGGAAATTATTTATATACAATAAATGAGTATGAGCTCAAAATACGCGTTCCTTGATCAAAGTGTATTGGTTTTTGTACAGATGGAGCAAAAGCTATGTCAGGAAAATTGACAGGGCTAGCAGCAAAAATAAAGAAAGTTGCTCCTGAATGCCGAAGTACACCTTGTGTCATACAGCGAGAAGAATTAACTGCTAAAGGTATGTCGGAAAATATGATCTCCGTTTTACATATGCTCTGAAGGTTATTTTATTTTCATAAAGTTAATTCCAGATTATTCTCCTTGATGTGTGAAGATATGGGTGGCAAGTTCAAAACTCTTTTGTTGCATACAGGGTCTTCAGGGAGTAAACACCACTCCCTTCATAGCTAATGAAAAATAAACTCCTTCAAGAAAAAGTTGGTTCCTTTATGTTCTCAAATACAGCGGAAAACTGTCTCTGCTTTTCCTACGCTGTCATCATTCTTGGAAGAAAACGAAATATCTAAATACCAGATATCTAAACCTACCCATACTGACACAACTATACACAATTCATCATCCCATCCTACACAACACAAATTAGCAGCCTACCATAGCATGATACATAGACTGACAGAAATTCCCATGACAAGAAATAACTTCGACATAGAACTAAACATCATTAAACAAATAGCAGTAAACAAAGGCTATAACGAACAAACAGTTAACAAAATTTTAAACCAAAAACTCCATAAGAAAGCCCTGAAATTGGTGTATCCACCACCACAGAAAGAACCCAGTACCTTCTGCTCTCTTACATATACTGGCAAGATAACAACAAAAATAGCCAGATACATAAAAAAGAAAGGAATAACACTAGCTTTCAGAACTAACAACAACTTAAGCAAATATATTAAGAACAATAAAAGCCGAAAGAGAAAACAACTACAGAGTGGTGTGTACAAACTAACTTGTGGTGACTGTCCGAAAACGTACATCGGTCAAACTGGCAGAACTTTTGACAAACGGATAGCAGAACACAAAAGGGCTTTCAACAATAGAAAAACAGAAACTTCTACATACGCACTTCACCTTCTAGATCATAATCATTCTTTCAATGAAGAGTTTCAAATTCTGCATATTCAGAATAAGGGCCTTAAGCTATCTTTTTTAGAATCTCTGGAAATTAATAAACTGAAAAATACAGATATAATTCTGAATGACCAACTCGAGACAAACAGCTCCCCACTCCTCAACCTCTTCAGTTAAAGACTTAAAAAGGCAAACACATTGTAAACTATATCACTTGAGAAAGGCACTCTGCCGAAACAGCTGTAGTCAGATAGTTGTAATAAATTTTGTGGAAGTATAGAAAACAAACGTTTTCAGTGTTTTATTGTTAGATAAAATGAACTTCCATCAAGTAACGGTCGAATCCATCAAATACCAGATGTGGTTGCTGATATAAATCTTCACTTGGAATCTCTTCAAGAAAGTTTTAATAAATATTTCTTTGAAGATTATTCCAAACTTGACTGGATCAGAACTTGACTGGATCGTAATTTAACAGAAGACAGTTCTATGAAAGACATGTTTTAAAGAGAAATCCTCAATTGACTTCTGGTGTATCGGGTGTAAATCAGAGTATGAAATGCTCTCCCGACAAGCTATGCTGTTTTTGATGCCATTTGTCAATAATTACTTGTGTGAAACTAGTTTTTCTGAACTATTGTATGTAAAGAATAAAAAAATAAATATAGAAATCAACTAACAAATGTTGAAGAGGACTCAAGAATAAAATTATGTAAGTTCAATAATTATTCCTGCAATTGACACTTTAATCACAGGCAAACTGAAACAAGTTTGGCATTAATCTCGATATACAATGACCAATGTTGATTTTTGTTGATTTGACATATTTCTGATACTAAATATGTTTCTAAAAAAATTAGGACTGGGGGAGGGGTCTTTCCATTCCATACCCCTCCCCCACCCGGGGTTTGGTGGTACGCCAAAATCTTCAAAATATCTTAGGTGGTACGCAGTTGCTAGAAGGTTGGGAACCTCTGACCTATAGGATAGTTGTATGGTCGGCGTGCCTGGAACTTTCAGAAAAAATAAAGCAAACAACCGATCCTCGGCAAACCGCATCTTAAAAAGCTACCCAAGCTATTAAAGAAAGAGCTAAAGCCTTTTTTGTATTACTAAAAGTAGAAGAGAAGGAAACTCATACGCTCTCATTTGATTGCCAGAAAAATTTGCTCAGTGCCAAAATTTCAGATCAAGAGACTTACCACCGACGTCAACTTTACCTCTTCAATTTTTTTATTTTATATTTTATTCTTTACGTATGGACTAAATTTGCTCTAAAAACTATGATTGCTTTGCTTTCCAGATGGCAGCTATTCGCTCCTAAGAACGTTGAAGAGATAGAATTGATATTTCCAGTACGACGCTATTCTTTTGTACCACCAAACCTTTTATTCGGTCTTTGCAAGAAGAGTTCGTGTCAAGAAGTATACAACAGGAGACAGTTATGGGTTCCCGAGTTATCCAGGCAGCACAAGATTGATCGTCTAAATTGGTGTCTTCACCACCAAAACTGTAATATTGGGGATTGAACAAAATGTGCTATTTTCAGAAAAAGTCAGGATTTGTGTAAAATCAGATGACCCACGAAATCGTGTACTTAGAGGTCGAGGAAGACAAACAAGAACGAAAACTGTCAGATCTGTTCACAAATATACAGGGGGAAGTGTAATGTTCTGGAGAGAAATTGTGATCCGTAAAAAACCTACTGTAATTTTGATCCAACAAACTTTAACTGCTCACAGGTATATTGATAACCTGTAGTTAGACTCTGGAGAGGTGCAACAGGAGAAAATTTAATTTTCATGCATCATAATGGACCTCCACCTACCATTAGAGTGACTAGAGACATCATTAAAGCAGAAGGTATCCCTTGTTTGGAGTGGCCTGCTTGCTCACCAGAGCTTAACCCTATAGAGTATCTGTGGGATATGCTTAAAAGAAAAATTAGAGCTCGCCGAGATAATCCACAAAACACCGCACGGCTAGTACAAGCTGCTCTTGAAGAATGAAGTAACCTACCACAAAAAAGTATTGATAATTTGATTAGGAGCGTGCCCACACAAACAAGCTTGCACAAGAACTAGAGGTGATAACACTGACTACCGAAAAAAAAAAAAACAAAAAAAATAAATAAAAATAATTTAAACACTATTCGTTTTACATTGCATCTTTTTATGCTATTGACTTTAAAAGAAGTACCTAGTTTCAATTTGGTTATTTAATTGTTATGTATTTTTTATTAAATTCTTTTAAAATAAATATTGTTTGACTTCGTGTGTTTGTTTTTTTAAATTCGCGCGAAATAATAAGAAATATCAGATGATTCCATACAAGTTTTGGTGTGTGTATTATCCTTTATGTTGATTGCGCTGCCTCCTTTGGCCGCATTGTCAGGGTGTATTGTATGATATACCTTATATCCTTTAAATTTGATGTAGGATTGATTTGTAAAATGCGTTTCAGAGACAAGAAACAAATTCATTTTTTCGATGTCAAGGATTGCTTGTAGTTCTTGTTGATGATTAGGCAACCCGTTGGAATTCCATGCCACAATTCTAAGATCATTAGCCAAATATTTGATAAATAATTGATTTAAAACCTAAACTTAATAAACAATTATATATTGTTTAGTATTTATGGAAGATCCAAGCAGAGAATACACCAGGATATATTCTGTAATCCAAGTAAATTGTTGTTAAAGATGTTCAAAATTGTAAGCATTCCATAGTAACAATATATTATTAAAAAATCAGTTTATCACTTTTCTTTTTTCCTCGATTGAGTATTAGTTTTTGTTGTACAGTATATAAATGACTACAATCACTGAATACAGAGTTAGTGAAAAAATTATCATATTAATTAACTGTATTAATAATTTAAGCAATTATACAAGTAGCAGTTATCCAAGAACATTCAAAAACCATCTCTTTAAAATTAATGATGATATTGTCTAGTAATAATGTTTATATTGTCTAGTAATGTTTCATATATATATATATATATATATATATATATATATATATATATATATATATATATATATATATATATTATATATATTTATATATATATATATATATATATATATATATATATATATATGTATATATATATATATATATATATATATATATATATATATATATATATATATATATATATATATATATATATGCTTTCTGTTGTTTTCCGGGTTTGACTCCGCGTTGAATAATTTTGGTTTTGATAAAAACCATTATTTTGACGACGTTTCGGCAAGATCTCACTTGCCATTGTCAAGTCAGGTAGTTCCGCTTCTCGCTGCTGCTTGAAGTAAACTGAATTTTTACTCACGATACCGTCGCTTATGTAGTTGATCCTGATGCTGCTTGCCCTGCGCGAACTCTGGCTCTTGTTATTGGTCCGGTGTAGGTTGCAGTCGTCGGCGGGATGTTACGCGTGGATGTTGCGGCCTGATTTATTTTGGTCTTTTTCTTCAATACCGTTTTCCAAGTTGTAGGAAGCCGTTGCGCATCATCTCTTTGGTTTAAGCCGTTGGGATTTCTTTCAATTTCTATCGATTCTCTGATTTCCCGTTTTCTTTTTATTTCGATGTTAGCTAACATCGTTGTTTGGTTCAGGTTTATTGTGTGTCCTGTATTTGCGACATGTTGAGCCAGGGATGACGTGGTTTCTCCCCTTTCGATAGCATTTCGGTGTTCTTCTCGTCTTACCTGGATTCTTCGGTTGGTCTGTCCAATGTACGACTTTCCACAATCCCCACACGGAATCTCGTATACACCTTGGCTTTCTAACGATATTTTGGTCTTTGGTGTTGGTAAAATAGTTGAGATCTTTCTGTCCGTATTAAATATCGTTTCTATGTTGTGTTTTCTCAGCACTCTCCCTATTTTCTCTGTCGTACCCTTCACATATGGCAGAATGGTTTTGCCGATCGGCTTATTGTCTTCTGTAGGGTCCTTATCTCTTCTTCGAGCATTTTGAGCTTTTTCGATGTTGTATGTTGAGAAGCCGTTTTTTCTTAACGCTGTTTTCACGTTATGGATTTCTTCATTTTGATGTTCTTGGTCTGTCAGTCTTTCGGATCTTGTAATCAAGGTTTTGATGACTGAATGCAATTGTGCAGGATGGTGGTGTGAAGCAGCATTTAGATATCTATCGGTATGTGTCGGTTTCCGATACACTGTATGGCCTATGTGTCCGTCTTGTTTCTTTATTATTAACACATCTAAGAATGGAATTTGATCGTTTTCTTCCAGTTCCATGGTAAACTGAATTTTATGGTGGATATTGTTGATGTGTTCTAAAAAAGCCTTTAGTTTTTCTTCTCCGTGGGTCCAGATAATAAAAGTGTCATCCACGTATCTAAGCCAAAGTTTGGGTTTGTATTCAGCTGTTTCTATTGCCCGCTGTTCTATTTCCTTCATAAACAAGTTCGCTATTACTGGTGACAGTGGAGAACCCATCGGTGCTCCCTCAATTTGTTTATATCTTTGTTCCTTATAGATGAAATAAGTGTTATTTAAACAGTGTTTGGTTAGGTTTAGTGTATCCGGTGATATTGGATACTTTTTGCTTATGATGTCCAGTGATTCATCTATAGGAACATTCGTGAAAAGTGAGACAACATCGAAGCTGACTAGCAAATGTCCCGGCTCAAGAGTCACACCTTTTATACGCTCAATGAAGTGGCTCGCGTTCTTGACGTAAGACTCCGCTTCTTCCGCGTATGGTTGCAGCTGTTGGGCCAGAAATTTCGCCAGCGGTTGTAAGGGAGATCCGATGGAACTCACAATTGGTCGCAGTGGTAATCCTGCCTTGTGTACCTTGGGTAGGCCGTAAAATTTTGGGCATCTAGATGACTTCTCTCTAGGTATGAGATGGACCTGTTGTTCTTTATTGATATTTGAGGCTTTGATCTTGCCTTTTGTTATTTTCTCTAGATAGGTGGTCGGGTCTGACGAGATGCTTTGATATGTTGTATCATTTAAGATGTCGTTTATTTTTGTTTCGTAGTCTTGAATATTCATCACTACCGTAGCGTTGCCTTTGTCAGCTGGAAGCACGATGATTTCTTTGTTGTTCTTCAAATTATGTAAGGCTTCTTTCTCTTCCCGTGTTAAATTTCTTTTTGGTGGTTTAGCTGTTCTTAATATTTTTGAAACAAAAATAAACGACATCTTAAATGATACAACATATCAAAGCATCTCGTCAGACCCGACCACCTATCTAGAGAAAATAACAAAAGGCAAGATCAAAGCCTCAAATATCAATAAAGAACAACAGGTCCATCTCATACCTAGAGAGAAGTCATCTAGATGCCCAAAATTTTACGGCCTACCCAAGGTACACAAGGCAGGATTACCACTGCGACCAATTGTGAGTTCCATCGGATCTCCCTTACAACCGCTGGCGAAATTTCTGGCCCAACAGCTGCAACCATACGCGGAAGAAGCGGAGTCTTACGTCAAGAATGCGAGCCACTTCATTGAGCGTATAAAAGGTGTGACTCTTGAGCCGGGACATTTGCTAGACAGCTTCGATCAGCTTCGATGTTGTCTCACTTTTCACGAATGTTCCTATAGATGAATCACTGGACATCATAAGCAAAAAGTATCCAATATCACCGGATACACTAAACCTAACCAAACACTGTTTAAATAACACTTATTTCATCTATAAGGAACAAAGATATAAACAAATTGAGGGAGCACCGATGGGTTCTCCACTGTCACCAGTAATAGCGAACTTGTTTATGAAGGAAATAGAACAGCGGGCAATAGAAACAGCTGAATACAAACCCAAACTTTGGCTTAGATACGTGGATGACACTTTTATTATCTGGACCCACGGAGAAGAAAAACTAAAGGCTTTTTTAGAACACATCAACAATATCCACCATAAAATTCAGTTTACCATGGAACTGGAAGAAAACGATCAAATTCCATTCTTAGATGTGTTAATAATAAAGAAACAAGACGGACACATAGGCCATACAGTGTATCGGAAACCGACACATACCGATAGATATCTAAATGCTGCTTCACACCACCATCCTGCACAATTGCATTCAGTCATCAAAACCTTGATTACAAGATCCGAAAGACTGACAGACCAAGAACATCAAAATGAAGAAATCCATAACGTGAAAACAGCGTTAAGAAAAAACGGCTTCTCAACATACAACATCGAAAAAGCTCAAAATGCTCGAAGAAGAGATAAGGACCCTACAGAAGACAATAAGCCGATCGGCAAAACCATTCTGCCATATGTGAAGGGTACGACAGAGAAAATAGGGAGAGTGCTGAGAAAACACAACATAGAAACGATATTTAATACGGACAGAAAGATCTCAACTATTTTACCAACACCAAAGACCAAAATATCGTTAGAAAGCCAAGGTGTATACGAGATTCCGTGTGGGGATTGTGGAAAGTCGTACATTGGACAGACCAACCGAAGAATCCAGGTAAGACGAGAAGAACACCGAAATGCTATCGAAAGGGGAGAAACCACGTCATCCCTGGCTCAACATGTCGCAAATACAGGACACACAATAAACCTGAACCAAACAACGATGTTAGCTAACATCGAAATAAAAAGAAAACGGGAAATCAGAGAATCGATAGAAATTGAAAGAAATCCCAACGGCTTAAACCAAAGAGATGATGCGCAACGGCTTCCTACAACTTGGAAAACGGTATTGAAGAAAAAGACCAAAATAAATCAGGCCGCAACATCCACGCGTAACATCCCGCCGACGACTGCAACCTACACCGGACCAATAACAAGAGCCAGAGTTCGCGCAGGGCAAGCAGCATCAGGATCAACTACATAAGCGACGGTATCGTGAGTAAAAATTCAGTTTACTTCAAGCAGCAGCGAGAAGCGGAACTACCTGACTTGACAATGGCAAGTGAGATCTTGCCGAAACGTCGTCAAAATAATGGTTTTTATCAAAACCAAAATTATTCAACGCGGAGTCAAACCCGGAAAACAACAGAAAGCACATATAGCTCCCGCGGAAACTTCAAGTGTAACATAATTAACCTCTACGGGGAGGAAATTCTACCAGACATCAGAAGATACGAAAAACTACGATCGAAACGAAGGACGTTATTATGCAACCTTACGTTTTTAGAACGCTGCCGTGACGAAAGCATTATACCGACTTGTATGAAGCTCACTTTTCACAAAAACAACTATAAAACTAAAAACATCTTAAGAAGAGCAAGCCTGGCGCTTATTAGAGAGGCAATCCATGATACCAGACGAGACATCGACAAAATGAATGCAGAATCATTACAGCTGCATCTTAAACTAAGTAACACAATCCATCCAACATTATGGAATTTCTTTGAACAACTGACAAACTTTCGAGCAGAAACAGATGCTGATCTCACTAAGACCAAACAAATTAAAAAGTTTGAAAATTTGTTACTACAACAGCGGCCAAAAAAGAAAGAAAATCCACAAATAGAAACAAACAATTTAGTATATAACTTTTCAAATCTGACACTGGATGAAGCCACGAATAGTGTTCTTGCAAAAGGTTTCAATTTTGCTGTTGCACCTACATACATTCCCGTAGAAAACATCATTACTGAGGTAGAGACTACAATTACTAATCTCCCAGCAGAAACAGCCGAGATCATACGCCAAGACGTATCAAAAATATTAAGAACAGCTAAACCACCAAAAAGAAATTTAACACGGGAAGAGAAAGAAGCCTTACATAATTTGAAGAACAACAAAGAAATCATCGTGCTTCCAGCTGACAAAGGCAACGCTACGGTAGTGATGAATATTCAAGACTACGAAACAAAAATAAACGACATCTTAAATGATACAACATATCAAAGCATCTCGTCAGACCCGACCACCTATCTAGAGAAAATAACAAAAGGCAAGATCAAAGCCTCAAATATCAATAAAGAACAACAGGTCCATCTCATACCTAGAGAGAAGTCATCTAGATGCCCAAAATTTTACGGCCTACCCAAGGTACACAAGGCAGGATTACCACTGCGACCAATTGTGAGTTCCATCGGATCTCCCTTACAACCGCTGGCGAAATTTCTGGCCCAACAGCTGCAACCATACGCGGAAGAAGCGGAGTCTTACGTCAAGAACGCGAGCCACTTCATTGAGCGTATAAAAGGTGTGACTCTTGAGCCGGGACATTTGCTAGTCAGCTTCGATGTTGTCTCACTTTTCACGAATGTTCCTATAGATGAATCACTGGACATCATAAGCAAAAAGTATCCAATATCACCGGATACACTAAACCTAACCAAACACTGTTTAAATAACACTTATTTCATCTATAAGGAACAAAGATATAAACAAATTGAGGGAGCACCGATGGGTTCTCCACTGTCACCAGTAATAGCGAACTTGTTTATGAAGGAAATAGAACAGCGGGCAATAGAAACAGCTGAATACAAACCCAAACTTTGGCTTAGATACGTGGATGACACTTTTATTATCTGGACCCACGGAGAAGAAAAACTAAAGGCTTTTTTAGAACACATCAACAATATCCACCATAAAATTCAGTTTACCATGGAACTGGAAGAAAACGATCAAATTCCATTCTTAGATGTGTTAATAATAAAGAAACAAGACGGACACATAGGCCATACAGTGTATCGGAAACCGACACATACCGATAGATATCTAAATGCTGCTTCACACCACCATCCTGCACAATTGCATTCAGTCATCAAAACCTTGATTACAAGATCCGAAAGACTGACAGACCAAGAACATCAAAATGAAGAAATCCATAACGTGAAAACAGCGTTAAGAAAAAACGGCTTCTCAACATACAACATCGAAAAAGCTCAAAATGCTCGAAGAAGAGATAAGGACCCTACAGAAGACAATAAGCCGATCGGCAAAACCATTCTGCCATATGTGAAGGGTACGACAGAGAAAATAGGGAGAGTGCTGAGAAAACACAACATAGAAACGATATTTAATACGGACAGAAAGATCTCAACTATTTTACCAACACCAAAGACCAAAATATCGTTAGAAAGCCAAGGTGTATACGAGATTCCGTGTGGGGATTGTGGAAAGTCGTACATTGGACAGACCAACCGAAGAATCCAGGTAAGACGAGAAGAACACCGAAATGCTATCGAAAGGGGAGAAACCACGTCATCCCTGGCTCAACATGTCGCAAATACAGGACACACAATAAACCTGAACCAAACAACGATGTTAGCTAACATCGAAATAAAAAGAAAACGGGAAATCAGAGAATCGATAGAAATTGAAAGAAATCCCAACGGCTTAAACCAAAGAGATGATGCGCAACGGCTTCCTACAACTTGGAAAACGGTATTGAAGAAAAAGACCAAAATAAATCAGGCCGCAACATCCACGCGTAACATCCCGCCGACGACTGCAACCTACACCGGACCAATAACAAGAGCCAGAGTTCGCGCAGGGCAAGCAGCATCAGGATCAACTACATAAGCGACGGTATCGTGAGTAAAAATTCAGTTTACTTCAAGCAGCAGCGAGAAGCGGAACTACCTGACTTGACAATGGCAAGTGAGATCTTGCCGAAACGTCGTCAAAATAATGGTTTTTATCAAAACCAAAATTATTCAACGCGGAGTCAAACCCGGAAAACAACAGAAAGCACATATAGCTCCCGCGGAAACTTCAAGTGTAACATATATATATATATATATATATATATATATATATATATATATATATATATATATATATATATATATATATATATATATATAAAAAGAAGTCAATCTTTGAACACACTCAGTGATCAAAAGATACAAAGTTGGTTCACCGACTTTATATATATATATATATATATATATATATATATATATATATATATATATATATATATATATATATATATATATATACCAGTTAGAATTTTACTACACGTAATTTGCCGTGTAAAGACAAAAAAAGTAGGGATAGCCGTAAAATATTTGCGCCTACACTCTTAAGTTACTATGCGTAAATGTTTTTTATTTATTACCTATTCGATTTTTTAGTTCCATAATGATTTTATTTTTAAAATTTGTAGTCTTTAACAGATTGTACCAATCTTTTAGAAACTCGTTACTGTTCTAGTCGCTGTGGTGAGTTATCGGAAGGTAATTTAAAAGAAGAGCAATGACGTAGTCTTTCGTAGTGCTTAAAACTCTATAAATCTCCTTATATTGTCATTGTTTCCCAAGCTACGGCATTGGTAACAAGCATAATTAAATCAGAATAATCCGTGTTAATTATTGATAAAATATATTATGATACTCTTTCATAGATCAATCTAATGATGTAGCGAGGATAAGTAGAACCGGATGTATAATAACTGCAAAATGCTAATACGAATACTCGTTTCCGTTTTAATAAATTGGGTATACAGTATTTTCAGAGTAATAATCATTCTAAACGTTTTTAAAAATCCTTGATTATTGCTTTATTTTATGTGATTTGGTTTTTGCCATTAGCTTCAATAAATTCACGAGGAAACATGTGAAAAATATAAAATAGTCCTTGGGCCCACTATTTGAAAATAGTAAGTATAGTGTACAACAAGTGACAAAAAAGATATTTCACGAGCGCAGAAGTTTGTAGGTACCAGACGAAAAGTGCCGCAAATCAAGCGAGGGAGAAATAGGTCACTTTCTCACGTATTGGACACTGTACTTTTTCTATGGATGCGTTGTTGTCAAGAGTTCAAATTTCAAAATTAAATAATTTAGGTTCCTTTAGGTACATTATATGTGTTAATTGAAATAAATTACATATACATATATTATGTAGGTATTTAATATTCTTAATACCTATTTATATACTTTTATAGGGGAGTGCATATAGATATTCACTTCGGAAAAAATCAAACAAGATAGAACTTTTTGTAATTTGATTAAGAAATGTTTAATAAACAACATGTCAAAAAGTTCTACTCAAGAAGAAAGTGCTTCATTTTTTATTAAACATATGAACTACGGAATTAGATGTTTTTTAAATAACTCCGAAAATATAAATTTTAGAAAAAAACTGACTGGACCATTGAAAAATTCAGAAAATTTTACAAAATAAATCTTATATAAATAATTTTCTGAAATTAAATCTGTATCTTCTATAATTTTTTATTTATAACGCTAAAGTCACCCTTTCACAAACATTGGCGCACTGTAATCTAACGTACGGCGAAGTGCACGGTTGAGTTATTTTAATGTAATTCTTAAAATAATGGATGAAATGAAATTTTACAAATTTAACATGAAAGAAGAATAATTAAGTTGGTTATAATAGAAAGAAATAAAATATATAGGCATAAGTACGGTGTGGGCGGAAAGTGAGCCTTACATGAATTTTGTTTAAAAATGATTTAAAAATGTGTAACTAATACAATTTTTCTTATAAAACTCTCAATTTTGCACAACTTACCTTTCAATTATCTTACTAAATGATGTTTCATTCAAAAAAAAATCTCAAAAATTTAATTCAAATGATATAACGTCTCAAAAAATGTAATTTTTGAAATCTTCGTAGTTTTAGAGAATTACCACCATTTTAAAAAGGTATTACTCAAGTTTGAACATGTCTATTACAGTTCTATAAGTGCTTTTTAAATATCTTATGTGGACCATGTCACGAACATTGAGGTCCTACAGCGCATGGCAAAAGAAAAAGAAGTGCTTAATTTAGTAAAACAACGTAAGCTTGAGTACCTTGGCCACGTGATGCGGAACGAAGAAAAATATCGAGTTCTTCAACTCGTCATGCAGGGCAAAATATTTGGCAGGAGAGGACCGGGACGCCGTCATATCTCGTGGTTGAAAAACCTCCGACAATGGTTTGGGATAATCTCCGCGGAGTTGTTTCGCAGAGCAGTCAACAAAACAATGATAGCCTTGATGATCGCCAACATCCGGACCGGATAAGGCACTGAAGAAGAAGAAGTGCTTTTTTAAAGCTTAGGATGTAATCTTTAAAATGCACTGAATTATTTTACTTTAAAAATGAAATAAACTATTCCTTTTTAAGAAAATTAAGAAAGATAACAAAAATGTAATACAAAAACCGAAAATTGCCAGCTAAAAAAATGTTTATACAAAGTGATCAAAACTTTTTTCTGTAAAACTTACCTAAAAGACATTTAATAATAAGCTTCAACAATAATAAATGTTCAGCAAAAAAATTTTTTTTAGCTCTTATACAGTATGTCTCCGTAACTTGGAACCTATTGATAACTTTTTTATTATCAGTTTTACGAAAAAAAGTTATTCTTTATAAAATACTCTGCATCCTATATAGTCTAAGATGCAATTATCAAATATCAAATTGGACTGTCAAACTAACGTCAGAACGTGTATGTATCGATCTGTAAATTGGTGCCGAAATTTGTAATTATTACTGTAAATACTAGTTATTAAAATTAGTTTTCGCGCAAATAGTCACTAATATCAATTGTGTTACGTGTAATTCATCAAGAACAAGCCGTAACTTCGTTCAGTAAGCGATTTTTTACTTAATAATCTTTCAACTTAAACAAATTCAGTGTCAAACTGTCAATAGTTTCTCACTGTTGCTATCCCGTCCCAACGGACGCCAACGGTTAGGCAACCAGTATTGCAGTGATGTATCCAAGGTTATCACTTATTTCCAGACATCCAAAGCGTTAATATAAACAAATTCAAGTTACTTTTGACTACATGAGTAACAATTTAAATCAATGTTCCCCACTGTTAGCAACACCATGTCTGGACCCAATGCTTTCAGTAATCTTATTAGTTCATATGCAACTGCTAGTATGACTAAACCGCGTCCGAAGTATCCGAAGAAGACCGAAGCAATTTTAATTCATGCAGAACCAAATTTAGTACTACTAGACTATGTCAAAGCCATAGGTAATATTGTTAATCCGAAAAACGTCTGCTTCGTCTCAAGAATTTCCAATAACAGAATCTGTATCTATCTTACAAATTCTGAACTCGTCGATCAAATTATAACTGAACATTCTACAATTAAAATAAATACAGTTGAACTACCAGTACGCAGATTAGTAACACCAGCTAAAAGGCTTATAATTTCCAGCGTTTGTCCATCAATCCCACACGACATCATAGAAAAACATCTCAAGGATCTAGGTCTACAACTCGCGTCACCAGTCTCATATCTAAAAGCTGGAATCCCCGGTGATGTATTTACTCATATTATGAGTTTCAGAAGACAAGTATATGTCACTCCATCTACAGAAAACTTTGAGCTCCAAACTTCAATAATAATCCCTTTTGACAACAACTCTCACAGGATATTTCTCTCTACGGATAAAATGGTTCGTTTTTTATGCAAACTACAAGGTCACTTCCAAACCCAATCCCACTTCCCCAATATCAAATAATGACACACTTTCAAACCCAACAAATAATCTAGATCTTAGTCAACAAATAAATACAGTCGATGTTCCCATTACTTCCATAACCCCAAATAATGATTTTCTTCCCCCATCCACCAGTCAGAAACGAAGTCGTTCTGACATCAGTGATACAAGCTCTTTAGAAACACAAACTTCTAAAAATACACCCACTAAAATCAATGAAATGCCCACATCAGATGTAATTGTTCCCACTAAGCATAAAGCCAAAAGATCTAAGAAAGACTCCCCCGATAAATCTAAATTAACTAATTCCACAATTCACACTATCCAAAATATTTTTCAAGAAAATCCAGACTCATTTTCCCTTCCAGTTGAAAATTTCCTAGCCTTCCTTGAAAATACATTCGGCAGTGATAACCCCTTGCACGAAACACAGGAGTTCACTCCAAATGTCCAGGCACTCCTTGACGATATGTCAAAAATATACCCCTCACTTGAAGACAGAACAGCGAAAAATAGATTCACAAGAGTCTCTAAGAACATTAAAAAACAGTTAAATATAGACAACACAGAAACGGAAAGTACAGCATCTCAATCAACCAATAATGATAACTATTATCTCTCAGACTCTTCCTTAACTACCTAAAGCCATTACTGTTATGGACAAACTTCTGATAGAATGGACTGTAATATATTATATTAAAAACTTCTTGTATTCAGCTAAAAAATTAATTACAAATTGTTAAAAAATGTGATTTTATATTATGACAATCAATCTAATAATTTTAATGACAATCTGACAAATATATGTTGTGTATTTTTGATGCTTGTTTTTTCCCGTCATTGAGCAAGGGCGGAACTGTCTATCCAATAATAAATAATACTTTTCGTCCATACTCCCCGCCTTGAACAGCTCCATGACCGTTCAAACACAAATCACCTAAGTTAATGAGGAACACTAGAAACAAGTCTCAGCTAATGGTAATGGACAAATTTTAGTTATTCCTCGTTTATAAAGTCCATGAGCGGTTTTAACAGTTACCACTCGAATTTCACCATCATCACCAGGGTGAACAGACACTATTCTTCCTAACTGCCACTGACAAGTGGGCAAATTGTCAGATTTTAAGAGCACTAAAGATCCGACTTGAATGGTGGAAGTACTACTTCTCCATTTATGACGTTGTTGGAGATCATTCAGGTAAATCTTTGACCATTGCTTCCAAAAGTCTTGCAACAATTTCTGAATCAGTGGGAATCTGGACAATTGGTTTATTTTTATCCCTCCTTGAAACGTATGATCAGGGACAGCGGTCATCGGTCTTCCGATTAAAAAATGTGAGGGAGTTAAAGGAGTGTAATCGTTAGGATCAGATGATAGAGCATATAAAGGACGTGAATTCAAAGTGCCTTCAATCTGAATTAAAAATGTACAGAATTCTTCATAAGTTAGAAGGGTTTGACCAATAATACGAGATAAATGATATTTTACCCCTTTTATATTACTTTCCCATAATCCCCCGAAATTTGGAGTACTAGGAGGAATGAAATGCCATATAATATTCTGAGCTGCGCAAGAGGTGACAATTTCATCCTCTGATTTTCTAATGAAATCATACAAAATTTTTAGTTCATTTTTGGCACCTACAAAACTTGTACCGTTATCTGAATACAGATGCCCGGGTTTACCGCGTCTAAAAACAAATCTTCTAAGGCCTGCCATGAAAGCTTCAGATGTCAAAGAACTAATTAATTCTAAATGTACTGCTTTCGTGGCGAAGCAAATAAATAAACATATGTACGCTTTATACGTTTTACATCCGCGACCTTTTCTATCCTTTAATGTAACTGGCCCTGCGTAATCTAATCCAGTTATGAAAAAAGGTTGTGATATATTAACACGATGTTCTGGCAAATCAGCCATAATCGTAGAACCAGGTTTGGGTTTAAACCGATAGCATCTAATGCAATTCCTTACAACTGTTTTAGCTAGGGACATTCCCGCAATTATCCAAAATTTTTGACGAACTGTCGCTAACAAGAGTTGTGGACCTGCATGTTGAAGTTGCACATGCTCATGTCTCAATATTAGTTTGCTTAAAACATGAATCTTATCTAATAGTAAGGGATGTTTCCCATCATAATTCCTAGAAGATTTTCTAAGACGTCCTCCTACTCTCAATAATCCAGTTTCATCTAGAAAAGGCGTTAAAGGTAATAATCTACTCTTTGACGAAAGGTCTTTACCGTTATTTAATAATGAAATTTCTTCAACAAAACTTTCTGTCTGAGCTAATCTAACAAGAAAAACCTCTGAATCAGTAAATTCGATTGCTGAAATCGGGCCATACCTTCTACTATTAGACTTTGACTTTGAATTATTAACAAATCTTCTACAATAAGCCATAATTCTAATTAATTTGTTCAGATTCGAGTATTTATAAAAAAGTGAATTAAAATCATTTTTTATAGAAACTAATGCCTTAGATTTCTTTCTCATTTCAGGAAGGTTTGATATATCAAGTAAATCATAGAACTTAGTTTTATCAAAATCTGTTGATAAAAATTGAGGGCCATTAAATCAGAGCTTACAGTGAGCTAATTGGTCTGGCAAAATTCCTCTACTACCAATATCTGCAGGATTCTCAGACGAGCTAACATAATTCCAATTTTCAATTGTAGTACATCTTTGAATTTCTGCAACACGGTTTCCAACAAAAACTTGAAGGTTTGCTGGGTCATTATTGAGCCAATGCAAAACAATTTGTGAATCACACCAATAATATGGAGTGTACTAAAAAGTAACAGAATCTGAAACAGATTTCATAAGTTGGACCAATAATAAGCTACCACACAATTCTAATCGAGGAATAGTCAATATTTTGACTGGGGCGACCTTAGTCTTAGCACATAACAAATGAACATTTATAGAACCTTGTGAATCAATGCATCGAGTATAAATTGTTGCACAATATGCGTATTGTGAAGCATCACTAAATCCATGTAATTCTATTATTTTAGGTTTATTACTCAGAACGCACCGTGGAATTCTTAAATCATTTAAGTGACATAACTTAGACTGGAACTTTTTCCATTTATCACACAAATCAGAGGAGACTTCGGAATCCCAATCAAGTTTTAACGACCAAAGAGATTGAATCATAATTTTTACTAGGATTATACAACAACTGGCTAAACCTAAAGGATCATAAATTTTTGCGATTGCAGAAAGCATTGTGCGCTTCGTTATTTTTGATAAAAGATCAGGGTTTTCAACATGAAAACTGAAAATATCTAACTTACTAGACCATTGAATACCAAGAGTTTTAATACACTCGTGATCTCCTAAATTAAGTACTTTTAAAGGATCGGAATAATCTTTAAAGTGATCTAATACCAATTGGCTGTTTGAAGACCATTTCCTTAAATTAAAACAAGCTGACTTCAATATTTTGACCACTTCATCACATCTTTTAATAGCTTCAGCCTCACTTGAAAATCCAGTAATGAGATCGTCAACATAAAAATCTCTCAGAATAATTTCACTTGCTTCAGGAAACTTGATTTTATTATCAAATGACAATTGCTGGATACACCTAATGGCTAGATATGGCGCACTGGCCGTGCCATATGTTACGGTTTTTAAATTATAAATTGAAATTGGCTGAGAAGGACTATTCCTCCAGACAATTGTTTGCATTCTTCTGTCATCGGGATGAACAAGTATCATCCTATACATTTTGCTGATGTCGGAAACAACAACAACTGCATGTTGTCTAAATCTAATCAAAATACTCAAAATATTATTTTGAATTGCTGGTCCTGAATATTGGATATCATTCAATGACTTCCCATTAGTCGATGGGGCAGAACCATTAAAAACAACACGGAGTTTGGTTGTCAGGCTTTCATTTTTGATAACACCATGATGTGGTAAAAAATAATTAGGTTCTGTGGTGCCTTCCGCATCTAAATTATAATCAATTGACATGTGATCTAAATCTAAATATTCTTTCATGAAATTTAAATAACCATTTTTAAGTTCGGGACATTTCTTAAATCTATCCTCTAAATACAATAATCTTTTAACAGCTAATTGTTTAGAATCGCCTAGGACAGAAGGATGTTCCTTCCAGGGAATTTTAACAATAAATTGACCAGTTTCTGATCGAGAAAATGAATTTTTAAAATGATTTTCAACATAAACATCATCCTTTGAATAAGAAATATGAGACTTTGGCTCTTCAACAGACCAAAATTTCTCTAATTGTAAATCATCACTACTAAATCTTTGTGAAAAATGACATCTAATATGATTTTTTGTTGGATATGGAACTTTACCAACCACAATATAACCAAAAACAGTATTTTGGAGGGAGGGTAAATTCTTTCCAAGATCTATGCGACCATCTAACATTATATCCCAAAACAAACTAGCATCAAGTAACATATCTACCTTACTGCTTACATTAAATGAATCATCTGCCAAAGTTATATTAGGGGGTATTGAGAAATTTGAGACATTAAAAGTATAAGTTGGCAAATTCTCAGTAATCTGTTGCACCACTATGCAATGTAAATTTGACTTAAAGTTGTTTAATATAGAACCAATTTTTAATTGACATTTTTTATTTAAAGATGAAACGGAATTATTAATTCCTGAAACACAAATATTTGCTCTATTTGTGTCTAAATCGAGTTTACTTAGAAAATCCTCTGTAATAAAACATGATTGGCTCCCTGAATCTAGGATTACTCGTGCGATATGAGTATTTCCGTATCTATCATATACTCTAAATTTAGCAGTACTCAACAGTACATAATCATTATTTGAACAATTATTTTTTAAAACAATCTCATTTCTATTAACATTATTTTCTGAAGTATTAGTTGACAACTTAACTTTATTTGGTTCATTCTCGGAATCATTGTTCGGGTTGAAATTAATTGAACTGTTTTCTTTAACATGAATATCAGATGGTTTATTTTCATGTAAAAGAGAACTGTGTTTGGCTTTACATATCTTACAACCGAACGATTTACATTGTTTGTAGGAATGTCCGGTACATAAACAATTTCGGCATAAATTTAATTGTTTTATTTTATCCCATCTTTGGGCTACTGAAAGTTTAAGAAATTCTTCACATAGGTAAATCAAATGATTTTGTTTACAAAAATTACAACTTCTGCTTTTACTAGTTAGCAGAGATCTAGAGCGTTTATCTTGGTAATTAGATTTATAATCCGGTTTTGTCACATTGCTTAACTCTATAGTTTCCAAAAAATCAGCACGATTCTTCAAGAATTCAAGAAATTCGTTTAAACTTGGCAAAGAATTATCTATTTTTCTTTTTTCCCATTCCCTAGAACTAAATTTATCCAATTTACCACTTACCAAATACACCATAATAGCATCCCAATGTTCAGTCGGTAGTTGAAGTGATTTTAAAGCGAATAAATGCTTTTTAACTGAATCTATCATGCTTCTAAGACCTAATGCAGATTCTTTATTTAAATTTTCAATCTCAAAAAGAGCTTTTAAATGATTGTTTACTAACATCCGAGAGTTGTCAAATCTGTTGCATAGAGTCTGCCATGCAGAATTGTAATTTTGTGCAGAAAAATCTAAACTTTGTATAATTTTCAATGCATCACCTTTTAAACTCGCACGTAAATAATGATATTTTTGAATATCTGCCAATACTTTATTATTATGAATTAACCCTTCAAAAGTATCTTTAAACTCAATCCACTTCAAATAGTCCCCATGAAAGACAGGTAACTGAATAGGAGGTAATTTGACACCTTCTAATCCACTATATTCATGGCTTATGTCTAACCTTTTCGACTGTGAACTGGATAAATCGGAACATTTTCTTTTTAACATCGTTCTTGCTCTAGACAAAGTTTTTGAAAATATAGTATCTAATCGTTGTCTTTTCGCATACTCTTG
The DNA here is from genome assembly GCF_917563875.1 of Diabrotica virgifera virgifera. Classification (NCBI taxonomy): domain Eukaryota; kingdom Metazoa; phylum Arthropoda; class Insecta; order Coleoptera; family Chrysomelidae; genus Diabrotica; species Diabrotica virgifera. Next base: position 193,535,872 of record NC_065445.1, read on the forward strand.
TTGAATATCTTGATCCTGACAATTTAATTCAATTGACATTTGGATTTCATCAAATTCAGTAAACAAACTTTCAGTTCTTTCTGTATTCAATTCTATCTGCGAAAAATGGTCTTCGCTTAAATCATTAATCGCGATATTTGTCATCGACTCTATAAATTTAATAAAATTGTTTAATCTTTGTTCAATTATATCTCTTTTGCGATATAATTGACGAAAATCAGAAGCTTTCATAGGCATTTTTAGCTTTATATTAATCAAAATACGTAGCAAATAATATTATTTAATTGTACGAACTAAAAATCAACGTTAAGCAATCAAGTAATAAAAGTCAAATCTAAATCTGTCTTTTATCTAATAATCAAACTTAGCCGAATATTGGCTATGGTCCTATAATCATTTATATTTAAATAAATCCAATAATAATAGCAATATCTACTAATAATAATCAGAAATCGTATAGCATTCCACAAACTAATACTCCAAATCAACTCAAATACATATTTGCATACACACAAAGGTGTACAAATCAATCTAATAAGTAATTATTTTTTAGCTAAATAAAGTTATAGGTTATAAATCAACTATTCAATGCGCAAAATCAAAATTTTTAATTGAACCCCAAAATCCTCAAAAATCTAATAATTTATTGGCACTTTGTTGAAAGGAAATAAATATAAAAATTTTTGTTGAAAATAAATGGAAAAACCTCACATTTAATTCAATCGGCAGAGCGGATCCAATCTGGCTGAATCATAAATTCTTCAAAAACCAATAATCTTCATACCCATCTGGATCTATTAGACCATTGTCTCAATCATCGGGTTCGATCGGACACAATTTTATGCTTATCCGGCTCGAAGGACCAAATGTTATGGACAAACTTCTGATAGAATGGACTGTAATATATTATATTAAAAACTTCTTGTATTCAGCTAAAAAATTAATTACAAATTGTTAAAAAATGTGATTTTATATTATGACAATCAATCTAATAATTTTAATGACAATCTGACAAATATATGTTGTGTATTTTTGATGCTTGTTTTTTCCCGTCATTGAGCAAGGGCGGAACTGTCTATCCAATAATAAATAATACTTTTCGTCCAATTACTTTCACGCTAGTTCAGTGGAATTGCGATGGGTTTTACCCTCGCTTAGAACGCATACAACAGCTAATCAACAATACAGAAGCCGATATAATTTGCTTTCAAGAGACTAATTTTAAAGACTCTCACAAACGAGAGCTTAACAACTTTGAAGGTTACCATTTTCTTCGAACAACATTTACTAGAGCAAGTGGAGGAACCTCTATTTTCGTGTCTATATATATATATATATATATATATATATATATGTTACACTTGAAGTTTCCGCGGGAGCTATATGTGCTTTCTGTTGTTTTCCGGGTTTGACTCCGCGTTGAATAATTTTGGTTTTGACAAAAACCATTATTTTGACGACTTTTCGGCAAGATCTCACTTGCCATTGTCAAGTCAGGTAGTTCCGCTTCTCGCTGCTGCTTGAAGTAAACTTTCTGTTTACTTCAGAAGTAAACTGTTGTCTGTTGTCTGAAGTAAACTGAAGTTTACTTCAAGCAGCAGCGAGAAGCGGAACTACCTGACTTGACAATGGCAAGTGAGATCTTGCCGAAAAGTCGTCAAAATAATGGTTTTTGTCAAAACCAAAATTATTCAACGCGGAGTCAAACCCGGAAAACAACAGAAAGCATATATATATATATATATATATATATATATATATATATATATATATATATCCGGGGTGTCATATCGGCTGACGCCGCATCCCCACACCTAACCGCCATCTATTTCTATCCTGGGCATCTTCCTCTTCCAAATCTCGGTGTTCCATGGCCTTCCTTATCGTGTCATTCCAGGATAGTCTTGGTCTTCCCCTTTTCTTCCTACCTGGGGGTTTCCATTTCAGGAGTTTCTTTGGCCATCGTTGGTCGTCCATTCTAAGTAAGTGACCGAACCATTTTAGGCTTCTTCTCTCGAGCCTGTCTACCGCTGTATCGTGTGCCTGCATCCTTCTTCTTATTTCTTCGTTACGTATTCTGTCCAATCGGGAGATTCCAGCGCTTCTACGTATGTAGTCCATTTCCACAGCATTGATCCTTCTTCTGGACTCTGCTGTTAATGTCCAGACTTCGCTTCCATACATGAGTACCGATTCCACAAATGTCTTCCCTATTCTTAATTTTGTAGTTCTGGATATATTTTTATCCCACCACACGGAATTCAAGCAACCTACTACCTTCGTGTCTAACGATTTATTTTCTTTACATCATATTCTAACCACTAATTTGGAGGCTATAGCAATAACTATCTGGTGTCCTGATAAAATAACTCTATGCAGTATTTATATTCCACCTAACTATAACCTCACTGAAATCGAGTTAGATGATTTGGTCCGCCAACTACCTAACCCATTTATACTAGTCGGAGACTTCAACGCCCATAATACTATGTGGGGCTCCAAGAAAACATTCGGAAGAGGAAAAATCATAGAAACCGTATTGAATTGCAATAATGCTTGTTTGATGAACAGTGGAGCTAACACATATTTTAATATCGCATCAGGAAGTTACTCGTCTATTGACTTAAGTATATGTGAACCCAAGTTAGCTGATTCACTCTCATGGTATACGTTAGATAGCCTATACGATAGTAATCATTTCCCGATAGTCATAACAAATAGTCATAAAAACATTGCACCGTCACTAAGTGGAATATTGCTAAAGCAGACTGGAATCATTTCAAAAGTAGTGCCGAAAACCTACTCTCATTAGTACAAGAGTTTGAAGATATTGACGAGACAATAACTCTTTTTAACAATTGCATTATCATAGCTGCAGAAACTCATGTCCAGAAAATATCAATACTGCCGTGCTAAGCCCAAAGGCGGGAACTGATTTTTTATCGAAAATGAGATTTTTGTATTTTTAGGTAGAATAGGGTATTTAGTATATATTTATAAAGTCTTTGGAGTTGTAGAAGCATTATATTTTAAATAAAATTGCAATTTTGTTAGCGGTATCTACACTTTTCAGTTAAAATACTAAGCCATTTGGCGGCAAATGTTAAATACTATGGCGTTTTGACGGTATCTGCTACAGTTGCCGTCCATATACCTTAGCATATGGCACTTACTGCTAATCTACTTTCAAGAATGCTACGCCTACATTTAGAAACCGCCAAATCGCCTTAGTATTACAAAGTAAATTCGGCCTAACTTTACAAGGTTAAATTATTGTGTTAGTTAAAAGAGTTGTGTTAGTAAAAGAAATAATTAGCGAGGATGGTAAGAACTTTTCGAGATTATTATATCTATTGAAATGTATTTTCATTTTTGTTTATAGTATTTCAAGAATTAACCAATTATGTTGTCCTAAACAATATGACTCTGCGCCAAGTGGATAATTTATATCTTGAATTAGGCGGTAAGATATTTTGATATTTAAAAAATATGTCTTTTTTTAATTAGGTTTTAAAAACTTAATAATATATCCACACGCTGTCCACAAACATTTTTAGAAAAAGAGACTTAAAATATTTTGTTTTTTTAGAAAATCAAGTAGAGTCGAGTAAGAGTTGTGAAACACGAGGTGAAACCACTGAAGACAATATTGTAGAAAGAGAAAAATTTATTGTAAAGCAATTACAAGCAATTACAATACAAGCTATTTTCATTGTTTAACTAGACAATGTCTAGTAGTCTAGTTATGCAATGCTATTATAGATACGAGATTGTAGATTTGGGATATCTTTACTTAATTTTTTGAGAATCATTTACCTAAGTTTTATACAAAAATGCTGGTTTTATTCCTTTATAAATTTTCTAAGAATGCGTCAGGTACCTGGATAATGATCCAAAAATTTGTTTGCATATTTTAAAAATCTTATATATATATATATATATATATATATATATATATATATATATATATATATATATATATATATATCCCATAATTAGGTATTTTTCGGTCTAAAAGACAATGTCATCAAATTTTAATCATAACATATAACTAGTTTGTACAATACAACTAATAAAAGGTTAAAATTTGACCTAATTACTATAAGTAATGGTATTTACCCGAATATAATATTGTGAAATAGCCAATAATATAACAATGCATAATAATATTAGGGTAGGTCTCGGCGATCATAAAAATGTTAAAAGCTCTATAACAACCTGTCGTAAAATAGCAAACCTTTGTCGCCAAGAAATAAAATAAAAATAGCTGAGAAAGTCAAAAGTATGGTTTACAATCACATTCACAGTTTTGAAGAATTCTTTAAAACGCTTAACATCAGCAGGTGTTTAAACATCTATAACAATCTGAACGGATTCTGTTTTTTCCTAGTATAAGTACAGTATGGTACAGTTCTGCCCAAATTATTAGACGCACTATAAAAGATTTTATAAAAAATGTTAATTATGAGGTAATACCATTGTAATACTAAATAGGTGTTGTGTATATACCGGACACAAGGTATGCTGTTCGGTTGTCTATTTTGTCAATTTGTTGTTGTCATATTGTGGCTCAACAAAATAATAACATTTAATATTACTTTGATTCTTTCAATTTAATAAACTGTAATACACAGAAAAGCTTTTTATTTCATATCCATCACAACTGTAAACCACATACCGCTAATAGGCTTAGTTTTATAGTAAGTTTTGATAAAACGTTTTAGCGGTATCTACCTCTTTTTATATAAAACTTTGTTTTAAAATATAATTAATGGTTCCCTTAATAAACTGGGGCATATATGCATGCATTAAAACTATTAGCTAGTCGATAAATCCCTAACGGGCCAAAATTTTAGCATTCAATTTTGAAATCGATTTTGCCACCATTTTATCAAATGTGAGTTACCGCCTTTGGGCCTAACACGGCAGAATATGCCCCATTAAAAAGGCTGTACCATGGTGGAATCCAGAATGCGAACAAATAGTACAAGAATGTAAAACTGCTCTTAACAGATATCGAAGAAAGAGAAGTCAAGAAAACCTGATTTGCTTCAAAAGACTAAAAGCTAAAGCTAAATATGTTGTTAAAAAGAGTAGGAAAGATTCCTGGCAAAATTTTGTTTCGACTCTTACCAGTGATACTTCTCCAACACAAGTATGGACAAAAATAAGACAAATGAAAGGACAGAAATCTTCATCAAAAATCCCAGCAATTACACAGGAAGGAAAAGTAATTACAGATAACCAATCAATTTCGCATATTATGGCTGAAAGTTCGCACTGAAATCTAGATATGAACTCGAGCATAACCAAAGTCTAAATGAGCAAAATTCGTTTAACTTCTCACACTCCTCAAATTAGTAGACATGATATAGCCGCTATCAACCTCCGTTTTACACTAGAAGAATTAACAGTAGCTCTAGCGTCTTGTAAAAACTCCACTGCCGGGCCAGATAATATTCCATACATATTTTTAAAAAATTTATCTGAATCCAGCCTTGCAAAACTTCTAAATCTGTACAATAAAATATGGTTTACTAAGAAATTTCCTCGTATATGGTCCGAATCAATCATCATACCAATAAAAAAACCCGATCAACCTTCCAATCTGCCAAAATCATATAGGCCAGTTTCACTGACCTGCTCATCATACAAACTTCTCGAGAAAATGATTAACTCAAGATTAACCTGGCATATAGAAAAATATGCTACAATTAACGAAGCCCAATCTGGCTTCAGACGCCACCGTTCTACACTTGATAATTTAGTGTTACTGCAAACACAAATAGCTACCGCCTTTTCGAATAAACAAGATGTTATCGCTACCGCTTTTGATACAGAAGGAGCCTTCGATAACATTTCACGACCAGCCATTCTTCAAAAGCTTCTTCAATACAATATTACAGGAAATATTTATTTCTTCATACAAAACTTAAAAAAAAAGAACTTTTAAGGTAAAAGTAAACGGTGAAATATCTGCAACATACCCGCAAAATATTGGAGTCCCACAAGGTTCCGTACTCAGTACAACCTTGTTTATACTCACAATAAATGACATCTGTTCGAGTGTTTGTCAACCAGTCAAATAAATGTAATGTATGCGGATGATCTTATTCTATATTGTCAAGGAAAAAATACAAGCGCCACATGTAAAGTACTGCAAACCGCCGTAAATCAACTTAACGAATGGGCTAAAAAGACAGGATTAATACTATCACCTCCCAAATCAAAATTAATTCGATTTAGCAGAAGACTTTGTAGCCAAAATCCTATTGTATATCTCAACGAGATTCCATTGCAAACTGTAACACACTATAAAATACTTGGTTTAATTTTTGATAGTAGACTAACTTGGAAAGATATATTAACAAACTAAAAGGAGATACCATGAAGAGGCTTAATATAATCAAAGACTGTCACAGTATACTTGGGGTGCAGATGAAAGTATTTTACTCAATGTCTACAGAGCCTTAATTCGCTCCAAACTGGACTACGGTAGTTTCATTTACATGTCTGCGTCAAAGTCTGACTTAAAGTTACTCAACTCTGTGCATAATACTTCCATTCGTCTCTGTTTAGGCGCCTTCAAATCCAGTCCTGTAGAGAGCCTTTATTGCGAGGCTAATAAACCACCCCTCTGGATTCGACGAGAGTATCTCCTACAATCTTACTTTGCTACAGTATCCGCAAATCCATCTAACCCCGTCTATCGTCTAATAAATTCAAAGCCTCTCTCAGATCTACCGAAAACGATCCAATCAATTATTGAAATCCAGAAATCAACCTTACGAAATCCCATCGATCTTACCAAAACACTTCCATATCCAATTCCAGCTACCCCTCCTTGGAGCAGATCAATCCTACATTTAAATACTTCTTTGTTGACCTACAACAAACACGAAACTCCGAGCATCGTGATAAGACAATACTTTGAAGAAATTATGGAGAACAACCAATTCCAAAAAATTTTATACACAGTTGCTTCCAAAAGTGAAATAGGAACTGGATGTGCTGTTACCACAGTTGATAAGACTATGAAATCATTTTTATTACCAGATGTATGCAGCGTATATACTGGAGAATTATACGCGATATTAGAAGCTTTTAAATCCTTAGAAATCGATAGTAAAAACCAAGCAATATGCACAGATTCCTTATCATCACTCATATCCATAAAAAGTTTATATGTTCAACATCCTTTAGTTCACGAAATCCATAACATCTATAGTACACTTGCTTCTCAAGGCGTAGTTGTTACTATCATCTACAGAGCCTTACTATCATCCCATATTGGTATCCCCGGTAATGAAAAAGCAGATCACGTCGCCAAACTAGCCTCTACCCTAAATGGCCAGCATTCAAAAGAACATGTTCAAATCCGTAGTGATTTGAAGAAGATGTTTAAGTAGCAACAACATATCTCTTGGCAAATCCACTGGAACACAATCAAAAACACATTACACGAGATCCGGCAGACTGTCAATATATTTGAGCTCCCAACTATGACTAGAAAAGAAAAAGCAGTCATTAGAAGGTTGAGAATTGGACATACCCGATACACACACGAATACATAATGGAGTCTGAACCGAAGCCTAATTGTTAAACTTACTTTAGTGTTTTAAGCGTGAAACACATCCTTACTGAGTGTCCTCAGTATGTGACGCAGAGAAATCAACATAAACTTAAGTCAAATATTAAAGATATTTTAAACTCGTCCGATCAACTCCGTAAGCTAATTAGTTTCTTGAAAGACATTCAATTATTTAACACAATATGATCTTTTGTCTTTATAATCTCTACCTGTTATTCAAAATTCAGTAATTAATAATTAATCATTATAATTAATAATTAATAGTTGTTGTAATAATTATTTGTACGTCTCTATAGTATCCCATGATTGTGTATCCAATTTTTTTTCTTCATACTTTTTACCTAATGGTATTTAAGATTAAGAAATTAAATGTTATAATAATTAGCTTTAAGTCCTTATTGTAATTAATTATTGTATAACCAATATTGTTTGTGTCAATGGCCATTGCAGCCGAGACACATAAATTTAAATAAAAAAAAATATCAAATTTATTTAATGTTATACGAGGTATGTCAAAAAATATGAATTTCACTGAAGAGTAAAGCACATTTACATTTCACAATATTGAAAATTGTTATTAAGAAAAGTTGTTTGGAATTAACAATTTGTTTTAGTGTTCAATTACATCCTTCTAAATAAAATACTGTGAATAATAAAGGCACTTAACTCTTAACTTTTAACTACACGCGCTGGCGTATTTTGTACGCCAGATATAAGAATTCTACTGCAAATATATTTCAAAATTTAATTTTTGACCTTGTTTATCTCTCTAACCGATCACTGGAATGTGCTTTACAATTTGGTTTTAGTTTCGTTACAATCGGTGTTCTGGGAAGATCGTAATTTACAGTTTATTATTTGTTGTTTCCGGTGGTGGACAATATACGCCACGATTATATTAATATAAGTCGTAATATAAGTACATATTTCAATTGTTTTTAGTCATTATGTTACAAAATATATTTTTCTTTATAAACAATACTTTTTCTCCTGTAAAAAATCACATTAAAAAAATTTTTTTTAGTAATTTTATTTATCATGGAATCAGGTTATTCCATGATTACAGTTATAAATCCCAATTGGCTTACTGAGAAGTAACTCCAAGTATTTACTGATGCCGAATAAGGTATATAACAAACAACTAAGTGTATTTTTTCAAAAAAAAATAAACAAATCCGATGTTTTTAAGTGTATTTTCTTGTGGCGTATAAAGTACGCCAAGCGTGTAGTTATGTTATAACTTAATGCGCAGGTAGTTAAAGGTTAAGAAAAATTCATATTTTTTACATAGTTTAGGAAACAGAGGTTGAACTTTGCAAAATGGACAAAAGTCCGGTTTTATTTTTTTTTCTGTTTAATCAAGGGGTGCTTATTATAAGACTAACTTTTTCTGAAAAATTTTCGCCCCGGAACCCCCCTTTTCATCCCTTTAAAGGGGGTAATTTGTGGTTTTTGCGAAACGTAGCCCTTCCTGTATCTTTTAAAAAATTTTTTTTTTATAGAAATATGAAGAGGACTATATTTTCTACGATTTATTTTCCGACAGTATATGTCTATCATCCACTGTTTAGCGGGGGCGGCGCCCCAAAGTTGACAAGTTTTTAAAAAAGATGTTTTAAAGAAATATATATTTTCCCTAACTGTAACGGAAATTAAGAAGAAATCCTGCGACAATTATTAACAAATAAGTGACTGATTTTTTGGTATAAGTTTGACTTAAGGGTAATTGCCCTATTTTTAATTACAGGGTGTTACATTTTAAAGAACCCATTTTTATACCATCTGAACCGTTTATGCTAGAGTAAAAAAACTTTCAGGGATTACCCATGTACTGGTGTTATTTAGAAATTTGTATAATGCATCCCCATTTTTCCCCGGAACCACCCCAAAAAAAAAGAAGAATTAATAAATAAAGTGATTTTCTTGGAATCCTTCACACACAATGCCCTTTATTAATATGCTTCATATATCATTTTGTGCACGTTATTATTACCCATACATGGACACCAAAAGCGATTTCCTAGTTAGTGCAACCCCTGTAGCAAAAAAAAATAAATAAAATGGGGGGTTGAATTTTTTTTTGTTTTTTGCTTTTTGATCTATATGGGCATATGCTTCATCAATAGTGCTTTTCAAAAATGTATATGGTTATTGCAACATCCCTGCGGAAACCACCCCTGTCCTTGAAAATATACTGCCGAAACTACCCCTAGCCCTTGGCGAGCATGTTTTTACGATTTTCTCATTACCTATGCATTCTTTTTAAACAAAACTTATACAAGGTTAAAGACCACTATTAACTCTAAAAATTAGGTCCTATTCATTTTTTTCGTATAAGCAACCGTTACGGCACAGTGGCGCCGTAAACCTCATATATGCTTTGACGGGCTCCAGTTTTTGTTTTTTATTTCGTCATCCGTTAGTTTTATAGATAAAGTACTTATGTAGAATAAATCAACACAGTGTAACCTACTAATTATGACCTATGCACATTTTACATTCTTTGCGCCCCAAAGCCACAGAGGTGGCTCAAAATCAATTTTTGCATATTTTCGCCACCTACACGTATTTTATTGCATTAATGCTACTTTAATAGCACAATATTCACCCTTAAGTTGTCACTAAGCAGTGGCGGATCCAGGGAGGGGTGATGGGGGCGATCACCCCCCTCTTAAACCAAGTGATATTATATTTAAAGATTATAAAAGTGTTCATTTATTTTTATAAAAATTTAGCCAATTAGCATCCCCCTCTTAACGATGCTGGATCCGCCACTGTCGCTAAAGCATAAAAAGTACGCCATTCTTATAAAAATAATCATATAATATAAGTATTTCTATAAAAATAAATGAATATTTTTATAATCTTTAAATAGAATATCACTTGGTTTGATAGGGGGGGGGGGTGATCGCCCCGATCACCCCTCCCTGGATCCGCCACTGCTTAGTAACCACTTAAGGATGAATATTGTGCTATTAAAGTAGCATTAATGCAATAAAATGCGTGTAGGTGGCGAATATATGCAAAAATTGATTTTGGGCCACCACTGTGGCTTTGGGGCGGAAAGAATGTAAAATGTGCATAGGTCATAATTTGTAGGTTACACCGTGTTGTTTTATTTTACATAAGTACTTTATCAATAAAACGAACAGATGAAGAAATAAAAAACAAAAACTGGAGCCCGCCAAAGCATATATGAGGTTTACGGCGCCACTGTGCCGTAACGGTTGCTTATACGAAAAAAATGAATAGGACCTAATTTTTAGAGTAAATAGTGGTCTTTAACCTTGTATAAGTTTTGTTTAAAAAGAATGCATAGGTAATGAGAAAATCGTAAAAACATGCTCGCCAAGGGCTAGGGGTAGTTTCGGCAGTATATTTTCAAGGACAGGGGTGGTTTCCGCAGGGATGTTGCAATAACCATATACATTTTTGAAAAGCACTATTGATGAAGCATATGCCCATATGGATTAAAAAGCAAAAAACAAAAAAAAATTTCAGCCCCCATTATATTTATTTTTTTTGGCTACAGGGGTTGCACTAGAAAATCGCTTTTGATGTCCATGCATGGGTAATAATAACGTGCACAAAATGATATACGAAGCATATTAATAAAGGGCATTGTGTGTGAAGGATTCCAAGAAAATCACTTTATTTATTAATTCTTCTTTTTTTTGGGGGTAGTTCCGGGAAAAAAATGGAGGTGCATTATACAAATTTGTAAATAGCACCAGTACATGGGTAATCGCTGAAAGTCTTTTTACTCTAGCATAAACGGTTCAGATGGTATAAAAAGTGGTTCTTTAAAATGTAACACCCTGTAATTAAAAAACGGGCAATAACCCTTAAGCGAAACCTATACCAAAAAATCAATCAATTATTTGTGAATAATTGCCGCAGGATTTGTTCTTTATTTGCGTTACAGTTAGGGAAAAATATATTTTTTTAAAAACATCTTTTTTGAAAACTTGTCAACTTTGGGGCGCCACCCCCGCTAAACGGTGGATGACGGACAGATGTTGTCGGAAAATAAATCGTAGAAACTTTAGTCCTCTTCATATTTCTATAAAAGAATTTTTTTGTAAAAGGTAAAGGAAGGGCTACGTTCCGCAAAAACCACAAATTACCCCCTTTAAAGGGGTGAAAATGAGGGTTCCGGGGCGAATTTTTTTCGCGCGAAGTTAGACTTATAATAAACACCCCTTGATATACCAGAAAAAAAATAAAACCGGACTTGTGTCCATTTTGCAAGGTTCAACCTTTGTTTCCTACACTAACATACCTAGTATAAAATTAAAAAAGTTTGATATCTGATGGTGGTGTCTTAGATTTTATACCAGGTAGAGCATTTTATAAAGAATAATTTTTTTTCGTAAAAGTGATAATAAAATAGTTATCATAATTGTGATAGAATGATGATGAGTATCCGTAATTTGAGAAAAAATTGAAAAAAAATTTTTCGATTAGAATGATCTAATTGTATATTTAGACATACTTTCTAGTTTCAAACAACTTTTCATAATAGCATTTTTTTATATTCTGGAACATAAAGGTACTTTACTCTTTAACGAAATTCATATTTTTGACATAACTCGTATAAAATTGACAAAATTGGATATCTGATGGTTCAGTTTAAGATTTTTGACTATCCAGAGTATTTTATTAAGAATAACTTTTTTTCGTAAAATTGATAATAAAAAACTTTTCCATGTGGTTCCTAGCTACGCAGACACACTGTATAAGAGCTTCTGTATAAGAATTTTCAAATTGCAATGCCATATTCGGATTCAGCATAATCAACAACAAAATACAAACATATTTGATCAAAGTAAAATGATGAATTTATCGATATTTTTAAAATTATATATACAAAACAATTGTTATTGTTTAAACAATTATTAAACAATTAGCGGCCAAATCTGCGAGTAGAACTTTTTATTTTAACATATATATAAACTAACAAAAAAAGTTTTAGAAAAATATAAGCTTGTTTGAATTTTTCCGAAACAATGCATATTTTCAGTAGTAATTGCACAAGAGCTCTAAAATTATTGAATTTTTTTTTAGTGACACTTTGACAGTTTTAATTTCACGAGCCGAAAGCGAGTGAAATTATGTTAAAGTGTCACGAGGGCAAAAATTCTATATTAATTTTAGAGATCGAGTGCAATTTGTTGCGATTATTTCATGAATAAAACTGTTAAAAACCAAAATTTTATTGTAATTTATTTATGTAAGTACAAATTCGTACAATTAAACACACAGTTGTTATAAATATTTTACGGTTGAAAGTCATCACTTTTATAATTTTTAAAACATTAATTATCATTAATGTCACTGAATGTATTTTTTCATAGCAACGAAGGGCATCTAACGTAATATACTTGACGACGGGAAATTATCAAAAATTATCAATTTAATTTAGATTTCTGTAGCTTTCTATTGGTCAGAGTCTCCTATGAATGAAATAATCGTTCTAATTGCACTCCCCTATTGTTTAAAATTGTAATAATTAATAGTTATATTTGAACAGATTTGAAAGGTAATTCCTGGTAAATTTTTTCAACACACTAAGTTTCTAATAGTATTCCGCAGCCTGGAGTACTGGGACCATAATGTAGAAAGTTTTAATTTTCTTGATGAACTCTTCGAAGTACACAAGCAAAGTATTTTCAGAAAATGAATTAAATTTTTCTTTTTTAGTAGGTAAGAAATATTTTAAAAAAATATTAATTACATATAATCACGCTTGGAAAGTTGACAACAATAATCGTGTTTGTATTGTGCAATGTGCTTGTTACCATACACCGACGGAAATACATGGAAAACCGGCGGAGAACCAGTTAGAAATTATTTCTCACTGCAATGGCCGACTTTTCTCACTGCGTGATAAATTTTCCGTTTTGAATGTATGTAGGTAGTGAGAGAAGTTGCAAATTTATGTATAGCATCCATAGAAACAATACTTATTACCTCCATCTTGAGACTTTTTTATTCAGTTATTTATAACAAGTTGGACAACTTTTCTAATATGGAAAATTTTCGGAAGAGGAAGTTTCTTAAATATAGAGGTTTCTTAACTTTGATGCGTCTGACAACTAGATTACCTACCCTTAAACATTGGTCGGACAATATTAACAGTAAATTGTAAGTATTTTTTATCAAACAATCCTGCAAAAAAAACATCAATTAAAAAAATAATTATTACCTCCCTCATAAGACTTTTTTTATTCAGTGATTCATGTAGAGTCGGACAACTTTTCTATTTCGGAAAATTTTCGGGAGGGAGCGTTTCGTCAATATAGAGGTTTCTAAACCTTGGTATGTGCGACAACTGGAGTAGCTTTAAAAATTTGTCAGACAATGTTACGAGTAAGTATTTTTATAAGTCCTGAAAACATAAATAATTCTGAAAAAAAAATTACTTATGACTAAAGCTCGGATTTATAGGCAACAAAAATTGAAGAAAAAGGCGCCTATATAGGCAAAGATTTTTATTAAAAAAGGCAGGAATATTAACATTTAGGCAAAATATAGGCAATACAGGAATATAACTTATTATTTATAACCACTTAAAATTTTACCATTAATAGAAACAACTAAATATTTTTCAATATTTTCGGTCTTAAAACTATGTCTTCGATCACTTAAAATTAATTTATACATTGAAAACGAACGTTCGACATCGACAGATGTAATTGGAGCATATTTCAGAGCGGATAATAAATCTGGCATAATTTGTAATTCCTCGGAAAATGTCCCATTCAAAACTTTAGCAGCATTAGATAAAAACGAAAAACCTTCATTCTTGTTGAAAACATATTTCATTTTTTTTTTTAAATTAATTGACTGTTATTTCCAGGTGCCGATTTAATTTTCGTCTTTAAATTATCAATTAATTTTACTGACTCACATAAATTTATCTCTTGTTTTTCTAATAAGGTAATTGTGGTAACTATTAATTTATAATTGTCATTGATATAAGCGAGTTCCTGTTTCAATTTGGGATTTTTAATATTTTTTTTGCTTCTCGAATGGCTTCGGAAATATCATCATCAAATTCTGATATAACTAATTCTATTTCATTGCAGTGTTCGAAGTAAAAAAAACTGCTTTGAGCCAGGTTCCCCACAATTCCAATCATTAAATTAGCTATATACCTGCCGCATACATCTGTCGTTTCATCCACGATAATATACAAAAAATTGCCACCTCTAACTCCCGCCTAATTTTTGAAATACATTCCACATAACATTTTTCCACAGTATGTTTTCTCAATGTACTCTCGTCCGGTAAGGATTTATTAAGATATTTTTCGAAAAAGCATTTAAAACTAGTGTTATTAACTTTATATAGAGGAATGTTGGATGCAATCATCATCTGGCATAAATCAAATTTAAATGCGTCTTCCTCCTTTTTTTTTTAACTGCTTAAACTATCCCGCAGAAATATTTGGGCTAACTTAGACGAATTTAATTTTTCCAAATTACGTTTATGAAGTGGCGTTCCACAATGCTGGTCAATAATGTACTTTTTTCTACTTGAAATCTGAGAATTAAAAAAAAATAATTAGAATTCTAAAACCGCTCTAGAATTTGTTATGTTGTGGGACGAGAAAAAAAGAGAAAAAATAAAACTTACCGATTTGCCGCATGGTTTACAAAATGCTCCATCTCCTTCTAGAGAAAGTTCCGAATAAGGTGCGATCCATAGCCTTAATTTATATGTCATCTTTTCACACAAATGTCTAAAACGTTTTAAAACATGTTCTTTGCTTTTCGGTATACGCAACAAAACTAAACTAGGATATAGCAATTTGTGACTAAACTCTGATACAGTAACCGACTGTACAACTGATAATAAACTAATAAAGCTTAGGGATTTCAAAATAGTTAATCCTCAAGTCTCGATCAGGTGCATTTTCCTAGAAATCTGTTATATAAACAAACCATTGATATTTTATTATTGACCCAAAATTTTATTATAGAATGGTTTAGTAATAGAATAATATCATGGGTAGTACCATGAAATTTTAAAAAAGGCACAAATAGGCGGAATTTACGAAAAAAGGCAAAAAGTGCAAAAAACAATTATAATAGGCAAAATAGGCCAAAAAGGCATTTTGACTATACTCCGAGCTTTACTTATGACTCTATAGTGCGGCCCCATATTAGGGGTGGCACGCATTATAAATAGTTATAAAATTTATACCTTCACAACTGATTTCTGCAGGATGGTTTGATAAATATATTTACAATTAACTGGGTTACATTTTTCGACAAATTTTTAAGGGTACTCCAGATTTTGACTCTGGATTATTAAATTGTGATGTATTCCTGTACTCTTGTTTTAAGCCGATAGAATACACCGTTTTCTAGAAAAATCGATTTTAAAATTTTTGGTTTTTTACATCTAAAAACAAATTAAAAAAACTATTTAGAAAAACGAAAACTTGTACGTTTAATTATATTCCAGAGAAGAATCGATTTCATTAATTGCGAATTTCTTGTATCGGTCATATGTATCGGTTTTGGGTAGGTCAACGGTTATTTTATCGCATAACTTTTTTGTCTTTAATTTTTAAGAATTTTTGACACTAGATTATTATATTATGAGGTATTCTAGTAGTAAAAGTTATTCTTGCTTTAAGTTGGTAAAATACACCGTTTTTTTTTTTAATTTTTTTTAATTTTTTTTTTCAAATTTAAAACACAAAAAATTTTCAAATCGGTTTTTCTAGAAATCGGTGGTGTGTCTTACCGACTTAAATCAAGAGTACCTTTTAGTACTAGCATATTACCTCATCTCCATTTTACAAAAGTGGAGGGGAATACCCCCTTCTCGGGGTGAAAAATATACATTAAACATACCTAGGTCCGAAATTGGATAAAATGACTAACTATTCAAAGCAACTTTTATTCTATAGTGTTTTTAACAAAGTCAACATTTTCGAGTTATTTGCGAGTGAATATTATGTTCATTGTTAACAAAGAAAAACATGTTTTTGTATCTTATCGAAAACAGTATTCTTAGCAAAAATATAGCTTATATAAAAGTGAAAAAATTGATGTATGCCTGAAGTCTGTAGACCCAGTACAAGCAGAGTTGTAGCTAATAAAAAATAAAATCTTTGTCAAATTTCAAATAAAATGTTTCAACGTGAAATATCCAAAAAACGGAGCACTTTTCTGGGAAAACTCATTACAACTTTTTTAAGTATTTAAAAATAGGTTTATTTTTTTTTAAATTCTAACAGTTACGCTCAAAATATTGTTGGCCCCTTTTATTTTTTGTTAAAAAGAATCGCGAAAATCACCCCCTAATTACCATCCAAATAAAATTAATCATTACCGGCTCGCAGGTTACTTTACTTATGTATTGTTTATATGATCTATAAGTTTCATTGGTACAAAGAGCTCACTTTTAAAAAAATTGGTTTTAAAATAAAATATTTTTTTTTTGAAAAAAATTCCAAATTGTTATCAAAATAACTTAAAAATTATTCTTCTTCTTCTTGCAGTACCGTCTCCTATCGGAGGTTGGCTACCATCACAGCAATCTTAACTTTGTTGGCTGCAGCTCTGAACAACTGTATTTAACTGCACCCATACCACTCCCTTAAATTTCGCAACCAGGAAATCCTCCTACGTTTGGTATTACTAAAAATTATTAGTAATACCAAAAATCTCAAAGAGTAATAAAAGGATTGTTTTACTTTTCTGAATATTTTGGATTTCTTGTTTTCCTGTTAGTCAAAAATTGGTTATGCTATGGCTGTTAAAAATTTGCATACACTCGTGATTAGTGACTCGTTCAAGCGATTTTAACTGCAGCGTTTTCAAAAATAAATACTTTGAACCGATGAAACTTACAGATCATATTATATAAAGAATACATAAGCTAAGTAACTTGTGAAGCGGTAACGATTAGTTTTATTTGGGATGCTAATTAGGGGATAATTTTTGCCATTTTTTTTTACCAAAAAATAAAAAGGACCAACAATATTTTGAGCGTAACTCACTTACTTTTAATGATAGAAGTTTTTTATAGAACGAGAATAAACCTTTTTTAAACACTTTAAAAAAGTTGTAATGAGCTCTTCAGAAAAGAGCTCCGTTTTTTGGTTATTTTACGTTGAAATATTCTATCTGGAATTTGACGAAAATGAACCTACATGTCATTAACTAGAACTCTCCTTGTACTAAGTCTACGGACTCCATAAATACACCGTTTTTTTTTTCACTTTGTTATAAGCTATATTTTTGCCAAGGACATTTTCTTGGATAAAATGCTTACTTTTTTGTTATTTGCGAAAAACTTTCCAAAAACATGGTTTTCTTTGTTAAAAATGAACATATTCACTTACAAATAACTCGAAAAGTATTGACTTATAATTTGGGCAGATTATCGGAGAATAGGCCATTTTTGGGGAAAGTAATTTACCAGCAATTTTATTGCTGGAATCGAACCTTATAATTGTATATATTAATAATATAGGTATGCAAAGTCCGCAAACAGTGTGCTACTTTTTTTGTAAACAAGATGGCGCCCGAAAATCGTATTTTTTTCAATTTTTGCTCTTTAACTCCAAAGATTTTAACTTTACACCAAAAACACCTAAATAAAAATTCACAGAAATTAAATTCTGCATAGAGACATGTTTTCCCGATTTACTTCCTAAAAATTTTCGAACAGTCACCTTTCTATGTCGGTCCTCTTTCTCCACACCAATCTTCATATCTTTAAAATACTCATAACATATTATTGTGTATCAATTTATCAATCAAACAGAGAATAAAAATTGAATTTTTTTAATATAACGCGGGCACATAAATTTAATACACCCTGTATATTGATTTGTAAATATTTATTATAAGTTAGCTTTCACGCAAAGTGGTTTCTCTTTAATGAGTTTTTCCATGAAGAATTAAAGACATTTGTTTTGTTACGTGAAAGGTAGAATCCACAGGTACCTGTAATTATTAGTTTTTAGAAAAACTAATGGTAAAGAGATTTGGAATTTTCAATCTGTTTGTTTAAGGACAAGAATATTTAGATAATTTCCGAAAAGTGATTAGTTGAGTAGAAATATTGTTTGAAAGAATGACTGGGTTTTTCGAATGAAAAAGAGTAAGGTGGAGAGAGAAATGTTTCTGATTGGTTTGGAAACTTGGAATGGGGAAAGAGAGGTTTGAATGTTGAGACAGTTTGGAAAAGAAAAAATCATTGTGTTACTGGCATCCGAGAGGAGCAGTCAAAAGTTTTCGTGAGTAGTTCAGAAGCAAGTACTAGTGGTTGTGTTGATAGTGAGAGTAGCTGAAAAGTGGAACGAGAGACAAATCAAATCGAGAAGAAATACCTCTTTGATTCTGTAAAGTCCAAGAGAGTAAGTTTCAAGAATTTTCGTTATTAAAATTATTTGTGACACCAAGTAAAAAAGATACTTGGGTCTCAGGAGATTATTGTTGAGAGAAAGGGAGGAGAGAGATTTGGAGTTTATTGAACGAGTCCTGGTCAAAGGAAGCCTGGCTGATGTTTTGGAGAAATAGTTGCAGGTATGCTGCTGGATTTTTGCTGAGAACGGAGAGGGCTTTGATTGGTAGCCTAACATAATCAACAAGGAGGAGCTGTTTGGGTCAAGAGGAGACATCATTGTGCGTGAATCAAAAAGGTCAGTCAATAACCTATGTGATAGATTTTCTTTATTATCAGAAGTTAAATTTTTTACGTAAAAGCATATCAATTTAAGGTTCCAATATTTCAAAAATTTAATAAGAAGTATAATTAATTTTGCGAATACCAAATTTGTCTGTTTAGCTTGTTTTATTAATGGTTTCAAGAACAAAGAGATAAATATTTGTTTGAATTAGTTTAATTGATATGGTAAAATTTTCTTTTGGACAGTTATGCCCACAGGATTTAATTGATAAATTTACAGAGCATTGTTTTTGATAATAAAGATAATTGTATGTGCTTATTTATGATATTTCTATTTATTTCCTTTTCCTATTTTATCCCGATACGGATCAACTAATAGATACTGAAGCCACGAGAAAGGATAAGTATAAACTAAGATATTTTGATTAAAATTTTTTATGACAAAAGGCACCCTGAGATTTTTTTCTTAATATTTTTTATGTATGATTTGCGACAATTAAATAATTAATCTAATAAATACTAATTAATATAAAAGTAATAGAAAGCAGATCATAACAATATATATTATTATAATAAAATCTATCGATATTATGAGTCAAATTTGCCAAAAATAGCAAAATTCCAATCAAAAATTAGGTTGGAGAAAATGTAATCTCAAATTTCAAAGTCGGTATACGTTAAAAAAATGCATTTTCTTGACTTCCCATGGAGCAATTTTCTTCATTCGTTTTTTGTGCCCAAGTAACTCGAGTAGAGCCATCTAACTAAAGCATTATTAAATGTCAAAGTTGCTTTTGCTGTGTTATAATAAATTATTCTATTTACTATAACAAAAATTTTCAATGTGTTTAAATAATTAACTATTTATGTGGGAAATAAGCCACAATTAAATTGATAAAATAATGTTATTAACGTTTCGACGCCCAAATCGGATGTCGTTTTCAAAATAAAAATACTACTAAATTAAACAAAAAGGTTGTTGCTAAGTAAAAACAATTCTTTTAATAATTTGTTTAATCTGACTCATTTATATTGGCAATTCAGACGTTTATTATACATTTTAAAGTAGAAGACTTTAAAATGATATCGCCAATATTTATGAGTTGCGTTCCTGGAACGATTTTAATAAAATTATTTTTTCAATTTAATGTGGCTTATTTCCCATATAAATAGTTAATCATAAAAATGCCACAAGGAAATAGCTTCAGAACAACATTGTTTGAATAAGTATAGAGCTTTCTAATGAGAATATTTGAGTTTTTAACGTTAAAAGGTACACTTTTGTAGTAAGTTTATCTAATAAAACTCTACAACTGGAAAACATATTTAGTTTTTTTTTCTTATAAATAAATTAATCTATTATAACAAAACAAAAGCAAGTTTGACATTTAATTATGCGTTAGTTAGATGGCTCTACTCGAGTTGCTTGGGGACAAAAAAAGAATGAAGAAAATTGCTCCATGGGAAGCCGAGAAAATGCATTTTTTTAACGTATACGTTTAACTTTAAAATTACATTTTCTCCAACCTAATTTTTGATTGGAATTTTGCTATTTTTGGCAATTTTCACTGGTAATATCGATAGTTTTTATTATATTAATATATGTTATGAGTATTTTAAAGATATGAAAATTGGTATGAAGAAAGAGGCCAAAAATAAAAAGGTGACGGTTCGAAAATTATGATTCTGTTGTTTATATCTTTGCCGTAAATACTGGCCAACTTTGACCGGTTGTATCACTCATCACAATTAAACGTTTTTTCTTTTAAAAGAAGCGTCCTGCCGCTTTTTCCCAATACCGTTTTCTTGATTTAATTTAATTTAATATTTCCCGAGATATAATATTTGTATATAAGCCAAAAAATTGTTTATAATTTTAAAATATTCCTGAGGCCGCTTAAATAGTCCAATTTCAATTCTGTAAAGTACATTAAATAGGTACAGTTCCTTTTTATACAAAAATAATAGTTACTTCTTGTGTATCATAATTATTGTGGTTATTATAGCGACCGTAAATTACCACAGAACGGCAGTTCTCGTCAGTGGCGCACAACCTCAACAACAATACCCCTACAAGCGACACTATACAGGGTGTAACAAAAATACAGGTCATAAATTAAAGTGCATATTCTGGGACCAAAAATAGTTCGATAGACCTAACTTACCTTAGTACAAATATGCACATAAAAAAAGTTATAGCCCTTTGAAGTTACAAAATGAAAATCGATTTTCTCGAATATATCGAAAACTATTAGAGATTTTTTATTTAAAATAGACATGTGGCATTCTTATGCCAGGAACATTTTAAAGAAAACTTATAATGAAATTTGTGCACCCCCTAAAAATTTTATGGGGTTTTGTTTCCTTAAACCCCCCCAAGCCTTTGTGTACGTGCCAATTAAATTATTATTGTGGTACCATTAGATAAATTTATTATTTTCAAAACTTTTTTGCCTCTTTATATTTTTTTGGTAAGGCAGTTTTTATCGAGATGCAGCTTCTATTTTAATATGTTTACATAAAAAAATTATGGGGGTTTTGTGCCTTTAAACCCCCCAAATGTTTGTGTACGTTCCCATTAAACTATTACTGCGACACCATTAGTTAAACACAGTGTTTTTAAAACTTTTTTGCCTCTTTGTATTTGTTCGATAAGTTACCTTTTATCGAGATGTGGCTTCTTTTTTAATATGGTTCTAATATGGTTCAAAATATACCTAAAAAAGTAAATCATAAATAAATTTTCATATTTTTACCAAGTCTCCATAATCGTACGTAAACCATATACAAATATGTGGGTGATTTGACAAATATTCAAAATATCTCGATAAAAACTATATATCTATCTATCAGCGAGGTTCCTACAGCCTCTGCCGCTTCTCGCATTTCGACCGCCATCGTTTTCTGTCCATCCATTCGTCTTCTTTGATGGCTCTATCTTTCATGATGTGCCGTACATTTTCTTCCCAGGCAACTGAAGGTCTTCCCCTTCTTCTTCTTTGGTGTGGTATGTAATTTAAAGCTTTCTTTGGCCATCTATCTTCATTCATTCGTTTCACGTGACCACACCACACTAGTTGTCTAGTTTCAATTTTATCTACACTGGAATATACAGTATGTGTCCTCCTTCTAATATCTTTATTCCTGATGTAATCTTTTTTAGATATACCACACGCTCTCCTTAGATAATCCATTTCTACTACTTCTATTCTTTTCCTATCTTTTTTTGTCATCTGCCAAACTTCTGCCCCATAAGTCATAATAGGCTCTACCAAGGTACGATAGATTGTCAATTTCGTTTCTTGCCTTATATCTTTAGACCACAGTAGAGAGCTCAGAATGTTTACCGCTTTTTTGCCCTGCTGCGTTCTCTTTTCGATGTCTCTTTTGGTAGTGCCTTCTTTAGATATTATAGATCCGAGATATTTATATTCATTACATCTTTTCGTGGTTCTAATTTCTAACTCTGGATCTTCTTCATCATCCCCTATTTTAAGATACTCTCTCTTTGACATATTCATATTGAGGCCCCATTTTTCATATTCTTTCTTTAGTTTTCTAAACATGTAGTCCATGTCTTCCTCATCATTCGCTACGACTACCTGATCATCTGCAAAAAACAAAGTTGTTAGACATTTACCACTGCCTATGTCTATTCCCATTCCGGATACTTGTTTCCTCCACTGCTCTAGCGATGATTGAATATATATTTTAAATAAATTCGGAGACAGACAACATCCTTGTTTAAGTCCCTTTGATATAGGGAATGAGTCAGATATAAAGTTTCCTTCTTTAACGACACTTCTTGCATTTTTGTATATATTTGCGGTAGCATCCACATACTCTCTACTGAGACCTACTTTCGTCAATGTTTGAAACAGTTTTTCAAAGGTACCGTATCGTATGCCTTCTCCAAATCTACAAACAATAGGTGGGTAGATAGATTCCTTGCCTTCCGTTTTTCTATTACCTGCTGCAGAAGGAATATATTATCAGTGCACGATCTTCCTGCACGAAATCCACTGTTCTTCCATGTCTTCGTATTCTGATTCTATTCTTTTCTTTATTATTCGACCGTACAACCTCCCTACTGAGCTGGTAACAGTTATTCCTCTATAATTAGAGCATATGCGTTTATCCCCTTTCTTGAATACTGATCTGATGTATCCAACATTCCAATCATCAGGGATATTTTGTCCTTTTAAGCATTTATTAAATAATTGAACCAACATCTCATGTAATATGTTTGGTCCGTACTTTACCAACTCAATTGGGATGTCTCCAGGTCCTGCTGTTTTACCGTTTTTAGATCTTTTGAGGGCTTCGCTTAACTCTCCGGTTGTTATCTCAACTATTTGTGTATGTTCGACTAAATCTTCCATTTCGATCTCTTGGAATTTACATCTATCTTCTGTCAGTAAAATCTCATAATGGTGTTTCCACTGTTTAATATCTATTAACTTTATGTTAGATTTTTCCTTTCCTTCCCTCTGGAGAGACTTTATTACCTTCCACGCTTGCCCAACTCTTGTTCCACCCATATACCTATCCACTTCTGCGCATTTTCGGTCCCACATCTCATTTTTACTTTTCACTACTTCTCTTTTTACATCTCGATTTAATGCTGCATATCTCTTGTGATCTTCCTCCTTTCTTGTTGACATCCATTTCTGATAAGCAGTTTTCTTCTTGTTTACTAACGTTTGCATATTCTCCGACCACCATTCTGTATTTTTTATTTCATGTTTGTATTTATACCCCAAAGCTTCACTTGCAGCCTCATGAATGTATTTTTTAATTTGCTGGTATAATTCTTCCGCTGTTATATTTTCTCGTCCCACATTTTGTAATTTTGTGGCCAGTCGTAATTTATATAGAAATTTCGTTGAGTCTTCTTTCAAGCTTTCTAGGTTATATTTATGAGATCTTACTTCTTGTCCCTTTTCGAAAAAACTAACTTTTCGAAAAAGTACTATGAGCCAAAAAAGTTTTTAAAATATTGTGTTTAACTAATGGTACTACAATAATAATTAACTTGGAACGTACACAAAAGTTTGGGGGGGTTTAAAGTAACAAAACCCCCATAAAATTTTTAACGGGTGTCCAAATTTCACTATAATTTTTCTTAAGATACTACTACCATAAGAATGCCACATGTCCATTTTCAATAAAAATCGCTTTCAATAAAATTTCGCTGTCCATTGACAGCGAAAACCGGTGCAGGTGCCTTATCGCTTTGTGATAGCTGTTATCTGTGATCGTATACAGGTATTTATTTATTTATTAATTACCCATCATTAAGAAACAAAGCAAATAACAATTAATACCTAATACTGTGATAAAGTTAAACACAAAAATCGGTATGACTATTTTAATCAGTGGCGTAACTTAAATAAATTAGGTGAATAAATTATTAAACCACAAATGTATCAAAATACGAATATAGGGGAAATTACACCATATATACAAATGCAACCCATCCCAAGCATTTACAGCACGCAAAATGTTCAGTATCCAACTGCATTTGATGCAAATCAATCCATCCCAATGGTACCACAAAATTATGCGGCTCATAACAATTACGCACAGGGGATGTTTCTCACTCAACAACAAATGCAATGTGCACCATTCACGATGTCAACACAGGCCATTCCCGATCAAAGCCACCAAAGTAAAGTTCAGCAGAAGATAAATTATTATTATGATGCAGTAAATCCAACTACAAGTAATCAAAACCAAATAAGAAATGTCTCACTGTCAGAAAACGAAAAAATGGAGCAAGAAAGTTCAGATAATGAAGTATTTCAACCAAATGAGTTCCAAAAAATTGAATATAAGAAGCGGAGAAGAAATAGCAACAGCCCACAAATGAAAAAGAAATCCTTAAAGGTAAGTGAAGTTGAAAATTCTATTAGCACACAAAATCGTTTTTCTTCACTATCAAATGAAGATGATACAGAGCAAAGAAATAATAACAAAAAGGAAATAGATAAAGTTCCTCCTTTTATACTATATGGAGTCTCAAATTTACCAGCTCTTCTAACATTAATTCGCTCATCTAAGTCAGATTTTGCTTACAAATTGTTATCAGAAAACAAAATAAAAATCCAGACAACTACTATCAACAATTACAAAACAATCAAAAAGCTGCTGGACGACAATAAAATCGTCAGGCATACCTATAAACTACCAGAAGAAAAATCGTACAGATTAGTTTTACGAAACATACACCACAGCACAGACACAAAAGACATAACAGCAGCATTAGCAGAAGAAGGTCATAAGGTAAAACAAATAATGAATATCCATGACAAACAAACAAAATCACCCAAAAACTTGTTCTTTATTGACATTGAGAGAAATCGAAATAACGGTGATATCTTTAAAACCTCAAAACTTTTAAATGCAGTTGTTAGATTCGAAACACCCCACAGAAAGCAAACTATAGTGCAATGTAAACGATGCCAAAGTTATGGACACACAAGAAACCAATGCACTCAACAATTTCTCTGCGTGAAATGTGCTGTATCACGACTACCGTACCTGCAAAAAGAAAAAAGAGGATGGCAATCCAGCAAAATGTGCATTATGTGGAGGAGCACATCCTGCAAATTATAAAGGTTGTCAGGTATACCTTGAAATTTTAAATAGAAGATATCCCTCCAGTAATGGTGTGGCTGTACAAAATCAAGTGACCAGACCAAAAGTACAAGAAAAAGAATCACAAAAAACTATAAGCAGCTCACACGCTCCAGCAGAGGTGAAAACATATGCACAAGCAGCTTCAAATCAAAATCAAGTTCAAAATATAAACAGGGTACAGTTATTACCGCAGTCAACAAATAATCAATTCACCACGTTCCTTCAACAGCAAAATAATTATCTCCTGCAACAAAACTTTCAACTTCAACAACAAATAGAAAAGCAACAGCCAGCAATCCTTGAACTAACCAAGGAAATAAGACATTTGAGAGATCTAGTACAGAAAAACACTCAATCCAATAATTAATGGCTCAAATATTTAAAATAGCTTTATGGAACGCCAATGGGGTCATAAATCGGAAGAATGAAATTGAGGCATTTTTAAAATTTCACAACCTAGATATAATTCTAATATCTGAATCTCACTTAACATCAGAAAATAGTTTTAGAATATCCAACTATTTAATGTACAATGCTACCCATCCAGACGCAGCAAGAAGAGCCAGTGCTGGTGCAGCTATAATCATTAGAAAGGGTATA
The DNA here is from genome assembly GCF_917563875.1 of Diabrotica virgifera virgifera. Taxonomy (NCBI): domain Eukaryota; kingdom Metazoa; phylum Arthropoda; class Insecta; order Coleoptera; family Chrysomelidae; genus Diabrotica; species Diabrotica virgifera. The sequence goes on from NC_065445.1 coordinate 193,562,364, forward strand.
AAACACCATATTTTACAAAAGATTGAACAACCAGATTTACAAGCAGTCTCCATTGAAATAGAAGATTGGATAGGACCAATCTCGATAGCTGCTGTATACTGCCCACCAAATTATAGAGCAAACAAAAATTCTTTAACCAACTTGGTAACCGTTTCCTGGCAGGTGGAGGCTATAACGCCAAACATACTAGTTGGGGTTCAAGACTGTGCGCTCCTGGAAGAGGCAGGGTACTACATCAAATCATATCAGAACAACACTTGGACCATTTGTCTACGTATCAGCCTACATACTGGCCATCCGACCCGCAGAAAGTTCCCGACTGTTTAGATTTCTTTGTTACAAAAGGGTTCTCAAGGGGATATCTAAATATCGAATCAAATTTCGATATAGAGTCTGATCATACTCCTGTAGTAGCAACTGTACATTCAGGAATTAAAGAAAAAGAGCCTCTGCCCAAGTTGCACAATTACAAAACCAACTGGCAAGCTTTCAGAGAAAGGGTTGAAGCAAATATTGAACTAAACGTATCACTAAAGTCACCAGAAGAACTAGAAAAAGAAATCCAAAATTACACAACAACGATTCAGGAAGCTGCATGGAAATCAACACCTCCACCAACAAAAGCAAAACAAAAAATTAATTTTCCAATAAAGGTCAGAGAAAAAATAATTGAAAAAAGGTATCTGAGTAGAACTTGGAAGCAAACTAGACATCCAGATGACAAGTTAAGGCTCAATAGAGCAGCACGACAATTGAAGGAACTACTAAAACAACTAAAAAATAACAGCGTTCAAGAATACCTAGAAAATTTAACGCCGTCAGATGCCAGCGATTATGCGCTATGGAAGGCTACAAAAAAATTAAAACAGCAACATCGTCATATCCCACCAATTAGAAAATCCAACGGAACATGGGTCAGAACAAACAATGAAAAGGCAGAAATTTTCGGCGAATACCTAGAAGAAGTACCTATACCAGCTGCTGCAACAAATAACGATCAAGAAATCTACAATTTACTACAGAACCAAACCCCGACAGGAGAAAACACATTACACGCTTCACCCAAAGAAGTTCAAAACATAATCAACAATAATCTAATAAAAAAGAAAGCACCTGATTATGACTTAATCACAGGTGAGGTAATTAAAAATCTACCTACCAAAGCAATTAAAATGCTAACTCAATTGTGTAATGCGGTACTAAGGCTAAAACACTTCCCAATCCAATGGAAAATTGCGGAAATTATCCTTATACAAAAATCAGGAAAACCTCCAAATGAGCCAACTTCATATCGACCAATTAGTTTAATGCCAGTAATGTCTAAGATCATGGAAAAAATAATAGAAAGAAGACTTCTACAAATACTAACAGACAGAAATATGATACCCGACCACCAATTTGGCTTTAGGAAAGAGCATGGCACCGTCGAACAAGTTCACAGAGTGGTCAACGTTATAAATAAAACCTTTGAAGAAAAAAGTTACTGTTCAGCAGCATTACTCGATATTAGCCAGGCTTTTGATAAAGTTTGGCATCAAGGACTGTTGTATAAACTGAAAGAGAACTTACCAGAGGAACTATATACACTCCTTAAGTCGTATTTATCAGAAAGATACTTTCGAGTGAAGTTTGAGTCAGCCTATACAAAACTATATCCCATCAGATCAGGGGTACCGCAAGGAAGCGTTCTGGGACCACAACTGTGTCTGATTTACACAGCCGACTTACCCACAAATCGTGATACAACGACCACCACATTTGCAGACGATACTGCAATCCTAGCAGTACACAAAAATCCCGTCGAAGCTGCTGCAAAACTCCAGAGAGTATTAAATCAAATAAATACTTGGGCACAAAATTGGAGAATTAAATTGAATGAACAAAAATCAAACCATATTGTTTTTACAAAATGTCACGGTGAATCACCTACAGTAACAATAAATAATAAGGTAATTACCTCAGTTACCTCTGTAAAATATCTGGGCATGCACCTGGACAGGGGATTAACCTGGAGAACCCACATATGGAACAAACGGAAACAACTGGGCATAAAATTTAGTAAGCATTATTGGCTTCTAGGGCGTAAGTCCAAGCTCACGACAAGAAATAAACTGCTAGTCTACAACACAATATTCAAATCAGTATGGGCATATGGTCTGCAGCTCTGGGGAACAGCATCCAAGTCGAATGTATCCATAATTGAGAGATTCCAGTCCAAGGTGTTACGTTCAATAATCGATGCTCCGTGGTTTGTTACTAACAGGGATATTTACAATGATCTGGAAACGAAAACCGTCAGTGAAGTGATAGTGGAGTTAAGTGCAAAATACATCGTACGTCTTGAAAGCCACGCGAATGTGCTTGCAATTAATTTGTTAGACAAAAGTCAGGAAACAAAACGGTTAAAGAGACAAACACCATTAGATTTACCGCACAGACATTAACATTGTTACAGTAGCTAAGTTAATATATTTATGTAATACAGTAATTTAATATTATCTCTATAGAGATGTGTGGCGCTGGTCACAATCTCTCTTCATGTCATTATTGCTCAGATAAAATGTGCCTATTGTTATGTTATAACAGATTGCCTACTAAACATATAAAAAATAAAAAAATAAAAAATAAAAAATCTCTAATAGTTTTCGATATATTGGAAAAAATCGATTTTCATTTTGTAACTTCAAAGGGCTGTAACTTTTTTTATGTGCACATTTGTACTAAGGTAAGTTAGGTTCAATCGAACTATTTTTGGTCCCATAATATGTGATTAAATTTATGACCTGTAATTTTGTTACACCCTGTATATACACGAAATTTTCGATTTTCTAAATCTGACTGAATTGAAAATTGGACCAAATCCCATCTTAAAGTTTAGGAAAAGACTCACCCATCCATATATCAACTCTCCATTTTGGTCCAAGGGTGTGGATTTTACGGCCTTTCCCATTTTGGGTCTGATTTTCGTTCTCGTCCCCAAAACTCCCAAAAATTTCAAAAATTTAAGTCTGACCTTTACGGCTTCTGATAATACTGATCGTTACCTTTCCAACGGATGTCTAATTTTGAAAATCGGTTATAGCATTCAAAAGTTACCGAGCTCAGAAATATGACTCAATTTTTATTTAAAAAGGGGGAACTGTTTGTGGATATGTTTGTATGTATGTATGTGTGTGGAAAAGTTACACCGACCTGAATTTTTTTCTGTGTTTTAAGAAGTGAGGGCCGATTCAGAACTGGTGTAATTTTTCACTTTTGACTACCAGTAAGCCAGCTAGAGGGCTAGGGAGATACAAAATAGCATATTTTTTGGGCGTATATAGCTTAGTTTCAGGGAGAGACAGGAAAACCGCAAGTACACCAAATCAATAGAGTTGAGTTAAACTTTTAAATGGTGCCTAAGCTGTCAAGCTGAGACATATACACTGTTCACCATGGCCGAAAAACTGAAAAATTAAACTTTGAAAATTTTGGTTTTTCGACAATTACTCAAAATTTCATAAGGAAAAATTTTCCTGTAGCTGGCTGTATACCATTAATTACAAAAATTGAAGAAAAAGATCTTCTGTGTAAAAGGTATATTAGTTTGACGATTCCAATAAAGGGCTACATTAAAATACAAGATACAAGTTGGAAATAGACGGCAAAATTTTAGAACAAGTAATGAAATTAGATTACCTAGGAGTAAAGGTCACTAGTGACAGGAATATAAGAACAGAGACCACAACACAAGCAACAAAAGCGGCAAGAGTAAGTGGTTGCCTCCGAGAAACCATATGAAGAAAAAAATATCTGACCAAGAAAGCAAAATAAAAGTATACAAGACAACAGTAAGACCTATCCTAACATATGCAGCGGAGACAAGGACCGATACAAGAAAGACGAAACAACAAATCAACAGTATCGAAATGAAAGTATTAAGATCAATAGCGGGCATACCATTAAGAGACAGACAAAACAACAGAAGTATACGAGAACGATGCAAAATTAAAAATATTCACAGGTGGATAAAAACAAGAAAGAAAAACTTGAACAAACATGTAAACCGAATGGAACCAGATCGATTAGCGAACATCTGTAAAAACAACAAGCCGTGTAGCAGAAGACCCGTTGGAAGGTCGCCGAAAAGGTGGAAAGACAATGTACATTCAACAAAAACTGAAACAGAATAAGAGGCAAACAAACACGAGTAATCCTAATCGCGCGAAGAAGAAGAAGAATATTAAAATACAGAACGTTTTCGCCCTCAAGAGAGCATCATCAGTGTTCTAAGCAAGCTCTACATGCTAAACCACCAAAAATACATGGGTTAAAACCCTTAAAATGCCGACCAAAGTTCTTACATTAGCATAATTATTTATTAAATCCTGGCGATGGGTGAAATTTAAAAGGTATACCTCAAGGCACCATATGACTATACCACAAGCATGTGGGTGGTTGAGTTGATTTCTCTGTCTTCACAAAGAGAAAGGTGAAAGCCAACTCACTCTAAATCTGAATCTAATAAATAATATGACAATGTAAGATCTTTGGTCGGCATTTTAAGGGTTTTAACCCATGTATTTTTGGTGTCTTAGCATGTACAGCGTGCTTAGAACACTGATGATGCTCTCTTTAGAGCGAAAACTTTCTGTATTTTAATGTAGCCCTTTAATGGTGTTTTCAAATTAATATAAGTTTTACACAGAAGATTTTTTCTTCAATTTTCAAAATTTCAACCTACGAATTGCGCCAATAACTGAGCGTTTGTAGGAGGTCTCTAGTCAAGTCTAACAGTTTATACCTCATATCTTGGAAAATTCGAATTTTTAAGTTATAGCCATCATAAATAATAATATGATCAAATATATTATTTCTTATGGGAACAACGGTTTTTCAAGCTCAATAATTCCTGTAATATACTTTTTTATATACTTTTTTTTGAGAACTCAATAATTTTTGAGTTATGCGTAATTGAAAATTGGCCATTTTCATTGAAAAATGGTCACCTTTCGGACGGTTTTTTGTGAATACCTTAAAAACTATGCATCGAACTAAAAACACTATATGAAACATTTTTTAGGTTATAAATAACAAAGAGATTCGTTCCTTCGTAAATGTTCTTTTTATAATACAAAAAGAGCTATGGTAGGTAAAGTAGCACACTATCTGCGGACTTTGATTACCTATACTATTACCAGAAAACGGCAGTTCTCGTCAGTGGCGCACAACCCCAACAACAATACCCCTACAAGCGACACTATATATATATATATATATATATATATATATATATATATATATATATACGAAATTTTCGATTTTCTAAATCTGACTGAATTGAAAATTGGACCAAATCCCATCTTAAAGTTTAGGAGGAAAAGACTCACCCATCCATATGTCAACTCTCCATTTTGGTCCAAGGGTGTGGATTTTACGGCCCTTCCCGTTTAGGGTCTGTTTTTCGTTCTCGTCCCCAAAACTCCCAAAAATTTCAAAAATTTAAGTCCGACCTTTACGGCTTCTGATAATACTGATCATTACCTTTCCAACGGATGCCTAATTTTGAAAATCGGTCATGGTTATAGCATTCAAAAGTTACCGAGCTCAGAAGTATGACTCAGTTTTTATTTAAAAAGGGGGAAATAGAATAGAATAGAATAGAAATATGCTTATTGTCATAAAAAATTGTACAATTTTATCGACAAAGCTTACAAAAAGTCAGGAAAACAAAACAATAACAATTCAATTTACTAAAATTACAAAAATCGTCAGTATAAATTAAAAAATAATAATAATAATGAAGTTAAACAGTTAATCAATTGCAAAATTAAAAAATTTAAATAAATTGCAAATTGCATAGTCTACCTAGTAATTAAGGTGATACAGTAGCGATCAACAGGTAGCAAAAACGCGTTCCAATATTGCGGCTGTAATTTTGAATATTTTTTCGAGATATTTGGCACACGTATTCGCAATATAATAAAGAATGGCGGTACAGAGCCCAATTTGAAAAATATATTAATATGTGGAAATTACTCTGTAATTAAATACAATATTTAAAAAACGAGCCTGTACCGCCATTAAGAAGAACAAAAAAATACACTTTCTTCAAATAAACTTTTTTATCCGATGCCTAGATTTTATGTCATTTTGGAACTACTAAAATTTTTTATTTCATTAGTAGTTCCAAAATGACACAAAATCTAGGCATCGGATAAAAAAGTTTATTTGAAGAAAGTGTATTTTTTTGTTCTTCTTAATGGCGGTACAGGCTCGTTTTTTTAATATTGTAGTTAGTTACAGAGTAATTTCCACATATTAATATATTTTTCAAATTGGGCTCTGTACCGCCATTCTTTATTATATTACGAATACGTGTGCCAAATATTTTGAAAAAATATTCAAAATTACAGCCGCAATCTTGGAACGCTTTTTCGCTACCTGTTGATCGCTACTGTTTCCTCTTAAGTTTAAAAGATAAACTGCTGCATATGACACCCAAATACAGATGAAAAATAATAATAAAAATACTGCTTGTGCAAAGGGTACTGTAACTTCTTAGTTACTGATTAAGAAAATGTTCTACTGCATAATATGGTCTTTCGGATAGGTAGGCTTTTGTCAGTTTACGGAATTTGGGGAAAGATGCTGCAGATTTAAGTTGCACAGGGAGATGGTTGTAAAGTTTTTTGCGGAATAAAATATAAATTTCTTTACTAACTCAGATGACGGGGTCGGTAAATAGACGTCAAAGGTAGAATTTCTCGTCAAGTAGTCATGATTAGGTCTTGGTGGAAAGACATGTAGATGTTTACGAATTAAGCAAACAGTTTCTAAAATATATGTTTGTGGATAATATGTTTGTATGTATGTATGTGTGTGGAAAAGTTACACCGATCTGATTTTTTTCTGCATTTTAAGAGGGTGTGAGGGTCGATTTAGAACCAGTGTAATTTTTGACTTTTGACTACCCAAAAGTTGAGCTAAACTTTTAAATAATGCCTAAGCTATCAAGCTGAGACATATATATTGCTCACCATAGCCGAAAAACTGAAAAATTAAACTTTGAAAATTTTGGTTTTTCGACAATTACTCACAATTTCAACCTACGAATTGCGCCAATAACTGAGCGTTTGTAGGAGGTCTCTATTCGCGTCAAACGGTGTATACCTCATATCTTGGAAAATTCGAATTTTTAAGTTATAGGCTTCATAAGTAATAATATGATCAAATATATTATTTCTTATGGGAAAAACGGGATTTCAAGCTCAATAATTCCTGTAATACGTTCAGTTATCATACTTGATCTAGGATGCATCAGATACTACTTGTCAATATGTTTTGTAACGTTACAAACGTCACATCTTTGATATTTTGTTTTTAAATAATTATTTTACCTTATTTTCTTTAATATTTCATTAATCATTATCTTCTTCTATTTGGTTTACCCATTTTCCCCTTTAAAAATCGGTTGGCGCTCTCTTTTATTACCCTCTTTTATTATCTTCTATTTAATATATCTCTTTCATTTAAATCATCATAACTGAACATACCTCGTATATTCATACTCTCCAAATATCTGTATTTTCAATACGGAACATGCCGCTACTTCATAGTACTTGGTTGTCATTTTAAATGTCGTTTTCAATGACAGTGTCACTTCATCGACTTGACCCCCTACTCCCTGACATACACTGGAAGGGAAAAATTAATCCTTAAAAAGGCATGTAATTCGAAAAATAAATCATTTCTATTTCATCAAATCATCTCTTGGGGTAAGGATAACATTATATTGTGATTATATTTCTCCGTCTAACAGTTTTTCTAATTGTTTTTTATCTAACCTAACTTCCAATGTCAGACCATGTGTTCTGATATTTTAGTTTCAAATATAATTATCTTTTAATTTACATGTATGCACGTTTAGTAATCAGAATTTTAACTATTCTCATCTAAATTTCATTTGATTTATTCTTGTCATCTGCTACTCTTTCTGACGATTAGAACGGCAGATGGCACACGTTGGTTTTTCTTCTTGATGATTGATATGTGTCTCTATTTTATAGTTTTTTGGAAAGAAACCACTTTTCTCCCTCCGGGAGTTTCAACAACCCTCAAATCGCCGGCGATACAACAACGAGGACCATGTCATCAGGGCTGCAACCACATAACCAAGACTGCAACGACCAACATCCGTAGGCCTGGTGGAATACAACACCTACAACCCCAGAGCCCGTTGCAGAACCAGCAGCAGTACCATACGACATCAAGAAGATACCATCAGCTACCAAAAGCCATAAGTATAATCCAGAATTGTTAGTTTTTGGCAAGAATTTAAATACATTTGTTAATGCAATTTACTAAGTCATTTTATTTATTATATCTTTATGAACAATAAACATGATTAGTTAAAAACTATGTTTTGTTTGCTTTCATTCCAATTTTCATAGTTCATATCTGAGGTTAGGACAAGACGAACACACACCTGAGTGACTGAGCTAAGCTAAGGGTGTAACGATGGCTATCTTGGTTAGTTGAGGTAATATTTTCGAATATTGTTTCAATTAGCTGGGGTAGTCCATCGTTATTTCGTTACACTGGCGCCGCAACGTTTCTCATGTGCGCTATTTCGTTACACTGGCGCACCAACGCACTTGTCTTATCCGAAGAATCGAGCTGTGAGTGTGTGGTTTGGTAGCAGACAACAAGCATTAATAAATACTATTTTCTTATATTTCATTTTTATATTCAATTTTTGCAGTAAATCTATATATATTATCTATTTTGGTACTTTTTGACTACCTTTTTGACTAATTTTTATATATTTTCACATGTTATGGGTCAAAAAGTATTACCAGTTTCAATAATTTAATTATATATTTCAGCATAATTGATTTAAAATATATTTACAGTTGCAAATATTGGTATTTTTAACATTTTGATACTTTTTACCTACTTTTTTTGGCTAATTTTTATGTTTAGGACCTTGATAGTAATGTCCACATGGCATTTTTTTTTCTGTTTTTTCAATTTAACCAGTTTTTTTTGGTAGTTCTTCTTTAATTACTTTCATATTTTGTTGTAACTTTCCAAAACCCAAGAGAATTTTTCCATTTATTGTCATATTTTCTGTACTTTTTATACATACTATTTCTTCTACGTTCTTTTCATAGGTACTTCTGTGTACTCTAAAGTGCATTTAAATCTTGTTTTATTACTTATTTTCAATTACTTTTTACTTATTCTTATATTTCCTAGTTGTTTTCATATATTTATTACCAATTTTGTACAACTACCAAAAATTTTGTTGTTTCCGTCGAACTTTCTGTCCGGATGATATATACTACTTTACTTGTATAGTAAAGACTAGGACAATTTTCAAGTTCTTTTCTTTCATTGAGGTATTTTATTCTTATTCTTCTTCTTTACGTATTCAGAATATTAATTTAAATCATTCTTCTTCTTCTTCTTGTGTTGAATCTCAAAAAAATTTTTGTTCGTAAAGCATGATATTTTACATTTTTCAATTTTTTGCATTAGTGCACTTATATTAATTATGATAAACATCATATTTAACATCTTTTTTATTTAACAATGCCCTATTTATCTATATATTATTGTTTTATTATTTTATTTTGGGTGTTGTACTGATTTTTGATACAGATTAGCACAAAAGCCTGATCCGGCACTTATAAGTTGTGTATGGCTTATATATAGCTGCATAGACACCTAGTGTTTTTTTTCCTAGGGTACATATAAGTTATCCATAGGGTTGGGCCAGATCTATTGAGTCTGAGTTCCGTTTTTTTGGTCTTAATGACTGTTGATATACAGTTTAATGCTGTATATTATTTTTAGGATGATGTCTTTTATAAATTTTTTCTTTTGGAGTTCAAACAATTCTATGCATATCTACTTTTAGAAATCTGGTGTAGAATTGTGGCGCTTTGAAGTATGATTGTAGTTTAGCTACTAGCATTTGTTATTTTCCATCTTTGCAAATCATATTTATGCATTTTTATACATATATTTTGTTCTTTAGTGTAGATCCCTGGTATGCATTTGATGGAAGTAGCATTTGCATTATGTATCATTATCTCTCTCTCTCTCTCTTTATTAACTTATTGGTTAAGTCTTGTAGGACTGGTTTTATGCAGTTTTTTCAAACCCTTTGGTGTAAAACTTTGTCTTATTTGGCTTTCCATATAGTTGGTACTTATTTTTTTTAATGGTTTATCTATAGTTGCACTTGCATTTCTTTTTATCATATTATACTTATGTTATCTTTATCTACTTATATGCTTTTACTCACCTTATCATATTGATTATTATATTATTACCTTACTTTAGGTACTTGTTATCCGAGTACTTGTTATTTTGTTCGAGATTCAGTTCTTAGTAGCTCTATTAGGGGAAGTATGCCTGAGACGGCATACTGGCTGAGATGGCATATCACGCGTTTTTCGTAAACTATTCCAAATTTGGTGCCTAGTGTGACAGTTTTCAGTTCCTTAAGTTAAAATTTGTCAACATTGTTGAACTTATGCATGTTAGTTTTATTTTGACAGCAGTAGCCTTTGGAATGTTAATTAAGTAGGACAAAATATTTATTCACTTTTTTTGTATCACATTATAATTCGCGAGTCTTTACACCTGAGTTAAGTTTTTAAATTTTGTGATGTTCTTTTACCTTATGCCTATCACGCCTGTATCGATTTATATCTTAAAAATACGCTTAAGAAAAACTAGGTTAAAAAAACGGTATGATTGCAATGTTGCCTGAGATGGCATAGTAAGCATGTGGCTTAGATGGCATAGGTATGCCATCTCACCCTTATGCGTTTTTACACTGCATTAATTTTATTATATGATTGAAGTTTATCGTTACAGTTATGAATCGTTTTAAGAGGAATTCGAACCGACAAAATCGATTCCGTCGATGTTGAGGCAAGTGACAAGGAAGATGCTGCTTGCATTTTTTGTAATGACCTCTTTTCATTATCTCGTTCTCGAGAAACCTGACTAAGATACCAAATTTGTGGCAAGTGGTCATATTCCGAATGTGTCGGTGTACCCAAGACTACAAAAAAATTATTTGTGACTTATGTCGAGATTAGTGCCTTTATTTCAAGGGTATGCCATCTTACCCACATGTATGTGGGTAAAATGGCACATGTAATACTTTACAATTTATTTTTTCAGAAAAAAACTGTAATATGTAGGTTGTTAAAAAATAATATTATATTTATGTAAATGGTTCTAGCACTGACTTTGATTTTTATTACATGTCTAACTATATCGGTTATCGATTACAAAACATTTAAAAAAAAGTATGCCGTCTCAGGCATATCTCCCCTAGCTATTTATTTTATTAAGGATATAATATCCATTATACAATTACTTAAATTTGGTTATACATAATATGCCTTCTATATTATATAGATACCTTATTATTTGCATGATTTTTATAAATACCAATATTATTTGACTTTTGATTAAAAGTCATTTACATTATTTATCTTTCATTATTACTTGGACTTGGATTATTAGTTAAATTTGATTATTTCTTAGACTTTATACTACTTACATGTCTTTATAATTTTGAATTAATTTCATACTTTTTTAAAGTACATTTATTTGTTTTTTCAAGAAATAGATATTCTCTGATGTCATTTATTTATAATGAATAAATATTTTACAGTGTGATGAATACTACAATTCATTGGGTAATATTTTTATTTTCCCCAGAGTAACATCTGAAAATTATTTTGGTACTTTAAAATTTTTTATGATTAATAATTTAAATTAACTATATACATTGACTTAATGATTACTTAATGATTTATTTTTGATTTGTTCTGAACGATTACTACTGCATATATTTATTTTTGGTTAGAACTTTGATTTCTTGTTTTCCTTGAGAAAAATTTCTCACTTGTGTTCGAAATTTTTCTGATGAGTGGAGGGAGTGTGTAACATTCCTGTTTTCTTTGAGAAAAATTTCTCACTTGTTCAAAATTTTTCTGATGGGTGAGAGGAGTGTGTAACGTTACAAACGTCACATCTTTGATATTTTGTTTTTAAATAATTATTTTACCTTATTTTCTTTAATATTTCATTAATCATTATCTTCTTCTATTTGGTTTACCCATTTTCCCCTTTAAAAATCGGTTGGCGCTCTCTTTTATTACCCTCTTTTATTATCTTCTATTTAATATATCTCTTTCATTTAAATCATCATAACTGAACATACCTCGTATATTCATACTCTCCAAATATCTGTATTTTCAATACGGAACATGCCGCTACTTCATAGTACTTGGTTGTCATTTTAAATGTCGTTTTCAATGACAGTGTCACTTCATCGACTTGACCCCCTACTCCCTGACATACACTGGAAGGGAAAAATTAATCCTTAAAAAGGCATGTAATTCGAAAAATAAATCATTTCTATTTCATCAAATCATCTCTTGGGGTAAGGATAACATTATATTGTGATTATATTTCTCCGTCTAACAGTTTTTCTAATTGTTTTTTTATCTAACCTAACTTCCAATGTCAGACCATGTGTTCTGATATTTTAGTTTCAAATATAATTATCGATTCGAAACTGGTTTCTTAACTAGTAAACAGTGTTTCCGATTAGCTCTTAGTTTTTATCAAAATTAAGGTGGTTTTACTTGTTAGAAAATTATCAAAGTTGGTATAATAGTGTATTATATAGTGCTTAATCCGATTTTGGGATCAAACTGTAAGTTAGATCATCTTTATTACTATTTTTTAATCAACAAACAGTAAACAACGGTTATAAATACCAGTAACGAGGTAATTAAGTAGCTTAATTACTAATGAACCTGTCCAAGCACAAGGGCCGTAATCAGGCAACATAGGCCCAATATGCAGGAAATTTCAGAGGAGAGATCTTCTGAACTTCAAAATTCTCAAGATGTCATTAATCCATCCAATCAATCAAAATTATATTCAACCGCTCTGACTCAACCTAACAAAAAATTCGCAAGCAAAAACCAAGCCATTTTATTCAATTCACTTCCAAATACAAAAATTGAAGATTATTTAAATGCCATAGCAACTAAAGTCGATCCCAATAAAATTCTCGCCATTTCCAGGATTGTAAATGATCGTATTTGCGTATATTTTACTACTGAAGAAACAGTCACCGAATTTTTAAGAACAGATAATGGAACAATAGTAATCAATCAGGAACGTATCCAAGCCAGGAAGTTAGTCACACCAAGCGAAAAACTGATAATTTCTAATGTCCCCCCATCAATACCTCACAGTATTATAGAGACTCAACTACAAAATTTTGCAATTCATCAAATAACTCCATTGGATTTTCTAAGAATAGGTACAACTAACTCTTTATTTAAGCATATCTTGAGTTTCCGACGCTATACTTACATTTCTCCTAAAAATCTGGAAAATATTCCTGAGTCTATATTAATTAACTATGAACAAATCAATTATCGAATTTATTTTTCACTTGAAAAACAGTCTTGTTACATTTGCAAAGAACAAGGTCATCTAGCCTCTCAGTGCAAAAAAAATACAAACACTCAAACATCTATCGAAAATTCATCACCTACTGCTCAACCAAATTATATCCAAAATTGCCACCCTATCATAACAGATGCTCAGCCAACTATCCATCCTTCACAATCTTCGCAACAATCCACCAGTCCACAATCAAAAGAAACAACCAATACTTCTCTATTTGATTCAAATCCCATTCAAACACCTATCCAGCCAGATAATGTTGAAATGAATAATCACAGCCAAAATCAACCTCCTACACCCTCTGACACTCAATCGTCTAAACGAGCGGTGTCAGAAATAACGTCTCCTTCAACATCAGTAGACCAGAACCCATTTAAAGAACCTCTGCGTAAATCTAAGAAAGCAAAAACTATTCCTGAAGATAATAAGACTTTAGCAGAAGATCTTATTAAATGCACTAGTTCTTTTTTCCAAGATAATTCTGACAACGGATATTTAACCCAGGAAGAACTAATTGATTTCTTTGAAAATGCATACGGCTCTGCAGATCCTCTCAGCATTGCAAAAACGTATACAGAAGATATCGAAGGACTACTCAATTTTTTAACTAAAATCCATCCAGCATTAACTCCCAAGTATCTGAAAAGTCGCTGTACAAGATTAAAAACTAAGATTAATAAACAGCTATTATTATCCGCTTTCTCTACTGATCACAGTGAATACAGCAGCGACGCCTCTGCTGAAATTTAATACAACATTCAACTGTATACTGCAATGGAACCTAAATGGGTATTACACCCATTTAGAAGAACTTAAATTAATTATAGCTAAGTTTAAACCATCTGTAATATGCCTACAAGAAACCCACTTCAAAGAAGATAACTGTCATAATTTAAGAAACTATACTCCGTACTATAAGAACAGAATAACTGCTAGCCATGCTAGTGGGGGAGTAGTAATATATGTCCATAACTCATTTAATACCGAAGTAATACGTTTAAGAACTGAGTTGGAGGCAACAGCAGTATCTATAAAAGGCCCCCACAAAGTCAATATATGTAATATTTATTTTCCTCCGAACTTAGACCCGTCCATAAAAGAAATAACTGAACTCTTCAATCAAATTCCAGAACCGCGTATTATATTAGGCGATTTTAATGCCCACAATATACTTTGGGGAGGTAAAAAAACAGATTCCTTGGGACGTAAAATCGAACAAATTGTTACAGATTCTAATATGAATATCCTTAATGATGGAAGAATCACAAGGTTCAATATTTCCACCGGCAATGGATCCCCAATAGATTTATCCCTCTGTGACCCTGTCTTACAACCAACTCTGTCGTGGGATGTGACATCCCATTTGCATGGAAGCGATCATTTTCCTATCCTAATTACGAACAATAACCATATCTCCTCATCAATTCCATCCAATAAATGGTGTCTGAAAAATGCAGATTGGTCTCTATATTCCTCTTTAATTTCACAAAAAATTTCTCAGTTGGTTCAGCCCTTTGATACAGACATTGATATTAACTCCAAAGTACTCCATCTCGTACAGTTTTTAACGTCAATAGCTCACGAGTCCATAGGTTATTCAAAATTTCCAAAAAAACGTGCTCCAGTCCCGTGGTGGAATTCCCACTGCGAAGCAGCAATTAAAGAGTCAAAAAAGGCGTTTTATAAATTAAGAAGGCACCCAACTTTAAATAACCAGCTAGAATTCAAAAGATTAAGGGCGTATTGTAGATACACCTTAAAGAAGAGTAAGAGAGAAGCCTGGAAAAATTATGTATCATCTTTAAATTCATCTACCCCGACTTCTGAGGTTTGGCAAATGATAAGCAGAATGTACGGGAAAAAATCATTTAACACCATTCATTACCTAGAACATCATAACCATATTTATTCAACTAAGCAAGAAATAGCCTCCGTACTAGCAAACGTATACCAACAACATAGCAGTGACGAAAATCTATCTACAAGTTTCCTAGCCCATAAAAATAAATTTAATAATGCATGTATAAATCTTGATGACCACAATAATTTACCTCTAAATGCCATATTTACGATGGATGAACTGTTAGAAACTTTAAACAAAGTTAAAGACACTAGCCCAGGGCCTGACAACATCCCTACGACATTTTTAAAAGCTATGCCAACGGAAGGAAAACAATATCTTTTGGATCTTTATAATTTCATTTGGACAAATAATGTTTTCCCCATTGATTGGTACGATTCCATTATTGTACCAGTTATTAAACAGGGCAAGAATAAATCGGACCCAGAGTCTTACCGACCAATCTCCCTAACATCTAATATGTGCAAAGTACTTGAAAAAATGGCAAGCAACCGACTAATGTGGTACCTAGAAGATCGACAGCTACTTAGCCCTATACAAAGTGGATTTAGAAAGTCCAGATCTACATTAGACAACATAGTGGATATTGAATCTGTAATTCATGAGTCATTTGGATGTGGTCAAGAATGTCTGGCTGTATTTTTTGATATAACGCGTGCATATGATACAATCTGGAGATCAGATATCATAAGAATCCTGTCAAGTTGGTCGATTAAAGGAAATATTATCAAGTTTATTAATAATTTTTTATATAGGCGAAACTTCAAAGTTCGAATAGACAACTTTCTTTCAGACTCTAAAATCCAATTAAACGGTATTCCTCAAGGGTCTACTCTTAGTGTTGCACTTTTCCTTATTGCCATCAATGACATCGCTAAGTCACTTAGCCCATTAGTCAAAGCCCGTCTATTTGCTGATGATCTTGTTATATTCTGTCGTGGTAAAAATATATCAACAATGACGACCCATATACAGCAAGCCATTTACAAACTAGAGAATTGGTCGAATACTACTGGCCTAGAATTTTCACCCACTAAAACGAAAGCAATGATCTTCAGTAAAACTCCAAAGAAACAAGTAAATCCACCGAAACTCTTCCTAAAAAATTTACCAATAAAGTATTCAGAATCGATCAACTTCTTGGGAGTAAAACTGGATAGCCGACTATCTTGGCAAGACCACATCCACTCTCTCCGTCTGTCAGTTCAAAACGGCCTTAACTTAATGAAAAGTATCTCTCATAAACAATGGGGTGCCGATTTCCAAACTCTTATGACTGTATACAAAACCCTAATTCGTTCAAAACTAGATTATGCTGCTGTTGCCTACAACTCAGCCAAAGGTTCACTATTGAAAGTGCTAGACACAGTTCATAATTCAGCAATTAGAATTGCACTGGGAGCACACTACACAAGCTCAGTTGAGTGTATGTATGTTGAATCAGGCGAACCATCCCTTCAACTCAGGAGAGAATACCTTAGCCTCATGTATGCCTTAAGAGTATCAACTAACCCACATGTACCTGTTTATAAAAACACATTTACAGATAGATTTCCATCGACATTTAATTGTGGGAAAAGATTGGATCCTCCGTTTTATCATCGAGTGAGAGCAACGTTACAGAGCTTAGACACAATAATTCCACACACTTACAATACTTTTAAAGTCAGCCAACACATATTACCATGGACAATTGCTCTCCCTGCTTGTAATACAAACCTATCTGCATTCAAGAAAGGTGACACACCAGCAAAAATCTTCAATCAGAGATTATTAGAGATATTAAATGGTTTTAATGATCACATCCATATTTATACCGATGCATCCAGATCTGCAAATGGAGTAGGAGCGGCTTTCACAACAGATAACTATAACAGTTCCTACCAGCTCCCTCCCCAAACCTCCATATTCTCAGCTGAACTCTTTGCTATCCTCCAGTCATTAAAGTTTGTTAACACACATGACATCAAATTCTCAATAATCATTAGCGATTCCCTAAGTGCATTAACGGCCTTGAGGCGGGTATACCCCAAACATCCTATCTTCCTCTTAATTAAGGCGGAACTCTTGATATGCCAACAAAATCAAAGATTAGTTCAGTTCCTCTGGGTACCATCACATTGCGAGATAAGTGGAAATGATAAAGCTGACACATTAGCAAAAAATGCGAGTGAGAATCCCTTAACAGACATCATAACTACTTGCGTTCATACTGATCTAAAGCAATATTTTAAAAACAAGATCATGACAAAATGGCAAACAAATTGGAACGAATCAAATTCTACATTAAGAACAATCAAACAAAGTATATCACCGTCGAAACATCCTACAAAGAGAAGAAACCAAGTGCTCATGTCCAGATTGCGACTTGGTCATACGAAGATCACCCACGACTTTTTATTAAAGAAGGAAGCCCCTCCGATGTGTTATGTGTGTGATAGTGAACTAACAGTGCAACATATAATAATAGACTGTCCCCTCTACGTTATAGAACGGCAACATCAACAGTTACCAACTACAATTAAAGATTGTTTAAGTGAAAGTAATTCATGTAAGACTCTTAATTTTTTACGTACTATAGGACTCATTAACCAAATTTAATATACCTAAATTTTGTAATTTGATGTAAATACAGTTCATTGCTAATAACCCTTGTGGTTGAAGCAAATTGTAAATAAAAAAAAAATATATAATTATCTTTTAATTTACATGTATGCACGTTTAGTAATCAGAATTTTAACTATTCTCATCTAAATTTCATTTGATTTATTCTTGTCATCTGCTACTCTTTCTGACGATTAGAACGGCAGATGGCACACGTTGGTTTTTCTTCTTGATGATTGATATGTGTCTCTATTTTATAGTTTTTTGGAAAGAAACCACTTTTCTCCCTCCGGGAGTTTCAACAACCCTCAAATCGCCGGCGATACAACAACGAGGACCATGTCATCAGGGCTGCAACCACATAACCAAGACTGCAACGACCAACATCCGTAGGCCTGGTGGAATACAACACCTACAACCCCAGAGCCCGTTGCAGAACCAGCAGCAGTACCATACGACATCAAGAAGATACCATCAGCTACCAAAAGCCATAAGTATAATCCAGAATTGTTAGTTTTTGGCAAGAATTTAAATACATTTGTTAATGCAATTTACTAAGTCATTTTATTTATTATATCTTTATGAACAATAAACATGATTAGTTAAAAACTATGTTTTGTTTGCTTCCATTCCAATTTTCATAGTTCATATCTGAGGTTAGGACAAGACGAACACACACCTGAGTGAACTGAGCTAAGCTAAGGGTGTAACGATGGCTATCTTGGTTAGTTGAGGTAATATTTTCGAATATTGTTTCAATTAGCTGGGGTAGTCCATCGTTATTTCGTTACAGTTTCAAACTCATGTTTATTGATCAAAATCAGTTAAGTCTTTCAAAAGTTATAGAGCTCCAAATGTATAATTAGTCCAGGAACTGAAACTTTTCACTTCGCAATTTTTACAGAATGGACCGATTTGCTTGAAAATTTGACAATAAGTAGTGGATAGTCCAAGGACCAAAAACTATATGATGCCGAAAGACGCTTTTACCATGGGGTGGTTGCCACCCCATCTCGGGGGTAGAAATTTTTTATTTTATTTTGACAATATTAATTGTAAGCAAAAAATGTTTTATACATTTTTTTGATACACCGAGAGAAAAAAATTCTTGACATAAAGAAACTTTATTAATATTTAAGAAAGATCGACTTGGCATATTGCCTAAGAAATATATCTTTGTATGTAAGATATAATTTTCTAAAATATTTCAAATAAATTCTACTATAGCCAAAGAAATATATCTTAAAAATGATTGAACCATCACTTTCTGGCAAACTATCTAGCAACATCCAACTTCCTTAAATTTTCCTTCTTTTGTTAATAGCACTTTGTATATCAGCAATTCACTAAAACAAAATCGTTATGTAGAAAGAGTAAACTTACTTTAATAAAAAAAATTTTTATAAAGATATCTATAGATATTAATTTTGACAAATTTAGGAAATACAAAAAAAAACAAATACACGGCCCCACATAAGAACTATTAATACTAATAAAAATCAATCATATTTAGTTCAAACATGGCATTATTTAACCTACACATCTTTGTTTATTTTTTTCTTTTTGTTAATGAGATATTAATTATTTATCTGTATAATATTAACTCACACAATAAACATTGTTTAGCTAAAACAAGAGGGAAAATACAACCAATGTAAAACATTGAAGCAGACATAATAATATGTAATTTTCTTATAACCTAAAAGAGACAGCATACCTAATCATTAAGAAATTTTATTACGGGAAAGTATTATTAGTTTACATCTAAGTCATTTAATACATATTAACTAATTCACGGTTTTCGGCAATAACATTTCTTAACCATAAACATATATTTCTTTTAGACTAACTGATTTCTTTATCTCAAATAAATTAACAGAAAACATCCTCAGCGTTTCAACCGCCATGTTTGATATAGCGTTGTATTGTATATTTTATAGGAGACGATACATTCAAGAAACCTATTATACTTAGTTGATACCTACATAAGTATACACATTTTTAAAAAGGTACTTACATGTATGAAGTTCTACAATTTCTATTATATCATTCTGTCTCAGCTTTAAATTGTGGCATATTTCCCAGTTAGAATAATAAGCTCCTTTATTTCAGAGTCGTCCATCATTATACCTAAAAAGCATATAAAGATAATATTATGTTTCTTTTTTAACCATTCGGATACGCAACAATATTATTATTACATCTGAAATTACTTAATTTACTTTTATTTAATACCTATATATGTACGTACCTTCAAAATATCCGTTAATTTTTAAAGAACACCAATAAATCCAACATCCATCTATATGAACATAAACATATCACGCCATCTTGACAAACACTGACGACTAAATCATAAATAGTTAATCTGCGCAATTCTTTTGTGGAAGAAAATCTCTTTGCAAGTAAAATTTCGGCATTAATGACCTAGTTTTTATTTTATAACCACAGTTACTACAGAGGGTATTTCTGAAGAATTATTTCTTGTGGTTTAAAATATTTATTTGATTGCAAGAAAATTTCTTGTTCACAAATATAAATATGGATTAACTTAACATTATATTTCTTATACTGCAAATTATTTGTAGTTTTCAATTTAAGAAATAAAAACTTTAGGATAAGAAAATTAAATATAACCATTAATGCATTTCTTAGTATTGAAGAAATTATCTGTAAGAAATTATTGAGTTGTGTTTAAAAAACTGGTTTCTTTATATGTGAACCGGTGTGTTTAAGTTAATAGGATATGTTAACTTTTAAGAAATATTGCTCAAAGAAATCGGTGTTTTAGGAGAAAAGAAATTGTTCTCTCGGTGTAAGATTAATAGTTTTTGATTTATTGGTTATTGAAAGTGTTCGTTTTATACCGAAAAAATAAATGTTATTAATCAGTTTTCTGCTAATAACTCAAAAAGTTTCTGTTTTAAAATAACTTTACTTAACGAATATATACTTTTTAAAAAAGACACAAAGTGTTTTTTTTTTAATTTTCTTCAAGACCAATAGTAATCGAACTGTACTTTATTATAATACGTTAGCTTTTTTTCGTCAAATACTAAATAGTTTTTTACTAGTTTTATTAGTTAAATGACGGAAAAGCTATGCATTTTCGAGGATAACTTATAGAAACTAATTTTAAGTGTTTAGAAAGATCTATCTTCAAAAATAAAAAATAAAGTCTGTAGGTTAAAAATTAAGTGACATATAATGAAAAGAATGTCAGTCCCTATTTTTTCAGTCAAAAATTTTCGGAAACAACCCCCTAATTACCACCCTAATTAAAATTAGTCATCGACCTTATTTCGTATTTTTTATTTATGTATTTTTAATAGATTACAGAAGTTTGACCGGCTTAAAAATACTAGTTTTAAAAAAACTGGAGTTTTGCGAAAAAATGTTTACATATGAAAATGTAGCTTGTTTAATTCTTAAGAACTTGGTTTACGAAAATTTTTTCTACGACAAAAATTGAGTGAGCTACAGACAATTAGAACTTGTAATAACATGGAAAAACCACCTTTACCAACCCTTTCAAAGTCACCTCTTTTTGCGACTGAGGATTTTAAAAGGATTTAATATTAACAGTCTTATAGATCCTCTAAAAATCTACAAAAAAATTTTGTTAACAAACTTTTTCATATAAAAAATAAAAAAAGTTAAGTTTAAAAAACCAATAAATTTTGAAAAAAAAAATGGAAAAATCCAATTGGAAGCATAATAATGTAAGTTAGCGGTGTTTTTTTGTATGGTGTACGTTAAAAACTTATTACCAGAGAACGGCAGTTCTCGCCAGTGGCGCATAATATCCCTACATGCGACACTATTTATAAAGCTTAACGTGTATTCGATAAACATTGCATTCAACTTCATACATTTAATTTATAAATAACTTTGAAAAACTCCTGATACAAGAATAAAAACCGCTAAACGCCGTAAAAATGAGTGGTGCATACCATATTCCAGCTACAAAAGAGCTGATATGAATATTACGTGGCGCGATAATATATTTTCATTTTGATGGAAAATAAAATTCTAGTTTTATTTTAAAAGATTTTTCCATTATATTTGTTAAATTTGAAGTAAAACGCTCCACAAAAGAGCTTCAAATGCAAATTGTGTCAAAGTTACCCTATTGTGGCGCGTTTTACTTCAAATTTAGCAAATATTATGGAAAAATCTTTTAAATAAAACTAGAATTTTATTTTCCAATAAAATGAAAATACATTATTGCGCCACGTAATATTCATATCAGCTCTTTTGTAGCTGGAATATGGTATGCGCCACTCATTTTTACGGCGTTTAGCGGTTTTTTATTTTTGTTAATATATACAATTATCAGATTCAATTCCAGCAATAAAATTGCTTGTAAATAACTTTTATGCACTTGCTTATGTATTTTGCTAATTAGTCCAGAATATTGGTGAAAAAACTCTAGAGTTCAAAAGTTGCTTAGAAAGAGTCATTTTATCCAATTCCGGACTTATTTTTAATGTATATTTTTTACCCCCGAGAAGGGGGCATTCATTTACAATTCTACACCCCCTCCATTTTACAAAAATGGAGGGGGTGTAGAATTGTAAACTTTTTCTTATATATCTAATAATAGACAATTTCAACTACCTATTCCCAAATTTTCATCCTTCCTTTACTTTTTTTTTTGAGATTTTCGTAAAGTTTTGTGTTCTTTGGTCGCGCTACGTTGCTGGAGTCATCTAATGTAAACTCATTACGGAATAAACTGACTGCAAAGTCCATCTTTCGTTCCTCAAAATAATTTAAATGGCCATTTGTATAACAAGGAAGCAAAATGAGCTTTTCCTCCTGAGAATGATATTTACTGCCCGACACGTAGCGGTGGGTAGTAATTATTCAAGGGACTAAAAGGCACTATACTCCCATGTTATACATAAATATGATTTTGTTACCTAACTCAATCAACAAGTCTTTTTTCATTTTTAGATAATTTATTTATATAAGTAACAAAATTTATTACAGAACTATTAAGTAGGTACTTGATAGTGGGTCTACCTCAAAATCCCGACAGCCAAAATCCCGACGGCCAAAATACCGACACGCCAGAATCCCGACAGGTTTGATAAGTTTCTTTTTAACATATAATTTCATTTATTTCTGGTTTTTTGTTTATGGCCATCTGTTGTTTATTTTTTGTTACTAAACAAAAGTATTTACCATTTAATATGAACTAATTTTCTAAATAAAATTTCTAACATGGGTAAATGAATTAAATGATTTTTTTTGCCAATATATAGTCCAATAATATATGTGTAATCCAATCCTGAATTCAAGTTTTCTTTCATATATAGTGGAGTCAATGAAGGTGGATATGAGTTATTATCTCAGATTTCGTTGAACCTCCATCGATTTTTATAAAAATTGGTGAGTGATTAAAGGATACCTCAAGGAACAAAGGTGACATAGTGCCAACTTGCGCTTTTTGCATTTTAGGGGTGAAATACACCCCTTTTTTAAAAATTATTTTTTAGATTCCTGAAAGTGCAGTCACTTTAAGTTTACACTTTCTATTTTGTTAAATCTTCATTGATTTTCATGAAAATCGGTAAGTAGTTAGAGGATACCTCAAGTAATAAAAGATATATAGCATCAACTTGCGCTTTTGCATTTTAGGGATGTAATACACCCCTACTTTTTAAATTGTAAAAAATGCAGATTTCCGCATTATGGCGCAAGTAATCTCGTTTAATTAAGAAAAATAAATATTTTTTTATATATATGTGCATGAATTACATTTTTTTTTAATTTTTCAAACCTTATAGCAACCAAAAATCCGAAAATTAACAAGTCGAAAATCACGAAAACCTTATTCTTCTATATTTCTGAAAGTGTAGTCACTGAATGTTTTCACCCACGATTTCTTTGAACCTTCATCGATTATCATGAAATTTGTTGATTAGTTAGGTTAGAGGATACTTCAAAAAACAAAAGTGATATGGCACCAAGTTGCGCTTTCTGCATTTTAGGGGTGAAATCCACCTTTTTTTTAATGATAAAAATGCAGATTTCAGCATTCTGGCTCAAGCAATCTTGTTTAATTAAGTAAAATAAATATTTTTTTACATTTATGTGCATGATTTATAATTTTTATTAATTTTTTAAACCTTATAGCAACCAAAAATCAGAAAATTAACAAATCGACAATCACGAAAAAAATTAATCTTTTATATTTCCAAAAAGGCAGTCACTGAAGGTTTTCACCCCTGATTTCGTTGAACCTCCATCAATTTTCATGAATATTGGCAAGTAGTTAGAGGATACCTCAAGAAACAAAAATTATGTGGTACCAACTTGCGCTTTTATCCTGGGGGTGGATGTTACCCCTTCTCATTGGTGAACACTATTTTATTAAAAATAACCCCATAATTAGATAGAGGAGTACATTCTAAGCAAACTTTCTTTTATCAAGTTTATAAATTTTTTATTTAAATAATATTTCATAATTTAATAAAATATTATTGGTAAAACCTGACAAAATAATATTGGTAGAACCTGGTACAGTAAAACCTGACAATAACGGCCACTAAAAATAGAAAACAATTGGCCGTTATAGAAATGTGGCCGCTAATGCTAGGTTTCCTTTTCCACAAATACATAAAATATAATTGAAAATTTATTTATTTTAGTAATTAAAGCAAATCTAATTAAATATAATTCTACAAACAAACGGAACATACTAAAACTAAATTCAATTTACTACAATATAAAACAATATCTATACGAAAAAACAACTACAAGAAAAACAGAATTTTTGTTTGTTTTACATTTTTTTAGATAAACGAAACATACTAAAACTAATTTAATATAGGTAATACATAATATAAAAC
Source organism: Diabrotica virgifera virgifera (assembly GCF_917563875.1). Lineage (NCBI taxonomy): Eukaryota > Metazoa > Arthropoda > Insecta > Coleoptera > Chrysomelidae > Diabrotica > Diabrotica virgifera. The sequence goes on from NC_065445.1 coordinate 193,587,189, forward strand.
AACATACTATAGCTACTACGAAAAATACGCTTATCACTAAAGTATCGTCGTGCTTCCATGCTATATTCAACAAAACCAACTTGGTAGGGCCTTTAATTAGATATCGCAAATCACTTTGGCTGATTTTGTCTGCATATATATTATGTTTGAGGAATCCCTTTTTTTGTGAGACTGGATATAGGACATTTCTCAAGTATGAATTCACATTCATGGTATATCGTTGCTATACAGTGATAATAATCTGTGCAATGTTATGGTACAGGCTACGTTAAATATGAAGTAAATGTGGAAGATATACACTGGTTATTCATTTCAATTTAATTTGATTGTTTTTTAATCGTTTACAATATTTAAAATAATTAATAATTAAATAAAGTTAGGGATTTCAAAAATAAATTCAGTTCTCACTGGCAGGGTGGGAAATAATAAAGTGCCATACAATAGCATTTCATTACAATGCTCATTACAGGCATTACAGGCTGCTCCGTTTGAGAAAACTCATACTCTCAAACTTTGAGAAAACACTCATTCAGTTTCGACCAACCCTGTATTAGCTAAAATTAAACGTTTTGCTAGATTAATAATTTTTAACAATAATAGATTATATTAAAAATCACTTGAACATAAATTGATTTTCTGATGTCAAATCACTACAATTATACAGGGGGTGAATATTGCTATGAAATTTGAAAATAAAAACGTAATTATCTTTTAAACTACTTCGTATAACATCACAAAACCTGATATTTTAAGAAATAAAACATAGAGGAGAATCCAAAAATGTAAAAATATACAGGGTGTTCCATTAAACAAAAGAAAATTTTGTTTCACCCTGTCAATATGGGTGGCCCTGTATATTTGGAAATGTATTTAAATTCTGATATTATCTATGCCCCAATCTCACCTAAATAAACTTTTTTCGTATCTCCTACAACAAACGACTAATTGGACTTCCCACAAACTGTATACATACAATCTCCGCTATAAAATTTTTTCAAAGAAAATGTTATTGGTTTTTTTTAAATAACTCCGTTAAATTTTGAAATATGAGATTTATCCGAAAACCATTACAAAGCTAAGTAAAAGTTCTATAACACTGTATTAAACATAATTTTCTAAATCTTTTATTTTTTTTAAATACAAGGTGAAATGGCCCCGGTTACATGGTTCTCGCAGTAAAATTTAGGTTTTAAATGTTTTTATCTCGGTTATTTTTTGTCGTAAAAAAATATTAAAAAAAGAAAAAACTTAAATAAAGTTAGAACTAAAGTTTTGTTCTCTACCATTTTTTAAGTATATCGAGAATTTTTGGAGTTATTATCAAAAGAAATGAAATTCACGAAAATTTAAAAAATTCTAATTTTTTTTAATCGTATTTTTTTTCAAAAATATGCGTTCTAAACCGGTCAAAATTGTTGAAGTTATTACTCATGTTAAAATAAATAAAGTTTTAAATGGGTTACTATAAATTTTAATTTTTGTGGAAATGACGTATGTTTCATTTTTTATTCTTCCCTAAAAAATCTGAAAGGGTCCTCTTATTTCGATCATAACTTGCTTAATTTTGATGCTATCGACTACTTATATAGCTTTTTGATAGTTACCTTTAAGTAGTTTATTAAAATGTTTAATATCTATATTTAACAAAGTGCATCGTTTTCCTGTTATTTAAGCTTGAATACTAAGATTTGAGTACTCGCGGAAAAAAAATATACATTCAATTGCATATAACTCACTTTGTATAATATGTAATAAAGGATTTTTCGAATAAGGAGCTTATTTATTTTTATATTATCTTCGATTTTGGTAATAACAACTTTTTTGAAGAAACTTTTGGTTTTTAAATTATTTATGAAAGACTGCTTTAGAACATGGATTTTTTTCAGGAAAAATCAAAACTTTTGATCTTTAATAACTCAAGACCTATTGATTTATTGAAATAACTTTATATAACAAATTTTACTTATAATTTGTCCCTCTATCGATTAGTGGTATTATTTTTAATAACATAATTTCCACCCCCGAGAAGGGGTGGCATCCCCCCCCCAGGGTAAAAGCGCAAGTTGCCACCATGCCACCTTTGTTTCTTGAGGTATCCTCTACATACTTACCAATTTTCATGAAAATCGATAGAGGTTCAACGAAATCGGAGGTGAAAACCTTCATTGACTCCACTAATAATAGAATTATCATGTCACTTACAACCTTCCATTTCAGTAAGTATAGCTTTTATATTATAAAATGAAGTGTTTTATGATTTTTTCTTTTACATAATAATTAGTACCCGTACTTATTAGTAAGTAGGTAATTAATTTTTCAATTTAAATACTCTATAATATGATTTGGTACTGCATTTGAAAAGGAAAAAATAAATATTCAAAATGTAGTGGTCGGGATTTTTGCTTATGCGAGGATTGTTGCATGTCGGGATTTTGGCGTGTCGGGATTCTGGCGTGTCGGTGTTTTTACCGTCGGGATTTTGGCTGTCGGGATTTTGTCTGTCGGGATTTTGGGCGCCTCCGCTTGATAGTATGTAATTGATAGTACGTATTTTCATAATTACATCCTCAATACGTTTAATTTGTGGTTGGATAATTATTTATATTAATATTAAATGTGCACTTTTGAACAGTAGTTATTTGAATACCAATAGAAGTGAGAGCTGGAGCCAACGTAGTTTTTGTGATGTTTTCGCTAACACTTTTATTATACTCCTGGCGTCCTGGAAGTACTCGGAATTGTCTGATTACAATCTACTTCTTTAACTTCAGTGCCTCCCAGAATTTGATCCGAAATTTTTCGCTTTTTTTAAGAGATTTCTCTACATACTAGTGAGCGATATTCATAGATTTCCAACCTTCCTGTTCCTTTGAATTTGCAAATAAACTTGCGCAGAGGTACTTCTGAAACTATGCCCGGTCTAATTTATGACAGTAGGCAATTTTAAAAATTCTGCTTGTACCTACGACCTACACCCGAGAAGATAGAAGGTCTTAAAGGTTATATAAATATATAAAATTCTGCAATTTTTTTTAGGAATTTTAGAGATACATATAATTTTTTCCAGCTAGTTTTTTGATGCATTTTCCTGCTCTATAGCAGACAATCAAACGTGACTGATCCATTTGAGGACGTAGTTAACGATATTATATTTCCATAAATGCCAGTATAATTAGGGTAATTTCCCAGTAAAGCAATGATTACAAACTTTCTCTGCATATTTGTCTTAGTATTTGGTATATTTACTGTACCCTCTCCCGTATATTTCGGTCTAAAAGTGTCCACCGAAATACAAAGATGAGAATCTATAAAACTTTAATTCGACCAATAACATGCTATGGCAGTGAAGCCTGGGTCCTGAAGGAAAGATCCAAAAACATACTCGACACATTCGAAAGGAAAGTACTGAGGAGAATTAATACTAGGATCTGTGAGGGAAAACGGAATCTTCAGAAGTCGATACAACAACGAACTTTATCAACTTTATAAGGAAGCACCCCTGTCAGACTTCATTAGAATACAAAGATTGCAATGGGCCCGACATTTGATAAGAATGGGAGAGGATAGGCTACCAAAAAGAGCACTGAATGCTAGAATCCAGGGAAAGAGACCGGTTGGAAAGCCAAGAAAGCGCTGAGAAGACACAGTAAACAGCGACGCACAAGCTCTTTTAGGAGTCCGTGTATGGAGAAGATCAGCCACAAACAAGCAAGGGTGGAGGCAAAAAATAAAGGAGGTCAAGGCTTAATTTGGACTGTAGTGCCGTAGAAGAAGAAGAAGACTTGTTAAAACTGAATCTTTATCTTCAACATTCTGTAGTGACCATTTTATCGAGATCGTCACACCTGCATGCTACTGAAATTCTGAAAATGAGGAGAACCGACAAAACAAAGAAAGAGGAATAATATTAAATTTGACGACACTGCGATTCGAGCTATTAGGTATTTTGATGTACAACATCATTAAGTATTTTTATTAATATGTAGTATAACACAACAACTTTCAATATTTAAAGGGTTTTTACCCATAACATTTTGGTGGCTCAGGCATGCTATTTTTTGTAAGTATGACGTCTTGCATTTTTTAACCTTAGTCAACTTTTTAAATCATTTTTCTTAACTAATTAGGTTATACTTATTTTAGGGCTTTTAGTAACACTGATGATGGATTCTTTATCTGAAAACGTTCTGTGATGTATTGTAACCCTTATTTAGGGAATTTTAAATATACCTTTTACAAAAAATCCCGTATTTTTTTATATTATTTTTCTTTTTTTGTCAAATAATTTAATTGAAAATTTTTTTGACACCCTGTATAAATAATTATATAAATATTTATATTAATGAATAGAGAATTAAATAACCCTTCAAATAACCTAGCACACGACCCCTATTCCCACTTAAAAAAATTATCGATTACGTCATTACGACCAGTTGCATAATATCACTAGTATGACCTATATGCCAAAATATCATAATATAAAAATAAAAATTGACATATTTTGGGATTTTTTCTTATTATCGCCGGGTTACAAAATAACGAATTTATTCCTTTCCCTTGCTCCATACTGTATTACCAGAGAACGGTAGTTCTCGCCAGTGGCGCACACACACCCCCCTACACGCGACACTATATAATATACACGAAATTTTCGATTTTCATAATCTGACTGAATTGAAAATTGGGCCAACTTCCATTTTAAACTTCAGGAAAAGACTCACCCATTTATATGTCAACCATCCATTTAGGTCCAAGGGTGTGGATTTTGTGGCCCTTCCTATTTAAAGTCTGTTTTTCGTTCTCGTCCCCAAAACTCCCAAAAACTTCCAAAATTTAAGTCTGACCTTTGCGTCTTCTAATAATACTGATCATTACCTTTCCAACGCATGTCTAGTTTTGAAAATCGGTTATACAATTCAAAAGTTCCCTTGCTCAGAAATATGACTTAATTTCTATTTAAAAAAGGGAAAATGTTTGTGGATATGTATGTGTGTGGAAAAGTTAAACCGATCTGAATTTTTTTTGGGTTTGAAGAGGGGGTCAGGGTCGATTCAGAACCGGTGTAGTTTTTAAATTTTGACCAACCATAAGCCAGCTATAGGACTTGGTAGGTACAAAATGGCATATTTTTGGGGGTATATATCTCCGGTTCAAGAAGAGACAGGAGAACCGCATATACACCAAATCAATAGTGTTGAGATATGCTTTCAAATGGTGTTTAAGCCGTCAGGATCAGACATACACACTGCTCAGTATAGCCGAAAAACTGAAAAACACACTTTGAAAATTTTGGTTTTTCGACAATTACTCAAAATTTCAACCTACGAATTGCGCCAATAACTGAGCGTTTGTAGAAGGACTCTAGACCAAAGGTTCTCAATTCTCAACCTTCTTGAGTAATGTACCACCTACAGTTATTTTTTTTATTTTTGGTACCACCATATTTTTAAATTGTATTATCAAGACTTAATTAGGTACTACTCCTATTTTAATTTTTTTTTTGTTTTGTGTACCACCGCAAATCATGATATGTATCGCCAGTGCTACATGTACCACAGATTGAGAACCGCTGCTCTAGACGAATCTAACGGTGTATACCTTATATCCGGGAAAATTCAAAAGTTATGGGCCTCATAAATATATGATCAAATCTATTTCCTATGGGAAAACGGTTTTCAAGCTCAATAATTCCTGTAATAGCTTTAGTTATCATACTTGACGTTAGATGCATCAGATACTACTTGTCAATACGTTTCAAACTCATGTTTAGTGATCAAAATCGGTTAAGTCGTTTAGAAGTTATTAAGCTACAAAATTATAATCCAATTAACGATTATTCCCGAAGTGGTTTATGTAGTTATAGTGGTTACGATGCTAAATTTGATCTGGCAACGGGCAATGCGGGTTTATTTACCGGCCATCCCAATATTTTTTCAATCTATTTCGAATAGAAAAAAATCTAGTGTACATTTGATGGACACTAGATCATTTGGAAGATAATGTGACAAAGGCGACCATTTATAAAGCTTAACGTGTAATCGAGAAATATTGCATTCAACTTCATACATTTAATTTATAAATAACTAAAATTTATAAATAAAAACCGCTAAACGCCGTAAAAATGAGTGGCGCATACAATATTCCAGATACAAAAGATGTGATATGAATATTACGTGGCGCGAAAATGTATTTTCATTTTGATGCAAAACAAAATTCTAGTTTTATTTTAAAAGATTTTTCCATAATATTTGCTAAATTTGAAGTAAACGCGCCACAAAAGAGTTTCAAAATTCAAACTGTATAAAAGTTACTCTTTTGTGCCGCGTTTTACTTCAAATTGAGCAAATATTATGAAAAAATCTTTTAAAATAAAACTAGAATTTTGTTTTGCATCAAAATGAAAACACATTTTCGAGCCACGTAATATTCATATCACATCTTTTGTAGCTGGAATATTGCATGCGCCACTCATTTTTACGGCGTTTAGCGGTTTTTTATTCTTTTAGGTATATACAGGGTGAGGCAGATAAAGGGCCTATTAGAAATATCTCGAGAACTAAAGGTAAGAAAATCATGAAAATTGTTATACAGGGGTTTTGAGGTGTGAACTATTTAATGAAAATATTTTGGTCTCTTTGCTACTTCCGGTTATACCGGAAGTTGATTGTAACTTCGTTTTTTTTTAAATGGGACACCCTGTATATTTTTACATTTTTGGATTCTCCTTGATTTCTTCGTTCTTTAAATATAAGGTTTTGCAATATTATACAGGGTAGGTTAAAAGATAGTTACGTTTTCTTATTAATTTCGTAGCAATATTCCCACCCTGTAGGCTTGTAGTAGTTTGACATAATAAACTCAATTTATGTTCAAATGATTTTTAATATAGTCTACTATTGTTAGGAATTATTGGTATGGTTAAATTTTTTGTTTTAGTATACAGGGTTGGTCGAAACTCGGAATCAGTATTTTCTGAGTTTTCTTAAATAGAAACACCCTGGTATTTTAGTATTGTAATGAAATGTTGTTTTATGGTACATTTTAATTACTTAAGCACTCCCTATACCTAACTGCTTTAATTTGTGAGTTATTGGTGATTCAAAAAAAACATTAATTGCAACACAAAATATGTGAAATTGTATTAGGTTTTCCGTGAAAATATTCAACCACAAATATCCTCATCTAAAAAAGTGTATTATGTAGTGGTAGGGGAGCCCAAGCAGTTACTCGAGCGCGTCAGATTATTACATGGAGAGAAACCTTGTACCCTGTAAATGTATCCCTACCATATAATGGCTCTTAATGTAGGGGAGTTCGTTAAGGGGGGGCCGAAAACAAATCTATTCTTAAAAAAACTCGAAATTGTCAGATTAAGATAAGGTAAGTACATGCAGAACAGTGTATATTTCAAAACTCTGACGATTTGAGGGGGGCGTAGGGAAGTGGGTGAGTCCCAAAGTTTCACAATAAAAAAGCGAATATTTCGCAAAATGAATGACAGATCGAAAAACTAAATAATACGTGCTCAATATTTTTCAAAAATCTATCGAATGATACTAAACACGACTTTCCACGGAGAGCGGTTGGGGTTAAATTTAAAAACTGGAAAATATATTTATTCAATATTTTTGAAAAATCTATCGAATGGCATCAAACACGAGCCCCCCCCCCCACGGAGATTGGGTGGGGGTTACTTTACAATCTTAAATCTGAGCCCCCATTTTTTATTGCAGATTTGGATTTCTTACGTAAAAATAAGTAACTTTTATTAGAGAGATTTTTTCGAATTATGGATAGATGGCGCTATAATTTAAAAAACGATTGTTGGAAATGGAAAATTAAATTAAAAATGGAAAGTCCCCACTAAAATGCAAAACTTTACTTAACTTTTTTTGGTTTTAGGGGGTGGGGGAAATGGAAGGAAGGGTGTTGATAAATGACAGATGTATGTACTTTAAAAATGTGTCCCCCTTAGATCAAAAATTGACCTGTTTCTTTATTTTCTTAAAATCTAATAAATACTGCCAAATATCGAGGTGGACTGTTTTCTTTGGCCCACATTATATTACATGCAGTGTGAGCCACTTCCAGACAACTTCCATTGGATTCAGCGACCCAAAAAACCTATAATACCACCATCAAATCACGGCGAGCTAGAATTTCCCACGGGACCCCCTATGGTGCGACTAGGACTAGACTACAAGCCAGCTCCCGTCAGCCACCTGCTACTTGGAAGTGTGAACATTTAATTTAAGCGAAAAGCAATGTTTATTTGGTAAATAAACAGTTTCTTCTGATTTCTGACAGCAATAAAATGTATTTTGAATTAAATAAATTACATACCTACATTCTTCTTTTTTTTTGTTAAATAATTTAATTAAAAAATGTTTTTTGGCATCATGTATAAATAATTATATAGGTGGTTCTATTACTGCATAGAGAATTAAATAATAGTAGGGGAGGAAAATATGCTAAATGTGCAGTCACTCCAGCGCTTTGGGGACCTATTGGGTTGTGAAGAGTAGGTTCTAAAACAAAAAAAGTTAAGTAAAGTTTTCCATTTTATTGGGGACTTTCTATTTTTAATTTAATTTTCCATTTCCAACAATCGTTTTTTCCGATTATAGCGCCATCTATCCATAATTCGAAAAAATGTTTCAAATAAAAGTTACTTATTTTTATGTAAGGAATCCGAAACTGCAATAAAAAATGGGGGCTCCTATTTAAAATTTTAAAGTAACCCCCCACCCCACATTCGTGGGAGGTCGCGTTTGGTGCCATTCGATAGATTTTTAAAAAAAATTGAATAAGTGTATTTTTCAGTTTTGCGATCTGATGTTCATTTCGCGAAATATCGCGGGATTCGTGTTTAAAATTTTAAATTTCCCCCCCACCCCTCTCCGTGGGCAGTAGTGTTTGGTATCATTCGATACATTTTTGACAAATATTGAGCACGTATTTTTTAGTTTTTAGATCTATCGTTAATTTTGCGAAATATTCGCTTTTTTCTTGTGAAATTTCGTGACTCACCCATTTCCTTACGCCCCGCCCAAATCGTCAGATTTTTGAAATATACACTCTTTTGCATGTACTTAACTTACCTTATCTTAATCTGACGATTTCGAGTTTTTCTAAGGATAGATTTTTTTTTCGGCCTCCCCTTAACGAACTCCCCTGTGTTTAGAGCCAATATATGGTAGAGGTATTTACATTTACAGGGTATCAGGGTTCTCCCCATAAGATAATCTGACGCGCTCGAGTTACTGCAAAAATCCCCGCTTGGGCTCCGCTACCATAAGCTTTCAAATGAGCTAGCACACGATCCATATTCTCATTTAAAAAATCATCGATTACGTCATCACGCACAGATTGATAACGTCACTAGCAGGGCGGGCGATAACGGGCCTGTTGCAGTTCCGCAATTTTCTTTTAACTTATGGCTCTCCCCGTATAGTTAAAATACTTTCTTGAAAACGTTGGTTGCTCTTAGATGTCGTAAAAAAGGGTCGGGTCTAATGGATGAACTGTTATGAACTATAAATATACGAACTTTTAATTATAACTCGGTTTATTACTATTGGGAACGTGTCGACATCACATCGGTCTAATTATGGTTAACTACGTCGCGGAACGAAAATAATGAAAAATTGGTAATAAACCAATATCGAAGAAGAGACCCCCCTAAAAATGTGTTTATTTAATCCCAGTTAGACGGGACTAAGTCAGTAGTGCACAGTTCGTTGAGCGAAGAAGGTGTTCTTCCTTTGGTAGCAAGGGCTACCCTGCGTCCCATGACGGGATCCAGACATCATCGTTCCTGAGCTAGGAGGTGATGTCCTTGCCAATTACTACAGCAATCCTGCTGCATTGTACGTCCCTGAGAGGAGTTTTTAAGGTACCAAAACAAGTTTTAAAGTACATTTTACGTTGCTGCGGTATCATCAGATACCCCTTTTTCTCCAAATAACTTTTAACGTCGCGAAGTGCGCGAATTTGCAAAGACATTGGGTCTTTAATCGTATAGACATTCATTTTAAACGTATCTCTATATTTTTCTGTGTTGTATCATATTATAATAATAATTATTGCATGTGTTTTATTTAGCATTACACTTTATTGACATATATTATATCCATATATTGATTTTATTGATTTTAATAGGGTGCCTTTCTCGTAATAAACGCTTGTTAATATTTTCCTTTCATTATTATACTCTGGTATCATTGACCTACCGAAATTCGATATTGTTTTGCCCTAATAATTTACGACCATAAAATTCTTTCTTTAAAAAAGGGGCTGTTTATCGGTATCAGATTCGCTCCGGAGATTTAACGTCTTAGCTGTTTAGAATACTATTAATTATTGTTGTATTTCCTTTACGATATTTCTAACAGCTGATTTGGTAAGGTCAATGGCAATATTGTATCTATTAATTGGGTCAGTGGTTTTTCTGAACTTTTTATAATTGTATCTGTTTGTCTGTATTGTCAAAATATTTGTGTAAGTTTGCAAATAATTCGTCGTCTTAACATTAAATGATGTATTGTAGCTATTTCATTTGTTTCATTTTACTTGATCACAATTAGAATAAAACAGTCCACTTCAGTCCGCTTCATATAATATTATATTAGTATACACTTTATTCGAAGGGGAAAAACCAGCGAGTTCTAGACTGAATTTACATATCTACCCCCCTTCTGGTGGTCTCAAATGTGCATTTAGAGGCCATCGTCTGTGCAGAAAGCAACAAATGGTCCTTCGAGCCGGATCTTCTTCTTCTTTCACTATACTTTTTGTTTATTTAGCTTGTTTTCGTGTAGATACTTGTTTTCGGTTAACTTTAACCGTGTCTAGTTTGCGGTCTTCTTCAGCTTGAAGCCCCTAGTCGGTTATTGTAACCATTGCTTTATTTTGTTAATTTTAACCATGTCTAGTTTGCGGTCTTCTTCTGCTTGGAGCCCCTAGTCGGTTATTTTAACTAGTTTACATGTTGTTTCTTTTTTCGGTTAATGTTAGCCAGTTTAGTTTGCGGTCTCCTGCTGCTTGGAGCCCCTAGACGGTTGTTTTAACCATTTTACATGTCGTTGCTTAAGGTTTTATGATTGCAGGAACCTATTCAGTTGTGGTAACCATTTCAGGTATTTCTTTTCTCTGAAAAGATACCTATGTAGTCTGCCGAAAGACATATCTACTTTGCTACGATCAAGGTGCTCTTATGGTAGAGACCTTTTTTGCGGTTATCATAACCTTAGTTTATTCGGGTATTTCTTTTCTCCGAAAAGATACCTAGTCTGCCGAAAGACATATCTACTGTGCTTTGTTCAAGGTGCTGGTTATAAAAACCATAGTTTATTTAGGTATTTCTTTTCTCTGTAAAGATACCTAGTCTGCTGAAAGACATAATACATATCTACTTTGCTTTGATCAAAGTGCTCTTACACCTTTTTATACCTTCTTTTTTGACGGTTGTTATAACCATTTATTGCGGTAATTCTTTTATATTAAAAGATACCTAGTCTGCTGAAAGACTATTGCATCTTCATGTTCTTGTCGAAATCTGATTTCTTGGATGGTTTCTTATGATAGAGACCTTATTACAACCATTTTACAGTGCTGTATTTCCTTTATACTAAAAGATATCTATTCTGGTGAAATACTATTTTTTTATATTATTTTTTATTGTGCTCTTATAACAAAGACCTTTTACCGATTTTCATCTTATTGCGGTTATCTTAACTATCTATTCGGGTATTTATTTTACCTTAAAACATACCTAGTCTGCCGAAAGACATCGTTACATTTTCTTTATTCAAGGTTTTTTGTGCTAGAGATCTTTTTCTGCGGTTTGTATAACCATTTGCATTGGAGTATTTCTTTTGTCATAAAAGATACCCAGTCTGTAGCGACATTTCTTATTTTTATGTTCGCTAGTTGTTTTACGAGTGCTAAAATTAATTTCAGATATTACAATTATTTTCTTTTATTAATCTTTCCTGATTGTAGGAATATTAATATCATATCGTAATCATTTTCTGTTGGGGTATTTCTTTTATTTTATAGGATACCCGGTCTGTAGAGACAGTTCTTTGTTTTGTTATTGTTTATCATTTCTTATTGTAGAAGAGACCTGTTTCGTTTCTTACAAACATCTCCTTGGTTTTTTTCTGTAGTAGATAAAATCCAGGGAACTAAAATACTGTTTCTTCTTCGAAATTCATTTCATATTGTTTATTAATTTACCTGTTTCTGCTCCATTTTGGATCTAAACTATGGACACTCTCATATTCAAGAGAAAGTTCGCAAAGAATGCAATCATTCGGCATTGTCATTGGACTATAAAAAATGTCTCATTAGCTGACTATTACCTATTAAAAGTTCGTCGTAAATATTTACAGATTGAGTATGATAAATATGAATGTGCACAGGATGCAATCGAAAACTTAATGTCGGAAAATCCTTCTTCAGATAGCGAGGATCGTACTATTATAGATGATTTATTCTGTAAGGCAATGGGGCTCATAATATGGGAGCCCATCTCAACATATGCATACTATAACGTAGGTAGTACATCTCAAGATAGTTCTCCTAGGTTACATGTGGGGGAAAGACCCCTCTCTCTCATTTCTGATCTAGGCCATCTAGTTGATGGATTGAAATTTTCTCAAATTAACATATCAAAAAACTCATCCTCTTCTCAGCATCAACCTTCTGTCGAGACATCTACATCTCAAACATCTCGTGTGAGTATGCCTAGTTCGTCAGGTCAGCAATCCTCGACTTTAGGTCAGATAGATACTGTCCCTAAGGTGTTACCTAATGACCTTAGCAGTAATGCATTTTCTCTTCCACTTGTTGCAGTGGTACCAGATAGTGACTCCTCCGACACTCGTGTTATCGAGACAAGCGCGAGTTTATCTACGAGACTATCCTTTAATGATTTACCTTTTACTGGGCCTCAGGTCCATTCTAATATTCAAGCCTTGTCGAAAGACTTTTCTTTGCAAGGTGGAGCGTCTGATGACGACGCAGCTGATACAGCTTCGCGGGGAGCTAGCCCCGGTATTGTTGCTTCAACGAAAACTTGGCGTTGTGAGCCAAAAGTCTTGTCGTTTCGGGGAACAGATTCTTCGAAACCTATCGACTTAGATTTTACGACCGTAATTGGGTCAAAATTCCCTAGAGTGGTTTTACACCCTTCTCTAGATCTAACATTCAGGGTACACAGTTTTAAATTGTACTCTTTCATTTCTCTTTTGCGCCGAGTAAAGGCATTTGTTTTCCATTTCACCAGAAATATTGATAAAAAGCAAGCGGAATTGCTTATCGTTCGAGACGTAAAAAGTTTTTCATTGCTTCGGATGATAGAATCGTTGTCATCCGGTATAACTAGTTCAGATAAGGAGTTGGTTCCTTTTAATTTACTTCCAGAGGAAAGTATTGACCGCATTAAAGTTAGCGGTACGTTGAGAAATTTTTATCTTCCTTTTGCAAAGAAGTCTATTCTTCTTTCTTCGAACAGTCTAGTTGTTTCACTGATCTTCGATAACCACGTATCGTTGGGTCATGTAGAATCCCAAGGTACGTCTAATTTAAGACATCATTTCGGACTTAGTTATGGTGCATTTTATGATTTGGAACGTCCCATATATCATGGCGTCACTTGTACTAGATTTCTTTTTATTGCTGTAGATTATGGGATATACATTGTGCATAAAGCTTTATTTGTTTGTATGTTACCGCCGCGTTATGTTAAAATAATGACTTTTAACTTTGGAGAGCCAAAGTATTTTCTTTTCAAGCTGTGCGAATTCTATATACTGCAAAGAATTCTTAGGAGCTGTACCGTTCCTTGTTTATTTCAGAATTGCCTTATTTTTTAAGCTTTGTTACTTGAATAGTATAATGTAGTATGGTATCTATTCTCTTATTCGTACTAGTTTATCCTTTAAGAATTGTCGTTTTAAGTTTTGTTAATTGAATAGTAAAATGTCGTATGTTATCTAATCTCTTATTCATCCTAGTTCGGATTTATCATAATGTTATAATATATTCTTAGTAAGCTTCTAGCTATTTAAAATTGTTTGCTTATTTTTACCCACAGGGTGCCAGTCCCAACCTGAGATTTAATTTGTTTATTGCCAATTTAGATTATCAATCTTCTCATTTCTAGATAAAATTCATGGAAGAAAATAGTTTCTTCATTTTCGTCATGCTTATGTCTGTCCAGTAGATTAGGGATAACTAGGGACAATGCTATACTTTACAGATTGATCTTCTTCTGCCTTTGACGCTTATTTGTTTCGAATGTTGTAGTGATTAATAATTATTCTGATGCTATAAGTTAATTAGTTGTCATCACGTGGAGTCATTCTCTTAGATTTGTTAACCAGGATATTCATCTTCTGTCAATTCTCCGCTTTCGGAATATTTTATAATGGAATGTTAGTTGTAGAACTTATATATTTTATCTCGTCTCTCGTTTATTCCGAGACATTTTAACGTAGCCTTCTAATCACGTGCATCACTTCTCTTTCTTCCTCGTTCTTCATAGTACAGTCTCGTTGGTTAACTTGGCCGTACATGATACTCGCTTGAATCGCCACATCTCGACGGTGGCGTCGAATTAATGTATTTTATCCTAGGATAATACAAAAAGGCACTTCTTATTATTGAGGAAACTTATTTATGTAGAAATCTGTGGTATTGTTAATTACAGTGTTGTATTTACCTGTGCAATCCTTGATAGTTTGTAACTTTTATGTGGGCACATAATAGGTTCTCTTGTTGCGCTTGTGCCTGTCTGTTTAAATTCACAATAATATGTTGATTGCGTATATGTCAATAATAGTATCTTATAACAATACGAGAAGGCACTTCGTATCAGATAAGTGTGTAATAGTAATTATGTATGTTTGGTAATTACTTATGTATCCTAATAATGTAAGCTATTATCTTTTGTATGTCTATTGTTCTTCTTGTACCTTTGTAAATATGCATCTTTTGTAATCATGTAAGTGTGTCGTTCGGTTCATAAACTTGTAAGTGTTTACAGGTTCCGATTTTGTGCCGTGTGTCGCGTAATACGCAGTTATGGTTTCTTGGCAAGTCTGCCAACGCGGGGAGAATGTTGCAGTTCCGCAATTTTCTTTTAACTTATGGCTCTCCCCGTATAGTTAAAATACTTTCTTGAAAACGTTGGTTGCTCTTAGATGTCGTAAAAAAGGGTCGGGTCTAATGGATGAACTGTTATGAACTATAAATATACGAACTTTTAATTATAACTCGGTTTATTACTATTGGGAACGTGTCGACATCACATCGGTCTAATTATGGTTAACTACGTCGCGGAACGAAAATAATGAAAAATTGGTAATAAACCAATATCGAAGAAGAGACCCCCCTAAAAATGTGTTTATTTAATCCCAGTTAGACGGGACTAAGTCAGTAGTGCACAGTTCGTTGAGCGAAGAAGGTGTTCTTCCTTTGGTAGCAAGGGCTACCCTGCGTCCCATGACGGGATCCAGACATCATCGTTCCTGAGCTAGGAGGTGATGTCCTTGCCAATTACTACAGCAATCCTGCTGCATTGTACGTCCCTGAGAGGAGTTTTTAAGGTACCAAAACAAGTTTTAAAGTACATTTTACGTTGCTGCGGTATCATCAGATACCCCTTTTTCTCCAAATAACTTTTAACGTCGCGAAGTGCGCGAATTTGCAAAGACATTGGGTCTTTAATCGTATAGACATTCATTTTAAACGTATCTCTATATTTTTCTGTGTTGTATCATATTATAATAATAATTATTGCATGTGTTTTATTTAGCATTACACTTTATTGACATATATTATATCCATATATTGATTTTATTGATTTTAATAGGGTGCCTTTCTCGTAATAAACGCTTGTTAATATTTTCCTTTCATTATTATACTCTGGTATCATTGACCTACCGAAATTCGATATTGTTTTGCCCTAATAATTTACGACCATAAAATTCTTTCTTTAAAAAAGGGGCTGTTTATCGGTATCAGATTCGCTCCGGAGATTTAACGTCTTAGCTGTTTAGAATACTATTAATTATTGTTGTATTTCCTTTACGATATTTCTAACAGCTGATTTGGTAAGGTCAATGGCAATATTGTATCTATTAATTGGGTCAGTGGTTTTTCTGAACTTTTTATAATTGTATCTGTTTGTCTGTATTGTCAAAATATTTGTGTAAGTTTGCAAATAATTCGTCGTCTTAACATTAAATGATGTATTGTAGCTATTTCATTTGTTTCATTTTACTTGATCACAATTAGAATAAAACAGTCCACTTCAGTCCGCTTCATATAATATTATATTAATATAATATTATATTATAAAAACCAGCGAGTTCTAGACTGAATTTACATATCTACCCCCCTTCTGGTGGTCTCAAATGTGCATTTAGAGGCCATCGTCTGTGCAGAAAGCAACAGGGCCTGCAAGGGATGCACTGCAGGCGGGCGCCAGAATGAGCTTTTTTCTGCTGGTGTTATGCAAAATACTAAAATAGAAAAATTCATTTTTTTTAATGTGGTTTAAATTCGTCAAAATACCCTAATCAGTGTTTGTTTGTTTTGCATATCACACATGTAAAATATACAAAAATATGCAATACCGCTTAGAATTCTTACCATGTAGTAATATAATTTATTGGTCAAAGATATTATATTTCCACCAAACAACTTTGCTCTAAATTAGAATGCTTTGTTTATTTTCTTCAAATTTCTTGCCAGTTGTTAGTTTTGTATCAGCAGTTATGAGAAGAAATGAATGATTTCTAGTAAAATAAACACGCTTGTGATACTGTTTTCTTGCCGCCTGTGTAATTTAAGTATTATCTATGTACTTATTAATAGGTATCGAGTATAAGTACCGGCGCAAATTGATCCTAAGCAGACACAACCTGGCACCGGCGAGTTGCGTAGACCGTTCTGCGCATTCTACTATCAGTTCATGCGTTAGCAGGTCGAGCTTGAGAAGGTTTGTCATCGACGTACAGTTTTCTTGGGCTTGGGACGGGTGACTCAGCGCCAGATGTTAATTTTTACGTGTTTTTGTTTTGCGAGATGGAAATATCTGAAATTAATAAGCGGCGATATATTTTACACTATCTTGAATGAATAACATTTTATTGCTCTGTTGTATCAATCAGCACTACTCTACAAGTTTTCGTTTATTTGTTTTAATATGTATTTTATTATATAATATAGTAGGCGCAATAGTAGGGAATATAATATATCTGATTAAAACAGTGAATTTTTTACATGTTAAGTATTTTTAATTTCTTGTGAAGTATCTAGTTAGTGTGGCTTTAGCCAATAAATCAAAGTTATGCGTTTACAAGAGCATATTATTTGAAAAATAAGGAGTACCATAATGTGTCATAATTATAATCTCCTTTATACAGATCAAAAAATTGTTTAGTATGTATTTCTAAATCCACACAATCATTGGAAAATGATTCATGGTAAAAAATATTTATTAATGACACTGTTATCGAAAAAGTCGCTCAATTTTAAACTTGTGATCATATATTTATTAGACTTTTGTTTATCGTTAAAAATTAAATAATGGTTGGGAATTGTATTTTTTGTGTGATTTAATATTTTATCAAAAACATAATCAGCAAAAGAACCGTTTTTGCAATCACAATCAATGCAGTGTTTAACTTATGCTTGTTACTATAAAAGTATGTAGAAATAGAATACTCAGTGTAAGATATCTTTTTATGCACCCGCTTATAATCAAATTCGATGTTTTCGAAAGTCATACCGCTACGACTACTAGGGACATGTAAGATATTTTTAAAACGTTACTAGTTACATGTACGAAACTACCGTTTTTTAGTTGCCTACTCAATTCAGTACAAAGATCAGATTCATCAGTATTTTGTAATCAGTACCACTGAGAACCAGTATCAATAGTAACCGTTACACGTTTGCACTTATTTTGCCCGTCTCTATTCGTTACGGCGACAGCCGATGGTCGGGTTAGCTTGTGTTCAATATGCGGCACGCTAGAAAAATAACGGGAGAGATTAATGCCCGGTTGCACCAACAGATCTTAAGCTTAAGTCGAGAATATCATAAGAATTAATATAATATAATTATAATATATAACAATAAGAATACCATAATATAATAATAGATATAATTGATAATAAGGTAAGAATCTAAAATTATGATGCAACGTAAGTGATACTCAAGGAGGCCCTATCTATAAGTAGAGCTTAGCTAAGCTGGAGCTTAAAGTCGACTTTACACTACATGATTTATCATGTGATTTGTCATATGATTTTTCCCATGACGAGCCGCATAACAATGCTTATGACAAAGCGAGCCGTATAAACAATGCAAAATCATATGACAAATCACACAGTGTAAACATGTAAATTTCAATCCATGACCAAATCATATGACAAATCACATGATAAATCATGTAATGTAAAGTCGACTTAAGATCTGTTGGTGCAACCAGTCATAAATGTCCAGCAAACGACGGCAATGTTGCCAGATTCCTTTTAGCGGGAATTTTAAAATTTTATAGCAGTTTGGTTTTAAATTTGACAGTTCTGTTTTCTCAAGTCAAAAATCTTAACCTTACTTTTACAAGTGATTAGGATTATTCATAGAGGTATATATTAACATAGAGGGAGCCTATCTTCCGCGCTTCCTGACAACAAGATCTCATGGACTGGTTTGCTGCATCTCTTTCACACATTGTATTGAAACAACACATTGTATTGAAAATCTATGATGACATTCAGTGTGAAGATAGTCACGGAAGAGAAGGACAACTGTAGCAGCTTTACTATGCGTAAGAGTGAGACAGCACTAATCCAAATAAAAAAGATGGTGTCGTCACTTCGCTCTGAATGACACTCTCTCTATGCTAATATATAACTCTATGGGATTATTATTATTATTTTATTTACATGTAAATTGAAACAATAAATATTGAGCTGTGTCATAATTTCAAACTCATTATGTTGCAGTCTTTTCCAGTTGATAAAATTGCAATTCAAAAACTTTTAGGTAGGTACGTGTAACTTCCATATTATTATTTATTTTTTAAGTATTAAGAGGCTGATGTTGATATAAAAAATTTAGATTTCAAAGATAGTTTTATGTAGGTAGATACTAATAGAGTAATACTAGATAATAGATTAGATGCAAAGTAAGCTGTAAGTAGTATAACTGCCCACGTAATCACCTGTTATGTTGTTTTTTAGATTTGCACTGTATGGATGGCACAGGAAGAGAACAAGACTACAAGAACATCTTATTATGAATGTATATGTATGTGATCCTCAAAAAATTATTTTACAAAACAAGATAGAGAAAGAGCTTTAAAATCCCAAGGATCCTGCAAAATGTTTATTTGGTGTACTAGTCGAATAATAGTATCTAAAAATATTGAAACTATTTTAAAACACATTACGGGCATGAGGATGATATAGAGCACTTACATAAATACCAAAATCAGATAAATATCTCTTCAAAGTTTATTTTGAGACTTTCTTCAAAAATGTAAGTAAAATATTTGCATATCGACGGCGGAAAGGCAGGACTTCGTAACTGAAAAATTTTTATAACATGAGTTACTTCAGTTTTCGCTTTAGAATAAGTGTATCGGCAGCTATTAAACAGCGATTACAGCTGGGAAAGTTTCCGGAAGGCTTCCAAAAGGCTTTCCCAGCTCTAAAAGCTGTTTAATAGGTGCTGATACACTTATTCTAAAGCGAAAACCGAAGTAACTCATTTTATAAAAAATTTTCAGTTATGAGGTCCTGCCTTTCCGCCGTCGATATACACAATATAATTTAAAACAAGAATGTTACTACTAAACCACTTTTTAAATATTACTCATGAATATTTACTACAGTTTACAATTTCAAACTAGTGTGTTTGATTCTCCTATACCTATATTTTACTTTTTTAGTAAACTTCAGACTGCTCAGGATAGCATAATAGCATAGGAGGCGAATTAAAAAGAATTGATTTACTTACAAGAAAAGATATCACAAACATTAAACTTTCTTATGGCATTGATTTGAAAGATGGGTATATGTAAAATGATGATGCAACCAGTATTTATTTTTGGGTTGAATTCTTACAGACTCATGTCCAATATTATTTTACATACAAACAACAGGGCATACTAATGGATATTCATTCTGAATTTAACATTTATGATTTTTGTCTTATTTTCCTTAATACTGTGCCAAAAGGAAATGTTAATTAAGTTTGGTAAATCCTTTATCGCAATCGATGGAACTCATGGGCTCAATTCCTATGACTTTGAACTTATGACAGTATTAGTAAAAGATGAATTTGGGAATGGATTTTGTACTGCTTTCTTATTTTCAAATAGAAAAGATACCTACTTTAATTTACCAATTTTTTTAAATACATGTCTCTGTTGGTATTATATGTATAGTCAAATGTTTTCATATCAGGCATAAGCGACACCTTTTACAATGCCTCGTCAAATGTAATGGGTATTGCTCCTAATAGACTGCTAAGTGCCTGGCACATAGATAGGGCATGGTAAGTAAATCTTAATAAAATATCTGATTCTGAAAAAAATCCTATTATGTATACAAGATGTATTAATGATGGTTTAGAGAGTATTAATAGCTTTTTGGGTAGACTTCTAAGTGATGTAGATACATACAATTTTAGTAAGTATTTCCAGTAGACCTACTGCAATAACATCCAACAATGAGCCTATTGTTATAGGTAGGGGTTGTGGAATTAATACCAATATGACCATTCAAAATTTTCATAAAAGTTTGGATAAAAGGGTATCCATTAGTTGTTATCAGTTAAGTTTAAAACTTGGCACTCATGGAGAGCTATACCATAATATATAATAGGTATATCTCATAATATTACATATCATATTGTTCACTACAGTAGTAATGAGTGAGCCTGCATACACAGAACCATAATAATATATTATAGTTCGTCTATGCAGGCTCACTCATTACAATAGTGAGCAATATGAGATATAACATATTATAGTATAAGTCTCTGTGCATGACCAGTGTCCAATAACAAATATTCAGAATTCATATCCGATATTGAACAGAATAATTATACCACCCAGTAGATTGCACGAATTTATTTGTTTTTATATTCACACACGTAGATTATTAGTTCAGATCCAAATTGGTCAATTATCAACAATATAATTTGGAAATGACACGAAAGTGCTGACAAAAGTAGAATTATTTACCTTAATTAAATATACAAATCACGCGGGCATCGTGTCACCAATGACCCAATTTAAGCTTCTATAAAACCAAGATATCTGGCCTAGAGAAAGAGCATTCATCAGTCTACATCAGTCTTCAGCTAATCGCGTATCAGTAATTAATCAGTATTCGGAAGTACTCCCGGGGTAGAATTACCCTAGTGTCGGTTCTATCAATAAATACCCTTATCGCTATTCGGTGTTTATATCCTTAACTCTATACATGGTTCTTATCGAGAAAAAAAGGAGGCCTACAACTACAGTCCACACCAAACGAACCCAGTAGCAGATAGACGACGCTAGGCCCGGGAGTACAGAACAGAAGCCAGATCCAGAAAGCCATTGCAGAGCCAGTGATCGAAATACAGAACAGAAGCCAGATCCAGAAAGCCATTGCAGAGCCAGAGATCGAAATACAGGCCAGAAGCCAGATCCAGAAAGCCATTGCAGAGCCAGAGATCGAAATACAGAACAGAAACCAGATCCAGAAAGCCATTGCAGAGCCAGAGATCGAAATACAGAGCAGAACCAGATCCAGAAAGCCATTGCAGAGCCAGAGATCGAAATACAGGCCAGAAGCCAGATCCAGAAAGCCATTGCAGAGCCAGAGATCGAAATACAGGCCAGAAGCCAGATCCAGAAAGCCATTGCAGAGCCAGAGATCGAAATACAGAGCAGAACCAGATCCAGAAAGCCATTGCAGAGCCAGAGATCGAAATACAGAGCAGAACCAGATCCAGAAAGCCATTGCAGAGCCAGAGATCGAAATACAGGCCAGAAGCCAGATCCAGAAAGCCATTGCAGAGCCAGAGATCGAAATACAGGCCAGAAGCCAGATCCAGAAAGCCATTGCAGAGCCAGAGATTGAAATACAGAACAGAAACCAGATCCAGAAAGCCATAGCAGAGCCAGAGATCGAACTACAGAACCAGAAGCCAGATCCAGAAAGCCACTACAGAACCTACAAACTACAGGATCACTTGCACAGCCATTCCAGAATCAGGAGAGCCGCAACGTCCAGAAACATAAAGAAAAAACCGTAAGTTTTTGAATAACATAATATTTTTCCAACTTTTACGTATCGTATATACAATATTTTCCATTTAAACCCAAACTAATTGACCTATACATACATACAATATATATTTTTTAGTGCATTCTATACAATATTTTCCATTTAAACCCAAACTAATTGACGTATACATACATACAATATATATTTTTTAGTGCATTATATACAATATTTGCCATTTAAACCCAAACTATTTAACTTACAGATAGATATTTTTTTTGCCTATATAATAATAATAAACGGTATTTATCCCTACAAATATTTACTACCTATTTTTTTTATTTATTTAAAAATTTGATAAAGAAAAAACGTATACGTTAATAGATACATATTGCGTTTGTATTTCATTCATATTGCATAATTTTAATTAAACATAGTAGCCGAGAGGTTTCTATTTATAGTTGTGTAACATAATATTTTGCTTGACGACATTAACCTACATGTACAACTGACCTACAGAAAAACTGAGCGTCAGCAAGGTCAAAAAGAGTAAAATTCACGCATCATTTAAACGTGAATCATAGTAAATTGAAAATATAAATAACATATTAAAAATACCGTGAAAACACTTACTGCTGGATAAAAGTAGGTGAATTTAAACATGGAAGCGGTACAGAACAAGCAAGCAGAGATTGGAGCAGAGATTTGTAAACAGGTATCGTCTCTTAAAAGAGACCCTGGATCTCGCAAGAATCAACAATACATTAAAGAGCGCCAGGATAGGTTAGAGGATTATTGGACAAGATTTGTGCATAACCACGAGAAATTACTAGAGAGTGGAGTAACGAAAGACAAATACTTCGAAACAAAATACTACGAGCAGGTCTTTAAGACATATATTGAGGGAAAAACCCTATTGGAAGAATATGGAAGAATCTTGAAAAGAGGAAAGACAACAAAAGGAAAGGAGATACAAATAAGAAAACAAAAAATCGAGGAATTATTACAAGAATATGAACAAGACTTGCAGTACGATGAAGAACTGCAAGCAGAGTTGAAAGAACACATGGAGAAAATAAACACACTCATCATAGAAGCAACAGTAAATGATGAGCTAGACGTTATAGACAGTGACGAAGTAGAGAGGATAGATCAGCTAAGGAGGAAAGTCAGGGAGACTTTAAAGAAAATACGGCCTGGGATGCAACGACCAGACAGCACACAGAGAAGAGATGTTGTGACATTACCGCAGGTAAAAATCCCTGTGTATGAAGGAAGATACGAAACGTGGAGAACTTTCCACGATCTGTTTACGAAGGTAATACATGAAAACGACCAACTGTCGAAAGCAGAACAGATGCAGTACCTAAAAACACAAGTAAGAGGGGAAGCCCACAGGATGATACAACACTTGCACATATCCGAGGCCAACTACAAAGTGGCATGGAACATGTTAAAGGAAAGATATGAAAATCCGAGGATGATACTGTTTAAACTAATAGACAGGATGTTACTAGCACAGGAAGTAAAGGAATCTTCCGCTAGAGCACTGAAATCACTACATGACATCTTCCATGAGTGCCTGGAAGCCATAGGAGGCTTAGGAACAGACACGGAAGCGTGGAGCCCATTGATAGCGCGAATTAGCATAACAAAATGGGACAATGAGACAAGGAGGCTATACGAAAACCACATCGGAGACAGTAGAGAGATACCGACGTACAAATCAACACAAACATTTTTACAGCGACGATTCCAAACACTGGAACTGCTGGAGTCAGAAAAGAGACAAGAGAAGCATGGAGGATAGGGTAAGAAAACAAGAATGAGTTGCGTGATATGCAACGGAGATCACGGAGTACCATACTGCAGAGAATTTCAGGAACTCAATGTAAGAGACCGGAACCGGATAATACGAGAAAAAGAATGGTGTGCGAATTGCCTAGCACATAAGAAGGAGAAACAATGCTTTTCACAGATTAGGTGCAAACACTGTGGCGGAGACCACCACAAAATGTTGCATTATGAAAAAGGAAACACAGGCAACAGAAGAACCACAAATGAAACAAAAGGAGAACAAACACAAGAAAGAAATGGAAGAGAATCGAACAGTAGAAGAAACGGGTACTAATCGGACAGGTACAGAGGAGGAAATATTTATTCCAACAACGCCAGAGAACAAAATAACGGAAGACGAGAAAACACGCAAGAGAACAAGGGTCAAAGAAACAACAACACACAGCAAAGAGTCCAGAACTCAGTTAACTGTGCGAGCCATAAGGAAGGTGAAGCACTACTAGCCACAGCAGTGGTACGCATAAGGGATGCGAAAGGAGATTCTCACATAATGAGAGCATTGATCGACCAAGGGTCACAATGCGAATTTATAACGGAACAAGCGGCGACGGCGCTAGGAACAAAAAGGCAGCCAATACAGGCGACCATATCCGGAATAGGCTCGTCAGGGGAAAAGACAGCCAACTGGAGTATGAAACTTTTGATCGGAAATCATTACCAAAGTGACTTCGACATGGAAATAGAGGCACTGGTACTACCGAAAATAACAAGGGATTTACCGGAACAGGACATAATCCTACAGGACTATAACGAGAAGAATGTACTACTGGCAGACCCAAGATACTACAGGGTAGGAAAAATAGACTTACTGCTAGGAGTAAAAGAATATAGTTACATATTGACAGAAGGGATGCACAGAATAAGTAATGGACTCCTAAGTCAAAACACCAAACTAGGTTGGATAGTTTCGGGGATAGCACGAGAAAGGGAGACTACAAAAGCAGAAGTATGCTGTATGATATCCAGACAAGAAATGGACATACAAATAAAGAAATTCTGGGAATTAGAAGAAGTGAATCAAGAAACAAGTTTATCAGTAGAAGAGCAAGAATGTGAAGAAATCGTATCACCGAATCGGGAAGAAGAGCTCACGACGTATTTGAAGATGCCAGCAAGGTGGCGAATATTGGAAAAAATAAAAAGAGATTTCTGGAAGATTTGGAGGCAAGAGTACCTTCAACAGTTACAACAAAGGAATAAATGGCACAAAACGCACCCAAACATAGAAAAAGTAGAAATAGTCATAATTAAGGAAGAGGATACACCTCCAGGTAGATGGCCATTAGCAAGGGTAATAGAAACACACCCTGGAGCGGAGGGATTAACCAGAGTAGTGTCAGTGAGAAAGGCAAACGGGAAAATAACAAAAAGGCCTATACATAAGCTGATAAAATTGGAAGAAGAGAAACAGGAAAAACCAAAGAATTCATCAGGATCAAGATGGAAGAAAATACTAATCGCAATAATGTTTTTAACACTATTAAAACCCATGAATGCAGAACTGTATAAAATATACAATCCGGAACCAGGGTTATTTACAGAAGACCTTGGAGAGGTTTACATAGACCGGGGAACATTCCGAATAAAGGTGCTAATCGAAAAAGGAAGAGTTCAAAAGGAGCATCAACTGATAGGAAGTATGATAGAAAGCATACAGGATCTGTGTCAAGAGACAAAAATCGTAAACTGTAAAGAGATAATAGGGAAGTTAGAGGAAGGACGAAGGAAGGCGGAGTCAGTAAGTGAGGCCTTGACAGTAGAAATAAAAGAAGAGGAAAAAGAGGAATATTAGGCACAATATTAACCTCCATATTTGGAGTGAACGACGAAGCCTATAGTGACATTGAGACACTAGACAAAAACCAGAGAGAATTGATAAAGGGGTCACAGCATCAGGCAAAGATAATGTTAGAGACAATAACGTCAATAAACCACACGGAGATGAGGATAAATGAACAACTGAATAAGTTCCAAAAAGCACTAACAACCGGTCTACAAGATATATCTAGAGGTCTCAACGAAGTAGAGGACAAAGCACAAAGATTAGAAACCGAATATAGCACGTTACGAATACAAACTATAGCATTACAAGTTACGGAGTTCATAAACGAATATATTCAATTTTACGAGAGAATACTAAACCTTCACTACAACCACGGCCATTTCATTGATATAATAAAGCCGGGTCAAATAGCCAAGTTAATAGAAAGAGCAGGGAAGATACTACCACAAGGAGTGGAAATACGACGACAACCCATTATAGAAACGGAGGTTAGCCATGACGACAAATATATAAAGGTCATCGGCTACTTCATAGTGACAGGGAGAAATAATTACAACATGCTCAAGGTCACTGCGATACCACTTAAGGTCGAGGGGTCAGTGTTGCATTCATTTGTGGCCCCAACAAATCTACTGATTGTAGATTATAACGCTCTCCACTACTTCGAATTGACCGCAGAAGATAAAGCAAGATGCTTACAGTTGGCACGGGCACAGATAGCGTGCTCCCCAACGGCTGTAATGAACATGGATACCAAACCAAACTGTATACTGGAAGAAATTTATGAGCGATCTAAGAATAGCACATGTCCAGTGGTTACCCGGGCAATACAGCAAGCTCAGTGGAGTAAGATGGGTACACCCAACCTCTGGTTAATAATCACACCGATTCCGATACACCTGTCTATTATCTGTGATGGAAATCGAAACGAAAGAGTTCTGGAGCGAGTCACATTTCTGAAACTCTCGCCCCGATGCATCGCCCAAACGAAAAACATTACACTACTCCCAACTAGCAGTGGAGTGGAGACAGCGATAACCAGTTACCTAAAGACTCCGATCACTCCCGTAGCGCAGTTGCTGACGATGACACGACGTAAGTTAAGTACGACTCAACCCACACACATTAACACACAAGCAGATGAGTTCCGTACTATACTATTGGAAGAAGAGAGTCTGGGGCAAGAAGTCGCGCATACGCCTTGGCGAAAGATACACGAATCACATTGGGCTTATTTAACGGCCACCGGGGTCATTACTTCGATAGTGGTGATTGGTCTGCTCATATTGTGGAAATACTGTCCTGTTACACGAAATGTCACTCAGTTAAAACACTTAGTCAGAAACCCGAACACGAGGTACCTACATTAGCTCGTAACCGGAAAGACGACTCCCGTCGACTTCCAAAGCCGACATCCCTCTCAACACCTTTTCATCTAATAGTCCCAATTTTGATCTAAATATAGAGTCGGACGTTGAAAGCTAAGTTAACAGTTGGAGAAATATTGATTATTCTTAAACTATTTATTAATAAACTATTTATGTTGTAATATTAGAAATATACTTATTATATCTTATGTTTATGTTATACTTGTAAACTTCGAGCACTGACACTTGGGACCGCTTTTCCGGCGGGCAGTATGTCCAATAACAAATATTCAGAATTCATATCCGATATTGAACAGAATAATTATACCACCCAGTAGATTGCACGAATTTATTTGTTTTTATATTCACACACGTAGATTACTAGTTTAGATCCAAATTGGTCAATTATCAACAATATAATTTGGAAATTACACGAAAGTGCTGACAAAAGTAGAATTATTTACCTTAATTAAATATACAAATCACGCGGGCATCGTGTCACTAATGACCCAATTTAAGCTTCTATAAAACCAAGATATCTGGCCTAGAGAAAGAGCATTCATCAGTCTACATCAGTCTTTAGCTAATCGCGTATCAGTAATTAGTCAGTGTTCGGAAGTACTCCCGGGGTAGAATTACCCTAGTGTCGGTTCTATCAATAAATACCTTTATCGCTATTCGGTGTTTATATCCTTAACTTTATACAACCAGATTAACATGTTTGGTGCCCATCTCGAACAAGCTCCACTTGGCTGGTACCACATACTTAAATCATTTATTTAGTTACACAGTACTACTCACATAACTTATGTGTCGTCAGTACCTTCCGTAAAACCTTCCTGATGCTACCCATATGTCATGGCCACTGAATGTGTTAAAGCTTGTTAATGTAGGAGAGTTATACTAAAATATATATCTTATATTATGTTGCCTTAAAAAGAAAAAATATCTTATTTAAATTGTATCCATGTAAGTTTTGATTTAATGAAATAAACCTTTTAATCAAAAAAGTGTTGTTTACTTGTGTACACCCAGCAATATCCTGATCATAGATAAAGTATTATATAGTATTACCGGATCCTGATATGCAGACGCCAACAGGGCTTTTCATCGATTGTCATTTGTTTCGAGCTTCTGTCATGAGTCACATAATATTAATGTATCTACGTCATACGTCTTTGGTTTGTATCATTGGTATATACCAATAACGTATGACGTAGATACATTAATATTATGTGACACATGACAGAAGCTCGAAACAAATGACTGTGAATGAAATGCCCTATTGAATAGGGCTTTTCATCGATTGTCATTTGTTTCGAGCTTCAGTCAAGTGTCACATAATATTAATATAACTACGTCATACGTCTTTGGTTTGTATCATTGGCAATATCAATAACATATGACATAGATATATTAATATTAGACAACACATGACAGAAGCTCGAAACAAATGACTGAGTGAAAAGCCCTATATCATGTAAATACAAGTCATAAAGATGTCTTTCTACGGTTAAAATTTCACAGCCTAAAGACATCATTTATGTAACTTCTTAAGCCGTCACAAAATGACTGAAATAAGAAAATAGAATTTATTAACTCGCCTCGCCCCCAGGCGAGTGTTTTTTTAAATTTTTTTTATTTTGCGGCTTTAGCGCTTAGCTATTTAGCCAGATACATGATGAGAATTAATACTTTTATAATACATATTAAAACTAATTCAAATTACTAGTAATTTTATTAATATTCTGAATAATTATGTAACCACTTAATACTAAAATAAAAAAGTGTCCATCTATAATATCCCAACACATTTTCACCTTTGAAATCGTAAATTTCCATTCCCATTAAAAAATAATTTGTACTGTATAAGTATATTTCCTTTGAGCTTCATTTTTTTTTTCAAAATACTGCAACATGAGTTTTAAATTATGACACAGTACAATACTTGTTTCAATATTTACATGTAAATAAAATAATCCTAATTACTTGTAAAAGTAAGGTTATAAATTTAAGAATACATAACTCTCTTTTAAAACCAAAGTGGCATTAGACTAATTTTAAAATTCGCGCTAAAAGGAAAAAGGTAAATCTGGCAACAGTGCCGTCGTTTGCTGGAAATTTAATCTCTCCCAAAAATAACTGCACAGGTCACCCGTCCCACCGGCGCAGGTTGTGACTGGCTTAGGTTCAATATGCGCCGCGGCTTAATCCCATAAAAACGTAATATTGAAAATAAATATTTTAAGTTTAGTTTAGAGATTTTTAGATTTAGATTTAGTATTATTTCATGTGATTATAATACCTATACTAATACAGAATAGTTTGTCAGTTGTACTCTGCAGTTAAACAATCTAGTGTTGTATTCAACTAATATAAAATTATATTTGTTAAGTACTCAGTACTATTATTAAATTATGGTTTCAGATTACTGCAGAAAATAATCTTGAGGTTTTAAAGTTATTATTTTTATTTAGTTAATGTGTAAAAAGAAGAAATGACAAAAACAATCTTAGTTCTCTTAGCCAATTTATTAAAAAAATTAAAATGAAGTTATTCTGTCAGATCATGGATCCAATAAAACTGTAACCGGCTTTATTTACCGGGGACATTTGCGTATAGGGGAACACCAACTAAGTCGATACGTCGCTGCCTGGAACATACATTTTTAGGACACAAGTCCAAAATCAAGTCATTAATATGGAGAAAAGCTCTTCTAGCTACCTACCCCTAAAATCAGGTGGTTTAACCACATAAAGTAATACAGAGGATGTCCCATTACCCAGGGCATCCAAGGAAACGTTCAGTACAAAGCCTCCTCATTCGTTATGTACTGCGATGGGGTGGGGTGGTGTTATAGCTTGGGGGTCAGATAGATACCACTCCAGGTTATGAGCGGTGAGATAGGTAGGTCAGTGACCGGTTTGATCTTCGGAAATGTGGGTCTCACTGTTTCATTAAAACACACATAATGTCCCCAACGCTGGGGTTGTACGAGTATCTGCATGGGCACCCATGCAGGCACGCTGTCAGGGAGGCCATGCCACCCCCTAGCTTTTCGGGTGCTTTAAACTATATATTGTCATCCAAAGTATACAAAATGTAATGTGTAACATCTTTACGTCTGGTTTCACCCTAAAAATTTGTGTATGGGCGCCCATAAGAATGTGTGTGTGTGTGTGTGTGTGGGGGGGGGCGCATGTGCTAGTTTTGCAGGCGGGCACCTTATACCCTAGCGCCGGCACTGGTCACTAGTATAGTATATATGGCAAAATATCATAATTTAAAAATAAAAATTGCCGTGTTTCGGGATTATTCGTTAAAGATGCCAGTTTACGAAATAACGAAAAATGTATTCCTTTCATTTGCACCATACTTGGTGTGACCAACTCCAATTCAGTCGAATCCGGGACAAGGCTGAAAAAAAATACCTGAAATCCGGGACTTTTCAATGAAAATCGGGGCATTTTTTTTTCAGAAGACGATAATTAGAATGCAGAAACGAAAAAAAGTCCACCGTTTTAGTTTTCGTAGAACTATAATACTATAATACATTGTTTAACAAAATCCTAGACAGAGCAGATATACCACAAGACTGGCACACCAGTATCACAATACCGATTTTTAAGAAAGGACAAAGATCATGCCCGGAAAACTACAGAGGAATAACTCTCTTAAATACGATAATGAAGTTAATCACAGGCATACTCAAGAATAAATTGGAATCACAGATAAAGAACAGAGAAGAACAGCAAAGATTCAGGAAGACAGGTCGACGACGGCCGCAATATTTGTCATGAAACAAGTGAAAGAGAAGTCGATAGAATATAACAAACCTACATATATTTGCTTCGTAGACCTAACGGAAGCTTTTGACAGTCATAAAACATTGTTGAAGTCATAAAACAAATGAACAATAACACGACAAAAATTAAAACAAACGACACCACTACGGCTAACATACCAACACCAGGAGGAATCAGGCAGGGAGACAGCCTCAGTCCATTTCTATTCAATATGCTAATGGATGAAATAATAGAAGATGTGGAATCGCTACAACTAGGATACAGACTCGGCCACAGTAGAATCAGTATAGTGTGCTAAGCGGATGATGCAGCCCTGATTGCAGAGGACGAGGATGACCTACAAATCTACAAAGACAACTTTATCGATTCTATCAAGCATGTCGACAACTCAACATGAACATATCCACGCAGAAAACAAAATGCATTACCATTGCGAAAGACCCAATTAGATGCAAGCTAGTGGTAGAGGGAAAACCAAGAGAACAGCTAAACTAGTCCAAATATCTAGGTGTAGAGTTATCAAGTTATCATGACCCAGCCAGAGACCTAAGAGGACAAATTAACAAGGCCGCTGTCTTGTCCGGATGTTTGATAGATGTGGTCTGGAATAACCCATATATGAGAATGGACAGCAAAGTTAGAATTTATAAAACTTGCATCAGACCTGTTATGACTTATGGCATTGAATCAAGAGAAGACACCAATAAAAGCATGCTACGAACAGCTGAAATGAAGACACTAAGAGCAATAGCAGGAAAGACAAGAAGAGATAGAATACGAAAAAACATCATCAGGGAACAATGTGGCGTGCAAGATGTGGTCAGATGGGCCAGGCAAAGACGAAGAGAATGGTTCAGTCATGTAAAAAGCATGGAGGAGCACAGACTACCAAGAATTGCTCTAGAAGGAAAATCATCAGGCAAGCGTCCACCGGGGAGGCCACCAAAAAGATGGAGAGATAGCTGGCAGTCTACCTCTCAAGAAATACTTCAACGTCGGAATTAACAGATAGACAGATCTACAACAAGTATAAGAAGAAGAAGAAGAACTATAATACCACGATATAAAATGCATGCGTTTTGGATGTAGTAATAGTATTACACTCTAGAAATTGTCCACTTTTTTTCGTCCCACCAATTCAATTTGGTGTGAATTCTTAAAAGAATAACGTATTCAAAATTTCAAAATAGAATTTTACCAAAACGTTGAAAATTCGGATGGCCCGGAAGCCTTGTCCGGGAAGCCGGGACACGACTTCGTAATTCGGGCCATGTCCCGGATTTTTCGGGCTAGTTGGTCACGACCATACTGTATGACGTGTACACACTTTGAAACTTCTAATCTGTCAATCGACCATAGCAGGTTATAAAATTATTTAAAATCATAAATTCGAAAATCGGATGAAGAATCTATTGCTTGAAATCCAATTATTAATGTAACAATAATTATTAAACCAAAATAACAATTTACTGTTTTGTACTATTTTGCTAAATACAGTGTGTTCTATAAATAAACGTTAAAACGTATAGATATTTACGTAATCGGATAAATAGCCCGGGAGGTAGTGTCAAATTTGACCGGGCATTTTAGCATGGCTGTTTTCTTTTTATTTAGTTATAGTATGGTATAATTAGACCCAAACACAGACATCCAAAGTGAAAGTTATCCTCCAACACCAAATTGTTCTATATGGTCTACATAATGTTCAGAAAAAAATCACACCATTTTGAGCGTCGGGTTTGGGGGGGAGAGGGGGGAGAAATCTGCAAATTCGTAGTTTTTTACGTTTTTCGTCAATATTTCTAAAACTAAGCGGCTTAGCATAAACAACCCTCTACACAAAATTGTTCTACATTAAATTTGAAATAAAAAAGGCCCTATGCATAACCCTTCTAAAATGAACGGTTCCAAAGTTACGGAGGTAGTATAGTATAATTGGTCCAAAAAAAGGCCTGACCCAGACATCCAAAGTAAAAGTTTTCCCTCAACTCCAAATTGTTCTATATGGTCCACATATTGTTCAGTAAAAAGTCACACCATTTTGAGCGTCCGGTTTGGGGGGGGGGGAGATGGGGGAGAAGTCGGTAAATTAGTAGTTTTTTTACGTTTTTCGTCAATATTTCTAAAAATGTGCTTTAGCGTAAGAAATGTTCTACAGAAAAATATTCTATATAAAATTTAAAACAAAAAAGGTTGTATACATAATTGTTATAAAATCAACGGTTCCAGAGTTACGGAGGGTGAAAAGTGGAGGTTTTCGATACTTTTATATTTACCGATTTCTCCCCCCTCTCCCGCCCCCAAACCCGATGCTCAAAATGGTGTGACTTTTTTCTGAACATTATGTGGACCATATAGAACAATTTGGTGTTGGAGAATAACTTTCACTTTGGATGTCTGGGTTTTTGGTATAGTTATATCTTAAATATTGCCCAAAAAATATAAAAAGTATCGAAAACCTCGACTTTCACCCTCCGTAACTCTGGAACCGTTGATTTTATAACAATTATGTATAAAAACTTTTTGTTT
The DNA here is from genome assembly GCF_917563875.1 of Diabrotica virgifera virgifera. Taxonomy (NCBI): domain Eukaryota; kingdom Metazoa; phylum Arthropoda; class Insecta; order Coleoptera; family Chrysomelidae; genus Diabrotica; species Diabrotica virgifera. The sequence goes on from NC_065445.1 coordinate 193,620,832, forward strand.
TAAATTTCACGTAGAATATTCTTGTATATAACATTGTTTAAGCTAAAGCATAGTTTTAGAAATATTGACGAAAAACTTAAAAAAACTACTAATTTACCGACTTCTCCCCTATCTCCCCCCCAAACGGGACGCTCAAAATGGTGTGACTTTTTACTGAACAATATGTGGACCATATAGAACATTTTGGAGGAAAACTTTTACTTTTGATGTTTGGGTTAGGCCTTTTTTTGGACCAGTTATAATATATTAACTCCGTAACTTTGGAACCGTTCATTTTGAAAAGATGATACATAGAGCATTTTTTATTTCAAATTTAATGTAGAACAATTTTGTATAGAAGGTTGTTCATGCCAAACCGCATAGTTTTAGAAATATTGGCGAAAAACTTAAAAAACTACGAATTTACCGATTTCTGCCCCCTCTCCCCCCCAAACCCGACGCTCAAAATGGTGTGACTTTTTTCTGGACATTGTGTGGACCATATAGAACAATTTGGTGTTGAAGGATAACTTTCACTTTGGATGTCTGGGTTATGCCATCTTTTGGATCAACTATACTATACTATTAGGTGTTCCAATGCTTATTAACAAATGATGTGTCAGCTGGCCCAAAACCGGGAATTTTAGGCAAGAAAAGGTAAAATATGAAACTTGATGGAAAAACGCTACAACTTATATGTCAAATATTTATCTCCGTAACTTACATCTATTAATGGCGTAGAGTACTTGGCCCCTAGCTTTTATTCAGGCGGCCCGGGTTCAATTCCTGCCGTTGAAATTTTTTTTGTTTTTAAAATTGGCATTTTATTTTGAAACATAATTATTTTTTGATAATACCACGTTTTTATTATTTATACGACACAATATAAAAAGTCTATGTCTTTTATAGAATCGTAGACTATGCATTTGATCATAAATATTATGATTGACCTTAATAAATGCCTAAAAATTACCAGAAAGCCAAAAAATATTCAAAAAAATTTAGTATACTTTTTTCTAATAAACAATATTGTTTTTGTGGTGTCTGCGTAAATGATGCTTATAGTATTTTTACTACAAAAACGTTATTACGTAGGTCAAAATTTTTGACGTAAGAGAACTGTCAAAACATTAGATTGTGACTTTTCATTATTGCCATGTTTATAATAATCATGGCAATAATGAAAAGTCACATTCTAATGTTTTGACAGTTCTCTTACGTCAAAAATTTTGACCTACGTAATAACGTTTTTGTAGTAAAAATACTATACTTAGGTTTGTCGTATTAACTCAGAAACCTTCCCGGGTTCATGTACAACAACTTTGCTTGAGGTCATCATGATTAAATACATAGTTTACGATTCTGTAGGGGATATACAGACAAACATTCATTTTTATAATATATTATAGAGAACAGGGAAATATTTAGATTGCTAATAAAAAATGGGGGTTGGTGATAGAAAATTAAAAAATTAGGGTTGCATGTATCGTTTGGTTCTACCTCATATAAAATTAAGAAAAAACAGTTTGTCCAAAAAAATAAAAAAAAATGTCGGGAGAGGGGTGGGGAGGGCAACCTCCTTTTTTACTTAGATTGGTCGTACTAACTCAGGAACCTTCAGGGGTTCATGTACAACAACTTTGCTTATTAAGGTCAATCATATTATTTATGATCAAATGCATAGTTTACGATTCTATAAAAGACAGACTATTTATATTGTGTCGTATAAATAATAAAAACGTGCTATTATCAAAAAATAATAATTTTTCAAAATAAAATATCAATTTTAAACAAAAAAAAATTTAACGGCAGGAATTGAACCCGGGTCGCCTGAATAAAAGCTAGGGGCCAAGTACTCTACGCCATTAATAGATGTAAGCCACGGAGATAAATATTTGACATATAAGTTGTAGCGTTTTTCCATCAAGTTTCAGTTTTTACCTTTTCTTGCCTAAAATCTCCGGTTTTGGGCCAGCTGACACATCATTTGTTAATAAGCTTTAGAACACCTAACTAAATAAAAAAAAGAGCCATGCTAAAATGCTCCGGTCAAATTTGACACTACCTCAAGGGCTAAAAGTATAGTATCAATAAGTTATTTCATCGATGACATACCATGACGTCACTTTTACTTATACTTCCTAAGGAGTAAAAGTACTACGACTTTTCCTCCCTACAATGAGGCCAGGAAATGTATACTTTTGATAGAGGCATGTGGAAAAATAATTTTAATAATTGCTCTGAATTTCTTACATACTAAGCTGATCAAGAATCAGTAATCCTGACTACAACAAATAACACATTCACGGGGCCAAATTGGGTGGCCTTACCTCTGTCGGCCTTTTTACCTATAAACCTCTTCTTCTTTAGGTGCCGTTTCCGTATTCAGACGTTGGCCGTCGTCATGTTTACAAGCCTTAAACTTTTCTCTATCTAGTCCATTGAAATGTTATATTTTTAGGTCATAGCTTGCATTTGTTAGAGGAGCCAATTTTATTTTTTTAATGTGTAGGGGGGATCAGTAAAAGCTTAATTTCAAGTTTTTGTGGTCGCCACCCTTGTCCCCCGGTCGCCATATTGAAAAAGGGGTGCAAAGGGGTTTCGCGCTATATCTCGTAAACTACCAACCCTACGGAAACACACTCTCTTCTTCTTCTTCAAATGCAAATCCACTAATGGATGTTGGCGATCACATTTTCCATTAACTCTCTGTTTCTTGCAATGTGGATCAGTGATTGTATGTCGGTAATCCCTGTCCATTGCCTTATGTTTCGGAGCCAGGACATTTTCTTGCGTCCTATTCCTCTCTTGCCTTCAATTTTACCCTGGATTATAAGTTGAAGGAACTGGTATTTTTTGTTTCGCATGATGTGACCCAAATACGCCGTTTTTCTTTTCTTGATATTTTCGAAAAGCTGACGTTCTTGGTTGATTCTTTTAAGGACATCCACATTTGTGACTTTCGCCGTCCATGGTATCTTTAGGATACGGCGATAAAGCCACATTTCGAAGGCTTCTAATCTGTTTATATCCCTCGTTTTGAGTGTCCAGCCCTCTATGCCATATAGCAGCACCGACCACACGTAGCATTTAGTAAACCTTAGTCTCAGTGTAAGGTCGAACTCTGAGCAGCTCAGTACCTTCCTGAATTTTACGAAAGCTTGTCGAGCTTGCTCAATGCGACATTTTACTTCCCTGTCCGATGCCCAGTCTTCAAAAAGCCACGTTCCTAGGTATTTGAATTTGCTCACTCTCTCAATGGACTTAGTATTCAGTGTTATGGTGGAGTTTTCAAACACACTCTCATAAAACATAAAATGTATCAAATTAAATTTTCTACAATTTTGTTTCTATTATTTTTTATCGTCAAGTGAACAAGAAAAAAGATCTAAACAAAAATAAGTAAACATTTTTTAACAAGTTTCCTTTTGGAGGTTGTAACTTTTTTCAGTTCATTTTACAATAAAATAACATTAAAGCAATTTTGTAGAGGGTTCTTCAGCGAACAATTTCCACTATAAAGTTGTTTAATTCTATTTATTTATCTAGGTTTTACAGCGCTCCAAACTTGACCAGATTCTCGAGTGGTCATAGGGATACAATAAAAACAAAACGTTAAAGCACGATTTTGACATCGACTACAGGCGGCAGACGGCCACTGCAGGGCGGCAGTTGCAATTGTCGCCAAGACGACTTCATTACTTTGCACTACTAATTTGTATATTTCTTAGCAACTGACGTTTTGCCAGACACCGGCTAATAATTATACAAATTAATAGTGCAAAGTAATAACGTCGTCATGGTGACAACTCTAACTGCCGCTTGCAGTTGCCGTCTGCCGCCTGCCGTCGATGTCGGAATCGTGCCTAGTAGGGATGGCGGTTTTTGACAAAACAACGGTTTTCGGTTATACCGGTTTTTTTGCTTACGGTTTAACCTACCGGTTATAACCGGCCAAAAAACCGGTTTTTGGAAAAACCGGTTTTCGGTTTTTTTAATCCAATAGGTTACAAAGTTTCATTTACAATACATTTTAGTTTGCGATACTCCCTTCTACTCGATATCAATATGATCAAAATTAGTACATACTATCGAAAGAACATGTATTACTTTTAACACGTTTGTATATTTGTAGAAAAGGTACATTTTAACTCATTTAATACTTCCTGTATGAGTGTATCGTTTTGAAAACGTAGCGAAATTCTTGGAGATTCGTATTCGTAATCAGTAATTCGATATTCATAGTCAGAGCATTATTTTTGTTTGCGTCTAATTCAACCAGATCACTTCTTACGTAAATATTATGATTACAAATACCTTTTTAAGGAAATATTATAATAAAACTTAATAATTGTTTCTGGCTGATGTGAGATTGCACTTTCAGTTTGCTTCTGTATTTTATAAAATAAAATAAAATTTGAATTATGGTGTAGTTTGGAATAATTACTTGAGAATAATAATTATGATTGGGATCCAAAATAATACCTAACCTAATCCTAATCACCGTAAAAACCTAATAACCGGTTTTTACTTTAAAACGAAAAAACCGGTTATAACCGTGACAAAAAAACAACCGGTAAAACCGGTTATTGCGAAGTAAAAAAACCGGTTTTAGGTTTAAACCGGTAGGTTTTTCCCATCCCTAGTGCCTAGGCTTACTTTTCTATCTATATATTTTTTTATTCATACATTTTATTATGATTTTTTATATTTGATATTATGATATTTTTGTCCTTTCTCCCCACTATAAAACTTAGAAGCCTAAGCATATACAGTGCGTCCATAAAGTAACGCATAAATTCATTATTTTGTAAACCGGCGACTTGAAGGAAAAATTCCGAAACAGGTCGATTTTTATTTTCAAATTACAATTTTTTGGCATATATATCATACTAGTGACGTCATCCATCTGGGATTGATAACGTAATCGATGATTTTTTTAAATGAGAATAGGGGTCATGTGATAGCTCATTTCAAAGGGTATTTAATTCTCTATTTACTCATACAAACAATAACACAATTATTTATACAGGGTGTCCAAAAATAATTTTTTAATTAAATTAATTTAGACAAAAAGAAAAATGTATGTAACTTATTTCATTCAAAATTCGTTTTACTTTTGTCAGAAAACAGGAATACATGTTTATTTGACAAATAATAAATATTGCTTTTCGTTTAAATTCAATGTTAGAGCTGCCACCCACCTGCCTCTTGGAAGTTTAACATTACGCTTAAGCGAAAATCGATGTTTATTTTTTAAATAAAACATTTTTATGTTTTCTGGGACCAATAAATTATATTTAGAATTAAACAAATTACATACATTCATCTTTTTGTACCAATTAATTTAATTTAAAAAAAAACATTTTTCGGACACCCTGTACAAATAATTATATTAATGTTTATATTGTTGAGTAGAGAATTACATACCCTCTCAAATGAGCTATTACATGACCCCTATCCTCATTTAAAAAAAATCCTATATTACGTCATCAAGCCCAGATGGATGACGTCACTAGTATGATATGTATGCCAAAAAATCGTAATTTCAAAAATAAAAATCGACCTATTTCAGGATTTTTCCTTAAAGTCTCCCGTTTACGAAATAATGAATTTATGCGTTACTTTATGGACGCACTGTATAGAAAAGGCCCAAGAAGTTGTTTGAGGACCAATTCGCAGGTCCAGAAGAAGAATAACGCAACCGCAAAATGAAAAATTCTTCAGAACAAGAGCAAAAAAACGATTTTTAAATATTTAAAATAGGGATTAAATGAAGATTAATCGTCCGCAGGAGCATCGGTTTGGCGTTTGTTTTTTGATAACGATGCGCGATGGCTTTTAGTTTCATCCTTATTGGTTCGAATTTCATTATCTTAATTTAATCGCCCCATTTTCAACCCTATCTACAGTTGCGTTATACATTTGAAACAACGTCTAGCGTAGCGCGTATTTCACGACGCAACTACCCTATAGTGACTCCGCACATTTTTAGAGTTCGGTCGTTTTTGTATCATCTGAACATAGTATTTTAGAAGTGAATTACGCATAAACAAAAATTGACAACATTTGCAGTTACGTCATTCCTCTTCCGTAACGGACTGAATATCTGCGATCTGCCTGCTATTACTTATATTATTATAATTTATCCTAGGTGGCACAGCAGTCGATTCCCTTCTACTTAACTTATTCTTACAGTTGTGCGACCTATTTGGCCACGTGCAGTGGTATTAAAAATTGTGAAAAGTATTTTGTATTTTATAGATAATACTATTGAGAGTCTTCTGGGTAAAATTTATATTTTTGTGATTAGATAGGTTCCGTCGCTGGATATATATTAGAAGATACGTATAATTAGATCGATCGTCTAAAAATCAAGTTTTTGGTGGTAAAAAGTGAATTTTAAAACTTATAAACAACAATTAATAAAACTTAATTAATAGTTAAATGGTTTAAAATATTTACATAGTGAAAATTCATAATATTTTATTGTGGAAGTGTAAATTTAGTTTATTAACCTACAAACAAGTAAGACGCGTGGTGACAGAATTTAATAAGGTACTCAAAAATAACAATAACATAAACATAGGCGTAACAATTCAAGGTAAGAATATTCCATATTTTTATTATTAAAAATAGATTTTGGATCCTCTGGACGGTTGGATGGTTAAAGTATTGGATTATAATAGTATAAATATTCTTTAAACCATAATAAATAAAGTAAGCCTAAAATCAACTTAAAAATCAATTTAAAAATAAAATATTTGATTTAAAATCTAAACAAACTACATTTAACCACTCAAGGAAAGGCGGTTCCTCCGCAGGGTCGACTTAGGATAAACCTTTATCGGTGAGTGGTCGTGTAGGGAAAGGTAAAAACAAATACATCGTCATGGAAAAAATAATGGAAGAAATAATAGAAAAACTTAATAAAATGGAAGAGAGAGAGATTAGGGTAGAAAATAAAATAGATGCTATATCAATCGAACTCAATAAGCTAAAATTAGAAAATGAACTGATCAAAAAGGAAAACCTGGAAATCAAAGAGGAGATGAAATTGCAAGAAAGAAGAATCGAGGCTCTAGAAAAAGAAGTAAGAAAGAAAAACATTGTGATACATGGTGTAGACGAAACAACAAATGAAAATAGAGCAATCCTAAAAAATAAATTCAAAGAAATAACTAATAAAATGAACATTTCAATAGACGAAAACGAGGAGATACAAGATATCTATAGAGTAGGAAACCAAAATAATAAAAGCAGGCCTATAAAAATAGAACTTAAACATGTGTCGAAAAAAATAGAGATACTAAGCCAAACACGTAGACTCAAGGGCAGCAAAATATTCATTACGGAAGACTACTCAAAAGAATACCAACAGAAAAGGAAATTTCTAATCCACCAACTGAAATTGGCTAGAGATAAAGGTTACAGAGCGTTCCTAAACTATAACGGGCTCAAAATAGATGGAGAAATATATACCCCGGAGCAGTTGGGCTACAAAAATGATAACAATGGAGAAATTCAACCTGAAAATGGAGCAGAGGAACAAAAAACAAAGGGGAGAAAAGCGAGTGAAAGATCCCCAGGAAACGAAATACAGCAAATACCAAAATCAATAAGAACAGCAGAAGGGGGAGCATATAACTCAAAAAACTGAAAACACAGGCACCAAAAACTGCAAAGATACTAGTAAAACAGACAACGCAAATGGAAAAGGACAACGAAAATAATGGAAAGGAAACAACAATAATAGGTACTTGGAATATCACAAGTCTTTATGGTAAAGAATTCGAATTGACAGAGGAAATGAAAACATACGGCATTGACATCCTAGGCCTGAGTGAAACGAAGAAGAAGGGAAGAGGAAATATGAGATGTGGCGATGGTTACAAGCTCTTCTACTCAGGTGTACAAGAAATGGAAAGAGCAAAAGAGGGAGTCGGTTTTATAATCACGGATGATCTGAGTGGGAGAGTTGTAAAATACCAAGCAATAAACTCTAGAATAATTCAGCGGCGGCTCGTGGGTCAATCTTCAGGGGGGTCATTTTGGTTTGAAAACTTCAAACTGTTGATTTTTTAAAGTATTTAAAAGATCTTTTAGCATTTATATTTTAGATAAAAAATACAGACTTAGATAAAACTCAATACTATTTACCCTAGTTTTCCGAAAATTAAATTTGTCTTTTTTTAGAGTAAATCTTTTAAAAAATATAGGAAAAATGGTATGAACAGGTTATTGACTGATATATAGATAGGAATATTTATAGTATAATAAATTGTAAATTTATTAAAACGAAACTTACTTTAAATATTTTTATATTTTAAGTCAATTCTTCTATCCTTTAGTTCTGCAAAATAGTCTATGACCTTCTCATTGAAATTTGGAATGCTCTTGACAAGCGTTTTCTCGATGCTCAGCATAGACAAGGCACTAAGTCTAGGTTGTCCCATCGTATTACGCAGGAATGTTTTTACTCTTTTTAAAGTAGAAAAACATCTCTCACTTTCCACGGTTGTCATAGGGAGTGTGCACAAAATATTTAATAACTTCACTGCTTCAGAAAATGTTTCAGACAAATTCATGTTAATAAAAAGCTGAAGTATGGCTACTGCACCAGCACTATTGCGAAAATCCTCACGACAATATAAGACTTCAAGTTCCGATTTTAGTTTGGAAATATTCACTGTGGGATAATTAGCCGTCACCATTTTTAAAATATTTTGCGGAAAGTTGGTAGTGTATGCTTCAAATTTCTCTATGTAGAATAACTGTGAAATCATGAGATGATCATTGAAACTAAACCTGTGATTTATTTCAGATATAATAATATCACAAATTTCAAGTGCAGTTCGTCGCTTTGGATCCTCTGCAGTAGTTTTTCTTTTTTTTGCTGTTGATGTGCTTGGTACTTCTGATTCCAAAATAGTATTTCTAATTATTTGGATATTGTTGTTAAAAGACAGGATACAATTTTTGACAGATATAACATCAATGTCTCGCATTTGCAATTGTTTAAACAATATATCAACATGGGGCATTATTTTATGGAAAAAATTTAACCAAAATAAAAAATGCTCATCTTCCAAATGTCTTTTTAAACCAGTTGCTTGATTTATATTGTTACCATCTTGCTCCTCATCAATAATTTCCTCTAAGCAAGATTTTAAATCATCTTTATAAGTGTATACAATTTCAACACATTTTGTATTGAAAGCCCATCGAGTAGGCGCAGCTTTAGGTAGCCTTACTTTAACCACTCTATCCAGAACCATCGTACGTTTTGGAGATCGGCCGAAAAAGGACGAAAATCCGTGTAAATTTGCAAAAAATATTTTTATCGGTTTGTGTTGACTCGCCGCTTTTTGGAGGATAAGATTAAATTGATGGGCATAGCAGTGAATGAAGTGTGCATTTGGGTATATTTCTTTAATTTTTGTTTGTACTCCTCCCAGTTTACCGCTCATGACTGATGCACCATCGTAACTTTGGGCAATCAATTTTTCAGGTGCTTCATTAATTTTTAATAATTGAAGTTCTTCCAATATTACATTAGTTAAATGTTGTGCTGTAGTACCTAGGGGGTTAACAAATTTCCAAAATCTTTCATGTACAATACCAGTTAATACATATCGCAATATGATAATCATCTGCGTTTTATTGGAGCTGTCTGTGGTCTCATCTACTTGAATGGCCACAAAATTTGTCTGGCCAATCTCCTTCATGATATGAGTATGCACAATGGCTAACATTGATTCTAAAATATCGTTCTGAATTGTTTTCGATGTTCCTTTAAATACTGTACTTTTTTCAATGTGTTCTTTAAACATTAAATCCAGTTCAGAAACAAAATCGATAAGGCCCAGAAAAATTCCACGATTATTGGAGCTGTCACTTTCGTCATGACCGCGCAATGCAATTTCGAAAACTCCACAAAATTTTACACAGTCGATTAGTTTGTTTAAAATATACCTATTTTTAGATACCAATTCATTAAAGTCATGCACAGATTTACGATATACACTATCAAGTTGCTGTCTTATGTTAACACGTCCTAAACTTGCGTAACTCATTGATGAATTTATATGAGTAGTTGAAGAGGCATGTTTTGTAATTTTCACTTTTAAATGCTTAATGTCAGTTACTCCATTTTTCGCCCATACAGCGTCATTCGAAAACAGTAAACACGGATAGCAAAAAAATGCATTTCTCACACTGCAGCCACAAATCCAATCACACAAATTGTACATTGATTCTTTAAAATATCTTTGAATGTCCTTACCCCTATCCTTTGTTGTTTGTTTTAAATTCATGTTTGGTTTTGGTCGACCACTTTCTTTTTTCTCAAGCCGCCGTTCATAATTTAGTGTTCCAGCAGATTTTAAGGCAATTATTTCGTCAACAACACTCATCTTGTTTTTGTTACAATCACAAAAAAATCCAACAAAACAAAATAAATTACGCAAATACGCCGCGATCGATATAGACCTGCCGTGAAGTGCGGTCAGCAGACGGTAACTAACTAAACGTGAGGCCGTCGACTCTACTAGAGGTATACGACGGAAAGGTCACTCCCACTCTCGCCCACGAAATTGCTATCTGCCGTCTCTTTTCTATTTTACATGCATTTGTCCATAAGCCATAAGAACTGTATATAGACAATTTAAAATACGGCCCAGCCACGGGCTTGTGTATAGCGCGAGGCGCGACGTTATTATATCTATTATATTTGTTTTGCCAATGCAGACTGCTGAGAGAGAATTTTATATTTCAGAGTGAAGTTTTAGATAAAAGATATTTTTAATAAAATTGGTATTTTTATGAGATTATTTTAGGGGGGTCATTGACCAATTGACCCTAAGGAGGAGCCGCGCTTGGAATAATTACCGTAAGTATAAAACTAGACGAGTTAGTTAGCATAATACAAATATATGCACCAGTCGAGGGCACAGAAGAACAGAAAATGTCTCAATTCTATAGCGAACTCCAAACAGCTTTAGACGAAGTGAGAGAAGATACTGAGAACATAATTATTATGGGAGACTGGAATGCTAGAGTTGGAAATAACATCAACAAGGGACTTGAAAGCCTTGGGCGGTATGGAGAAAAAGCTGAGAACAGAAATGGGAAGAAGATGATACAATTTTGTGTAAATAACGACTTAAAAATTGGAAATACATTCTGGTATCAAAATATGGAGGACAGATACACTTTGGAAGCACAGGAAAGAAATGCCAAAAGTCCAATAGATTACATCGTGATTCCTGCAGAAATGAATATTATCAAAAATATAAAAACAGAAAAATTTGCAGAACTTAATACTCAACACAAGCTACTAGTAGCCGAAATGACTACAAAGAAAAAGCAATATATAGTCGATAAGTCATACACTACGATAAATATTAAGAAGCTGAAAACAGAGAAAGAGAAAAGTGAATATAAACAAGAAATATATGAGGAATTGCAAAGAATGGAGCTGGAAAGAGAGCAATTGGATATGCAAGAAAGATGGAAAATACTAAAAGACACACTATATAAAACAGCAGAGAAAATTTGTGGAAAAAAGTCAATAAATAAATATCATAAGAGAACAGAATGGTGGAGTCAAGAACTAAAGAAAATAATAAAGGAAAAGAAGCAAGCCTGGAAAAAATATCAACAATGTAGAAATGAAAATAACAAAGTAGAATACATGGAGAAACGTAATAGAGCAAAGATAGCAGTAAGGAAAGCGAAAAATATGAGCTGGGAAGAATTCGGAAAAGAATTGGAAGCAAATTACAAAACAGATAACAGAAAATTCTGGAACCGTATAAAGGGTTTAAGAGGGAAAAAAGGTAGGGAACAGTATGGAATCAAAGATAAAAATAACCAATTGAAAATAGAGACTACAGAAATAGTAGAAGTATGGAAACAATACTACGAAGATAAATTCAAACACGAAGAAGTAGAAATATATGAAGCAGGAAGAAATAGACCAGAACTGGAGGAGGAAGAGGAACCAGAGAGTATAAGGAAGGAAGAACTGGAAGAAGCTATAAACAATATTAAACTTGGAAAAGCGGCAGGAGAGGACCAACTAGATCCAGAAATGATAAAATGGATGGGTGAAAAAGGAGAGGACTGGCTATTACAGATATGCAAGGAAGCATGGAGTACAGAGAAAATCCCAGATGACTGGAAGAAGAACATAGTTCTACCAATATACAAAAAAGGACAACATAATGAATGCGAGAATTATAGAGCAATATGCTTGTCATCGGTCGCCTTCAAGGTATACACGAGAATTATAGAGAAGCGTCTAAGATCAGTGATAGAGAAAGAATTGGAAGACGAACAGGCTGCATTCAGATCAAACCGTCAAACAAACGATAACGTCTACATCATAAGAAATATAATAGAGAGACAATGCCGTAAAGGGAATGAACTATTTCTCATGTTCGTCGATCTGAAGGCGGCATTTGATACGATAAACAGAGAAATATTGTGGAAAATATTGGAGAGCTATAATATACCAAAAAAGATGATAAAAGTCATAAAATCTATATATATGGAAGTAGAAGGCCAAGTACAAATAAATGGAGAAAGATCAGGCACTTTTAAATGGGATAAGGGAATTAAACAAGGAGATGGACTAAGCCCCCTCTTGTTTATAATAGTCATGGATACTTTAATCAAAAATACCAAAGATCAAACAAGAAACCTTCAATACATAGTAGGATATAAAAACTTAAATGCAATAAAGATCAACTCCCTTCTATACGCTGATGATATAGTTCTAATCACAGACACAGTAGAGAAAATGCAGAAACTAATAGATATTTGGCAAAAAGAGATACATAAATTAAAAATGGAAATGAACCTCAACAAAACAAAACTTATGATAATAAATGAAGATGAGAAAAGAGAAAGGAATACTAATATAATAGTAAGGGAAAAAGTAATAGAACATGTATCTACTTTTGAATATCTGGGAAATATAATAACAGATGATGGGAAAACGGACTTGGCAATAAGTAATAAACTGAAGAAGGCAACTAGCGTGTATTACTCTTTAAATAATACAATTTTTGGAAAGTCAGAAATAAGCAACAAAACTAAACTCAGAGTATATAACAGCATAGTAAATCCGATAATGACATATGGGGCGGAAACATGGATTGTCCAAAAGAAACATGAATCAATGATAAACGCGACGGAGATGAAATACATGAGAAAAATAGCCGGAGTTACGAAGTTTGACAGATTCAGAAATGAAGATATAAGAAGAGAGTTGGAACAAGAACCGATAATTAGGAAGATCGAAAACAAACAATTAAGCTGGTTTGGACACATACAACGAATGGAGCAAAATAGACTTACAAAGAAGGCACATGAAGCCAAAATGGGAAACAAAAGAAAAAAGGGAAGGCCGAGGAAGACATGGATGGACCAGATCCAAGATATAGGTGAAAGGAGACACATCAGTATGAGGGATATGAAGAACCTGGCCACCAATAGAAGCAATTGGAAGAAGTGGATAAAAGGCGGAACCCGACATCCGACGCCCTGAAGGGCACTAAGGATTATGAGAAAGAAGAAGAAGTGATTAGATAAGCATTTTGTGTTTTTTGTAAGCGCGGATCATGAGTGGTGGTTATTTTATTTTAATTTATTGTATAAATAAAGAAGATTTTCTGGAAACCCTGAGATACTCACGATTCGCTAAAACAGTGACAAAAAAATGCATTTAATCTATTCTCACTTCCTCCTACACAAGATGCAGCCCGTTTCCACCGACTCCGAATGTATCACCAGATTGAGTCATGGCTCGGTAAACATTGTGGTCCAGAAGATTGGGGCTAAAAAAAACATGGAAAGTTTTGGATACCTATCCATACTTCCAAGCTTTCAGTACCCCCGAGCCTATTAAATACATCTTTCGCAGATGCAATGGAAACTGGAAGTGCATATGGTTGCCGAAAATCAGACCTCAAATGTTCAGCAGTGTGCCTCCATTGTGGTGGGGAAAGATACTGGATATGAGACTCAAGTGTATAGAAAACCAACACACACCAACAGATATCTCAATTGCAAATCAAATCACAACATCAACGTTAAGAAGGGAATCATTAAATCCTTATATGATAGAGCCAAAATTACTTGTTCTAACGAAAATTCATTGTTAGAAGAAAAACAATTGTTAACATCTGTTTTATTGAAAAATGATTATCCATTATCGTTTATAAGTAAGGAATTGTCAAGACTGGATCGAATAGAACAGAACAACGTAGAACGGGATCCTATAACATCCACAAGAAATAATACGAGGAAAATATTAATACCATATATAAAAGGACTATCCGAGAAACTTAAAACAGTAGGAAATAAATTCAACATTTCAACAACATTCAAAACAACAAACACATTGAGATCTATTCTATCTAAAACTAAACCTAACAGTGAACAAGAAAGAACAAAGAATTGTATTTATAAAATACCTTGTGAATGCGAACAATTTTATTTAGGTGAAACATCAAGACCATTAAACTTTAGAATAAGTGAACATCAGTCTTATATTATAATATTATATATAATATATATTATAGTTTTATATTATAATATTATATATAATATATATATATATATATATATATATATATATATATATATATATATATATATATATATATATATATAATAATATATTTATTATAAGGAAAACGGAATCCAGGTCGTAGAAGAATGTCGTGGATGCGGAATTTGAGAGAGTGGTTTGGCTGCACCACTAATGAAATTTTTAGGTCAGCTGTAAACAAAGTCAGGGTAGCCTTGATGATTTCCAATCTCCGATAGGAGTGGCACAAGAAGAAGAAGAAGGAGTCTTATATTAAGAATAGAGAATTTGATAGATCTCAAATATGTCAACATGCATGGGATAATGAACATAGAGTTCAGTGGAGAGATTCAAGTATAGTCCTGAAAGAATCAGATACTAAAAAGAGAAAAAACAAAGAAGCGGCTCTAATTATGCTAAATGAAACCATTTGTGTCGCAAATTCCTCGGTAGAATGCAGTAAGATGTGGTTACCCATACTGAAAAAGGAAGTCAATAGAAAGAAAATACCACGGTTAGTAAGTGAATAATATATCGAGTTAATACAAATTTTATATTTTAGTATTACTCATTGTATATCTATATAATACTAATATTATTTATAATTTAAACATATTAAAGTCAGAATTTGGTATTAGTTTTTTGAAAGTAAATTAAATGTAAGACCAAATACTTACGATGCCGGGATAGTATCACGAGTTTTTTTCCTGGTTTTCCCTTGTGATTTACTATGGAATCTCTAACGCGAGAATTTTACTGTCATCGTTAAATTTGGTTGTCTTTTTAAAGACAGATTACGTGCTATGATTTTTTGTGAGGGATATTCTTGAGTTGGGATTGATTTCATGTAATTGAATGAACTATCTTTTAGTAAAGTCCTCCCAGGAACACAACTCATAAAAATTGGCGGTATCATTTTAAAGTCGTCTACTTTAAAATGTATAATATACGTCTGAATTGCCAATATAAATGAGTCAGGTTAAATAAATTAGAAGAATTTTTTTACTTAGCAACAACATTTTTGTTTATTTTAGTAGTATTTTGTATTTTGACAACGAGACCCGATTTGGGCTTCGAAACGTTAATAAAATGATTTTTTGGTAAAATTGTGGCTTATTTCCCATTAAAAGTAATTGATTATAAAAAATGCCACAAGAAAATAGCTTCAGAACAGCACTCGGTTTTGTATAAATCCTAAAACTATCCTAAGTGCGTGACTCATCCTATAAACCATTGTGTTGCAAAAATTATGTGAATTTTCGGTTCGGTTATCTTAGGTCTGGTTATAAAACAAATAAAAGTTTAATGCATTTTGAATAGTTATAATCTATTGTACTCGCATATATAAAAAAATTATTAAAGTTAATAATTTTAAGCACAATAGTTGATTATGTATTTTATAACATTATTTTCTGTGAGCGAGAGTACCATCAGAACACCATAGAGGACTAAGACATCCATCATATTTGAGAGTATCTTCACAGCTGGAAATAGTGGTAATTTGACGCATACAGTTTTTTGCAATTTCCTTGTTCTTCTGACTGGCTTTTTCATCGGAATCGACATCCTTTTCTGCGTTGTCCACATTTAATTTTCCTTCGCCATCTATTAGTCCTCTTTTCTCCATTACGCATTTAGAAAAACAGAGTATTTTATCATCTATTAATTGTTGATTTTTTAGATTTTCTACGTAATTATCGGGAAGATCAAGCGACTTTACACACTCTTCTATTGTCTCTTCTATATCTTCGGCATATGCCTTGTTGATAAATGCAATCTGAAAAATATATTTTTTTTTAGTTACAGATTGTGTGTAATAAACTTAGGCTAAATACAATATTCCCAACTAATGTCAATATACTACCAAATAATACGCCAGTCAATGACAGCAAGTTCATCTAGCAAGAATTAAAGTTTTTGATTCAAATCTTTGTACAGAATGTCAGAAGGTTGGTGACTTGAATCACGCTTTCTTTGAGTGCGCAAAATACATTCCATGCACACATAATTTAATCCAAGATTTTATAAAATGTAATGTTTTTCCACCTTTCAATATATCCTATCTATTGTCTCTGAACAGCAAAAATATATATGATTGTTTAATGAAATTTACCTGTGAAACTAAAATTAACCTCTAAACTTACTAATCCTGATAATTTGGTATATTATGTACATATGAAAAAAGAAGAAGAAGAAGATGTATAATGGAAAATGTGGTGAGCAACTTAGACAGTCCATAGCGGCCAGCTTTTGAACTGAGTAGAGAGCTGTAGAAGAGTTTGCTATGGAACTCTAAGGACCTCATCGCCTTCTTTATGTATGAACAGAAAACAAAAAAGTTGTGACTGGCTAATTGACACGCAAGTCTATGCCATAAAAAAATGAGAGCAAGAACAGGATATTACCTCCGAATTCTATTCTACTGCATGGATTTTAATGAAATTTTGGGAATAGCTTCTACTTATCTCCTAATTTAAATCCTATCCTATATACTATGGCGCTTTTATCTTTGGGGCGGTTTCCACCAATTCAAGGGGGTGGAAAACTTTTTGGTCAAAATAACCACAAGAGTGGCTACAGAACCTAATTCTAAGCAAAAACTGTTTGATCATTTTTTTAACTCAATACTTTTTGAGTTATTCGTGGTTGAAAATTGGCCATTTTCATTGAAAGAGACACCTTTTCGAACGTTTTTTTACGAATACATTAAAAACTATGCATCTAACTAAGAAAACTACATAAAAGATTTTTGTAACGTTTAAAATAAACAAAGAGATTCGTTCCTTCATAAATTTTCTAGTTATACCTAATACAAAAAGAGATATGGTAGGTGAAAGTAGATTGTTTTTTTTGTGCATGCTCAAATCAGTGTATTTAACTTGAAATAATAGAGAAACTGTCGATTTTAGCTGTATAATGCTATCAATATTTTTTGTAGTATATACTTGAAAAGTTCTTTAAAACGAGCAAAATTAAATGTAGATTAGATTCAAACTAAGCGAGATTGGCTGATTGACATAAAGTCCATGCCATTAAAAAAAACTAAGCGATATATACTGCAAAAAAAATGTGTGTGTACTTTGTACGCACGTAAGAAGTTATACTTCTATTATATAATTTCAACACAATAAATATACTTAACAGTTACAATACAAAAAATTAACAATAATTACCAAAAATTAACCAAAACTTAATTAACAATGCCAAAAATTAAAAAAAAAAGAATATGAATCGTCCGGGATTTGAACCCGCGATCTCTGGATCTCTGGTCCAATGCCCTACCAACCAGGCTATCAAGACGCATGTTATTGACGTTTCGCATAAACATAATTACACATCACGGTGACAAGTGAAATATAAAAATAGATATTTTATTATTTTACGCCCAAGGAAGACAAATCCAAAGACACTTAAATTATAATAAATAATACATTTACTAAAAAACACTAATATATTATTGTGTTTTAATTTATCAATCAAAGATAGAATAAAATTTTTTATTTTTTTTAATATAACGCGGGCACATAAATTTGATACACCCTGTATATTGATTTGTAAATATTTATTAGAAGTTAGCTTTCACGCAAGGTGGTTTCTCCTTAATGAATTTTTCCATGAACAATATTAAAAACATTTGTAAATAAAAGTGAAGTGAAAGTTATTTAGAATTATTATTTTAAACCGATTGTTTATTACGGGAAAGGTAGAAGCCATAGGTAATTAGTTCTTAGAAAATTAAGGTAAAGAGAGTTTGGAATTTTAATCTCTTTTTGTTTAACCCCGAGTAAATTTTGTAGAATTTCCCGAAAGTAGTTATTATGATGGTAGTAATATTTTTGAAAGTATGAGTGGGTGTTTCGAATGAAAAAAAGAATGGGGAAGGAGAAATGTCTCTGATTGGTTTGGCAATTTGGAATGGGAAGGAGAGAAGGTTGAATTTTCAGATAGTTTTTGGAAAGAGGGATTATTGTGTTACCGGCATCCGAAAGGAGCAGTCAAAAGTTTTCGTGAGTAGTTCAGAAGCAAGTACTAGTGTTTTGTTTTGATAGTGAGAGTAACTGAAAAGTGGAACGAGAGACAAATCAAATCGAGAAGAAATACCTCTTTGATTCTGTAAAGTCCAAGAGAGTAAGTTACAAGAATTATCATTATTAAAATTATTTGTGACACCAAGTAAAAAAGATACTTGGGTCTCAGGAGATTATTGTTGAGAGAAAGAGAGGAGAGAGTTTTGGAGTTTATTGAACAAGTACTGAAAAAAAAGAGGCCTGGCTTGTGTTTTGGAGAAATAGTTGCTGGTATCCTGCTGAATTGTTTGCTGAGAACGGAGACGGCTTTTATTGGTAGCCTAACATAACCAACAAGGAGGAGCTGTTTGGGTCAAGAGGAGACATCATTGTGTGTGAATCAAAAAGGTCAGTCAATAACCTATGTGATAGATTTTCTTTATAATCAGAAGTTAAAATTTTTACGTAAAAGCCTATGCATTTAAAATTCCAACATTTCAAAAATTTAGAAGGAAGTATAAGTAATTTGCGAATACCAAATTTGTTTGTTTAGCTTGTTTTTTTATTAAGGGTTTCAAGAACAAAGCGATAAATATTTGTTTGAATTAGATTAATTTATATGGTAAAAGTTTCTTTTGGACAGTAGTTATGCCCACAGGATTTAATTGATAAATTTATAGAGCATTGCTTTTGATAATAAAGGTATGTGTTTATTTATGATTTTTCTATGTATTTCCTTTTCCTATTTTATCCCGATAAGGATCAACTAAGAGATACTGAAGCCACGAGAAAGGATAAGTATAACCTAAGAGAATTTAATTAAATTTTTTTTTGACAAAAGGCACCCTGAGATTTTTTCTTAATACTTTTATGTATGATTTGCTTTAATTAAATAATTGATCAAATAAATAATAATTAATATAAAAGTAATAGAAAGCAGATCATAACAATATGGCGCCCAACGTGGGGCTTTAAAGTATCTCTGGTTGTGAATTTGAAAGGACAGCAAACGGAAAAACAGGTGAAGGAAAATTTATTTGCCCGTCGGAAAAAGTTGATATATTTACAATTTATGAAATATTTTGTTTGAGTTATTTTTTTTATCTAGGTACAATTTTACATATTTATTTTATTTTTGATTGATTTGAATTTTGATAGATTTGAAAATTTGTGTGATAAGTTGATTATATTTGGGGAGAAAAAAACTTTCGTGTCTACAGCATACAAGGTATTTTCGAATTTCGTATCAGGCGGGGAGAAAATTTTAACTACATGCCGACCACCAGAAGCAAAAGCAAAGAAAACAAAAAACAAGAGGAACATTTGGAACAAGAAGAACATATAGAACAAGAAGATATTTTCGAAACAACAATCATGGCAACCGAAAAACAGGAATTATCAGGAATAGATAAATTATTACAACTGATGCAACTCCAGTCACAAAAAATGGAAGAAAATCAAAGGGAAACACAACGAAAAATGGATGAAACACATCAAAAAATGGAAGAGTCACAACAAAAAATGGATAAAAATCAGGATGAAACATCAAAGAAAATGGATAAAATGCAAGAAAATCAGGAGGAAACAAAACAAGCATAAGAAGAGAATAATACGAAAATACAGGAACGCATAGGAAAGTATGAAAAGGAAATAAAAGGATGTTTGACAACAATGAAAAACGAGATAGAAGAACAAGAAATGAGAATGAAGGATCACATGAAAGAACAAGAAATGAAAATTCAAAATAAAGAGGAGGAGTTAACAAATTGCCAGAAAAAGGAACTAGAAAATTTGGAAAATAAGTTGGAAAACGCATTACAAGAGGACAGGAGAGAAATAGAAAGAAAAATGGAGGAAATCAGGAATCAACAAAATTCCGGAGCAAGAAGGGAAACGATTATCCATAGTACAGAGGATGTGAGAATAAGATTTGGCGGGTGTGTAAAAAAATTACACCCAGTAATTTTCATAAATAATTTAAAAAAGAAAGTACGATACATCGTTAACTTCGAAACAGCCAAAGAAACGATAAGGAACCATCTTAAAGATAAGGCGAGTTTATGGTTTGATAGCAAAGAAGAAGAATTGGATAATTGGCATAAATTCGAACAAAAGTTCCTGAGTTATTTCTGGGGAAAAATACAACAGCTAGAAATAAACAAGGAGTTGCAAAATGGGAGGTATAGTCGGTTCGCTAAACTCAGACACAACTGGCTAGTGATTTTGGTAAGTAATTTTGCCAATTTGGTAAAATTGGCAAAAAAAATATTTGCTAAATAGTTAATAATTACTAAATTGTTAGTATTTTTTCAAATTTTGAAAAAATTGGCCAACAACAAAAAAAAATACCAACTAAAATCACTAGCCAGTTGTGTCTGAGTTTAGCGAATAGACTATACCATGATAGAATGAGTATTTCAGAAAAAACATACGCACTACAATTATACGACAATGCAAAACACCTACTGTACAATTATTCTTCCGAACAGCTAGTAGAACTGATAGCCAGACATTTTGAAGATACCTTAGAAGATCACATAACTTTACAAAACTACAAAGATATTGACAGTTTGTGCCAATTCTTACAAATACGAGAAGCAAAAATGCGAGAAAGAGAAATAAGAAGATCGCAACAAAATTATAGACAACGCGAAAATCAAGACTATAGAGATAGAAGACACAACTTTAGGAGAGCTTATGCAAGAAGAGAATTTATTCCGAGGAGGGAAAACGAAAATAGAGATAACAGAAGAGTAAACTATGAACAAAGAAATCGGCAATGGAACGAAGACAGATATCGAGAAAACTAAAATAGAAATAACACCCGCACATACCAAGAAGACAAAAATGATAATAGAACGAATGAACAGGAAAATCGTGGAAACCGATACGGGTCCGACAGACAAAGAAAAAATAGAAGAGCGGTAAACAATACGCAAATAGGTGAATATGAGGATGAGAGACAAAGCGACGGAAAAGAAGCGAAGAAGAACAGCAAGCGTCTTTTCACGAAGGCGCTCACTAAACACAAAAGAACAAACAGGAATTTTTTGTCACCCGAACGAATTTATTAAATTAGCAGGAAATAATGATAAAAGAAGTGGAGTAAATTTAAAATTTGTAGATGGTTTTATTAATGAGAAACCCATTAAAATTATGATTGATATTGGTTCGGAAATTACATTGATTAACAGAAAATTAATAGAAGAGGTTGTTTTTAACGAATATAATTTACAAAATTCCCAGGGTAAATTTAGTGGGCGCAAATAAACTGACTTTGGCAACTATAAATGAAGGAATACGAATAAGGATTCGATTGGGGAAGAAATTTGATGCACTCCAATGTGTTATAATGCCACACATGATGCATGATATGATCGTAGGAGTGGATGAATTGTCAGAAAAACATGTGACAGATTTCAAAAATAACACGATGAAAATCACAGAGGGTAAAGAAGAAGAACCAGGACATTCTGGAAATGGACAAGGAACATGAGTAACGGAAAAAGGATAATGTAGACAAAAAACAAACGGTGGAAATGAATGTGGCAATAAAACAAGGACAGAAAAGAAAGAGGAGAAAGCAGCGGAAGATAAGTAAAGACAGTGAAGCCTGGGATTCCTCGAAAAAAGAGATGAGCCCAGAAAAAGGAAAAGAAGAAAAAAGATTGACAAAAGAAAATGAAGCTTGGGATTCCTCAAAAGAAGAGATGAGCCCAGAAGAAGAAGAGATCAGAATAGAAAAAGAAGGCGAAAGAGATACCATTGAAACTGTGGTATTTGAAGAAGAAGGATGCAAAATAGAGGAGGCAGAATACACAATAAACATGTGTAAAGAATCGGAAGAAAACGAAAGAAAATTGCTATGTGGAAAAAAAAAGGAGAAGGAACTGCGTAAAATATTGACGGAGTATGAACATTTAATAAATGAAGAAAACAGAGTAGCCAAACAGTATGAACATTCATTTGAGGTTAAAGACTTCGATCGAAATCTTACCCTATCCCACCTAAGTACAGACACTGGGAAAAAGGAAGCAATTATTTTTCAGGTGGGACTCAATATTTTGACACAATAGAAAAGTGTTGTTGTCGCGAGAAAATCATTTTTTTTTTGTTGCACTTATTAATAAAGATTTTATCTCAAAACAAGGCGGGGATGTTACTGTGTTTCAATTTATCAATCAAAGATAGAATAAAAATTTTTATTTTTTTTTAATATAACGCGGGCACATAAATTTGATGCACCCTGTATATTGATTTGTAAATATTTATTAGAAGTTAGCTTTCACGCAACGTGGTTTCTCCTTAATGAATTTTTCCATAAAGAATATTAAAAACATTTGTAAATAAAAGTGAAGTGAAAGTTATTTAGGATTATTATTTTAAACCGATTGTTTATTACGGGAAAGGTAGAAGCCATAGGTAATTAGTTCTTAGAAAATTAAGGTAAAGAAAGTTTGGAATTTTAATCTCATTTTGTTTAACCCCGAGTAAATTTTGTAGAATTTCCCGAAAGTAATTATTATGATGGTAGGAATATTTCTGAAAGTATGAGTGGGTGTTTCGAATGAAAAAAAGAATGGGGAAGAAGAAATGTCTCTGATTGGTTTGGCACTTTGGAATGGGAAGGAGAGAAGGTTGAATTTTCAGATAGTTTTTGGAAAGAGGGATTATTGTGTTACCGGTATCCGAAAGGAGCAGTCAAAATTTTCGTGAGTAGTTCAGAAGCAAGTACTAGTGTTTTGTTTTGATAGTGAGAGTAGCTGAAAAGTGGAACGAGAGACAAATCAAATCGAGAAGAAATACCTCTTTTATTCTGTAAAGTCCAAGAGAGAAAGTTACAAGAATTATCATTATTAAAATTATTTGTAACACCAAGTAAAATAGATACTTGGGTCTTAGGAGATTATTGTTGAGAGAAAGAGGGGAGAGAGTTTTGGAGTTTATTGAACGAGTACTGAAAAAAAAAAGAGACCTGGCTTGTGTCTTGGAGAAATAGTTGCTGGTATCCTGCTGGATTGTTTGCTGAGAACGGAGATGGCTTTGATTGGTAGTCTAACATAATCAACAAGGAGGAGCTGTTTGGGTCAAGAGGAGACATTATTGTGTGTGAGTCAAAAAGGTCAGTCAATAACCTATGTGACAGATTTTCTTTATAATCAGAAGTTAAAATTTTTACGTAAAAGCATATGCATTTAAGATTCCAACACTTCAAAAATTTAATAGGAAATATAAGTAATTTGCGGATACCAAATTTGTTTGTTTAGCTTGTTTTTTTATTAAGGGTATCAAGAACAAAGCGATAAATATTTGTTTGAATTAGATTAATTTATATGGTAAAAGTTTCTTTTGGACAGTTATGCCCACAGGATTTAATTGATAAATTTATAGAGCATTGCTTTTGATAATAAAGGTATTTGTATGTGTTTATTTATGATTTATCTAATTATTTCCTTTTCCTATTTTATCCCGATAAGGATCAACTAAGAGATACTGAAGCTACGAGAAAGGATAAGGATAACCTAAGAGAATTTATTTAAATTTTTTTTGACAAAAGGCGCCCTGAGATTTTTTCTTAATATTTTTATGTATGATTTGCGTTAATTAAATAATTGATCAAATAAATAATAATTAATATGAAAGTAATAGAAAGCAGATCATAACAATATTATTTTAATTGCTTATTTGCGCTGATACATAATTTGAAAGATTAGCAACGAACAACATACTATTGAACGTAAAGAAATAAATTATTAATCACCTAGGTAGATCTTGGCCATAGAAATAAGTTGCTTTAATAAATATATCGCAGTAAATACTTAAGGCATTATAATAGCTGCACATGACGAATAGAGGAGAATTTAACATAACGTTAGTTCTAGCTTGTGTATTTCTGAATGTAATCGAATTTCTTCCTGGATAAGACGGATAAGATTATAATAAATATACAATAAAATGTTTTAACAATACTCATCTTACCCCTGAGGAAGACAAATCCAAAGACACAAAAATTATAATAAATATATTTACTAAAAACACTAATATATTCTTTTCACACCTTTTCTTGCACTGATATATTTATACATAACTAGAAAGATTTTAGCAACTAAGCGCCACACTGTCTGTGTGCGCATGCGTGCAGAATTATGGAATTTTACTCTCCATCGCGCCTAAAGAAATATAACTTTAAAAAGTGACGACTAATATAATTTAAGAAAAAATGAAAAGTATAATTTAACCGCTCATCCACCGGAATTTAGATGCATATTTTTATTTTTACAATACCTTTTATTATAGTGTTATTGCTTTGTTCAAAAAGTTGGACGGGTTTAAAATGAATGGTTATGGAAAAAAATAAGATCAATTTATAGAGTGCATTTTTAAATTTTCTTAAAAATCTTCTTTTTCTCCATGTAATTTGAAAATGATGAGAGATACAGTAATGAAAACAAAAACAAAATTTTTATCTAAAAAATCCTTACATTTTTGTACAGTATTTTTTTTCGTATCCCTAATCATTTTCGAGTTACGTGGAGAAAAAGAAGATCTTTAAGAAAATGCGCTCTACAATTTAATCTTATTTGTTTCAAAAACCATTCACCATTTCAAAAACCCGTTCAACTTTATGAGTATAGAAATAACACTATAATAAAATGTATTGTAGAAGGAAAACGATGCATTTAAATTCTGGTGAATGATGCGTTAAATATACTTCTCATTTTTTTCTTAAAATACATTAGTCATCATTTTTTTGCAGCATATCTCGCTTAATTTGATAATCCACATTTAATTTTGCTCATTTAAAAGCCTTTTCAAGCACGACAAAAGGTATTGATTACATCTGTACCTTGGAAGAATAAGGGCCAATCTCCAAAAATTGCTGTTTTTAGCTTATGGTACCAATATTCATGTCTTTTTTCATACTTTCAGTAGTAAAGCGGCCAATCTCCTAAAATTGATCATTTAAAAAATAAACATCTGTTTTAACGGCCAATGTGCCGACTAGCTGAATTTTATAAAGGCCAATGTGTCACTTTGGCCCTTTCAATACGCAGGATAAGCTAAGCCAATGTGCAGATTGGCCCTTCTACTTGTTTTGGAAATAACACCATTTGAAAAATTTATTAAATTACAGAATCAAACCTAAGTGCAATTTTTGTGAAAGGTATTACCCAACTGATAAGACGTTTTCGTCAGATGAAGAGTTAGCATTGCTGGACAACTGGAATGACAGTACAGACATATATTTAAGAATATAACCTGTCTTTTCATCATCCTGCTAACGACACATGTTATAAGTGTGACAGGATTAATTTAGTCTCAAATCCTTAGCTAATCTAAAGGAGGTTAATGAGCAATAACAGGAAGAAAGAGCGACGCTGGAAAAACAAAAAGAGAACCATTTGCTTCTCGCATTAAAAACTTACTCAATGAAAGCAGCAGATAAAGAAAGTTCCAAAAGGGATGGAGCAACAGTTACAGCTTCTTTTGATTTGGAAAAGTGTTGATTTGTGTTTGCAAATGATGATTTGTGTTCTTTACCAGAATCTATAACAAAGATAAATTTTTACAGCGGCTCATGCTCGGGACAAAGTAAGAACATTTACTTAATAACAATATTTTGTACTCTTATGCAAGAAAAAGGCTCCGTAACTGAAATTAATTATAAGTTTATGGAGCCTTGACACACACACATGGAAGAAGATACAATTCATGCCTCAATTGAGAGGCAAAAAAAGAAAACCACAATGGACATTGAGGTACCACATGACTGGTGCAATTTCATTAGGAGTGTACAGAGAAAATCCGCTTTAAATGTCCTCAAAATGAATCAAACTGATTTTATAAATTTTGGGAAGCTATTGACTAACAAGCTTGTTCACAGGAAAAAGAACGAAGAAGGTGAAGTAATACCATGGATTCAAATCAAGTGGCTAAAATTCACAAAAGAGGCATTTGTTTTTTTCTATAATAACTTCGAATAACTATAATAACTAACTTCGATGCCACGAAATTAAAAAAAGTTGATCTTAGGAGAGGATCACTTCGAAAACGAGAAAGCAAAATAGATTTTTTATTGGCGCCCATTAATAGCGAACCCCTACCATTACGTGAACCTAAAGTGAAAGCCTTAAGGAACTATTGCCCTACATCAGTCAATACAATAGACGATTTTATGAAGAAATTAGCTATTCTAAAGGAAACTTAGATGATTTTCCAGCACACGAAAGAGATGATTTTTCTTATTCTGACAGCTAAAAATAATAGTGTTTTGTTCTTTATCATTATTTTTTATTATTATTATTATTAATAATACCCATACTTTGTAAAATTAGAAGTTTCTCTTGAATACATTTTATTAGTAATCGAAATTATGATTTCATTAACCATGTAAGTCAAGAGAGTGAGTGGCACAGATGCATAATAAAAGGGCCATAGTCCAAACCAAAATATTATACGGTAAATTGAAAAAGGCCAATATCCACCTAAAATAACATTTCTACTAAATTTTGAAAAAAAAATTCACACCACTAATGGTCCTTGTTATACAAATACAGCTGCAATAAAATAAAACCTGTATATAAAATACCCTAAGGAAGACAACGAATTTTAAGAGCGAGAAACCTAATAAGTGGAATTACTCAAAAGTAAGAAATTGGACTTTGGCCCTCCTTCTTCCAAGGTACAGACATTATACACCTAAAATCGACCATTTTTCTGTTATTTCAAGTTGAATACACCGATTTGAGCATGCACCAAAAAACAAACTCTGTACACCTACCATATCCCTATTTGTATTACATATAACTAGTAGCACATTCTTTCACGGTTTTGCTCTAAATTATAAAGAACCGCTTGGATTGACATGAAATTTGGCATACGCATAGCTTACATGTAAAATAAAAAAAGTGATATGGTGCCGATGTGTGCTTTTGCCCTGGGGGTGACTTTTTCCCCCTTTTGGGGTGAAAAAATATATGTCCAAAATAAGTCCGGAAATGGATAAACTGACGAATTTTAAGTAACTTTTGATCTATAGAGCTTTTTCGCCAAGTCAACACTTTTCGAGTTATTTGGGAGTGAATGTTCATTTCTCAAGAAAATAACTACCATTTTAGACAGTTTTTCGCAAATAACTCAAAAAGTAAGTATTTTGTCGAAAAAAACGTTCTTAGCAAAAATATAGCCTGTAAAAAGTAACAAAAATGGTGTACGCTTTAGGTCTCTGGACCTCGTAGAATCAGAGTTATAGCCAATGAAAAATATATTCATATTCACCAAATTTCAAATAGAATATTTCCAAGTGAAATATCCGAAAATTAAGCACTTTTTGGTGAAAACCCATTATAACTTTTTTAAAGGGTTTAAAAAAGGCTTCATTTTTTATAAAAAGTTTCTAGCATGAAATTTAAGCAAGATACGTTCAAAATAAAGTTGGTCACTTTTGTTTTGGCAAAAAAAAAATCGGGAAGACCACCTCCTAATTAGCAACTTAAATGAAATTAATCGTTACCGCTCCACAAATTATTTTACTTATATTGTGTTTATATTATTATAATCTGTAAGTTTCGTCGATTCAAAGTGCTTATTTTTGGAAAACTGGTTTTAAAGTAAAATTTAAAAAAAATTTAATTTTGAAAAATATGCTTTTTTCAAAATGAAAAAAGCCAGCATTGCTTTTCTGAATATCATTTATTTTTTTGTTTTTCTGTTAGACAAAAATTTATTAAGATTTGGTGTTTATAAAAATAAAATATGAACATAAAAAATGAACATATTCACTGGCAAATAACTCGAAAATTATTGACTTAGTGAAAAAACTCTGTAAAATAAAAGTTAATTAAAATTAGATAGTTTATCTATTTCCGGTGGAAAACCACCCCCGGGGCAAAAGCACATATCGGCACAATATCACTTTTTTCTTTGATTTGTTAGTTATGTGTATGCCAAATTTCATGTCAATCCAAGCGGTTCTTTAAAATTTTACCGTTAAAGAACGTACTATATAAGATTTATGAAAAAGCGAATCGTTGTGTTTTTTTCATAAGTTACAAAAATGTTTAAATAGTATTTTTAGTTAGGTGCATAGTTATTATTAAGATATTCGCAAAAAACTTTCTGAAAAGGTGTCATTTTCCAATGAAAATAGCCAATTTTCAACCACGAACAACTCAAAAAGTATTGAGTTTTCAAAAAAACATTATGGAAGAATTTTTACTTAGAATTAGGCTCTCTAGCCCCACTTCCGTCGTTATTTTGACCAAAAAATTTTCCACCCCCTTGAAGGGATGGAAACCACCCACAAGTTAGAAGTGCCATAGTACCTATATAGAATGGACTTTGTTTCTTGAGCTATTTCCTACTTACTGTGAAAATATCAAGTTAATCGATGTAGTAGGATGGAATTCTGAGCCAAATACCCTCATTGACTGCCTTAATATTTAATGCTACATTTATATATAGAAAGCAAGAAACTTTATCAAAACTGGTGCATTTCATGGTGCAACTTAAAGGTTTAAACTCACTAAGGTACTTTTTAAAAAGACCCTTTATTAACTTTTACAAATATACTTCACTTTTAATTGATCGAAAATAACTGAAATTAATTACAATGATATTACTTTTATATAAAATCAAAATGCTGAATATAAAAGGTAAAACTGCTGATTGCGATCGCTGACCTCTGGGGTTATTGCACCATAATTTCTCCATCCCCTTGAGAAGTTTTGTGAGGGATGAACAAAACTGAAGGCGTTGGTTCCGGATCGGCTGCATCCTCTTCTTCTTCGTCTTCTTCCATTTTCTTCTTTTTCCATAACTCTCGTAATTTGTAAACCAGGAGAATGATAAGGGCAATTACCAAGAAATATATTGGTGGTGTCCACAGATGAGAATGGTCCATTGTTGTTAGGGACACGGGTTGGAGTCTTTCTTCTTCGGTTGAGAGTTTATGCAGTTCATCTAACTGGATTCTGTCTAACTTTAGAGGCTTCACTGTTGGATCTTCGTCTTGGAATTTAATTTTGATCCTTGGCAGGGTTAAAGGTTCTTCTTTTACTGCTGCTTTGGAGTTGATATAAACTTCGTTGTTGGTTCTGAACTCGCATCCTGGGGGTAGTTCTATCAGGAATGTTCCTTCTAGTACTTCAATTTTGGAAGTAGAACAGTGGGTGGAAATTTTAGTAGCTTTTGGAAAAACAGCAATATAGTGGGCTTCAGATAATTTTTGGATAATTGTTGTGCTAATTGTGATCGGCACGTTTTGACATTGAGCGGCGTCGTTGGATAATTTTAGGATTTGATTTATGCAGTCATCGGTTTCTGTATTTTCTTGTGGGAACTTCTCTGGACAGATGAATTTCTTCGGTTCGCTTTTTCTGCATGGTAGGTCCATGTATTGGAAAAGTTCCGAATTAGAAACTAAATATGGCCCAGGTGGGATAATTATTGTATTGTTGATGGTGGGAAGTGAATATAAATGAAAATATGTAAATACTTTGGAATGAAGAATGGGGAAATGTAAGATAAAGACTAGAGAATGGTTGGAATAGTAACCATCTACTTCTACTATCTCGTAGTATTTCATCAGATCTTCTACTTGGAGGTATGGTAGCTGAGAAGCTGGGTGATGTTCTAGCATCTTCTGGATGGTCCATCTGATTTCGTCTGGTTTTATAAGTCCATTGTGAAGAGTTTTGATTTTTGCAAACGTAATTGCTGTCTGTAAGTCATCTAATATTTGTATGATAGTTTGTAAGGCTAAATTCATCTGGTCTAGAACGTTTCGAACTTGCATATAGTGGTTGAAGTCAAAGACGAATTGGTTTAAATCCGTTCTGATTCTGTTGGTTTCTGCTGCTATTATCTCTTGATTGTGGGTTAGCAACGTTACTGTCTCATTATAGTTGTTCATTATTTTCTTATTAAGGCTTAATTGGTTGTTGATGTTGTTAATAATATTCTGTTGATTAAGTTCAAGTGTCTGAATTGCAGCATCATATCTTACTGCATCTTCTTGATCTAAGTTTCCTGATATGGATTTTATAATACTTCCTAAGCCATTGATAAGACCTCTTTTATTTCTGGTTGCTGGATAGATTGAGTCGAGTTTCTCTTGGGCTGTTTTAAGGAGATATTGCAATGTTTGGTCGAAGTTCTGTAGACTGTCGAAGTACGGTTGGCTGAGTCCATTTTCTATAGCTATGGTTGTAGTTTGATATTGAGATTCTAATGTTTCGATTTCTTGTGCTATTGGTTCTAATTGGAAATAGTGGATAAAATCGTGAGTGCTAGTTTGGATTCTGGCTTCTCCGATCTTAACAGGAAGGATCCCTGGATTGTCTCGAAGGTCCTGGATCTTCACTTCTTGGGCTGTTACTGAGATACATCTGTAAAGTATTTTTGGGGTTAGTTTTCATTGGTGGTTGATGTTTAATGTTCTTCTTGTGCACCGTAGTATCTTGGGTATCAATAGTAACAGGATTGTTATTTTTGACTAGTTTAGATGAAAATCTGGGGAGCAATTTGTTTCGTTTTACTGTTTTTCGAGTGTAGATTTTCGTGCTTGGTTTATATGTTATAGGTGAGTGTCGTTTTTCGTTCAATTTTTCAATATTTTTCTGTTTGCTCTCTTGCAATTTCTTATTTATTTCTTTATACATCTCTTTTGTTTTCAATCTGTGCTCCTGTGTGTAATTATTTATAAGTGTTCTGTTAATGTCAATGTCGAATGGATCTTGGGCATCTATGTGACCATTGAGAACGTTGATGGGCTTCTGTTTGGTAGCTGAGTGGATAGAGTTGTTGTATGCCATAATGGCGTAAAGCATCTGGTCTTTTATGTTAAGTGTTTTCTTTTTTTCTTTTAATATTCGAAGATGCTCTATGATTGTGGAGTGAAAGCGCTCGACCATTCCATTGGATTGCGGGTTATCAGGTGTTGTGTAGTGGATTAGAATCTTGTGAGTGTCCACGAATTCTTGAACGAGTCCATTTTTAAATTCGGTTCCACTGTCCGAAATTATCATATGTGGTAGTCCATGATGTGTGATGAATAACAGGAATGCGTTTAAAATGTTGATAGCGTTTGATCCTTCTATTGGGTATGCTTGTCCGTATTTTGAAAAGGCGTCGATGATGGTAAGGAATTTTTGTCCTGCTGCTTGGAATGTGTCTACATGAACAATTTCCAGTGGTTTAGTTGGTGTTGGGGTTAACATAAACTTTGGTTTTTCGGGATTTCTGTCGTATTTGTTGGTTTGACAAGTATCGCAGAGATTAATATATTCTTCTATGTCCTTTTTCAACGTTGGCCAATAATAGTGTTTTCTGATTTGAATTTCTGTTTCGTTAATTCCTCTATGGTTTGTTTTTCCTTGATGATAGTCTTGTACGATGGTTTTCTGTCTCTCTGTACTGTTTATATCTTCTAAGAGGTTGTTGCATTTGACAAGATCAAATGCAGAATTCTTGAATGTTTCACGAAGTATGTTGCAGACAGTCTGGTAGAGTTCATCAGTTTCGAATAAGATGGCGTATTTCTTTTTTGTGTCAAGGTAATTTTTGAAGAAGTTGAAAATATCATTTTTCAGGTCGCTTTTGTCGAGTTGGACGTGCATTCTTTTCTTTGTTACGAAGCACTGTTCTGTTATGGGTTTTGCAGGATTGTAGTTTACCAATTTGAATATGATTTGATTGTTGTAACAGTTCAATGGTCTTTCGCTGATTGGAATTCCGAGTATTGGGTTTTCTTCTGTAGAATGCTGGGTACCATCTGTATTGTTGCCTTGTTGATATAGAGAACTTGGCCGACTTTCAATTTTTTGATTTTGTTCCTGAAGAATTTCATCTATTACTTTCATTTCTTCTGCAGTTAGGCCGGATGTTTGTTTTTCTTTAATAATTTCTTCTAAGTCATCCATGTATACTAAGCAGATGTCTCCTACAAATCCTTTAAGCACGTTGTCCATTATCCTCTGGAATGTAGCTGGTGCATTCTTCAATCCAAAAGGCATTCTGAGATATTCGTAGTGGCCATTTTCAACGTTAAATGCTGTTTTCTGTATATCTTCCTCTGCCATTTCTATCTGGTGAAATCCACTGGCTAGATCAAGCGTGGAAAAATATTGACAGCGTCCTAGTTTATCGAGGATGTCCGTGATATTCGGGATTGGGTATCTATCGTCTATAGTCTTCTCATTCAACTTCCTGTAATCGACTACGATTCTCCATTTGATTTTTCCTGAGGCGTCTGGTTTCTTCGCCACGACCCAGATTGGCGACGACCAGGGCGACTGACTTGGTCTGATGATGCCTTGGTCCAGCATTGATGTTATCTGCTTGTTAACTTCTTCTCGATGAACATGTGGATATCGATATGATTTTGTGAAAACTGGGACTTCATCTGTTGTTCTTATATGGTGTTTTATTTGATTTGTAAATGTTAAAGTCTCATCAGGATTATGGAATATGTCTGCAAATTTTCTGCATAAACGTCTGATATGCATCTCCTCTTCTGGATTTAGATGATCTGTTCTGATGAGGGGATCAATGTCTATTAGTGTTTCTGTTTCCATAGGAATGATGTCCGAAGTGTACAGATGATATTCATGAAGATCTATTGGATTGCTTTTAACAGGATCGGTGAGTGCTACTTGAATAGGTTCATCGGTGTTGTTGATCATTTCGGTCCAGGCTAGTTGATTGCAGGCTTCGCTGAGAGTTTCTCTTAAAATCGCCCCCTGTATTTCTTGTTTCGGTATAAGTATGGTGCCTTTTGTTTGTTTCACTGGAAGTCGTACTTGTGTGATTGTTCTGGGTTCTAATTGAATTGTATAAAACTGTGTCTTATTGGTTTCATAATAAAAGATAGGGAGAACTAAATGTGCCGTAGTTAGTGTGGATGCTGGGAAATTAAGATGTGCTTGTAGAAGTTTTAAGTTATCAAGGCCTATAAGGCCATCAAATGTTTTATGAAATTTAAAAAGGTAAAATTTTAGATTAATATTAGAATTAAATTCAGGGAAGATGGGAATTTCTGCACAATATTCTTGTGAATGGTTTTGAAATATTGAACTGACTACAAACGGTTCGTGCTTGATGAAATTTTTATAAAATTTGGAAGCAATTTCGGGGTTAAGAAATGATTTGGTTGCCCCTGTATCAAGAAGAAGTTTGAGTGGGGGATTTTGGATTTTGATATACGGAAGTTCTTTTTTGTCTGAATAAGAATTGAGTTCGACTACGTTTCTTCGTTTTCCTCTTGGGGTTTTGGAAAATTTACATCTTCTTCCTCCTCGTATTGGGTATTCTGGTAGTCTTCTACGTGGTAGTCCTCCGAATATGTGTCCTGATTTGGGTAGTAATATGCCTGTTCTCCATAGTAGGCATTGGTGTCGTTTTCGTCTTGCTGTTCAATATTAAACAGCTCTTCTACGATGATATTTGGAGCGTATTGTTGCTGTGGCTGTGGTCTAAAATTTCTGAAGCTTTGTCCTCTGTTAAATCCTGTTTGGCGTGTGCTTACAGACATCGGTGTTGGCTTGTATTGTTGCGGTGGTTTGCTTGCCCATGGGTTAGGTCTTGGAGGTTGTGTATTTGTTATGGTTTGTTGTTTCTGTGGTTGGAATCGAGCGGGTTGTATTGGCCATCTTGGATTAAATGTAGACTGTTGTGGTCGTGACGGTCCTGGATTATTTCCAAAAAATGATTGATGTAACTGGGGCCTGGGCATGGGTTGTTGCCATTGTGGTGCTGTTACGAACTGCGGCTGTCTCTGGGGTTGTATGTGAGTAGTTTTATTTGGCAATGAGAAATTGGTTCTTTGTAAGTATCTGATATTGTTCTCTTCTTGGATAAATCGGAGAGCGACAGCGAGACTTGTAGGCCTCATTGATCGTATGGTTGATCCTATTGGTTCCCTTAATCCTGCTATGAACGTAGTTAGGGCTTGTTGTTGAAAGAATGTCTTTTTGCTTGCTTTTACAGCTTCATTATCGTTATGGAGTTCGATATGATTTGAAATTGTGTTTAAAAGTGTCATTACTTTTTCATGAAATTGTTGGGGAGACTCATTGGGCCCTTGCTTCAAGTTTACCATATCTCGTGTGAGCGAATTTTCATTCCGTTGGTCGGCAAAATTTTGTATTAGCGTGGTCCTTATTGTGTTCCAGTCTTTACACCCATATACAGAAATGACTTCTCGAGCACGTCCTTTAATTTTATTCATTACGCCTCGAGTCAACATGTGATTTTGAAAGCTTTCGGGATTAGCACGATCCCAGAAATGATCAAGAACCATTGTAGTAACTTCAATGAAGTTATGCAATTCGTTAGGGTTTCCATCGTAATCAGGTACGACAGATAGATGTTTATTGACATCAAAAACAAGAGCGGGAGCGGGTGCCACGGCCACAATATCTAATTGACTAGCGGGAGCAGGAGTAATAATTATAGACGGTATATCTAAGCTTATTGGAGTATTATTTGAAGAATTATCGTTAGCTTTTAAACTAAATTGAGCAACTGAGTTATTTTGCGAAATAGAAGCAGCACCAGGTTCGACAATCGATTCACTGATAGTTGCAAGAGAATTACTAATTTTAAGCGATGAAATTTGTGAAGCAATTAAATTAGGATTAGAAAAAATATTAAATTTGCTTACAGATAGAAGATTATGCTTTGGTGCATTTCTTCTCGAAGGAACTGGCTTCTTTTCTGCTTTCTTCTTATCGTCTTTCGGCATATAAATGGATTTTTACACTTTGACACTGGTCTTCCGTATACTTCTGGGGTTGAACGGCTGTGGTTTTCCCTGGAAGTTGGTTCGTAGCGGGTAAACGTTTAAAAACGACGAGGATCACTAAAGGACTCTCCCACTTATCTTACTGCACTGTGCCGCTTAAAGGTTTAAACTCACTAAGGTACTTTTTAAAAAGACCCTTTATTAACTTTTACAAATATACTTCACTTTTAATTGATCGAAAATAACTGAAATTAATTACAATGATATTACTTTTATATAAAATCAAAATGCTGAATATAAAAGGTAAAACTGCTGATTGCGATCGCTGACCTCTGGGGTTATTGCACCATAATTTGCACCTCAATGCATATAAAAATCTGAATAATTTCTCTCATTATTCTGATAATTGCATTCTACGTTATAGATAATTCAGTAGTTTTTATTTCGAAAAAAAATTATTCTTTATAAAAAGTTGGGAATAATCTAAAACCTAGAACACAATCAGCAGATACTAAAAATTTTTTAATACAGAAAATTAACGGAACACCTTAAAATGGGACGTGTTAGATGTCTCGAATTTCCTAAACCTGTTGTTAGATTTGAGCGATTTTTTTAGTATATTATAGCATTATTATTTAAGAAAATAGATGTAATAATAGGTTTGTTCTATCAAACAGTCAAACTAGTCAGAAACCGTCAGCAAACAGTTGGTCAGTGAGAAAACATAATACAGTCACCAGTGCTATCCCCTCTACTCGCTTTGGTCGACTATTCACTGATGGTTTCAAACCGTTTGAAACTGATGCTAGAACAAACCTAATATTGTTGCTAGACAGGTAACTCTCATTTTGTACTGGGTGTAACAATCATACTGCATGTTTTCTTAAAGTTCGGAACACCCTGTGGAATATTCTAGCACATATAAAATATTGAAATTAAAACTAAATTTTAGCCTTAGCCTTTATCAACATTTTCATTTTCGATTCATTTGCTTGTGTTGGACAATAAAAAAATTAGGTACGTTAACAACTAGCCATGTTTTTTATCAATAAATCGTCATTTCTGTTTAGTTTAATAGATGAGACTAAAGTAAGCTAAGTATGAAAAATTGCCAATATAATATATGTAAAATTGTTAACAGTCAAGAAGTGTCTGGTTTGTTGTGAAAATTAGTAGATTTATTATTTAAAGTTTCAATTAAGTCCGTATTTTTTGTTGTTGTTGGTAGAAATGGAACGCGCTACAAGAAATTTGACCCGCGATGAGTGTGTTCAATCAGTGATCTTACATAGCGAAGGAGTTAGCTACCATGCTATCGGCTCTTTAGAGTTTTAACAATTTTTTGATAATGCACGATAATGCAAGACCTCACTTTCACAAATTGTAATCCAATATTTACAACAGGTACCTACATCTTCGGACTTTGAATTGGCCATCGCATAGTCTAGGTCTTAACCCGATGGAACATTTGTGCGACATAATTGACAGAAGACTACGAGAGCGATTGCGACCTCCTAGAACCTTACAAGAGGTAGACACAGTAGTTCTCGAGATTTGGAATGATATTGGTCAAGACCAAATTAATAGTATACCTCATTTGTAAAATAAAAGTACTATATCACTTATTATCGAATATAGCGAATGAATTAAAAAACAAAATGTTATGAAAGTCCAAGGCTACGGTTGAGTTTTATTTTCAATATTTTATATTTGCTAACATATTCCACATGGTGTTCCGAACTTAAAAAAAACACAGTGTGATTTTTACACCCGGTATGAAATTGCACTTACCTGTCTAGCAATAATTTCACTACATTGATATTTTTAATGAAAAGGCTAACATACTAAAAAACTCACTAAAATCGGAACACAGGTTTAGGAAATTCGAGACATCTAACGTGTCCCATTTTTAAGGTGTTCCATTAATTTTGCCGCTGTGTGTATATGCTGTTTGTTAAAAAATATGAATTTTATGTAAGAGTAACAATATCCACAATTAGGGTACACGGCAAAAACCGGCTAAGTCAATTTTGTCTAGGCCAAACTAGTTAGTTTGTCTAAACGCGATAGGATAAACTAGTTTAGCCTAGGCCAAACTAGTTTATCCTGATATTAATACGGACACTGCAGGACTCACTACTATTACGGCCTAGTATAAACATTATTGTATACCTACAAAGCCAAAATAAATAGATAAACTGAACAAGATACTCTGTAATTGGGAAATAATCATTTTTATTAAGACGATAATGATTTGTCGTTAAAACTAATGGACAATAATTGGTATTACAAAAAAATCATATATTATTATTATAAAAACTAATCAGTGTCTTTTTATAAAAGCAATAATTATACCCCAATTATAAAAATTATTATTTATTTTTCCATGGAGTGTTTTGTGATAGGTACTTAGTATTGAGGAGTGGCATTGCCTTTTTGCACTTGCATCTGTTTCTGCAACAGTTTTTCTTCCAGCTGTATATGACAAAACCTTGTCCGACCCAACTGAATCTCTCGTAGCTTCAACCCTTATCGATATTTTAGAGATAATTTATGTAACTTTTTGGGGTACAAATATCTCCTAAATACTAATATCCTATAATACCATCTACTAAAAAGTTTTTATTTTTTTTTCAGATCAGAATTTGACATTTGCCATCAGACTTTTTTAGAAGTAGTAGATATAAACTAAGGCTCTGAAATATCGTTAAAGGTTGCAGCTACGGCAGATACAGTGCTAGTTAAAAGTCCGGTCCACCCCTCGTATCTCTTGAATGGTTATATGTACTTATAATGGTGAAATTTGGAGTGAGGAAATAAACGGACGTAGACTTCTCAACAACTAGTCTCAACAGGTGACGCAATAGTGACAGATGACGTTACAGCGCCACTGTGATCGATAATATTAAATGGGACCTTATGGCAAGTGATACTTCGGTTGGAAGGTATTGAAAATACATAGGTATTTAATCATCCCAATTTTATTTGAGTTTTGAGCTCATTTTGATGAATAAATTAAATAAATACCAAAGTTGTATTTTCGTATTTAACTAATAAACATTCAAACGTCTGCCTCTGGTTAGTTGTCAAAAAGTTGACAGGAGAAGTATCTTGAAACATATTAAAGAAGCCACAGCTCGATAACAACTGGCTCATTGATAAAATACTAATATGCAATTTTTTTAAACATTGTGTTTAAGTAATGGTACCACAATAATAATTTAATTGGAACGTACACAAACATTTGGGGAGGTTTAAGGGAAGAAAACCCCCATACATTTTTTATGTAAACATGTTAAAAAAGAAGCCACATCTCGATAAAAACTAGCTTATCGAATAAATACTAAATGGCAAACATTTTTGAAAAATATTATAGTTAAACTAATGGTAGCAAAATAATAATTTAATTGAAATGTACACAAAAGTTTGTGGGAATTACGGGAACAAAACCTCCATAAAATTTTTATGGGGTGCACAAATTTCACTGTTATTTTTTTTTAACATGTTCCTGCTATAACAATGCCATATGTCTATTTTCGGTAAAAAGTCTTTAATAGTTTTCGATATGCTGAAAAAATCGATTGCCATTTTGTAACCTCAAAGGGTTGTAACTTTCTCTATATTCACATTTGTACTATGTTAAGTTAGGTTCAATTGAAATATTGTTGGTCCCTGAATATGTGATTTAATGTATGACCTGCCTTTGTGTTACACCCTGTATATATCTATATGTGTGTGTGTGTAGGTATATAAGATATAATAAATGAGAAAAGGGATCAAGGAATAAGGAGACTTTCTTGAGTAAAAACCTCAATAGGTTTGAGATTTAGATAAATTAACTCCTAAAAGCTACAGCAGATAAGTTACTAGGCATGGATCCCGCGTAACAGAAACTGTTACGCATGTAACATTAATAGCAAGCTGAAAATTTGTTAATAGCTTAACGGTGTCTAGTCCGACAAACATTGATGTATGGAAACATGATTTTAATTGTGGAACGTGTCATCCTGATAAGTTTATGATTGAGAAAACTAGCAATTCCA
Source organism: Diabrotica virgifera virgifera (assembly GCF_917563875.1). NCBI lineage: Eukaryota > Metazoa > Arthropoda > Insecta > Coleoptera > Chrysomelidae > Diabrotica > Diabrotica virgifera. Next base: position 193,660,204 of record NC_065445.1, read on the forward strand.
CAATTAAAACTTCCCATGTTGCAGTATTCCCATACATCAAAGATTGTCCGACTAGACACCGTTAAGTTATTAACAAATTAAAAAAGAAGTCGCATCTCCTTAAAACTGGCTTATCGAAAAATACCAAGAGGTAAAAAAGGTTTTAAAAACATTGTGCTTAACTAGTGGTTAATATCTGAAAAAAAAATATCAGAAAAAGTCGATTTTCATTTTGTAACTTCAAAGGGCCGTAACTGTTTATATGCACATTTGTACTAACGTGAGTTAGGTTATTTTATTTTGCTACACCCTTTTTGTTACACCCTGTACATAAAGTAGAAGAAAAAGAAAATTACCTGCATAGTTAGTACAGCTATACCAATCGCTAATAGGAGTTTAGGCATTGTTGTTATTGATTTTGAACTACAATGACTGACTAAGTTCTAACTGAAATGCACACTCTTATATAGTCTTTATTTTAATAGGTACCAAATAATTATGTTTTGTTCTTAGGGCTAAAAAATATACTCATTACTAAAAATTGCAATTATGGCAAATATTCACCTAATTAAAAACTATTATTTTACTCCAAATGAACGGTTTTATTATTATTGCTTGCGATAATGCAACCAAAAAATAACTAATTAAAGGGGCCGTGTTAGACGACAAATATCCTGACTGAAAAACATTCGCCACTGGACCGGGTTAAACACACAGACGCTTTTCAGAAAAGCAGAAAATAGAGACGAATTTGCAATGGTTATAGCTAGGGAGCGGATTTATATGCGATCAATTTTGAGGAAATATAAAAAAATTACGAAATATGCGCAAGATATGCACAAAAATTCAAAAAATTCGCATTTCGAGAAACCACAAATTTTTTGTTCTATTCTATTCTAGGGGGTTTTTTATAGTGGAGGCGGAAAACTTATTTATTATCTTTCAAATAAAATCATTATTTTTTATATATGCAATTTATTCAGATTTTTTACAAAAACTGATACCACTAGTTACTTATTTAAAATAAAACAACAATATCACTATATATATCTTCGATTATAATTCACTACAATGTGTTTTTCCAATTTTTTTACGAGGAAACATTTTCTTTGATCAGATAAAATATTTTTATAACTTGAAAATCTCCCTTCAACATCAACAGAATTAATTGGGGCGTATTTAAAATAACTTGATAAAGCCGAAAAATCTGCACCAAAATCAATTTCAAACTTTCCAATAAAAATTTCGCATATGTCCTCCAAAGTTTTAAAGCCATTATTTTTTTCTAGAACCAATTCTAATTTCTTTTCAACTGTATTACCGAATTCACCGGGAACTTTCAAAATGTTTGCTTTAAAATTTCTAACTATTTCGACGGACTCTGTTAAAGACATTTTCCGCTTTTCTAAATGATTATATACAAAAGATAGCTGATTTGCCAATGAAGTTGTTTTAACAATATGTTATGCCTTTATAATAGAATAGCAGCACTGCCTTGGGCGTTAAATTCTACAAACAATTCCTTAATTGCGACAAAATGTTCAGCATCAAAAATTGCAGCTTCCAACCAAGTTCCCCACCTAGTCAGTACTGGTTCGGGAGGTAAAGGTACATTAGGTAATTTTTGTTCCTGTACAACTGGACCCGTAAAGGACTTTTGACGAATACTTTTTTTACGCTGCGTATTAGTACATACATTTACATCAGGGAATTCACCCCTAATATGTTCCGTTAATAATTTCTGTTAGAAAATCGTAAAACTATGGTTAAAGGTGTAAATTCTCTTAACAATAGGGGATTTAAAAGAATCACCAGAATTATAGCGACCTACTAAATATAATAAAAGTAAATAAAATTCGGATTTCCCGGTAAACCATCCATCGTTTTAACATCCTACAGTCATTTAATAACGGCATACTATAAGCACCACTTTGTGTAAAGATCGGGTATTTTCTAAGAAAAAATGAAAAGGCAGTGAATGAGCCGTCTCTATTCAGGTAGTTCTCGAATTAATAGAACAGCCTGTGCGAGCGAATATTTTGTGTCAAATTAAAAATTAAAAATTTTTTTTGGGCTTAAATGTTTTTAAATAGGCACAAAATATGCATGCTTTTTTTAAATATGTAAAATTTAGTAAAGTTCTCAAATATGCGAAATATGCATGCAATATGCAATCTGCTCCCTAGTTATAGCCAACTTATAATACTGGATGAAAACTAATGAAATATTAGAAAAGATGAATGTGAGACGACAAAACAAGAACAAAGACTGGAATAAACTGGAAGTAGATAATTTAGAACTATTATCAAGACTCTTCAACAGTACGTAGAAGACTGGTACAATTCAACAAGATTAGTTAAAGTCTACGTCCATACCTAAGCCTACATCAAACTACGCTAAAAAATGTAACGACTTTCGATTAATAAGTCTAATGCCCCATATGCTGGAGCTATTTCTAAAAAAAGACTAAGTTGCCAATCTAATAATAGTACATAAAACAACACCAAAAGTGTTGCTCTACATCCTACCAGATTGAAAACAATGGGAACCTTCTCTGGTTACACCTCCGAGTCTTCTAAAATTTGCAAGCCATAACGGATGCTGAGACTAAGGAAGATGAGGGAATTTTACAATTTGTTATTAACGTCCCACGTATAAATTGAAAAATAGGTATTTATTTCTGAAGTATTTCTAAAAATTATCCATAACAGAATTTACAAAAAAATGCCATGAAGGTATGGGTCCGTAACAATTTGGCTTCCCAAACAGTATGGGAACTCGAGAATCTTTGTTCAGATTCATTGTTCTCGTGCAAAAGTGTCGCGATCAACAAAAAGAGCTACTTGTGCTTTATAGATTACGCAAAGGCTTTTGACAAAGTCAAACACGATCAGCTACTAGAATGCTTGCAAAGGAAGAACTTGGATCAAAACTACCTTAATACAATACATGAACTCTATTGAAACCTCTGTCAGAACTGAAATGAAAACGACTCTATCAGAACTGAAATGGGCGATAATGAAACCATAAACATCCACAGAGGAGTTAGGTAAGATACTATTACCATTATTATTCAACTTGTACTCAGCGGAAATCATTGCACGAGCTCTAGATGAAGAGCAAGAAGGAATAAAAGTCAAAAGAAAAATCGTGAACAGCATCAGGTCCGCCGATGATACATAACTGATTGCTGGCAGTGAAGAAGAAGTACAAATTCTGTTAACCAAAATAGTACCACAAGGAGAACTGTATTACCTTAAGGTGGTATGACACAATGTTCAAATTTATATAATTTTTAGGTACAGCAGCTACCGTCACCATTTCAAAACCAATTTTCAGTTTGTGAGTATGTACGTGAACTGTAAACTTTTTAGTTGAATAGTATGTAGTGAAAATCTCCAAAGAAACCAGTAATTTTTTTATAACTGTACTTAAAGGAACCCATGTCATAACTTACCTGGTATCGTGCCCTAAAAATTGGATTTATATAATAATTTTTGAACTTCGGTACAAAATAACTACCATAAATGATTAACTATGCAATAAGCTTTATTTTTAGCAAACTTTCATTATTCATACTGCCATAATGTTTAAATTAACTGTACCTAAAAATAAAAATCATAGATAAAAGCCGCAATCTAGTAATTTTGTTGATATAACCGTAACAAGTTGGCATTTTTCTAGTGATAAATTATTTCGGCTATCACTTAATAGATGAGAAACTGAGTTCACGTGTCATTTAGTAGATGGCAGCAGTGATGTAATAAATGGCAACAGATGCGCGTTTGCCGGATGTTACAAAATATGCAAAACATTGAAAACGAGTTTTGTAACCATGTAAATACGAATCATGTAGTTTTGTTTAGAAAAGTGGCCCCTCCCCCCTACCAGTAAACATTTTGGACTTTGAGTTTCAATCATGATTGTAACTTGTAACCCCTCTGTGGCTCAGTGGTAAGAACGCCTACCTTTTGACCTAAAGGTCGTGAGTTCGAATCTCACCTTGGTGGAGTATTTTTCATTTATTAACCTTCCGATGACCAACCTATTTTTGTTACACGGATGACCAACCGGGGTAAAAAATGACCCCACGTCAAAAATGACAATTGACAAAAAAATGAAGTTGTTTTAAGAAATGTAATATGTATTCGTAATTTTAATGTTACTATTGTGTCAATAAATTATAAATAAACATTAAGTAGTAAAACATATTTTTAATTACAACTGAACAAAAACAGGAATCATCATTCTGAACTTAGAACTAAAGAAATTTTAAAATATTCACTAATTACGTCGCTACAGGTTTAAAAAAACAATTTTTTTCAATACTGCAAGGTTTCTTACATACAAGTCCACATAATAGAATGTATTTTCTTAATATAAAATTGGAATATGGAAGGCCAAGCGAGTTCGTCTTTGACCCCAAATTCAACAAATATTTTTTTTCGTAAAATATAGGGAATTTTTTTTATTAAAAAATATGAGGGTATCTAGAATGATATTAAAGTCAAATAAAAAAGTAATAAATTTAAAATTTAAAATATTTGTGAATTTATTAAATAAAAACATGTATTGGGGTCCAAATTTACCCTCCTTGGTCATCCGAAGGTTAAAAATTAATAAATGAAAATAGTTGCTCTCCTTGTGAGATCGGTACTCACCGGAGGGACCCCAGACGTTCGGACACAATTAGCGTTTCTTTGCAAAAACAATGACGTCGACTTTGCTAAGTAACAAGACATTTACTTAACACACAAACTACACATTACACTCATATGTATACCTTGGAACAGTCAACTCGAAATGGGATCAAACAACCGAAATACGATCTAGAATTGAAAAGGCCAGATAACAACAAGAGAAATATATTTACCAAATTCGACATATTTTATCTATCCCACTAAAAATACGACTGCTAAAATGATATATTTCCGGTATTGCTATATGGAGCAGAGGCCTGGACAATAACTGAAACATTAATGAAAAATCTAGAGGAATTAGAAATGTGGGTGTACCGACCTATCCTCAAAATATCCTAGATGACTCACATCTCCAACGTAGAGAGGTATTGCGCCGAGGGGAAAACAAAAATAAGAAACCTCTTTCACAATTAAGAAACGGAAACCTAAATATTTCGATCATATTATGAGACATGATAAATATCGTATACTGCAACTGACAATACAGAGTAAAAGAGAGAGCAAACGTGGACCCAGAAGAAGTAGACACTCATGGCTTCAAAACTTACGCCACTGGTTTGGACTAACGTGCCAATGTCCGCAACGGACGAGGCACATGAAGAAGAAGAAGAAGAAGAATTTAAATTGAGATATTCTTCTTTTTCTCACGGTGCTTATCCGTTCCGGGTGTTGGCGATCAGTATGGCTATCCTAACATTTCTTGCTACTATTCGGAATAGTCTGTTTGTCGATGTATTGAACCAGTTTCTTAGATTATGAAGCCAAGATATTCTTCTTCTCCCTGGTCCTCTCTTCCCAAATACCTTGCCATGAAGAATGAGTAGCGGCAATCTCTGTTCATTCCTCATAACATGGCCAAGATATTCTACTTTGCGCTCTTTGATAGTAATGTGTGTTAATAATCTCGCATTCCTTGCCCATTGCCCATTCTACGTTAGACCTCAACAATAGTCACACGACCCATCCACGAACTTCTTAAAATGCGACTGTAATACCATATCTCGAATGCCTTGAGTTTTCTTAAAGAAGCTTCGGAAAGAGTCCAGGCTTCTACTCCGGATAATAATCTAGACAATAAATAGGATCTGATAATAGAAATTTTGCTACCAACTGGTAAATCGTGCCTTCTGAAACGAGACTTCATCATTATGAACGCTGATCTCGCTTTTCCTATGTGTTGTTTTATTTTACTAGAGTGGTCCCATTGACTGTTTATGTTGGTGCCAAGGTATATGCATGTGCAGCTGTCCTCTCTGTCAATTGGTTCTTGGTTAACCAAAAGCCGCGTATGTAATATATTTCGCTCTTACTGACTACCATTACTTTCTTTTTTTCCTATTGAAATTAAGTCCATGTTCACTACTTATATCTTATATGCGCGACATTATTCTTTGCAAATCATTTAGGCTATCTGCAAAAACTACTGCGTCGTCGGCATATCTAATGTTGTTTAGATCTATCATCTAATCCCGTTTCCTCCAAGATGGTTATTATTATGAGCTTATCATGTTGTACTCTATCAAATGCCTTTTTGTAGTCGATAAAACAAATATATAGGTACGTCACAGTTGACATATCTGCACCTCTGCATAAGCACTTGGGCAGTCAATACAGCCTTTCGTGTGCCTAAGGGCAAGGCATTACGGAATCCAATCTTTATCCATGATACTTTTCCTTCGCATTTTTTATATATTCTGCTGTGTATCACTTTTAAAAATGTTTTAGCTAAGTGGCTCATTAGGCTAATTATTATTCTGTCCTCGCATGTTGAAATGAGAAATGAAATGAAAATGTGAAATTTTCCGAGGAAAGAACTTCCTCTGTTAACATTCAATATGAAAAAAGTTATTGTAGTGATGCTGTTTTTCAATTGGCTTACGTATTTTACATTTATTAAAAATATTATTTTTATAAATAATAACTCGATCTTCATTCTGAGAATTAGCATAATCCTTTTTTGGTCATTTATATAGGCACTTACTTGTATTTCAAATAATTATAAAAATTTTTAGTTTGAAATAAAAATTTTTGAGCAGGTAAATAATTACGAATTGCCGTCTGTAAATACAATATTAAATAATAAACTATTTCCAAATGAATGAACGTTTAGTATCTATTAATGAGAATTTACCCTTGGCAGGAAAAGAAAGGATTAAAAACTACTGTCGTCTGTAAATACAAAGTACGATTGAGATGGCAATACGTGCCATCAATGCTGTGTCGTTCAGAGGACTAAATTTAATAATAAAATATAGGTATATAGCGATACGCTATAATTACTATTTCTGCTAATTTTATTTTCTTAATTTTTAATAATTTTTTCTCAAAAACGAAACAATATTAGTCGTTCAAAATTCACATGTAAATACAGAGCAGATGCTAAGAGGGACACGTTTTACGAAATGAAATGTTATCCTAAACAGATTGTATAAGATTAATGTTTCTTTCAAAGAAACACTTAATTGATTACGATGCCCCCAGAGTGCCACACTCGTCATGTCAATTTCTTGAAATCCATAAAAGTTTCTCATCCTTAAAACGCAGAGGCAGAATTTATGGCTTTTCTGGTCATTATCTAAAACCGCAAAATGAGTCGACATGATAAGTGTGGTTCGAAGGAGGCAGTTCATTCCCAGCATCCGCACGAGGTAGACACACCCCTGGTCGTCGCTAACAACATACCCTTTCGAGAACTAAACAAAACACCTTTTTGTTACCAAAATAAATAAAATATTTACCGTTCGTTTTGTTACATTTATATTTATTGTTTTTAATTAATTCCGGCAACATCACCACCGGAATATTGGTGACCCCGCAAGTATTTAAAACGCCGCGATAATCTAAAGTTAGTGTTAATAATATACTTTTGCCGGTTTTAAATACAGTTTAAATACACGGTAATACCAGTGCCAATACCAGTGTTTCAGTTGATCGAATTTCAGTTAAAATCCCACCGTTCTGGCCCAACAATCCTGGAATATGGTTCCCGCAAGTGGAAAATCAATTTACATTGGCAAACATAACAAGTGACGCCACAAAATTCAACTACATAGTTGCCAATTTAGACAAAGCTTACATATTAGAAGTTAGGGACATTATTGTTTCACCACCAGCTACAGAGAGGTATGTAAAATTAAAGTCAGAGTTAATTAAGAGACCTAGTGCATCACAGCAACAAAAAATTAAAAGACTACTTGAGCATGAAGAACTGGGCGATCGAAGACCTTCCCAATTCGTACGACATTTACAGCCTTTAGCAGGCACAACGGTACCAGACAATATTGTAAGGTATCTGTGGTTAGGTAGACTGCCATCGTCTACACAGGCTATTCTAGCTACTCAAGCTAAAGCTAGTTTGGACGCAGTTGCCGAGCTAGCTGACACAATATCTTAAGCTATAGCTCCTAGTGCCCAAATTTCAGAACTTCTAACGCTCTTGAAAGTACCATTGATACATTGACAGCCGAATTAGCTGACATAAAAATCCAGCTAGCTAGCTTGTGGCAGGCTCAATCACAAACAAACACATACCGTCGCAACCGCGGCAACTCAAGAGGCAGACCATATCCTAGAGGTTGAAGCTACAGCAGGAAACGTAATAGTGACATTTGTTGGTATCACTACCGTTTTGGTAACCAGTCTCAAAAGTGCTCTCCTCCGTGCAAGCATCAGGGAAACATCGCGGGCAGTCGGTAAGTTCGGCATCCGATCGAAGCCCAAAGTTTCGCCGCCTTTACGTAACAGACTATGATACTAAAAAACAATTTTTAATCCACACCGTTGCCAATCTGTGCGTTTTCCCGCGAAAATATGTACGGGGTTCACGCGAAAAGACTTCATATGAACTATACGCGGCCAATGACACTAAAATCGCGACATACGGTTATGTGAACTTGACATTAAACATCGGACTACGGCGTGATCTTACGTGGCGATTCGTAGTGGCGGACATTTCAAAGCCCGTTATCGGAGCTGATTTTCTTTCCCATTTCGCTCTCCTAGTGGACATTGCTAACCAGTGCTTAGTAGACAGTACGACAACCCTTCGAACAAAGGGACTCGTTAAAGAGTGTTTCGATGGCAGCGTAAAGACTATCGCGGAAGTGTCTCGTTACCATAAAATGCTGCTACGATTTCCGGAAATCACGCGACCCGCCGCTATCGTGAAAGACATTCAGCACCAAACCAAGCACCACATCGATACAACACCAGATCCACCCGTTTTTTTCGAAGCCGCGACGATTAGCACCTGACAAACTGCAATGGGCTAAAAAAGAGTTCGAAAATCTTCTACGACTAGGCATCATAAGACCATCAAAAAGTAACTGGTCTACTCCACGGCACATCGTCCCGAAGAAAAGTGAGGAATGGAGACCCTGCGAAGATTATCGACGTCTAAACCAAAGAACATTTCCAGATCGATATCCAATTCCGCACATCGAAGATTTCGGTCAGTTGCTAGCTGGTAAGACAATTTTCTCTACAATAGATTTAGTGAGAGCATACAACCAGATAACAGTAGCCACCGAAGATATACCCAAGACCGCCGTTACCACACCGTTTGGGCTGTACGACTATTTATATATGCCTTTTGGTTTACGAAAAGCAGGACCGACATTCCAGCGTTTCATAGACGAGATCTTACATGGTCTAGATTTCGACTACGCCTACATCGATGACATTCTCATTGCCTCAGAATCCGAAGAGCAGCATATGTCGCATTTGGAAGAAATTTTCAAAAGGCTCAAGCAGTTTGGCGTTGTGATAAATCCAGTAAAGAGTAAATTCGGCAAAAACTAAATTACCTTTTTGAGATACACAGTATCAGACGGAGGACTCACACCTTCACAAGAAAAAGTAGCAGCTATACAAAATTTCACTCAGCCAAAAGCAGTGAAAGACCTACGCAGATTTCCAGGTATGTTAAACTTCTACGAAAACAAACGGTAAATATTTTATTTATTTTGGTAACAAAAAGGTGTTTTGTTTAGTTCTCGAAAGGGTATGTTGTTAGGGACGACCAGGGGTGTGTCTACCTCGTGCGGATGCTGGGAATGAACTGCCTCCTTCGAACTCCACTTATCATATCGACTCATTTTGCGGTTTTAGATAATGACCAGAAAAGCCATAAATTCTGCCTATGCGTTTTAAGGATGAGAAACTTTTATGGATTTCAAGAAATTGACATGACGAGTGTGGCACTCTGGGTGCATCGTAATCAATTAAGTGTTTCTTTGAAAGAAATATTAATCTTATACAATATGTTTAGGATAACATTTCGTTTCGTAAAACGTGTCCCTCTTAGCATCTGCTCTGTATTTACATGTGAATTTTGAACGACTAATGTTGTTTCGTTTTTGAGAAAAAATTATTAAAAATTAAGAAAATAAAATTAGCAGAAATAGTAATTATAGCGTATTGCTATATACCTATATTTTATTATTCAATTTAGTTCTCTGAACGACACAGCATTAGGTGTTTTCGTGGAGCACGTCCTGAACGTGTTCAGAGGAAGAACGCTTGCGCATTAGAATTTTGGCTGTTCGCGGTGTTGAAAAATCCTCCTCTGAATAAAAAGTTCTCTGTTCGCGGAGCGCAACAACTTGTCCTGAACGTATTCGGAATGCGTTCAACAAGTTATGGGATTAAAGAGAGGATTTATTGTCCGCACATGTGCAGAAGTTGATTTGACGAATTTATTTATTTTGTTAAGAGATTCGAGATTGTATTTCTAACCTAACAAGTTTAAAATTTTGAATTGTTGTGTTATCATACAAATTTTGTAAAAGGTAAGGTTTTTTTAATTGTATTATGTATTTCAGTTTCTTATTTTTAAAAACTTTTTAGATGATGAACCTCAGTTCAAGTGATGAAGATTTGGAAGAGATTGTAGGACTTTTAAATGTTCCAAAAAATGCAAATTTTTTTGAGGAAACTGTGCAACAATTTAATAACCAACAATTTATACAGCATTTTAGATTAAGTAGAGACTTAGCTGTAGATTTGGCAAATAAGTATGAAAGATCTCATTTCCACAATATTATGTAAAATTACTTTTCCTGTTTTGGAGTGTTGTTTGTCCTAGCGTAGATAAAGATAAAAGAATAAGGTTAGGCAATTGGCATAGGCAACCCAAAAAACATCCGGAAATTGTTCGTGCAGAAACAAATTCAGAATATATTCGGAGACACGCTTGCGCATATATTTGTATCCGGGTTAAGTTCAGAATACATTCAGGATGTGCTCCACGAAAACACCTATTGATGCCACGTATTGCCATCTCAATCGTACTTTGTATTTACAGACGACAGTAGTTTTTAATTCTTTCTTTACCTGCCAAAGGTAAATTCTCATTAATAGATACTAAACGTTCATTCATTTGGAAATAGCTTATTATTTAACATTGTATTTACAGACGGCAATTCGTAATTCTTTACCTGCTTAAAAATTTTTATTTCAAACTAAAAAATTTTACAATTATTTGAAATACAAGTAAGTGCCTATCTAAATGACCAAAAAAGTATGTAAAATACGTAAGTCAATTGAAAAACAGCATCACTACAATAACTTTTTTCATATTGAATGTTAACAGAGGAAGTTATTTCCCCGGAAAATTTCACATTTTCATTTCATTTCTCATTGCAACATGCGAGGGCAGAATAATAATTAGCCTAATGAACCACTTAGCTAAAACATTTTTAAAAGTGATACACAGCAGAATATATAAAAAATGCGAAGATCAAGTATCATGGACAAAGATTGGATTCCGTAATGCCTTGCCCTTAGGCACCCGAAAGGCTCTATTGACTGCCCAAGTGATTATGCGAAGGTGCAGATATGTCAACTGTGACGTACCTATATATTTGTTTTATCGAATACAAAAAGGCATTTGATAGAGTACAACATGATAAGCTCATACTAATAACCATCTTGGAGGAAACGGGATTAGATGATAGATCTAAACAACATTAGATATGCCGAAGACGCAATGGTTTTTGCAGATAGCCTAAATGATTTGCAAAGAATAATGTCGCGCATATAAGATATAAGTAGTGAACATGGACTTAATTTCAATAGGAAAAAAAGAAAGTAATGGTAGTCAGTAAGAGCGAAATATATTACATACACGGCTTTTGGTTAACCAGCAACCAATTGACAGAGAGGACAGCTGCACATGCACATACCTTGGTACCAACATAAACAGTCAATGGGACCACTCAAGACCGGAAATATATCATTTTAGCAGTCGTATCTTCAGTGGGATAGATAAAATATGTCGAATTTGGTAAATATATTTCTCATGTTGTTAAATGTTGCTCTGGTCTTTTTAATTCTAGACCGTATTTCGGTTGTTTGATCCCATTTCGAGTTGACTGTTCCAAGGTATACATATGAGTGTAAAGTGTAGTTTGTGTGTTAAGTAAATGTCTTGTTCCTTAGCAAAGTTGACGTTATTGTTTTTGCAAAGAAACGCTAATTGTATCCGAACGTCTGCGGTCCCTCCGGTGAGTACCGATCCCACAAGGAGAGAAAATATTTTCATGTATTAATTTTTAACCTTCGGATGACCAAGGAGGGAAATTTGGAACCCAATGCATGTTTTTATTTAATAAATTCACAAATATTTTCAATTTTAAATTTATTATTTTTTTATTTGACTTTAATATCATTCTAGATACCCTCATATTTTTTAATAAAAAAAATTCCCTATATTTTACGAAAAAAAAATATTTGCTGAATTTGGGGTCAAAGACTAACTCACTTGGCCTTCCATATTCCAATTTTATATTAAGTAAATACCGTCTATTATGTGGAATTGTACGTAAGAAACTTTTCAGTATTGAAAAAAAATTGTTTTTTAAACCTGTAGTGACGTAATTAGTGCATATTTTAAAATTTCTTTAGTTCTAAGTTCAGAATGATGATTCCTGTTTTTGTTCAGTTGTAATTAGAAATATGTCTTTTTACTTATTGTTTATTTATAATTTATTGACACAATAGTAACATTAAAATTACGTATACATTATTACATTTCTTAAAACAACTTCATTTTTTTGTCAATTGTCATTTTTGACGTGGGGTCATTTGTTACCCCCGTTGGTCATCCGTGTAACAAAAAAAGGTTGGTCATCGAATGGTTGATAAATGAAAAATTCTCCACCAAGGAGAGATTCGAACTCACGACTTGAGGTCCAAAGGTAGGCGTTCTTACCACTGAGCCACAGAGGGGTTACAAGTTACAATCATGATTGAAACTCAAACAAAGTCCAAATGTTTACTGTTAGGGAGGAGGGGCCAGTTTTCTAAACAAAACCACGTGATTCGTATTTCCATGGTTACAAAACTGGTTTTCAATGTTTTGCATATTTTTTAACATCCGGCAAACGCGCATCTGTTGCCATTTAATACATCACTGCTGCCATCTACTAAATGACACGTGAACTCAGTTTCTTATCTATTAAGTGATAGCCAAAATAATTTATCACTAGAACAATGCCAACTTGTTACGGTTAAATCCGTATTATAAAAATTATGGCAGTATGAATAATGAATTTGCTAAAAATAAAGCTTATTGCATAGTTAATCATTTATGGTAGTTATTTTGTACCGAAATTCAAAAATTATTACATAAATCCAATTTTTAGGGCACGATACCAAGTAAGTTATGACATGGGTTCCTTTAAGTACAGTTATAAAAAAATTACTGCTTTGTTTGGAGATTATAACTACATACTATTAAACTAAAAATTTACAGTTCACGTACATACTCACAAACTGAAAATTGGTTTTGAAATAGTGACGGTAGCTGTACCTAAAAATTATAAAAATTTTAACATTGTATCATACCACCTTAAGGTAAAACAGTTCTCCTTGTCGTACTATTTTGGTTAACAGAATTTGTACTTCTTCACTGCCAGCAATCAGTTATGTATCATCGGCGGACCTGATGCTGTTCACGATTTTTCTTTTGACTTTTATTCCTTCTTGTTCTTCATCTAGAGCTCGTGCAAAGATTTCCGCTGGGTACAAGTTGAATAATAATGGTAATAGTATCTTGCCTAACTCCTCTGTGGATGTTTATGGTTTCATTATCGCCTATTTCAGTTCTGACAGAGTCGTTTTCATTTCGGTTCTGACAGAGGTTTCAATAGAGTTCATGTATTGTATTAAGGTAGTTTTGATCCAAGTTCTTCCTTTGCAAGCATCCTAAGTGCTGATCGTGTTTGACTTTGTCAAAAGCCTTTGCGTAATCTATAAAGCACAAGTAGCCCATGAGAAAAATGAATCTGAACAAAGATTCTCGAGTTCCCATACTGTTTCGGAAGCCAATTTGTTACGGACCCATATCTTCATGGCATTTTTTTGTAAATTCTGTTATGGATAATTTTTAGAAATAGTTCAAAAATAAATAACTATTTTCCAATTTATACGTGGGACGTTAATAACAAATTGTAAAATTCCACTCATCTACCTTAGTCTCAGCATCCGTTATGGCTTGCAAATTTTAGAAAACTCGGAGGTGTAACAAGAGAAGGTTCCCATTGTTTTCAATCTGGTAGGATGTAGAGCAACACTTTTGGTGTTGTTTTATGTACTATTAGATTGGCAACTTAGTCTTTTTTTTTAGAAATAGCTCCAGCATATGGGGCATTAGACCTATTAATCGAAAGTCGTTACATTTTTTAGCGTAGTTTGATGTAGGCTTAGGTACGAACGTAGACTTTAACTAATCTTGTTAAATTGTACCAGTCTTCTACGTACTGTTGAAGAGTCTTGATAATAGTTCTAAATTATCTACTTCCAAAAGTTGTATAATTTCACTATGAACGTAGTCGGGTCCAGAGGCTTTTCCAGTTTTCATATTTTTTAAGGCTTAGGTATTTTAATTCTGATGTTAAGATGGGCAAGTCGTTATTTTCGACGTTTGTTTGTCTATCAACATTTTTTGTTATATTGTCTAAGAATAGGTTTTATATGTATGTTCACCAATCAACGCTTATTTCTTCTATTGTTGTCAGGACTCTATTATCCGTGCTTGTTATTTTATCACAGCGCGTAGCGTTTCTGATCCCACACATTTCTTTAATTTTCTTAGGGGAAGTCTATCATCATGTTTATGTTTACTCTGTAGGTGGTCTCTCTCTTCGCAAGTTTTTACAAGACACTATTCTTTTGCTTCCACTATTTTTTTTCTTAGTTGTCTTTGTATTTCTTTATGTTTATTCCAGTCTTTGTTCTTGTTTTGTCGTCTCACATTCATCATTTCTAATATTTCATTAGTTTTCATCCAATATTATAGTTTGGCTATAACTAGGGAGCGGATTTTATGCTAAATGCATATTGCATGCATATTTCGCATAATTGAGAACTTTACTAAATTTTGCATATTTAAAAAACATGCATATTTTGTGCCTATTTAAAAACATTTAAGTCCAAAAAAAATTTTTAATTTTTAATTTGACACAAAA
This sequence comes from Diabrotica virgifera virgifera, assembly GCF_917563875.1. Classification (NCBI taxonomy): domain Eukaryota; kingdom Metazoa; phylum Arthropoda; class Insecta; order Coleoptera; family Chrysomelidae; genus Diabrotica; species Diabrotica virgifera. Next base: position 193,675,352 of record NC_065445.1, read on the forward strand.
TATTCGCTCGCACAGGCTGTTCTATTAATTCGAGAACTACCTGAACAGAGACGGCTCATTTACTGCCTTTTCATTTTTTCTTAGAAAATACCCGATCTTTACACAAAGTAGTGCTTATAGTATGCCGTTATTAAATGACTGTAGGATGTTAAAATGATGGATGGTTTAACGGGAAATCCGAATTTTATTTACTTTTATTATATTTAGTAGGTACCTATAATTCTGGTGTTTCTTTTAAATCCCCTATTGTTAAGAGAATTTACACCTTTAACCATAGTTTTACGTCTTTTTAACAGAAATTATTAACGGAACATATTAGGGGTGAATTCCCTGATGTAAATGTATGTACTAATACGTAGCGTAAAAAAAGTATTCGTCAAAAGACCTTTACGGGTCCAGTTGTACAGGAACAAAAATTACCTAATATACCTTTACCTCCCGAACCAGTACTGACTAGGTGGGGAACTTGGTTGGAAGCTGCAATAATTTTTGATGCTGAATATTTTGTCGCAATTAAGGAATTGTTTGTAGAATTTAACGCCGAAGGCAGTGCTGCTATTCTATTATAAAGGCATAACATATTGTTAAAACAACTTCATTGGTAAATCAGCTATCTTTTGTATACAATAATTTAGAAAAGCGGACAATGTCTTTAACAGAGTCCGTCGAAATAGTTAAAAATTTTAAAGCAAACATTTTGAAAGTTTCCGGTGAATTCGGTAATACAGTTGAAAAGAAATTAGAATTGGTTATAGAAAAAAAATAATGGCTTTAAAACTTTGGAGGACATATGCGAAATTTTTATTGGAAATTTTGAAATTGATTTTGGTTCAGATTTTTCGGCTTTAACAAGTTATTTTAAATACGCCCCAATTACTTCTGTTGATGTTGAAGGGAGTTTTTCAAGTTATAAAAATATTTTATCTGATCAAAGAAAATGTTTCCTCGTTAAAAAATTGGAAAAACACATTGTAGTGAATTATAATCGAAGATAGTGATATTGTTGTTTTATTTTAAATAGGTAACTAGTGGTATCAGTTTTTGTAAAAAATCTGAATAAATTGCATATATAAAAAATAATGATTTTATTTGAAAGATAATAAATGATATTTCCGCCCCCCACTATAAAAAACCCCCTAGAATAGAATAGAACAAAAAATTTGTGGTTTCTCGAAATGCGAATTTTTTGAATTTTTGTGCGTATCTTACGCATATTTCGTAATACTTATATATTTCCTCAAAATTGATCGCATATAAATCCGCTCCCTGGCTATAACCATTGCAAATTCGTCTCTATTTTCTGCTTTTCTGAAAAGCGTCTGTGTGTTTAACCCGGTCCAATGGCGAATGTTTTTCAGTCAGGATATTTGTCGTCTAACACGGCCGGCCCCTTAAAGATCATCACAGCTACATTAATTAGTTATTTTTTGGTTGCATTATCGCAAGCAATAATAATAAAACCGTTCATTTGGAGTAAAATAATAGTTTTTAATTAGGTGAATATTTGCCATAATTGCAATTTTTAGTAATGAGTATATTTTTTAGCCCTAATAACAAAACCTAATTATTTGGTACCTATTAAAAATAAAGACTATATAAGAGTGTGCATTTCAGTTAGAACTTAGTCAGTAACTGTATTTCAAAATCAATAACAACAATGCCTAAACTCCTATTAGCGATTGGTATAGCTGTACTAACTATACAGGTAATTTTCTTTTTCTTCTACTTTATGTACAGGGTGTAACAAAAAGGGTGTAGCAAAATAAAATAACCTAACTCACGTTAGTACAAATGCGCATATAAACAGTTACGGCCCTTTGAAGTTACAAAATGAAAAGCGACTTTTTCTGATATTTTTTTTTCAGATATTAACCATTAGTTAAACACAATGTTTATAAAACTCTTTTTACCTCTTAGTATTTTTCGATAAGCCAGTTTTAACGAGATGCGACTGCTTTTTTAATGTGTTAATAACTTAACGGTGTTTAGTCGAACAATCTTTGATGTATGGGAATACTGGGAAGTTTTAATTGTGGAGTTGCTAGTTTTCTCAATCATAAACTTATCAGCATGACACGTTCCACAATTAAAATCATGTTTCCATACATCAAAGTTTGTCCGACTAGACACCGTTAAGCTATTAACAAATTTTCAGCTTGCTATTTATAACAGTTTCTGTTACGCGGGATCCATGCCTAGTAACTTATCTGCTGTAGCTTTTAGGAGTTAATTTATCTAAATCTCAAACCTATTGAGGTTTTTACTCAAGAAAGTCTCCTTATTCCTTGATCCCTTTTCTCATTTATTATATCTTATATACCTACACACACATATATATACAGGATGTAACACAAAGGCAGGTCATACATTAAATCACATATTCAGGGACCAACAATATTTCAATTGAACCTAACTTACCATAGTACAAATGTGAATATAGAAAAAGTTACACCCCTTTGAGGTTACAAAATGTCAATCGATTTTTTTTCAGCATATCGAAAACTATTAGAGACTTTTTACTGAAAATAGACATATGGCATTCTTATAGCAGGAACATGTTAAAAAAATAACAGTGAAATTTGTGCACCCCATAAAAATTTTATAGAGGTTTTGTTCCCTTAATTCCCACAAACTTTGTGTACATTTCAATTAAATTATTATTTTGCTACCATTAGTTTAAGTATAATATTTTTCAAAAATTTTTGCCATTTAGTATTTTTTCGATAAGCTAGTTTTTATCGAGATGTGGCTTCTTTTTTAACATGTTTACATAAAAAATGTATGGGGGTTTTCTTCCCTTAAACCTCCCAAAATGTTTGTATACGTTCCAATTAAATTATTATTGTGGTACCATTACTTAAACACAATGTTTAAAAAAATTGCATATTAGTATTTTATCAATGAGCCAGTTGTTATCGAGCTGTGGCTTCTTTAATATGTTTCAAGATACTTCTCCTGTCAACTTTTTGACAACTAACCAGAGGCAGACGTTTGAATATTTATTAGTTAAACGCGAAAGTACAACTTTGGTATTTATTTAATTGATTCATCAAAATGAGCTCAAAACTCAAATAGAATTGGGATGATTAAATACCTATGTATTTTCAATACCTTCCAACCGAAGTATCATTTGCCATAAGGTCCCATTTAATATTATCGATCACAGTGGCGCTGTAACGTCATCTGTCAGTATTGCGTCACCTGTTGAGACTAGGTGTTGAGAAGTCTACGTCCGTTTATTTCCTCACTCCAAATTTCACCATTATAAGTATAACCATTCAAGATATACGAGGGGTGGACCGGACTTTTAACTAGCACTGTATCTGCCGTAGCTGCAACCTTTAACGATATTTCAGAGCCTTAGTTTATATCTACTACCTCTAAAAAAGTCTGATGGCAAATGTCGAATTCTGATCTGAAAAAAAAATAAAAACTTTTTAGTAGATAGTAGTATAGGATATTAGTATTTGGGAGATATTAGTACCCCAAAAAGTTACATAAATTATCTCTAAAATATCGATAAGGGTTGCAGCTACGAGAGATTTAGTTGGATCGGACAAGGTTTTGTCAAATACAGCTGGAAGAAAAACTGTTGCAGAAACAGATGCAAGTGCAAAAAGGCAATGCCACTCCTCAATACTAAGTACCTATCACAAAACACTCCATGGAAAAATAAAGAATAATTTTTATAATTGGGGTATAATTATTGCTTTAATAAAAAGACACTGATTATTTTTACAATAGTAATATGATTGTTTGTAATACCAATTTTTGTCCATTAGTTTTAACGACAAATCATTATCGTCTTAATAAAAATGATTATTTCCCAATTGCAGAGTATCTTGTTCAGTTTATCTATTTATTTTGGCTTTGTAGGTATACAATAATGTTTATACTAGGCCGTAATAGTAGTGAGTCCTGCAGTGTCCGTATTAATATCAGGATAAACTACTTTGGCCTAGGCTAAACTAGTTTATCCTATCGCGTTTAGGACAAACTAACTAGTTTGGCCTATCCTAATGCGTTTATGACAAACTAGTTTGGCCTAGGCCAAACTAGATTGGGCTAGACAAAATTGACTTAGCCGGTTTTTGCCGTGTACCCTAATTGTGGATATTGTTACTCTTACATAAAATTCATATTTTTTAACAAACAGCATATACACACAGCGGCAAAATTAATGGAACACCTTAAAAATGGGACACGTTAGATGTCTAGAATTTCCTAAACCTGTGTTCCGATTTGAGTGAGTTTTTTAGTATGTTATAGCCTTATTCGTTAAAAATATCAATGTAGTGAAATTATTGCTAGACAGGTAAGTGCAATTTCATACAGGGTATAACAATCACACTGTGTTTTTTTTTAAGTTCGGAACACCATGTGGAATATGTTAGCAAATATAAAATATTGAAAATAAAACTCAACCGTAACCTTGGACTTTCATAACATTTTGTTTTTTAATTCATTCGCTATGTTCGATAATAAAAGAGATATAGTACATTTATTTTACAAATGAGGTATACTATTAATTTGGTCTTGACCAATATCATTCCAAATCTCGAGAACTACTGTGTCTACCTTTTGTAAGGTTCTAATTCTAGGAGGTCGCAAACGCTGTTGCAGTCTTCTGTCAATTATGTCGCACAAATGTTCGATCGGGTTAAGACCTAGACTATGCGATGGCCAATTCAAAGTCCGAAGATTTAGGTACCTGTTCTAAATATTGGATTACAATTTGTGAAAGTGAGGTCTTGCATTATCGTGCATTATCAAAAAATTGTTAAAACTCTAAGGAGCCGATAGCATGGTAGCTAACTCCTTCGCTATGTAAGATCACTGATTGAACACACTCATCGCGGGTCAAATTTCTTGTAGCGCGTTCCATTTCTACCAACAACAACAAAAAATACGGACTTAATTGAAACTTTAAATAATAAATCTACTAATTTTCACAACAAACCAGACACTTCTTGACTGTTAACAATTTTACATATATTATATTGGCAATTTTTCATACTTAGCTTACTTTAGGCTCATCTATTAAACTAAACAGAAATGACGATTCATTGATGAAAAACATGGCTAGATGTTAACGTACCTAACTTTTTTATTGTCCAACACAAGCAAATGAATCGAAAATGAAAATGTTGATAAAGGCTAAGGCTACAATTTAGTTTTAATTTCAATATTTTATATGTGCTAGAATATTCCACAGGGTGTTCCAAACTTTAAGAAAACACACAGTATGATTGTTACACCCAGTACAAAATGACAGTTACTGTCTAGCAACAATATTAGGTTTGTTCCAGCATCAGTTTCAAACGGTTTGAAACCATCAGCGAATAGTCGACCAAAGCGAGTAGAGGGGATAGCAGTGGTGACTGCATTATGTTTTCTCACTGACCAACTGTTTGCTGACGGTTTCTGACTAGTTTGATTGTTTGCTAGAACAAACCTATTATTACATCTATTTTTTTAAATAATAATGCTATAACATACTAAAAAAATAGCTCAAATCTAACAACAGGTTTAGGAAATTCGAGACGTCTAACACGTCCCATTTTTAAGGTGTTCCGTTAATTTTGTGTATTAAAAAATTTTTAGTATCTGCTGATTGTGTTCTAGGTTTTAGATTATTCCCAACTTTTTATAAAGAATAATTTTTTTTTCGAAATAAAAAGTACTGCATTATCTAAAACCTAGAATGTAATTATCAGAATAATGAGAGAAATTATTCAGATTTTTATATGCCTTGAGGTGCACCATGAAGTGCACCAGTTTTGGTAAATTTTTTTGGTCTCTATATATAAATGTAGCATTCAATATTAAGGCAGTCAATGAGGGTATTTGGCTCAGAATTCCATCCTATTATATCGATTAACTTAATATTTTCACAGTAAGTAGGAAATAGCTCAAGAAACAAAGTCCATCCTATATACTATGGCACTTCTAACTTGTGGGCGGTTTCCATCCCTTCACGGGGCGGAAAATTTTTTGGTCAAAATAACGACGGAAGTGGGGGTAGAGAACCTAATTCTAAGTAAAAATTCTTCCATAATGTTTTTTTTTTTGAAAACTCAATACTTTTTGAGTTGTTCGTGGTTGAAAATTGGCCATTTTCATTGAAAAATGACACCTTTTCGGAAAGTTTTTTGCGAATATCTTAATAATAACTATGCACCTAACTAAAAATACTATTTAAACATTTTTGTAACTTATGAAAAAAACACAAAGATTCGCTTTTTCGTAAATCTTTTATAGTACGTTCTTTAACGGTAAAATATTGCAAAACCCCTAAATTTTAAAGAACCGCTTGGATTAACATGAAATTTGGCATACACATAGCTAACAAGTCAGAGAAAAAAAGTGATATTGTGCCGATATGTGCTTTTGCCCCGGGGGTGGTTTTCACCCCCTCTTGAGGGTGAAAAAATATTCGTCCAAAGTAAGTCCGGAAATAGATAAACTATCTAATTTTAAGTAACTTTTGTTTTACAGAGTTTTTTCACTAAGTCAATACTTTTCGAGTTATTTGCCAGTGAATATGTTCATTTTTTCAACAAAATAACCACGCTTTTAGACGGTGTTTGCAAATAACTCAAATAGTAAGTATATTGTCGAAAAAATATTCTAAACAAAAATATATCCTGTAAAAATTAAAAAAAATGGTGTATTTATATATCACGTCTCTATACCTAGTAGAAGCAGAGTTATAGTTAATTAAAAATAGTTTCATATTCGTCAAAATTCAAATGGAATACTTTAACGTGAAACAACCAAAAATGAAGCACAGTTCGGGGAAAACTCATTTCAACTTCTTTAAATTGTTTAAAAAAAGCTTCATTTTTGTTTTATAAAAAAAATTCTAGCATCAAAAGTAAACAAGTTACGCTCAAAATAAAGTTAGTCCCTTTTTTTGGTAAAAAAATCGGGAAACTCACCCTATAATTATTAGTATCACAAATGAACTTAATCGTTACGACTTCACAAGTTTCTTGACTCGTGATATATTGTTTATATGATCTGTAAGTTTCATCGGTTCAAAGTCCTTATTTTTGAAAGGGCTGTAGTTAAAAGGGGTTAAACGAGTCACTGATCACGATATATGCAAATTTGGAAACACCAAATCTTAATCAATTTTTGTCTAACAGAAATACAAAAAAATACTTGATATTCAGAAAAGCAATGTTGACTTTTTTCTTTTTCGAGATTTTTGGTATCTCTAACAGTTTTTAAGTTATTTTGGAAAAAGCATATTTTTCAAAAGTAAATTTTTTAAAAATTTTACTTTAAAACCAAAGTTTTCCAAAAATAAGCACTTTGAATCGATGAAACTTACAAATCATAATAAACACAACATAAGTAAAATAATTTGTGGAGCGGTAACGATTAATTTCATTTAAGTTGCTAATTAGGAGGTGGTCTTCCCGATTTTTTTTTGCCAAAACAAAAGGGACAAACTTTATTTTGACCGTAACTTGCTTAAATTTCATGTTAGAAACTTTTTATAAAAAATGAAGTTTTTTTAAACACTTTAAAAAAGTTGTAATGGGTTTTCCCCAAAAGTGCTTAATTTTTGGATATTTCACTTAGAAATATTCTATTTGAAATTTGGTGAATATGAATCTATTTTTCATTGGCTATAACTCTGGTTCTACGAGGTCCAGAGACCTAAAGCGTACACCATTTTTGTTATTTTTACAGGCTATATTTTTGCTAAGAACGTTTTTTTCGACAAAATACTTACTTTTT